>NC_082677.1:27425140-28650724 GCF_025265405.1 Mesoplodon densirostris | reverse complement strand
GGGAAATTTTTTTTTTTTTTTGCTACATCGATATCTGTTCTGTGTTTCATTTTGTTTTGTTTGTTTGTTCTTTCCCCATGATACTTTTTAAGTTACTCTTTAAGTTAGTGAATTAGTCCTATAAGATATATCAGAACAGCTAATTTATAAAGAGTTATATTGCTTAAAAACAATAAAAATATCAATTGAAGATACTTTCAGGTCCCTTTACCACTTATAATTATGCAGGACTTGTGCAGGTTGTCCTAGGTATATACCATAGAATTTATTTTATGTAAAACTGGATTGTAAAAAAAGCAATATATTTTTTCTTTTCTTTTCTTTTTTTTTTTTTCTTTCTTTTTTTTTTTTTTTTGCAGTACGTGGGCCTCTCACTGTTGTGGCCTCTCCCGTTGCAGAGCACAGGCTCCAGACGTGCAGGATCAGTGGCCATGGTTCATGGGCCCAGCCACTCCACGGCATGTGGGATCCTCCCAGACTGGGGTACGAACCCACGTCCCCTGCATGAGCAGGCAGACTCTCAACCACTGTGCCACCAGGAAAGCCCTTTTCTATTTTTAATACCTGAAGAATTGGGCTTCTCTTACATTTCAGGACCATGATACTGATGAAAACAGAGAAACATGATTTTTTATTATCTGTTTTTTCATGCTTTCCTTCTTAACAAAAGTGATGGGATTTGCTTGAGAGTCTAGATTTATTTATGACATTTATTTTTGCTTAAATGTTTTGGTACATTAACTACAGGATTTATGATTACTTCCACATTCTGTAGCAAGTCTGATGTCCATTCTCAACATTGCTCTGTTGAATTAAGCCATTGTTTTAAATTATACAGTGTCCATAATCTTTTTCTGAAAGTCCAAATTTGTTTTAGAATTATACTTGTTTGGGTACATAATCACACTATATGGCTTTGGGGAATAAAATAACAAGTATATTAAAAGCTCTTACTTTGAATTGACTATGTACATATCCTACCAAAGAAAGTTAGTCTTCATGGGAGCTATCTATAAGCATCCATTTTTTCTCTAATGTCAAGCAACAAGATATATTTCCTCATTAGATATTTGATCAACACAGAAGGACTTACTTAGAAAGTTTATTTCATGATAAGAATAGAAAACTTGCAATTTCTATCATGAATGCATAGTATAAATAGCTACAAAGACTGTCCCTAGTCAGTTAATTGTATCTAAAGTTTCACAACCTTTGTAGAATGGTTATTTTTAAAGGGTGCATTTGGAATCTGCAAGTGACATTGATATTTTCAGGTGTTTGTTTGTTTTCCCATTTAATCCTCAATAATATGCAATAGCTTGCTGGGCACTTGGTCAATCAAGTGTTATTGTTGGCCTCTGTTTCAGTGTTTCATTGGGGGATTTCCATTCTAATCAAAATAAATAGGCTGTTTAATCCCAAAAGTGATCTTATAGACAGATCCTAAAATTGTTAAATGAGCAACATGTCCAAAAAAGATGTTGTGTTCTAATTTAAAATCATTACAGCACTGGAGTACTGACATGAAGCTATTTGTTATAATTTCTACTTGGTTGGTGTAAGCAACTTCAGGTATTTCTTCTTTGATTTGACTTTATTTCAAATTATTAACACAATAGTTACAATAGTTACATTTATATTTACAACATTACTCTGAAAAAATATGGCACAAAGAAAACAATTTCTATTTTATTATTTGATTTCACAGTTGATAAATTGCTACTTGGGTGTTTTAGTAATTAAGTTATGAGTTTTTTAAACAATTTCTATAATTTATCACATTCATTATATATAAACTTTTCCTAGACATGTAAGGACAATGGTACTTTGTTACTTTTGTAATTCAAATTTATCCCCACAACACCAAGCAAACAAACAACTACAACAAAAATTTTGGTTATCAAGAAAAGATTTTTGAATATTATTTTTTATTTTAACTCTTTAAGATTTCATTATAACTTTCCTTATTTTCATTATTAAGAAGGTAGTTGGAAGAATTTTACCTCTCTTTAACTGCCTTTATATAGGGAGTCTTGCCCAGGAAGAGAACAACCACCAGAAATGACCACTAATGGGCAATGTGTAGTAAGCTGGGGGGAGCTCAGCAGGGCCTATTTGTTCCAAGTTCTCTCTGTGTCCTGTTGTCTCTGTAAATATTGACAAACATTTGTTTACCAAACGTTTGCTCTCCCTATATTCCTATGAATTGTCTTCCTTCCCTTTGAATCCCCAGACCCCTACCCCTTTCCCCTAGGTTCAGGATGGCATATAAGCCTCAGTTGCCTGACTGTATGGGAGTCTCTCATGTCTGTGTGGGGATTCTGTACATATGAAATCAAATTTATTCCCCTTTACTCTGTCTTATGTCAGTTTAATTATTAAACCACCCAAAAGAAACTAAAAGGGTAGAGGACAAATTTTCCTCCCATACACAAGGACATAAATCTATATTGTTGTATTCAAGCTTGAGGCTAGAGATAAAAAGCTCTGTTCTGACCCTAAATTCTGATCAAAGAGTTAACCTAGGACTTATCTCTGTCAAGACCACTTTAGCCTTCATCTTCCTTATCTGTTAAATGGAGCTAAAAATATATTCCTTTTTATGCCTTTTTTTGTTTGTTTTTTCCCTATATATGTCTTTTTTTAGATGTTTGTTTAGAGGAATAACTTAGACAATGAATAAAACTATTTTACTTAATTCAAAGCATTTCCCAGTTATTTATTAATTATAATGACCAATTTTAATTTATGATTGTACTAGGCATTCAATAAATTTTTCAAGTCAATCTTATACCACTTTTTAAAAAAATAATAGACTATATTATAAAGTAGTTTTAGGTTTTACAGTAAAACTGAGGAGAAAGTACAAAAAGTTCCCACACACACATTCCCTCTCTCCACCCTTGGTTTCCTCTATTACTAACATCTTCTATTGCTGTGGTGAATTTGTTACAACTGATGAAACAATATTGATGTTTTCTTATTACCTAAAGCTAATGCTTTATATGAGAATTTGCTCCTTATATTTTACAGTTTTGTCGGTTTTACCAAAAGCATAATGCTATGCATCTATAATTACAAGTTCCATGTAGAATAGATTTATTGCCCTACAAACCCCTGTGGTCCCCTTATTTACTACCACCACCCAGAAATAACTCGTAGCAAACACTTATCTTTTTACTGTCCCTATAGTTTTGCCTTTTTGTGAATGTCATATAGTTGGACTCACACAAGAATGCCACAGCCTTTTTTACTGGCTTCTTTTACTTAACAATATGTATTTAAACTTCCTCCACTTATTGCTTTATTCTTTATCATTGAATAATTTTCCATTGTATGGATTGCCACAGTTTGTTTATCCATTCACCTTTAAAAGGAAATCTCAGTTGCTTCCAATTCTTGGTTAATATGCATAAAGCTGCTATAAATATCAGTGTGAAGGTTTTCGTGTGGACATAGTTTTTAACACATTTGCATAAATTTATCTAGGAGTGGATTGCTGGATTTTATAATAGGACTATGTTTCCTTTTCTAAGAAGCTGTTGAACTGTCTTCTAAAGTAGCTTTATTATTTGTATCTTTAGAAGCAAAGAATGAGATTTCCTGTTACTCCATTTCTCCACCAACATTTGATGTTGTCAGTGTTTTGGATTTTAGTGCAGTGATATTTCATTGTTTAACTTGCAATTTCCTAATATATATGATATTGACATTGAGGATATTCATGTAGGCTTATTTGCCATCTATGTATCTTCTTTGGTGAGGTGTTTGTTAAGATCATTTGCCTATGTTTTAATTAGGTTGTTTTCTTATTGTTTAGTTTTAAGTGTTCATGTATATTTTAGATACAAGTACTTTCTCAGAGCTATGCATTAAAAGTATTTTATTCTAGTCTGTGGCTGGTCTTTTCATTCCCTTAACAGTGTCTTTACAGAGCAATATTGTATCTGAAAACTCACTGTCAAACTCAAGTTCATCTATATTGTCTACTATGTTATATTCTAGAAGTTTTATAGTTTTACATTTACATTTAGGTCTATGAGCCACTCTGAGTTTTTTTTTTTTTTTCGAGATTGTAACATTTGTGTCTAAGTTCATTTTCTTGCATTTTGATGCCCAGTTGTTTTAGCACCATTGGTTGCAAAGACTATCTTTCTCCATTGAAATGCCATTACTAATTTGTCAAAAATCAATTGACTATATTTGTGTAGGTGTATTTATGTACTCTATTCCATTCCATTGATCTGATTGTCTACTTTTTCACAAAAAAAAACCACACACTGTCTCTATTACTGTAACTTTATAATGCCTTGAAGTAGGGTAGTGTCGGTCCTTAAATTTTATTTTTCTCCTTTAATATTGTATTTCTTATTTTGGGAATTTTTATTTTCCATATAAACTTTAGAATCAATTTGATGATATTCACAAATTAAAACTTGCTGAGATTTTGATTGAGATTGCCTTGAATTTATAGATCAATTTGGGGAGAACTGATATCTTAATTGTGGATGCTTCTTAACTGTGAAATGGAAACTCTCTCTATTTAGTTTTTTGGATTTTTTACATCAGTTTTATAGTATTCCTCATATATATTTTGAGAATACTTTATTAGATTTATATCTAAGACATTCAACTTTGAGGATGTTAATTAAAAGGTTGTGCTTTTAACTTCATATGCATTGTTCACTGCTTGTATATAGGAAAGAAATTGATCTTTCTGTATTAACTTTTTGTTCTTCAGCCTTGCCATAATGGCTTATTAGTTTAAGAAGATTTGTGTGTGTGTGTGAAATATCTGGGACTTTGTCCATTGACAATCATGACATCTGTGAATAAAGACAGATTCATTTATTCCTTCACAATCTGTATATGTTTATTTCTTATTGTTTTCTTAATGTATTAGATAGACAATTTATTACAGTTTTGAAATATTGAGTGGAAGTAGTTAGGGAAACATTCTTTCCCTTTTCCTGACCTTAGCAAGAAAGCATCTAGTTTATCACCATTAAGTATAATGTTAGTAGTTGATTTTTTGTAGATATTTTGTATAAACTTGAAGAAATTTGCTTCTATTACCAGTTTGCTGAGATTTTAAAAGCACGAATGGGCAAAGATTTTGTCAAATATTTTTTTCTGTATCTATTGATGTAACCATATGACTTTTATTCTTAGCCTATTGATATAATAAATTGCATTAATTTATTTTTGAATGTTGAACTAGCCTTGTATATTTGGTAAAATCCCACATGGTTGTAGTGTGTTCATATTTTTATACATGGTTGGATTTGATTTGCTAATATTTTATTGAGAATTTTGCACCTACTATCAAAAGATAGTTTTCCTTTCTTGCAATGTCTGGTTTTGGTATGAGAGTAATGCTGACCTTATAAATGAGTTAGGAAGTGTTCCCTCTGCTTCTGCTTTCTGGAACAGATTATAGAAAATTGTGTATCTTTTGTCCTTTAGTGTTTGGTGGAATTCACCAGTGAAACCATTGGGGCCTGGTGCTTTCTGATTTAGATTGCTATTATTTATATTTAATTTCTTTAATAGACACAGATATTTTCAGATGATTTATTTGTCCTTGTGAGATTTGGTAAATTGTATGTTTTAATGAATTGGTATATATTTTTCTTTCTATTTTTTTTATTAGTTTCTGCTTTATAACAAAGTGAATCAGTCATACATATACATCTATTCCCACATCCCCTCCCCCATGCATCTCCCTCCCTCCCACCCTCCCCATCCCTCCCCTCCAGGCAGTCACAAAGCACCGAGCTGATCTCCCTGTGCTCTGCGGCCGCCTCCCACCATCTATCCACCCTACGTTTGGTAGTGTATATATGTCCATGCCTCTCTTTCGCTTTGTCACAGCTTACCCTTCCCCCTCCCCATATCCTCAAGTCCATTCTCAAGTAGGTCTGTGTCTTTATTCCCGTTTTACCCCTAGGTTCTTCATGACATTTTTTTTCTTATATTCCATATATATGTGTTAGCATACGGTATTTGTCTTTCTCTTTCTGACTTACTTCACTCTGTATGACAGACTCTAGGTCTATCCACCTCATTACAAATAGCTCAGTTTCGTTTCTTTTTATGGCTGAGTAATATTCCATTGTATATATGTGCCACATCTTCTTTATCCATTCATCCGATGATGGACACTTAGGTTGTTTCCAGCTCCGGGCTATTGTGAATAGAGCTGCAATGAACATTTTGGTACATGTCTCTTTTTGAATTATGGTTTTCTCAGGGTATATGCCTAGTAGTGGGATTGCTGGATCATATGGTAGTTCTATTTTTAGTTTTTTAAGGAACCTCCATACTGTTCTCCATAGTGGCTGTACCAATTCACATTCCCACCAGCAGTGCAAGAGTGTTCCCTTTTCTCCACACCCTCTCCAGCATTTATTGTTTCTAGATTTCTTGATGATGGCCATTCTGACTGGTGTGAAATGATATCTCATTGTAGTTTTGATTTGCATTTCTCTAATGATTAATGATGTTGAGCATTCTTTCATGTGTTTGTTGGCAGTCTGTATATCTTCTTTGGAGAAATGCCTATTTAAGTCTTCTGCCCATTTTTGGATTGGGTTGTTTGTTTTTTTGCTATTGAGCTGCATGAGCTGTTTATAAATTTTGGAGATTAATCCTTTGTCAGTTGCTTCATTTGCAAATATTTTCTCCCATTCTGAGGGTTGTCTTTTGGTCTTGTTTATGGTTTCCTTTGCTGTGCAAAAGCTTTGAAGTTTCATTAGGTCCCATTTGTTTATCTTTGTTTTTATTTCCATTTCTCTAGGAGGTGGGTCCAAAAGGATCTTGCTGTGATTTATGTCATAGAGTGTTCTACCTATGTTTTCCTCTAAGAGTTTGATAGTTTCTGGCCTTACATTTAAGACTTTAATCCATTTTGAGCTTATTTTTGTGTATGGTGTTAGGGAATGATCTAATCTCAAACTTTTACATGTCCCTGTCCAGTTTTCCCAGCACCACTTATTGAAGAGGCTGTCCTTTCTCCACTGTACATTCCTGCCTCCTTTATCAAAGATAAGTTGGCCATATGTGCGTGGGTTTATCTCTGGGCTTTCTATCCTGATCCACTGATCTATCTTTCTGTTTTTATGCCAGTACCACAATGTCTTAATTACTGTAGCTTTGTAGTATAGTCTGAAGTCAGGGAGCCTGATTCCTCCAGCTCCTTTTTTCGTTCTCAAGATTGCTTTGGCTATTCGGGGTCTTTTGTTTTTCCAAACAAATTTTGAAATTTTTTGTTCTAGTTCTGTGAAAAATGCCAGTGGTAGTTTGATAGGGATTGCATTGAATCTGTAGATTGCTTTGGGTAGTAGAGTCATTTTCACAATATTGATTCTTCCAATCCAGGAGCATGGTATATCTCTCCATCTGTTTGTATCATCTTTAATTTCTTTCATCAGTGTCTTATAATTTTCTGCATACAGGTCTTTTGTCTCCTTAGGTAGGTTTATTCCTAGATATTTTATTCTTTTTGTTGCAATGGTAAACGGGAGTGTTTTCTTGATTTCATTTTCAGATTTTTCATCAATAGTGTACAGGAATGCCAGAGATTTCTGTACATTAATTTTGTAACCTGCTACTTTACCAGATTCATTGATTAGCTCTAGTAGTTTTTCGGTAGCATCTTTAGGATTCTCTATGTATAGTATCATGTCATCTGCAAACAATGACAGCTTTACTTCTTCTTTTCCGATTTGGATTCCTTTTATTTCCTTTTCTTCTCTGATTGCTGTGGCTAAAACTTCCAAAACTAGGTTGAATAAGAGTGGTGAGAGTGCGCAGCCTTGTCTTGTTCCTGATCTTAGTGGAAATGGTTTCAGTTTTTCACCATTGAGGACAATGTTGGCTGTGGGTTTGTCATATATGGCCTTTATTATGTTGAGGAAAGATCCCTCTATGCCTACTTTCTGCAGGGTTTTTATCATAAATGGGTGTTGAATTTTGTCGAAAGCTTTCTCTGCATCTATTGAGATGATCATATGGTTTTTCTCCTTCAACTTGTTAATATGGTGTATCACATTGATTGATTTGCATATATTGAAGAATCCTTGCATTCCTGGAATAAACCCCACTTGATCATGGTGTATGATCCTTTTAATGTGCTGTTGGATTCTGTTTGCTAGTATTTTGTTGAGGATTTTTGCATCTATGTTCATCAGTGATATTGGCCTGTAGTTTTCTTTCTTTGTGACATCCTTGCCTGGTTGTGGTATCAAGGTGATGGTGGCCTCGTAGAATGAGTTTGGGAGTGTTCCTTCCTCTGAAATTGTTTGGAAGAGTTTGAGAAGGATGGGTGTTAGCTCTTCTCTAAATGTTTGATAGAATTCGCCTGTGAAGCCATCTGGTCCTGGGCTTTTGTTTGATGGAAGATTTTTAATCACAGTTTCAATTTCAGTGCTTGTGATTGGTCTATTCATATTTTCTATTTCTTCCTGAGTCAGTCTTGGCAGGTTGTGCATTTCTAAGAATTTGTCCATTTCTTCCAGGTTGTCCATTTTATTGGCATAGAGTTGCTTGTAGTAATCTCTCATGATCTTTTGTATTTCTGCAGTGTCAGTTGTTACTTCTCCTTTTTCATTTCTAATTCTATTGATTTGAGTCTTCTCCCTTCTTTTCTTGATGAGTCTGGCTAATGGTTTGTCAGTTTTGTTTATCTTCTCAAAGAACCAGCTTTTAGTTTGGTTGATCTTTGCTATCGTTTCCTTCATTTCTTTTTCATTTATTTCTGATCTGATCTTTATGATTTCTTTCCTTCTGCTAGCTTTGGGGTTTTTTTTGTTCTTCTTTCTCTAATTGCTTTAGGTGCAGGGTCAGGTTGTTTACTCGAAATGTTTCCTGTTTCTTAAGGTGGGATTGTATTGCTATAAACTTCCCCCTTAGAACTGCTTTTGCTGCATCCCATAGGTTTTGGGTTGTCGTGTCTCCATTGTCATTTGTTTCTAGGTATTTTTTAATTTCCTCTTTGATTTCTTCAGTGATCACTTCATTATTGACTAGTGTATTGTTTAGCCTCCATGTGTTTGTATTTTTTACAGATCTTTTCCTGTAATTGATGTCTAGTCTCATAGCATTGTGGTCGGAAAAGATACTTGATACAATTTCAATTTTCTTAAATTTACCAAGGCTTGATTTGTGACCCAAGATATGATCTATCCTGGAGAATGTTCCATGAGCACTTGAGAAAAATGTGTATTCTGTTGTTTTTGGATGGAATGTCCTATAAATATCAACTAGGTCCATCTTGTTTAATGTATCATTTAAAGCTTGTGTTTCCTTATTTATTTTCATTTTGGACGATCTGTCCATTGGTGAAAGTGGGGTGTTAAAGTCCCCTACTATGAGTGTGTTACTGTCGATTTCCCCTTTTATGGCTGTTAGTATTTGCCTTATGTATTGAGGTGCTCCTATGTTGGGTGCATAAATATTTACAATTGTTATATCTTCTTCTTGGATCGATCCCTTGATCATTATGTAGTGTCCTTCTTTGTCTCTTCTAATAGTCTTTATTTTAAAGTCTATTTTGTCTGATATAAGAATTGCTACTCCAGCTTTCTTTTGATTTCCATTTGCATGGAATATCTTTTTCCATCCCCTTACTTTCAATCTGTATGTGTCTTTAGGTCTGAAGTGGGTCTCTTGTAGACAGCATATATATGGGTCTTGTTTTTGTATCCATTCAGCCACTCTGTGTCTTTTGGTGAGAGCATTTAGTCCATTTACATTTAAGGTAGTTATTGATATGTATGTTCCTATTCCCATTTCCTTAATTGCTTTGGGTTCGTTATTGTAGGTATATTCCTTCTGTTGTGTTTCTTGCCTAGAGAAGTTCCTTTAGCATTTGTTGTAAAGCTGGTTCAGTGGTGCTGAACTCTCTCAGCTTTTGCTTGTCTGTAAAGGTTTTAATTTCTCCATCAAATCTGAATGAGATCCTTGCTGGGTAGAGTAATCTTGGCTGCAGGTTTCTCTCCTTCATCACTTTAATTATGTCCTGCCACTCCCTTCTGGCTTGTAGAGTTTCTGCTGAGAGATCAGCTGTTAACCTGATGGGGATTCCCTTGTGTGTTATTTGTTGTTTTTCCCTTGCTGCTTTTAATATGATTTCTTTGTGTTTAATTTTTGACAGTTTGATTAATATGTGTCTTGGTGTATTTCTCCTTGGATTTATTCTGTATGGGACTCTCTGTGCCTCCTGGACTTGATTAACTATTTCCTTTCCCATATTGGGGAAGTTTTCAACTATAATCTCTTCAAATATTTTCTCAGTCCCTTTCTTTTTCTCTTCTTCTTCTGGAACCCCTATAATTCGAATGTTGGTGCGTTTAATGTTGTCCCAGAGGTCTCTGAGACTGTCCTCTGTTCTTTCCATTCTTTTTTCTTTATTTTGCTCTGCATCAGTTATTTCCACTATTTTATCTTCCACCTCACTTATCCGTTCTTCTGCCTCAGTTATTCTGCTATTGATCCCATCTAGAGTATTTTTTATTTCATGTATTGTGTTTTTAATCGATGCTTGATTCATCTTTAGTTCTTCTAGGTCCTTGTTAACTGTTTCTTGCATTTTGTCTATTCTATTTCCAAGATTTTGGATCATCTTTACCATCATTATTCTGAATTCATTTTCAGGTAGACTGCCTATTACCTCTTCATTTGTTAGGTCTGGTAGGTTTTTATCTTGCTCCTTCACCTGCTGTGTGTTTTTCTGTCTTCTCATTTTGCTTATCTTACTGTGTTTGGGGTCTCCTTTTTGCAGGCTGCAGATTCGTAGTTCCCGTTGTTTTTCGTGTCTGACCCCAGTGGCTAAGGTTGTTTCAGTAGGTTGTGTAGGCTTCCTGGTGGGGGGGACTAATGCCTGTGTTCTGGTGGTTGAGGCTCGATCTTGTCTTTCTGGTGGACAGGTCCACGTCTGGTGGTGTGTTTTGGGGTGCCTATGGCCTTATTATGTTTTTAGGTAGCTTCTCTGCTAGTGGGTGGGGTTGTGTTCCTGCCTTGCTAGTTGCTTGGCATAGGGTGACCAGCACTGTAGCTTGCTGGTCGTTGACTGAAGCTGGGTGCTGGTGTTGGGATGGAGATCTCTGGGAGATTTTCGCTGCTTGACATTATGTGGAGCTGGGAGGTCTCTTGTGGACCCGTGTCCTGAAGTTGGCTCTCCCACTTCAGAGGCACAGCACTGGCTCCTGGCTGCAGCACCAAGAGCCTTTCATCCACCCAGCTCAGAATAACAGGGAGAAAAAGCAGAAAGAAAGAATTAGTAGAAGAAAGAAAGAAAGAGGGAAAGAAAGGAAGAAGGGAAGGAAGGAAGGAAGGAAGAAAGAAAGAAAGGAGGGAGGGAGTGAGGAAGGATGGAAAGAAAGAAGGAAAGAAAGGAGGGAGGGAGGGAGCAATGAAAGCAAAAGGAAGAGTGAATGGAAGAAGGGAGGGAGGGAGGGAGGAAGGAAAGAAAGAAAGAAAGACAGGAGGGAGGGAGGGAGGAAGGGAAGAAAAAGAAAGTGGAAAGAAGAAGGGTGGGAGGGAGGGAGGAAAGAAAAAGAAAGAAGGAAAGGAAGAGCGGAGGGAGGGAGGGAGGAAGGGAAGGTAGGAAAAAAAGAAAGAGCAGGGGGCCTCCCTGGTGGCGCAAGTGGTTGAGAGTCCGCCTGCCGATGCAGGGGATACGGGTTCGTGCCCCGGTCTGGGAGGATCCCATATGCCGCGGAGCGGCTGGGCCCGTGAGCCATGGCCGCTGAGCCTGCGCGTCCGGAGCCTGCGCGTCCGGAGCCTGTGCTCCGCAACGGGGGAGGCCACAACAGTGAGAGGCCCGCATACCGCAAAAAAAAAAAAAAAAAAAAAAAAAAAAAAAAAAAAAAAAAAAAAAAAAAAAAAAGAAAGAGCAGGTAAAGTAAAATAGAATAAAGTATGAAATATAGTAGCGTTATTAAAATTAGAAAGTAATTATTGAAAAAAAAAAAACAAAAAAACGTACCGATAGAACCCTGGGACATATGGTGGAAGCAAAGCTATACAGAGAGAATCTTACACAGAAGATTACACATACACATTCACAAAAAGAGAGCAGGGGGCAAAATCAAAAATCTTGCTCTCCAAGCCCACCTCCTCAATTTGGGATAATTCGTTGTAAAAAGAGGAAAAGGGCAAGAAGTCTGAAATCTTGCTCTCTAAGTCCACCTCCTTACTTTGGAATAATTCGTTGTAAAAAGAGGAAAAGGGGGGAAAGTCTTAAATCTTGTCCTCAAAGTCCACTTCCTCAATTTGGGATGATTCGCTGTCCATTCATGCACTCCACAGACGCAGGGCACATCAAATGGACCGTGGAGCTTTAATCCGCTGCCTCCGAGGCTGCACAGAGAGATTTCCCTGACTCTGCTCTCACAGCTCCCGGGTCTCAGCCTTGGACCTGGCCCCGCCTCTGTGCGTAGGTCGCCGGAGGGCGTCCGTTCTTCGCTCAGACAGGACGGGTTTAAAGGAGCCGCTGATTCGGGGGCTCTGGCTCACTCATGCAGAGGGGAGGGAGGGGCGCGCAGTGTGGGGCGGGCCTGCGGCAGCAGAGGCCGGCGTGACGTTGCAGCAGCCCGTGGCGCTCCGTGCGCTTTCCCGGGAAAGCCATCCCCGGGTCTCGGGACCCCGGCAGTGGCGGGGTGCACAGGTCCCCCGGAAGGCGGGGCGGACAGTGACCCGCGCTCACACACAGGCCCCGCGGCTGCGGCGGCGGCGGGCGGCGGCAGGCGGCGGCGGTGGCGGGCCGCGGGGGCGGCGGCGGCGGCGGGCCGCGGCGGCGGCGGGCGGCGGCGGGCGGCGGGCGGCGGCGGGCCGCGGCGGCGGCGGGCGGCGGCGGGCGGTGGGCGGCGGCGGCGGTGGTGGCCCATGCCCGTCTCCGAGGTCCACGCCTTACCCGCGGCTTGCGCCTGTCTCCGGCGCTTCCCTAAGCAGCCCTTTTAATGCCCTCTCCTCGCACACCAGGAAACAAAAGTGAAAGTGAAAAAAGACTCTTGCCTCTTCAGCAACTCCAGACCCTTTCCCCGGACTCCCTCCGGGCTAGCCGTGGTGCACTAACCCCTTCAGGCTCTCCTCCTGCCGCCAGCCCCAGTCCTCTCCCTGCGCTCCGACTGAAAGCCGATACCCAAGCCTCAGCTCCCAGCCCCGCCCGCCACGAGGGCCGAGCAGACAAGCCTCTCGGGCTGGTGTGTGCCTGAGGGCACCGATCCTCTGTGCCGGAATCTCTCCGCTTTGCCCTCCACACCCCTGTTGCTGTGCTCTCCTCCGCTACTCCGAAGCTTTCCCCCTCCGCCACCTGCAGTCTCCGCCCGCGAAGGGGCTTGTAGTGTGTAGAAACCTTCCCTCCTTCAGGGCTCCCTCCCACTGGTGCAGGTCCCGTCCCTATCCTATTGTCTCTGTTTATTCTTTTTTTATTTTGCCCTACCCAGGTATGTGGGGAGTTTCTTGCCTTTTAGGGGGTCTGAGGTCTTCTGTCAGCGTTCAGTAGGTGTTCTGTAGGAGTTGTTCCACGTGTAGATGAATTTCTGATGTATCTGTGGGGAGGGAGGTGATCTCCGCGTCTTACTCTTCCGCCATCTTCCTCCGGGGATGAATTGGTATATTTAATTTAAGTTATTGAATTTGTGGCAACAGAGTTAGTCAGCATATTCACTTATTACCCATTTACTGCCCTGGGCATCAGGTACTCCATGGTCTTGCTGCCTCAGTATCTATTTTTGGCCAAATAGCCTGCATTGACTTTAAACTGACAGTAGCCCCTCATGCAAGCACAGGCCATAGATAGCAGCCTGTAGTCACAAATGAATGTAAGTTCCTGATATGATTTTCCCAACAGCCCTTGTGATTAACAGCCTCTCATGCCTCCCAACAACTTATTCATATCCACCCCTTTGATAAGACTCCTGTGGGGTTTACCAAAATCCTTGCTCATTTTGTTTGAATCGACCAGTCTGGTTTAGTGTTGGACTGCAAAATGCTTCCTGCAAACCCTAGTAAAGACATATGTCCCAGATCCTATCTCTGTCTGCACTCTGCCTTGACCGCCTCACGTGGACCTTCTAGGTATTCCAGGACCTATGAGTAATAAACTTCTCTATTTCAAGTCTTTTATGGTCTGCTGTTGAACTGCAACAACACAATATCCAGCACACTGTGTTCCACTTAACAAGTGCTAATTTGACAAATTCACAACAAACTAGCTTTTTGTTTTGTTGATTTTTTCTATCATTTTCCTGTTTTCAATGTCACTGATATCTGTTCTGAATTTTATTATTTATTTTCATCTGCTACTTTGGATTTAATTTTGTTTTTTTGTTTTTTTTCCATAATGCGGAAGCTTAGATGATAGGTTTTAGATCTTTCTTCATTCTAGTATTGCATTCTATGATGTAAATTTTCCTTTGTGCACTACTTTTGCCATATCACACAAATTTTGATAAATTGTATTTTTATATTAATCAGATAAAAATATTTTAAATTCCACTTAACACATTTTTTGACACTGTTTTTTAGAAGTGTGATGTTAATCTCAAAATACTTTGGGATTTCTAGCTTTTTCTCTATCGTTACTTTCTACTTTAATTCCATGTGGTCTGAGCACATACTTTGTATCATATCTCTTATTTTAAATGTGTTAAAACGTGTTTTATGGTCCAGAAAGTTGTAAATCTTGGTGAATGTTCAATGTGACCTTGAGAAAAATATGTATTCTGCTGTTCTTTGATGGAATTTTCTATAAATGTCAATTAGATGCATTTGGTTTATAATACTGTTCAGTTCAACTATATCCTTACAGATTTTTTGTGTTCTGGTTCTGTTGAAGCATCCAACTATAAGAGTGGATTTGTCTATTTCTCCCTTTAGTTCTATCAGTTTTTGCCTCATGAGTTTTGATCTTGGTGCTATGTTTTTACATACATATACATTAAGGATTGTTATATTGTCTTGGAAAATACACTCTTTTATCACCATGCAATGCTCCTCTTTATCTCATAATGAATTATTTATTAGCCAAACAGTTTATACATTAAAAATACAAATTTTCTGATATAACCTATATGTGTGTTAAATAGTCATTGAAATATTACAAGTTTTTAGAAAACAGACTAATAAAACCTTACACTTATTTGCATAGATTACTTCATGAAATAATAAATTTAGTTTGAAACCAGTAGTGAAGGATATCCACAGCTCCAAATTTCAAATTGGGGTATGTATATAAATGTTATTAGTTAAATTAATGATATGAATTAAATTAATGAAGAAAGAAGAAGAAGAAGGAAGAGGAGGGGGAGGACAGTTCTTTCTTTCCAGTATTCCCATTACATATAATTTATGCATTTGTAATTGTCACACAGTTCTTAGATTCAACATCATCTTTTTAATTAATTGTTTTTTCTCTTTGCATTTCAGTTTTTGAAGTTTCTATTGACATATCTTCAAGCTCACTGATTAGCTCCTTTGCCATGTCCATTTCTGTTACAGAAGTTTTCATTTCTAGAATTTTCTTTTGAAGTTTTGTTAGAACTTCCATCTTTCTGCTTTCATTACCCATATGTCCATGCATGTTGTCCACTTTTACATTAAAACCCTTAGCATATTAATCATAGTTATTTTAAATTTCTGGTGTGATAATTCCAAAAATCTCTGGAATGTCTGAGTTTGATTCTAAAGCTTGGCTTGTCTCTTCATACTGTGTTTTTTGCCATTTAAATGGCAACCTTGTAAATTGTGTTGAAAACTGGGCATATTGTACTGAGTAAAAGGAAATTAGGTAGATAGGCCTTTCGTGTGAGATTTTATATTTATCTGGCTAAGGACTAGATTATGTTTACTGTTTTCTGCAGCTGTGGTGTCAAAGGCTAAAATTTCCTATAGTCTCCATGTTTTAGTCTCCCTTGTTGTTTTTAGGTATACCTAGAGACTCTTTAAATAGGACTGAGGTTTACAGTTCTTTCAACAGTAATCTTCTGTCAAAGCTTATTAGAAGTTTTGAGATTCTCTAACACATTCCTTGTACAGATCAGAAAATGTAAGCAAAGGTCCAACACAGTATCTGTGACGAAACTATAGTGAAAAACTATTGGGTTGGCCAAAATGTTTCTTCGGTTTTTAAGTAAAAATAAAAGACACATTTTTCATTTTCACCAAGAACTTTATTGAACAACATATTCGTTGTTTTGTTCCACTACTTTCTGCCATTTTTCAGGCAACTTCATAATTCCATCTTCCCAAAACTTTTTATCTTTTTGAGCAAAGAACTGTTCCAGGTTCCCTTTACAGTCTTCCAGGGAATTGAATTTTTTTTTTCCATTAAGAGAGTTTTGTAAGGACCAAAATAAATGGAAATATGAAGGTGCAATATCTGGTGAATATGGTGGATGAATCAGAACTTCCCAGCCAAGCTGTAACAGTTTTTGCCTGGTCATCAAAGTATGTGTAATCTCACGGTATCCTGATGGAAGATTATGCACCTTCTGTGGACTAATTTCAGGCACTTTTCATCAAGTGTTTCTTTCAGTTGGTCTAATTGGGAGCAGTACTTGTTGGAATGAATCATTTGGTTTTCCAGAAGAATCTCATAATAGAGGACTCCCTTCCAATCCCACCATATACACAGAATCACCTTCTTTGGATGAAGACCGGCCTTTTGTGTGGTTGGTGGTGGTTCATTTCACTTGCCCCACAATCTCTTCTGTTCCACATGATTGTACAGTATCCACTTTTCATGGCTGTCACAATTTGTTTTAAAAAAGGAACATTTTCGTTTCGTTTAAGTAGAGAATTGCATGTGGAAATACAGTCAAGACGGTTTCTTTCACTTAAGTTATGTGGAACCCAAACATCAAAGCGATTAACATAATCAAGTTGGTGTAAATGATTTTCAGTGCTTGATTTGGATATTTTGAGTATGTCGGCTATCTCCTGCATAGTATAACGTTGATTGTTCTCAATTAATGTCTTGATTTGACTGCTATCAACATCACGTGTACCTGACCATGGATCTTCGTCCAGCTAGAAATCACCAGGAAGAAACTTAGCAAACCACTTTTGATATATTTGGTCAGTCACAGCACCTACTCCATACACTGCACAATTTTTTTTTTGCATTTCAGCTGTGTTTTTACCTTTCTTGAAGGTAATAATAAAGCATAATATGCTGAAAATGTTGATTTTTTTCTTCCATCTTCAATATTAAAATGGCTACACAAAAATTCACCAATTTGTTAAGTTTTTTTTTCTTAAATGCATGCTGATGTGACAGCTGTCACAATATAATCTAACAAAATTGTCTCCAACGAAATTAAAGACAATTAAGTGCTATTAGAGGCATCTTACAGAAAAATACAAACAAATCTTTTGGTCAAGCCAATAGTTATCCTGAGTCTTAACTCAGGACTCTTTTCTCCTAATACATAAATGAAATACAGGAGACAGGTGAAATCATAAGGAATGTGTGAAACCTTTGTGTCTATTCTTATAGCTGCGCTGATAAGAACATCTAAGAAGAAAGACACAGTGGCTCTGAATCCAGAGCAACTATTAGGGAGAAGGTAGGAAGAAATTAGTTGTGATCAGTGAAATCATAAAAGTGCTTGGGAGCAGTTCTTTCAAATGGGATAAACTTATCCCCTTTGTCGTTACACAAGATGGATGGAAAGAGAAAACGGTCACAAATTTCAAGAACTCAGCATAATTATATGTGTCACTAAATGAACTAACTGGTATTTGACTGAGAAATCTGAAAAATTAAGGGGGTAGAATAAATATGAAGAATTGAAAAAAAAGGGTATTGCTCTTGGTAAAAGGTAACAATACCTTATTAAAGTTAAAAAAAGATAGAAAAATGTGCAATCTGTGTTTGAGTAACCCCGTTCCTGACATTCTAAAGAGTAAAGGTTGTTTCATCTTACTTTACACTTTTATTATGCATTTTATCTTAGGGAGTATAGCAGAGCTAATTAATGTACCATGATAAATGGAGTTTCTATATCATTAGAATTCACTTATAAAAAATGAAAAGGGACTTCCATGTGCAAACACAGAAAATCTAATCCCTAGCTATCAAAGGTTCATCTCCTGCAAAGTGATTTCACTTTGCTCATACATTTAATAGGAGTCATTTATATAAAATTCAGGCAATGGGAGAGAAATTGTAAAAAAAAAAAAAAACAGGTAGTTTTAATTAAGTTATTCAACCATCAATTCAGGCTTGTCAGATTGTAAGAAGAGAAATTGAGACAGAAATCCTGAGAGAGGATTTCCTACAAAAAAATAAAATAAAAAATTAAAAGTCTGAGAAACCAAAATGGATCTTTTCACTGTTCCTAGATAGGGAGGAAACTTGCTAATTGCTATAATTTTTAGAAGAGTGAAACTTTCAGTGACATTATATTATACTTAAATATCCAGTAGCTGGATCAAGTAGCAGTAGCTAGCTTATTCAGCCTCTCATCTCTGCAAAATTTTTAATATGCATACTTTAACAATGACCATTTTTAAGAATATATTTGATACAGAAAAAAACACAGGGTAAAGACAAATGAGATGAATACTTCCAACTTCTAACTTAGAAGTATTTTTATTAGTCATTATATAAAATATATTTCCCAGAATTCATGATAGCAAAACTCTAAGATATTTTACTTTCATTAAATGGAAATTGATTTAAAAGGCAGATTGAATTCTTTGTGAATAAGAGATAAAAGTCTTCAGTTGCCGTACCTGTGTAAGTTTACAAGCTAGAATTTTATTCCCTTAGAAGACACTTGACTTAAAACACACCAGCCATATTGACTAATATGCTAGTCTGCATGATACGTTTCTCTTATCTTTATTATTGTTTCTTATCTAGTCAAATTTTCCTTTCTTAATATTTTAACTACATTTTGAGGTCAAACATACCAATAGAATTCCTTCATAACTGTACAGAAAAGATGATGAAACAGAAAATGTTCTGTTGTGCAAACTTGAATGAAGAAAAAATATGCTATGTCACATGAGATTTTTGTACATTTCTCATAACCACTTTTTATCAGGCATTGATAAATTAGACATGTGAAAGAGAAGAAAATGGGTAAATAATAAGGAATATTTCAAGCCAGAGAAATTTTACTGGTTTAGCCTTATATTCATATTTTTTAAATGGATTAAATTGTATGTAAAAAGTAAGATGTTGTTGATGAATTTGAAAACACAAATGTAAGACTGAGTAGATATTATCATAGATAGTTTTCTGCCTTAAGTTATTATGTTAATTTATTATTCTTCTCTCAACTGGAAAATATTACACAAAGTGGGGTCACAGACTTTGAAGTCAATGGCTATCTCTAACAAACATACCTTTCAATATGAAAGTTATGTTTATTATACCCCATAGATTAAAAAATAAGTGTGTTATCAAATGAGGACTCTGCTACCACTAGACCATTTTTTTTTAAGAAATAACATATCCCTTCATATACACATGAAGTAAATTTTCTAGTTTTTTCCATCTCTTAAGATATTCTGTAAACATATATATGACACATCAGTAAAACCATATTTATGTAAAACCCTATGTCTCTGGTATTGTTTCAAGTAAAAACTTCTTTCAAGATGGTAGCAGTGGTCTGTTCTCCTATCTTCCTTTTCATCTCAGCCTGGTAGAATCATGTGTTGTTCTCTTAACAAGTCATTACCTGCAAACACTTTCTTGTTATCCAATTTACTTTTTAAAAAATAAAGGTTATTTAAATCATTATTTAACCAGTTAAGCATTATTTTCTGAGTAACGAACTGTGTACCAGGCACTGTTCTCAGTCATTGGGGATAAAAAAGAGATAAACTCTATTTCTTGGTAAACGTTGAAGTGAAGCCTTACTTTCCATTGTAGAATGTCCATGTTTCTCAATTTTAAAGGGCATAGGTATTTAAATCTGAGATTAAATTAGAAGGAAGTAGTGCTTTAAGGGACAAATTAATCCCAATTATATCTATTTAACGTTTTGGATTGCTTTAGTAGACTGTAAGTTTCTTGAAGAGAGGGTCATGGCTTATTATTCTACTGCCAAACATGGAATACCCTGCATATGATGAATGCTTATTGAATAAATGAGTTAATGGAAGAATGAATTAATGAAACTGACACAGCACTCTCTTAAGTGAGACAAGGGAGGAAATTATAAAGACAGAATCTTGGTCATATAAAACATAAAAGAATATAGTTGCATTTAAACTTGTATTATTAAAGGTAAATGTCAAAAGTCCTATACCTTCTGAAAGTTTTAAAATATGATATTAAAATCAGATATATAAAAAAAACATATTCACTGAAATACAAGTTTCATGAGACAGGATAATTTTTGCTATTGGCCTCTATCAAAACGTCTACCTTTCAGAGATACCTGGAACAAATAGGAGACTATAAATTCTTATTGAATGAATGGATGACTGATTGAATGACATGGTATAAGTATTCATTGTCTTTTTGAACTTAAGGGAATTAATATCTTTCAGTGAATTTATAAAATTTCTGTAGCTACTTACAGTGAAGGGTGATGTCTACAGTTGCTTTTGTAAAGAGAGACTTCTTGTAATTCCAAGTATTTACCTTGGCAATATTCAATTTGGAGTTTATATTTAATTATTATTTGCTTTTTATATTGGTGCTAAGATATGTATGGCATATATTTCACATCTTGTAGTTATCCTTTGTTTGTTGTATTTTAGTTTCTGTTCCTCGAGTGGATACTTGATGATTAATTGAAAAAAAAATCCTGAATTTATTCTGTAATGAATAGCTTATATTTTAAAATCCTAATCCACTACTATAGACTCCACTTATGCTGAAAAGTCATTGAAACATGTTCAGTGTTGAGAAAAGTGATATCTTATACTTATATGTATAGATAACTCCATGAAATTATAAATGTATTATGAAATCTCTAGCAAGGGATTTTAGCAGGTCCAAATTTCATATTGAGTTAAGAAATATGAAGCAGAAGAAGCAGAAGCAAGAGCAGGAGAGGTAGAGGAGCAGCAGGAGGAAGAAAAAGAAGAAGAAGAAGAAGAAGAAGAAGAAGAAGAAGAAGAAGAAGAAGAAGAAGAAGAAGAAGAAGAAGAAGAGGAAGAGGAAGAGGAAGAGGAAGAGGAAGAAGGAGAAGGAGAAGGAGGAGAAGGACAAGAAGGAAGAGGAGGAAGAAAGGAGAGACAGGGGAAGGAAGGGGAGGGGAAAGAGGAGGGGAGTAGAAGGGGGAGGGGGAGGAAGAAGAAGAAGAGAAAGAAGGGGAAATAAAGTCTAAAGCTAGAAGACACGATAGACTTAACAATGGTGTTCTCCCTTTGCTGAGTATTAAATGTTTCCCAGATACAAGTTCTACTTAATTATTTTCATTAGCTGACGTTTACTAAAGGGAACATTTTTTTCAAGACTTTCCTTAAAATACAGTTTTTAAATGTATGTGTTTTTATTAATTTATATTACTCAACTGGTAAAGTATTGTTTTCATGGCAAATAAGGAGGGTTATAATAAATGCCAAAATATAATACATGTAATATATAATTGATTATATTTTTATAATGGGGATTTTCCCATACTGTATTCTGGAGTCATAATTTCCCATTTCTCAAAATATAGAGATAAAATGATTTAAAAAGTATTAGAGTATATTTGCTTTTACAATGTTGTGTTAGTCTCTGCTGTACAGCAAAGTGAATCAGTTATACATATACACCCTCTTTTTAAGATTTCCTTCCCATTTAGGTCACCACAGAACACTGAATAGAGTCTTTCTGGATTTTAAGTTAACATCATTTTAGGCTCCATATCGATTCAAACCCTACAAAGCTTAAAATAATAAGCAATCATTAAGTGTTTTGTAAGAGTCATGAACTGAGCTACATCTTGGCTTGGCTCCCTTTTTGGATTTTAATCTACCCAAGGTTGTCATTCTTCTGAATCGTTTTAATTCTAAGCTCCAAATATCAATGATTAATCATATTGAAGATATTATACAAAGTCTGTTTTCTCTGTTGCTTTCCTCAGGATACATTGTTATGTATCTGTCAAAATAATAAGCTTATTTAATCACAAATATTCTGTTCTCTGATGCAGCTAGAACTGATGAATATTTGAAAAATGGGAATTTTTAAAAACCAACATAAATTACTATAATATATCTGCGTTATATTTTCAATATTTGAATATCTGATTCATAGCATTCTTAAAGTAAATTTATTGGTATTTCATTTTGAATCATCATAAGCCTTGCCATTTATATTGCAAGATATTCAAACTATTTTCTCAACTCTTTATTCATTAACCCTATTGGCCTGTGAAGTCATGAATTTAATGGAAAAAGAAAAAAAATTGCTTAATGAATACACTACACAAAAAGGATAGAATGTGATAATGCATTATATTAACATCCAATAGTTTTCCAAGCATCATAATAAAATTTTATGGATGAAAGTTAAAGGTGAGCATGTATTTTTAAAGTTTTAAAATAGTCTTTATTTTCTAAAATATTTTTGATTTACAGAAGAGTTAAGAATGTACAGTGAGTCTCCATATACCACATAGTAATATTTTTGTATTATTAACAACTTAAATAAGTATACTACATTTGCTACAATCATACATATATATATATATATATATTTATACTTTATACATTAAATTATTTCATAATGACATTTATTCACTATTTTGTCATTTGTCATGTTATTTGTCTTTCATCCAATGTGTGAAAGTCCTGCCACTGTGTGAAATTCACCTACTAAATTTTAGGCTTTCCCTTTTTCAAATGTATATATCATTGGTATCAATATTACCTTCCTGGTTTCACAAGTGGGGTGAGAAATGATATGTTATCCATTTATATAGGAAAATTGATTTATCTTTATAGATTATGATAGAATTTTTCAAACTGTGGTCAGGACAGTCAAAATACTTCAGTGGCATCCTCAGCAAACTCAAATTCTAATCCCTTAAAAAAAGTTATTTTGAAGAAAGAGTAGCAAACCCTGTCTTATAAGAATAGACAGACTTCAGTCAATTCTTAGTCCTTTTACATATGTATGTTTTTATGATTTCAATTAGACACAATACTAAGTTATAAGGGCAAACTGATTATTTGTCCAAAATTGGAACAAATTCTATTCCCCACAATTTGGACTGGATTCAATTGAGAGAGAGGGTTGTGGAAGTGTTGAAACCGTAACCCATAATTCCTAATATCCAGTCTAGAGATTTGCGTTGAACTGCATTACACTTTATCAAGTGTGATATAAAAAGGCAGATTTTCCTGCTCCCACTTCTTTTTGGGGAAAAAGCAAAAGTGGCATCCTTTAAAACCAAGTTATAATATATATCAAGGACAACTAGAAAGATTTGAGAAGTTCTGTTTTTATCATCACAGATATAGCATTGTTATGATTTGAATACAGTAAATAATGATTAAAAACCAGGTAACTTGAAGCACTTAAAAAAATATAAGGTGTGAAAATAACAAGAGTGTGTTTTATTTTTATTTTGGTGAAAAATAATTACTGAATTCTAAAATAAATGCTTTTGATTAGAAATATTTTTCTTCAGAAAATTTAGGTGCAAACAGAAATATAACACTTAGAAATGTCCTTGGACAACATCTCCAACTTTTTATTTGATAAGCAAGTTAAACCTGAAATCCCCAGCATGTCCCATTGGTTGAAATCTAACTAGAATGTATCTTGATGCTGTCCCAACACAGCCTTGATCAGTGTTACCATCATCCTCACAAGTAGCAACGGAACACTTTAGTGAGAAGAGACTCCATGGGGAATTTGTAAAGTACAGATAGAGTAAATTTACATTTCTCCTAAACAAATATGCCGAGAAGAAACTAAAAGGTTAAGAAAGTAGTGCTTTTGAGCCCATGGAACACAGTTTGGAATATGGTAATAGATAATTTTCATGTCTTTAATTTAAGATATTTTAAAATCAAATCTTGTACCGTTTTATTATTTAGCATTTGCAAAGCTCAGTTATGATAAAGAGGTGATGCACTTGATAATGTTTTTTTTTTTTTAAATGTGCCCCCAACAAAGGAAATAACAAATGCTGGAAATAAATGAAAAGCTATCATTATCAAAATCATGAAACGCAGTGTCTATATTTTTTAAATAATAGCAAAAAATCATTCAAATTATTGCTGAGTTCAAGTACATATAAACTTCATATAGAAGACCTTTGTCCCTTTCCATTTACCTGATTTAATACGTTTTAAAATTTAATACATCAGGGAATGTACTAAACCATATACTCACATGGACAGGGACAATTGAATGTGTTTTCCAAGAGTTGGTTATAAATTCTCCACTCCATCTAAAAGGAATATATATGTAGGACACTACAATGTTTTCATGATAGAATTTGATAAATTTTAAGCTCAGAAATCCTTTCATATGTATAAAATTTTAAAAATCCAAATCAACCCTTACCTTTACTATATCTCACAGTGATAGAAATAGATTATGGTTTAGAATATTTGAGATAAAAATAAACAATAGAAATCTGATTTGAGTTCTCTTCATAAGCAGAATATAGCCATATTGGAAAGAATATATATGTAAATCTTCTCCTTAAAATAAAAATTGTGATGAGCTGAACACCTCAATATCAGTTAACTTAACTTATCATCTGTATTCTCTCTATATCTCAAAAGAAATATATTAATGAACTCCCAAAAGAAGTATAGCAATTGATTACTATATAGAAACAAAGCAACATATCCATTATAATTTAAAATGATAAATATTTCTAAAAATAGGCTATTTTACAGATTGTGCAATTAATGAATAATGTATTTTTATTTCTATCATTAATGATTTTTAGAGTTTTATGTCAAACAAGCAAAGTTAATAAAATAGTGAAGATAATGCCATTTATGTTATAGAGCTGTCATAAATATAAATATCTACATTTTACATGAGATTTTGATAACATTTCTTTCATAATGTATACCTTTGTATACTTCATGATGAAACATTATATTTGTGCCTCTTGGCTAAAACAAATTTGACATTGATAGTGGCCTAAGGGGAAAAGCAGGATAAAAACAAATACAAATTTAATCATCAAAGGAACATCTTTTCATTTTATAATCACCAGAGACACATTTTTTAATATAAATGGTTTATATGGTGGGGAATGTTGATTAATAAAGTCTACTGAACAAAAACAAAAGAACAAAGATAAAAAATGTCTATAGAGTCAGCAAAGTATTAAATCAATGGTCAGTGATCAGAATCAAAAAATAAAAATAAAGACTATAGGTTGCACAAGGTATTTTTTCCCTAAACCATATTAAATATGCAGTCTTTAAAATGTCTCATGCTTCATTTTTCTACTTTTCTCCCTCACCATCTAATAACAGTTTTCTTGTTGCTACAAAACAAACATCCCCCAAACTTGGTGTTTAAAACAATAACCTTGAAAACACTTTGGAATGGTGGAGTAAGAGCTGTAGAATATGCTAGTCCATAAAGGCAGTGATTTTTTTTTTTTTTTTATGTTTTCGCTAGGCTCTTTTATTAAAAAAAAAAAAGCAGACTGACTCTTCAGAGATAAGATTTGGAATCAGACGCATCCAAAAGGTCACCTGAGGTCAGGCTGAGGACTGTGCATCTCAGTGGTGGGGACCAGCTGGCAGACACTTCCAGACAGGTCTTGGTGTCAGCTGAAAGCGCTAGAGGCCCAGGTGACCCCATTCCCCCAGGCCCAGCGTGCATCCTGAGGACTCAGAACTCTCACTATTGACAGAACTTACTGTGAAGTTCTCCAGGCCACACACCTCAGGGAGAATGGAGCCACACAAAGTTTCTGGTCTGTTCATGGCAGACGTCCCTCCCCGACTCCTTACAGACCCCGGCTTTGACTGTGAAAGTCACATCCCCGTGGTACCCACGTCTGGGGGAAAGAAATGTTCAATCACGTGACCTTAACCTTCCTGGCAAAGTTGTAGCTTTGAGCAACTGCTGCTCTGCCGCTGCTTATGCTTTGAAAGCTGCCATTAAAGAGGGATGCCGGGCATGAACGGGACTCATCCTTTTAACGTTCAGTTGTAAGTATTGGTCGGAGGAATTGAGCCACGGTTGTAAATGTGAATAATCTCCGTGCAAAGTCTCTTTCCCCGACTTAAAGGTGACTTTCTCATTTTTTGTAGATCATTAGGCATTAAATAGCAGCCAAATACTCTTATTTCTAGCTTTAAGTTATTTACAAAGTCTCTTCTTTTTACAAAAACCTTTTAAATTTGTAGTGTATGCCATAATAACTGCTGATTTTTGTTTTTGCTAAAGGTACCTTTTGTATCTGCTGTGTATTATTGCAATAAAATAATCATTTTGTTAGGGAAAAAGATCAACTGGTATTCTTTCATAATTCACCAATTCAATATGGCAAAAATTGTCGATACTGGCAAAAATTGTCAAAATGAACTTTTTAGAACTCTAGAAATTAACCACAGGTAAACTGAAAGAGTGATTATTCATGAAAAATGACTGAATCATAGTAAATACAAATGTCTTGGTGTTTTAACTCTCCCTTTCCCATTTCCCATTTCCCTTACCCCATTTACCCTTGAAATTAACAGTCTTGTAACAAGGAGAGCCATCAAAACTAGAAGCTTAACAGTCGTTAGTGAGGGTTTTGGAGCTTGTCAAAAAGCCCCATCTCCAGAGATTGTCACTATTTGACCTGGTTGGCAGTTTCCTGAAAAATATCCAGACATAGAGTTTGACTATATTGGTGTCTGAACTCTCTCACTGAGAAACCCTAACCCTAGAGCATTCATAGAAACATTCAGTGGCAATTCCTTAACATCACAGCTGCCTGAGGTGGAAATAATAGATGGGGTAAACAAGAGTCTTGCAAAAAAATTAGAAAATCTGGAAAATGAGACATTAAAAGGGCATTGAAGGGCTTCCCTGTGGTGCAGTGGTTGAGAGTCCACCTGCCGTTGCAGATGACACGGGTTCGTGCCCCTGTCTGGGAAGATCCCATGTGCTGCAGAGTGGCTAAGCCTGTGAGCCATGGCCGCTGATCCTGTGCGTCCAGACCCTGTGCTCCGCAACGGGAGAGGCCACAACAATGAGAAGCACGCATACTGCTAAAAAAAAAGGGGGCATTGAAAAGGTGCAACATATTCCAAGAATCTAAATGGTTATGACTTCCACCTTACCTTAGCCTAGCAATAACAAGAAGCCTCCTCCTCCCCATCTATAGTATGAATAGATACTTAGTGTGTAACCTGGACTTCTTTCACCATTTGGCAGTAACAAGACAACAGTCCTCTGCCAGAACAGTGTCAGAATGGATCAGTTAAAACAGAACATTTAAACAAGACTCAAAAGTCAAATAGCACAATACAAAAATATTTAAGCTTCAATTGAAAACCAATCATCATAACAAGAATCAAGAACATGTCACAATGGATTTGAAAATAGAGGAGCAATTGATGACAAGACTGAGATAATGGAGACATTAGAAATATCTGAAAAAGATTTTAATACACCCATTATAAAAACTCTTCAATGAGCAATTGTAACATAAATTTTTAATAAATGAAATAAAAAAAATTAAAAACAGAGTCTCTTCAAAGAAATTGAATATATTAAGAAGACCTAAATAGAAACATTACAACTGAAAAATGCAATAACCAAAATAAAAAGCTCAGGTTGAACTAAACAGGAGAATGGAGGTGACAGTGGAAGATCATCAATGACAACCAATAAAATTCCCAGTGAAATTGAAGATGGAATAATAGAAATTATGCAATTTCAACAGCATAGATAAAATACACTGAAGAAAGTGAACAAAGTCTCATGGGCTTATAGGAGAATAAAAAAAGATTTAACACTCATAGATGTGAGTTTTTTTCTGGCAGGGAGGTAAAGGAGGAGAAGCTATAAATGTACTTAAAGAAATAATGACTGAAAACTCTCTAAATGTTGCAAAAGACATAAACCTACAGATTCAACTTGAAATAGTTCTAAATAGTATAAAGTCAAATAATCCACAGCAAGATACATCATAATGACTTTCTAAAAACCAAGTAGGAAGAATAAATTTCAAAAGCATCAAGAGAAAAATGACAGTTTACCTATAGAGTAAAAATAATTTGAAAAAAATATTATATTCTGTATCAGAAACCATGGATGCCAGAAATAGTAGGTAAACAATACTATTTTTCGTGTGCCACAAGAAAAATCACTGTATATACACAGTATACTCACAATATGCCCACTGAAAATACCCTTCAGGAATGAATGAGAAATAAATATACTGTCACATGAAAGAAAACAAAAATAATTTATCACAGGCACACTTATCATAAAAGAAGGGCTAAAGAAAGTTCTTTAAACAGAAAGGAAATGCTAAAATATGGAATCTTGGAAATCAGGAATGAAGAAAGATCACAGTAATCAAAATATGGGTAAATAAAATAGACATTCCTTCTCTGTGTTTTCTAAATTATGTCTGTTGGTTAAAGTAAAAAATTTAACACTGTCTAATGTAGTCCTAAGTGTATGTATGAAGAGGAGCTATGTAAGACATATTGTAAAGTGAGAGACACAAAGGGATATAAAGGGCAATAAGATTTCTATTCTTAACTTGAATGGTGAAAAGAGAACACCAATAGACTGATCAGTTCTGTATAAATAGTGTAATACCTAGAACAACAACGAAAAAAGCTGCATAAAGAGACGCACTGAAAAACACATTCAGTAAATCAAAATGGAATTGTAAATATATGCTCATATCATCCACAGATTAAATAGGTCTCTTTTGGTAAATTTCCATGAGTGCTGTTATTGTTTTCAATTAACCATTCAGGTAGATGTGTAGTGATATGTCCTGATGATTTTAATTTGCCTTTTCATAAGGACAAATGATGTTAGAACTTCTTCATGCATATATTGTTTATTTGTATGTCTTCTTTTATGTGTGTCTACATAAATTTTTCACCCATTTTTGGGGGGTTGGTTTCTCTTTCCTCCTTTTTATTGAGTTGTGGACAGTCTTTCTATAACTCGAATACCAGTTTTGTGAGAGATGTGATCCATGAATATTTTTCCCAGTCTGTAGATTGCCTATTTACTTAATCTTGCATTTTGATAATCAAAATGTTTACTTTTA
This sequence comes from Mesoplodon densirostris, assembly GCF_025265405.1. Lineage (NCBI taxonomy): Eukaryota > Metazoa > Chordata > Mammalia > Artiodactyla > Ziphiidae > Mesoplodon > Mesoplodon densirostris. The sequence goes on along the minus strand of NC_082677.1, from coordinate 28,621,544 downwards.
ATGGAGATGTATTCACCATTTTTTTTTAATTTTATGCTTGTTTCTTTCTCTCTCCTGTCTAAGCTGCATATACCCACCTAAAGACACAGAAGTATTGTTTAAAGTTTTTCAATAAAAGTTTTAAGTATTTAGCTTTTTACCTTTAGGTCTGTGAAACAATACAAATAATTTTCAACAGTGTGAGGCAGAAGTTGATGTTCACTTTTCCCCCAATATTGATATCCAGTAATTCCAGTTTCACTTTTTGAAAACACTTTACCTTCCCAATTGGCTACTATGTCAAAACTCAAATGACTGTAATAATGTGTATTTGTATCTGGGCACTCTCTTCTGATCCATTGACCAGTTTGTCAGTTCTTACACTACAGCCACACTATCTTAATTACCTTGGCATTAGTCTGGAGCATGTAATATAAATGTTTCAATAATGTTATTTTATAGGATTATTTTTATTTCCATTTCTGTATGAATTTTTTATGTTGCTTGTCATTTTCAAAAATACTCCTAATTGAATTATGATTGAATTAATACATAAAATTGTAGAGATTTGACATTTTATTGTTTAGTCTTCCAATCCATCAACATGCTATATCCTTCAAATGAGGTTGGTATTATTTAGGTAATTTCAGAAGTGATAAGTCTTCAGCTTTCCAACCAATATATATATTTTTATTTTTAATATTATTGATATAGGGATTTCAATATATACCATAATTATTCATGATCTACCAGTGTTAACATAGACTTTAAAAAAATTAAATAATTTATAGTTCATTTTATTATAAATTCCAAAATATTGTTTTATTTTTCCTCTAAAAAGTTTTATGTAATTTAAAAAGAAAGAGAAGAAATAATGAAAGATAAAAGTACTTATTCCCTTCAATATTCACCCAGACAATTACTATTTTTAATGTTTTGTATTCCTTCTCATAGATCCAGATCTATTACCAGTTCTTTCAGTATTTCTTTTTGTGGAGATCTGTTAGCAACCAAAATTTTAAGTGTTTTTATTTAACATAGAAAACGTCTTCCATTTCTTTCATCTTGATCTTACTTTTGATGGATATAGAATTCTAGGCTTATAATTTTTATTCTGTTTTTCATTAAAGTTGTTGTACTGTCTTTTATTCTCCATTGTTCCTAAAAAAATCAGTTGTTTGGGAATTGTTATTCCCGTTTGTAATATGTTTCACAATTTTTTACAAGATTTTCTCTTCATTTGTGGTTTCAGGATTTAGACTATGATGTACTAAAAACGTCTATTTTTTTTTCATTTTAGTCTTTCTTGATATTTGGGAAATTGTTGAATCTAATCAGCAAATTTGGAAAATTTGAGGCCATTGTTCCTTTTATCAAATTGACTTACAATATTATATTAGTTTCAGTGGTATAACATAGTGATTCAATATTTTTATGCATTAAAAAATTATTACCACTATAAGTCTAGGTACCACCTGTAACCACTTAAAGTTATTACTGTATTATTGACTGTATTTGTTCCCTATGATGTACATTACCTCCCATAACTTATTTATTTTATACCTGGAAGTTTGTACCTCTTAATTCATTTCACCTATTTTGTTGATTTCCCTACTCCCCTCCACTCTGGCAACCATACATTTGTTCTCTGTATCTATGAGTCTGTGTCTGTTTTGTTATACTTGTTTGTTTGTTTTGTTTTATAGATTCCACATGTACATGAAATCATATGATATGTGTTTTTTCTCTGTCTGACTTATTTCACTTAACATAATACCCTTTACGTACATCCATGTTGTTGCAAATGTCATTCTTTTTATGGCTAATATATATATATATATATATATATATATATATATATATATATATATATATATATGCTACATTTCCTTTATCTGTTCCTCTATCAATGGACACTTAGTTTGCCTATAAGTCTTGTCTAGTATAAATAGTGCTGCAATGAACAATGAACATTGGGGTGCATATATCTTTTAAATCAATGTTTTATATTCTTCAAATAAGTACCCATAATTATAATTGCTGGACTGTGAAGTAGTTCTATTTTTAATTTTTTGAGGAAACTCCACACTGTTTTCCATAGTGGCTGTACCAATTTATATCCCCATCAATGCATGAGGATTTCCTTTTCTTCACATTCTCATTGTTATTATTATTATTATATATTTTTTGATGACAGACATTCTGACAAGTTTGAGGTGATATCTCATTGTGATTTTGATTTTCATTTCCCTGATGATAGTGATGCTGAGAATCTTTTCATTGCCTGTTGGCCATCTGTATGTCTTCTTTGGAAAATAAATCTATCCAGATCCTCTGCCAATATTTTAATCATATTTTTTATACTGAGTTGCATGTTTTTTATTTTTTTACTATATTTTAGATATTAATCTTTATCAACTGTATCATTTGCAAATATCTTCTCCCATTCAGTAGGCATACTTTTTATTTTGTTGATGGTTTCCTTTGCAGTGCAAAAGCTTTTTAGTTTGATGTGATCCCATTAGTTTATTTTTGCATTGATTACCCTTCCCTGTGGAGATAGATACAAAAAAATATTGTTAAGATCAATGTCAAAGAGCATACTACCTATGATTTCTTCTAGGAGTTTTTTGGTTCCAAGCCTTATATTTAAGTCTATTCTATTTTGAGTTTGTTTTAGTATGTGGTGTAAGGAAAGATCTAGTTTAATTCTTTTACATGTAGATGTCTAGTTTTGCCAATATCATTTATTGAAGAGACTATATTTTCCCCATTATATATTCTTGCCTCCATTGTCATAGAGTAATTGCCTGTATAAGCTTGGGTTTATTTCTGGGCTCTCTATCTGTTCCATTGAATTATATGTCTACTTTGGACAGTACCATACGGTTGTTATTACTACAGCTTTGCATTATAGTTAGAACTTAGGAAGCATGATATATTCAGCTTTCTTCTTTCTTAAGATTGCTTTGACTATTTGAGGTCTTTTGGGTTCCATACAAATTTTAAGATTATTTGTTCTAGTATTATGAAAAATTCCACAGGTATTTTGGTAGGTATTGCATTGAATCTGTAAATTGCTTTAAAAGTAATATGGTCATTTTTATTAACTTTATTTTTATTTTATTTATTTTATTTTTTATTCAAGCATAGCCGAGTTACAATATTATGTGTCAGATGTACAACAGAGTGATTCAAATATTTTAAAAGTTATAATCCAAGTACAGTTATTATAAAACATTGGCTATATTCCCTGTGCTGTAGAATGCATTCTTGTAGCTTATTTGTTTTACACCTCTTAATCCATTCCCCCTATCTTGCCTCTCCCCCACTTCTCTCTCCCAACTGGTGACCACTAGTCTGTTCTCTATATCTGTGAATCTGTTTCATTTTTGTTATATTTACTAGTTTTTTTTATTTTTTATATTTCACACATAAGTGATATCATACAGTATTTGTCTTTCTCTGTCTGACTTATTTCACTAAGTATAATACCCTCTAAGTCCATCCAAGTTGTCTTAAGTGGCAGAACTTCATTCTGCTGTATGGCTGAGTAATATTCCATTGTGTATATATATCACATATACTTTATCCATCTCTCTGTTGATGGACATTTTATTTTTTGTGTTTCTATTATAGATTTTTGTTTTGTGGTTACTATGAGAATTATATATATATCAACCTTTATATATATTTGCTTATTTTCAACAGATAAGCCACTTAAATATGAATGTATTCTAAAAGAAGTCCATTTTTACTATCCCCCACTCACTTATTATACTTTTGTTGTCATATTTTACATCTTTTTACTTCATGTAAGCCTTAACGACATGTGGCAGTTGTAGTTGATTTAAGACTTTTGTCTTTTAAACTTCTACTAACATTTTAATTGGCTGATATACTACTTTTTCTATATATTCACCTTTATTAGATATAAAGGTTTATATTTGCCTTGATTTTTTCTTCCATATATTTTCTTATGGCCATTGCTTTTTAAGATATTTCTCTCCCTTATTCTCTTTTTCTTCTTTTTCATGACACTAATTACATATACATTTGATTTTCTTTCATCTTCCACATATACCTGAGACTGTTCATATACATATTTCAGCTATCTCTTGTTCCCTTTATTCTTCAGAGTGATTGTGGTGCATTGTAGTGCCATCAGATTCATTCACTTTTTCTTCTGTTACCTACTGTTATTTACTTATGCTTCTCAAGTAAATCATATTGTATTTATTTTTAATTCTGTAACTACTGTTAGTTTCCTCTTTGTCAGCTGAATTCTCTATCTTTTCATTTATAGTGTGCAAGCATTCCTTTACTTGTAGGCATAGTAATAAGAATTGCTTTAAATTATTTTTTTTCTAATTCCAACATGTAAGTTATTATAATGTTGATGTCCATAACTGTCCATAATTGTCTTGAGAAAGGGTCATTTACTTGATTATTACATTGTTGTTATTTTATATCAAGCAGTTTTGGGTCATACCCTGATTTGACCAAAACTTTAAGCTGTGTCTCTTAAGTGGCTTCTCAAATCACTTGATATGATTTGTGTTGCATTTGTCCTGATTATGGGTGGGATAGTCGAGGATTAGGAAGTGTTTATACATACAATATGAGCCCCTTCTACTTTTGTTCTCTCTCTCTCTCCTCTTTTTTTTTTTTTTCTGTGATTCCTTCCTCACTTTCCAGTATCTTCAGTTTCTCTTAACTTTATCATCAGGTTCATGAGTCTGGAAACACTACTTGTTCTATCAAATTGTTGTATCAAAGTTTCCTATACTGTATGCATGTATATAGGGTATATACATATATTCAGGCAAAATGCCAGAAAAATGGGAAAGTAATTCCATGTTATTCTTCTCATCTAAGTTTTCACTTCCTTCCAAAATCGGATTTTTTCAACTCAATGTTAGTAGTTGTTTCCACATTATTTCCAGAGCTTATGGTGGTTAATCATGGGAGTCATGGTGCAGTGAAAACTTACTCTGTCCTGCAATATTCAGAGTTCTGATCATGTATTTTTGCCTTATTGTATGCTTAGTAATTTTTTGTTGAATGTCCAACACTGTGGTATGTTTAAAGACAATTTTATATTCTAGATGATGTTTTATTATTTTAACATAATTTACTTCTGACTTTGGCATAGAGTATATTAGGGATATATGACCTCAACCAAATCAGAGACTGAACTGATTTGAGCCTACACTTAGTCTTTGTGAGAACTGGTTCATTACTGGTTTGTCTTAAGCTGTAGCCCTTTTGTGTCCCAACTGGAACTTGGTTGTTTGTTAAGGTCTCTCCGTCTTGGTTGGCCTGAACTCCATTAGTGTTCCCCACTTTGTTGAAAATGTTGGACGTGTGCTAATTTTCTCAGACATTTGACTGCTACCTTCTGTTTAGCTTCTCAGCCTCTCAGTCCCGGCATACTGGAGGAAAGAAAGCAGAACTGTGACTATCTTGCTCACCTTTCAAAATTTCCATTACACCTTTGCTTTACTGGCATCAAAGAGAGATAACTTCACTATTTGTTTTCTATTGTTTCCAGTTTTTCTCACCTAGACAATTTCTTCAAAACAACCTATTTTTTTTATTTCTAGAAGTTTAAATTAATTAAAATAATTATTGAGAATTAACTATTTTAAAACAAAATGAATTGGTAGTAGGTAAAATTATTGATGGCAATAATATATACCACATTATAAAACTTACTTGACAGTATCATTATTATTATTATTATTATTATTTGCATTTTTCAATTCCCTTGGATTTTATTTTGTGGTGGATGCTTGCCAGACCAAAATAAAATGATTCTGATTACTTTTAATAATTTTAGTTTCAGTGAAGCCAAAATCATGTAATCTTTCACCTCTTACCAATTAATGCCATTTAATAGTAAATGCTGTATGCTGAAAAAGGTAAGTGGTTTATATTTTTAACGGTGTTTTATATATATATATATATATATATATATATATATATGTAAATTATATTATTCAAGTATAATAACAAAACGAATTATTCTATCTGATAAGATATAATTTTAAAATAAACTCAGTGGAAAACTTTTACTATTGCCAAAGCAGTAGTTCTGAACACATTTTTTAGTCAGGTAAAAATCTGCAAATCTGATAGGACAGAGAACATCTTTTTGAAATGTTTCAAATATTCATTGTTAATATCACTTATGCTTTCTTTATAAATTATTGAAAAATCATATTTTATGAAATACCATATTAAAGAAGATCTTAATGCCTAGTCTAGTCTATATCCCTAAGCAATAATAAAGTGATATAAAATTATGCTCACAATTTTTGCCAAGTACATTATGCTAAAATTTTATTTTAAAAATTCAAAAAAAAAAATTCAGGATGACAATTCAACATTTGTCAGTTCTGAAGATATGTGACCTTAACTGAATCCTAGATGAAGTCAAGCATCAAGTAGAAATTATTAGACTGAGAATTAGGAAATCTTTATCATACATCTTATTTGGGTAAGTAACTGCAATTTTCTGAGTCTCCAATGTAAGATATAATTTGATTAAATTATCACTTAAGATGCAAATTATTTACTAAATTATGAAATCACTTCTGTAGAATAGTTTTTACTGAAAATGACCAGTTCCAGTTTCTTTATCTGTAAAAGGAAATAAAGTGTCATTAAATCTATTTCCCATTGATCATCAAGACCAATGATGACAATTATTCATTAACCCTCTAACTTCACTATTGTGGCAGAGCATGAAGAACAAAAACTGAACAGGGCCAGTCGCAATTTCAAGTTCAACAGACATATTGTTCACATATGGAAGTATTGGTCCGTTATGAACTAATGCCTTCAAAGAAGGACGGTCTATGTTTTGGAACATGTCATGAAAGTATAATAGTGTCATGATGAAAGAAAACATTCCTACATTTATTCAATGATAAACTTATTTAAGTTTAATAAGAAAGAACACCACATAATAGCCAATAGTTCAGGGAACATACTGAATCTTCCTTTACAACTGTCTCATCACACAAGCTGTTCAATTCTAGCTGGTGTCATACTTGAGTATACAGTAGGTTATTCCATTCTTCTAGAAAACCAGCTACTTGTGTCAAAAAATGGTTAATTTCCACTTCCCTAAGAAGCCAGTAAAAACATAAGCAGCAGTGTAAATACATATGTCTGATTGATGTTCTTTTAGGCATAGGAACTATTCACTCTAAGAAGTTATTGGGCCCTCAGGACCATCCATTAAAATGATTTTTCATAAACATATCTAATACAAACTTATTTTAGATAAAATTTTGAACAACATATTTTTGTAACTAGACAAGATAATGCTGAATTATATTTAGAAAAATAAGCAAAGTATATATATTTGCAGTCTAAGGTAAAGATAAATTACACCAATCAATGAAATTATACTCAATTCCACTGATCAGTAGAGGAACATATTTAAAAAAAATACAATTAGATATGGTTTTTCATGTACCAGTTTGGAGTGCTTGGAGTGTAAGTTGATGATCCTCTATGCAAAGGGAATTAAAACTTCTATGAAATTATTTTAATGTATTGTGAATATAATTATGTGTGAAAATATGATGCATAAATAAAGACACTATTGCAGGTCTGTTTATAATTGCATATTATTCAGAAAGGACCAAACTGGCTATCAGGGAGAGACCTTTAAAACTAATTGTATAGATGAGATTTGAACCTCTAGGGCCTGCCTGTTTTTCTACATAACAATTTATTGGGACACAACCACATCAATTTATTTACATACTCTCTATGACTGTTTTCATACTACAATGATGTTGTTCAGTAGCTATGACAAAGACCATTTAACCCACAAATTCTAAAATATTTAGATGACCATTTGTGTGAAGGTCTGTAAACCACGGCTATAGATTCATATCCTAGGCTACTATGCAGCACATCTAGGTAATAAATGACTTCTAAACATCTTGAGATGGATCAATCTCCACAAGATATTGTGAGAAGGAAAAATGAAAAGAATGCAAATAATACAACGATATATATTTTCATATCCCATTATTTGTTTATATATAATACATAAATGTACATATCTGTTGACTTCCAATTTTATACAAAATCATCTCTATTACATATTAAAACAATTTTTAAACTAACTAAATGTGCCTTATTCATAAAATAATAAAATGGATGATAATTAAGATATATATATTATATTAGGATGTGTAATTTTCTGTATTATTGACTTTTTCTTTCTGTTTTATCTCATTTTGGTAAAGCTAAATCCTGGGCACATTCAGTCTATTTGTCTGTTGCATGATCAATAAGATTCCTATAGCCCATAGATATAAAGAGTTTTCACGTGCATACATCATACTGCTTGCATTGTAACAGGAGAAATTTAAGAAGTATGATTCTCAGTTGTTCATAATATTGTTATAAACATGTATCACCTGGTAAAGCAAAAAGTAAGTTTTTTGTGTACAATATGGTGACTTTATTCATTATAAAGATATGCTACACAAGCATATCTAGGGATTTATTATTTAATACCAAGTTCAAAATTGCTTACAAAAATACAAGCATTTCACCAAAAAGGAGAATCTACTGTTTATTTGTGTACAAATGAAGATTACTGCTTAAAAATAAATTATTTTTCTCCCTTTTCTTTTCTTGCTTCTTTATCTGAGTTTTCATTATTTCTCTCCATTTGTTTCTACCTCATTCATTATCCAAGATCATTTTCACATATACAAGGAGGATAACAAATCTATAAATGTGTGTATGTGTCTGTGTGTGCAATATGTGTGTCTACATAAGTTAATTTAGGAAGTTTATATAACATTAGAATATAGACTTACAACAAATTAAATTATAAAATTATGAGAAATTTTTCCAATAATGTTTGAGAATAATAATTACAAAGCTTATTCTGTTCCATTCATACCATCCTCAGAAAGAGGATATAAAGCCAGTCTACCAGCAGACACATTAACAATTAGTGATTGTTATATCTTAGTTATTCTTCTGAAGTTTCTACATTCCATTTTAATTAGGATAATTATTTCCAAAATTGTAAGTTAAAGAGTTTTTCTTAAGATTGAGTTTTAATAATTACCTTGTTTTTATATCAAAGTCCTCAAGAATAATATCCAGATGTCCCAGTATATTTAGACTCTTATAACAAAAATACCTTAGACTGAGTGGCTTAAACAACAAACATGCATTTCACACAATTCCAGAGACTGGGAAGTACAAGGTCAAGGCACTAGCAAATTCCTTGTCTGGTGAGAGCTTCCTTCCTGGTTCATAGATGGCTGTCTTTTCACTGTGTCCTCACATAGGGTCTCTTTCATAAGGGCACTCACTAATCCCGCTCATGAGGGCTTCACCTACGTGATTTAATCATCTTCCAAAGGCCCCCACCTCCAATACCATCACATGGGGAGTTAGTTCTAACATATAAATGTTGGGGTGACAAATATTACTGACCATACCCTTAAACTCTCAGGAATCATTACTTAGAGTCTTGAATGGTGACTATAAATAATATTTCCTATTTTGGGGTTTTGATGTTCTAATGTTTGGAAGAATGAAGGCTTGGAAAATTACTTGCCAAATATAAAGAGTTACACAATTTTATTATTGTCATTGTATTTACCTTTTCCTAAGCCAGGTTAGTGTGAAGCTGATCCTAAGTGAAACTCAGAGACAAAAAATAATACATTTATTTTTAGGTAAATTTATATTTTTCGAAAACAAAACCAAATGGCCCCCAAACACTATCAAATAATACTTAGTATGTTATTTAATGCTGTTCATATAAAATGTAATGCTGTTCATACATAAAAGAAATGCCAGTTAGAGAAAATAAGTTCAAGTTCTTTACACCCCACAAATGCAGTATTAAGCATTGGTAGTTATGTGGGTTAAGGTTTAATACAAGAGAAAAAAAATAATCCTTAGTAATTTAAGCCATGGATAATTAAATATAGTGATTGTAACATCGTTTGAAGACTGGATCAGAAGGAAGAGGACAGGCACTGGACTTTTGTTTTCAAGATCCCAGCTGTGAGCTTGCTGTCTAGTACAAAGGAGTCACTGCCATCACCCTCACCATGGCCACTATCACGACTTCCTCACACCTGCAACACACATGAATGGACTGTTTAGCTGCTACAGACACTCTCATTTGGGGGATTTGTGAACAACAACTGCCATGAACAAGGAGGTGTCTTCTGTTTAATTTCTGCCATCTGAAACTTATCCAACTACCTCTAATTGGTGTAGCATCATTTGACTACAATAGATTCTAGGAAAGTTTATTTTAGCTTTCTCTTATAGAACAGGATGAGAGAACTAATCACAATATCCACTTCAGAAGTTAATAGGATTTAATCCAACATTTTATCTTTTATTATAAAGGTCCCAGAAAGTAGGCAATCCCACACAGTTTTTCTGTATATCAATTGCAAATCTTCAATGTTTAAATCATTAAAGAGTGTTTCTGTGGTGTTTTTCACAATGAGAACTAATTTCTAATGAGAACTAATATACCTAAAAGTATTTCTAGCATCTTACTTGTTTCCAAGTGTTATAATGGGCCTAAAGCTAACAAAACAAAACAATAATCAAAACACCAGTTATGTAGCCATTTCTCTTTATGTAATTCTAAACAATAGTTCATGCTTTGTGATTGACTAGAGATGATGTAAAGTTCCTTCAACTTAGCTTTTATCAGAATCATGGTCAAATAATACATGATGTTTTATCTTCTAAATTTTTACTTTAAAAAAAGTAATTTTTTTTTTAATTTTTACTTTATCTTCCAAGTTTTTTAGTCTGAATATAACAGAAGTACTCCATATGATTAAACAGCTAAAATGTTTTCCCTTTAACCTCTTTGCATTTTTAACATTTTAAGGCAGAGTTAATAATGTAAATAAATGGTTTTACTCTATATTATATGTCTATTTAGCTTGAAAGAAAGGGATTTGTAGTAATGTTATCAGTAGCACATATAGTTCATATAGTATGAAAAGAGTAACTTAGTTGCTTTCTAATAAATATTTCTTTCCTCCAAAAAATTACACATAGGCAAAATATTTAAAACAAAATGTATATGTATTGAATGTGTACAGTTTTTCTTTTCCCCTCATGACAGGAAAAACTCTAATCAACCAATATGCATTTAAAACATTAAAACTGATCATATATTCCATGTATTTTTTTCCCTTTTCTCAGAACAAATATACCACAGATAATTGATAAGAAAATAGGTAGTTGGGTTATAGAAACAGACAAAAATAGGTCACAACTTCCTAAATTGTACAGAAAAGCTTAGCATAAGGTCTATACCATTGACCTTCTTCAGCAGATCCTTATAACTGAGTAATTCCTCTACCATAAGGGTGAAGTAGTTGGATTATACTCATGGGAGGTAATGTAATCTCTGTTCAGATTTTGCTTGCAATCATACATCACTAATTGACTAAATTAGGAATAAAAGACAATGATTGAGCTTACTGATATTTCGCTTATTGATATATCAATATCATCTTTTTGGTAATAAGCAGCTATAATTTTGAAGCTAGTGAACACTGTTCTGTCAATTCAAGCTGCTGCCATGGGAGTAATTCATTTTCCTTCTATATTTATATTATATCATGACTCAAAAATCAATACAGAGACCTATAAAAATCTATTCTTTATGTATTTTATCTTTATATCTATTAAAATCATGGTTATATGATCAAATTCTCCAAATAAAACACAAAATTTGAGATTAAAATATTAAGCTTGAAATATAAATTTGAATTGAAATGTCACTTATATCTGGTCTCTAGGACAGATACATGTGATTTTAGCAACTCACCAAAACTATTTATAAGATTTAATATACCTAACTCACTCAATCCATATGATGAAAATATTAGGAAGGACTACTTAGCAAACATGATATGTTGCTGGTTTATCCTTTAGATTGTACAAAAACTAATATGCCCACATTCTATTCTTCTTTTTTTTTTTTTTTTTTTTTTTTTTTTTTTGTGGTACGCAGGCCTCTCACTGTTGTGGCCTCTCCCATTGTGGAGCACAGGCTCCAGACATGCAGGCTCAGTGGCCATGGCTCACGGGCCCAGCCACTCCACGGCATTTAGGATCTTCCCAGACCAGGGCACGAACCTGTGACCCCTGCATCGGCAGGCATACTGTCAACCACTGCACCACCAGGGAAGCCCTATTCTTCATTTTTTACTTAAGAACATTGAGAAGCAATGTAAAGTAACTAGACAATATCAGAAGTGCTCATAATAGTGAAAAATAAATATCAAACTCGTCCATAAAATGTCAAAGGTCCTTGGCTTTATTTTTCACCTCAATATGCAATTGGCTTTATTTTTCACCTCAATATGCAATTGGCTTTATTTTTCACCTCAATAACCAATTAGCAAAAAAATAAACCATGTTTGAGTAGGCCATATATAAGACAAATGAAATTATAAAATTTAATTTGTACATCAATAATATAATTTATAAAATTATAAATTTTAATTTGTACATCAGTAATGATAATTTGTACATCAATAATAAAGGGTAAAATTAAACTTTGCTCATGATTATTTTTCTAAATAGCGACATATTTGATTTAGTTCTTTCTTGAAGTCTGTTATCCCTGAGTTTTTTTCTAATTTTTTCTCTTGTGTTATTTCATATTTTTTATCATTTTACTAACATCTTCACTCATTTGCTGTAGAAGCTAATAGTTTTATATCTGTTCTGTGAGCAGAACTTTTTCTAACAAATCTTCATATTCTATAGTGAAGTAATGCTGTTCTATTTTGTTAAAAACTATGTTGTGGGATTTGACCTCAATTCTTTTATGTTGTTTATTTTTGTGTGTGAAACGAGTTTTCTTGAATGTTTACAGTGAAACTTTTTCAGGAAAGTATTCTGAGTTCACAGAATATCCTCTTCAGTCATTTTTTTTCTTTTACTGTAATGTCCCCAAATCTAGTGGCTTATTCTAAAATCTAATATCCCCAAAATCAGATTCCCTCACTCTATACCCTCTTCCACTATCATTTCTTTTGTGTCTGTTTTTGTTGTCATACTCAGTTTTGTTGACAGCCCAACCCCTTCTCCTTACTTGGGGTTCCTGCACTGGAAAAGAGCTCAGTCAACTCAGTTTTCAGGGATTCTAGGAGCTAGACTGCTCCTCTAGTCCCTGTCAAAAACTTGGCTGTCAGATGCTATTGGAATAGGAAAAAACACTCCCTACTCACTAGTTTAGTGTCCCAGGTCTCTGGTCTGTCAGGCACTCTCTTACCTGCTTTGTTTAGACATGGATAACACACAATGTCTTGTAGCTATTGCTCTTTGGGGTGTTACTTTTGATGACTTGCCACCGAGTTTATTGTGAACACTATTGATGAATTCAGGTTTTGCTGCTTAATTACTCTGTTTGATTTTAGGTCGGGGTTTGCACAGAGTAAAAATTTATAGCTAGGGACTTCACTGGTGGTCCAGTGGTAAAGAATCTGCCTTCCAATGCAGGGGATGTGGGTTCGACCCCTGGTCTGGGAACTAAGGTCCCACATGCCACATGACACCTAAAACCATATGCCACAACAGCTGAGCTCTCGCACCTGAGTGAGGGAGCCTGCATGCCACAAACTACAGAGCCCACGAGCCCTGAAGCTCACATGCCACAACTTGAGGGAGAAAACCTGCATGCCACAACTAGAGAGAAGCCCTCTCACAACAACTAGGGAGAAGCCTGCACACCACAATGAAAGCTCTCGCATGCAACAACTAAGATCCAAGGCAGCCAATAAATAAATAAATAAATAAATAAATATATTTAAAAAAGCTGTAGTCAGTGTTACCATCTTCCTAAAATAAATTTATATTATTTTTGAATATTATTATAAGTGGGATTGTTTTTTCCTATTAAATTATTAAGTAACTCATTCCTGGTATTTAAGAAATATAATGAATTTTCCATCAAACTATATTCAACAATCTGAACATTTTAATGTTATATATGTGTTCAATTATTTATTTCTTTATCTGTTTATTTCTGTTTTATAAGGGAAGACTGTGTGGTTTCTGGACATGTTTTCCTTACTTGGTTTGGGTCTATTCAGATTTTTAAAATACTTTCTATACATTATTTTTAGCTCTACATCCACTTTGTTATTTGAAATTTCATGTACACTTCAGGTGTCCTTTTTACAATTTGAATAATAATAATTTTGTCTCCTAATTAAATTTTAGTCAAAAAGTAAACTGTATTATTTCTTCACAAAGAATGAGTCTTGGATTCACATATGTCATGATAAATTCTTTTCATAGCTGTTAAGGATTTTCATTCCATACTTCTGTTTTCACCCCATCAAGCTATTTGTTACATACTGTTTTAACTTCTTTGTAGTTTCCTTAAAAATAAATTCTACATATATTTATTTTAGTTTTATTTTTTAAAAATACATCTTAATTGGAAGAATCAATATTGTGAAAATGACTCTACTACCCAAAGCAATCTACAGATTCAATTCAATCCCTATCAAACTACCATTGGCAATTTTCACAGAACTAGAACAAAAAATTTCACAATTTTTATGGAAACACAAAAGACCCCGAATAGCCAAAACAATCTTGAGAACGAAAAATGGAGCTGGAGGAATCAGGATCCCTGACTTCAGATTATACTACAAAGCTACAGTAATCAAGACAGTGTGATACTGGCACAAAAACAGAAAGATACATCAATGGAACAGGATAGAAAGCCCAGAGATAAACCCACGCACATATGGTCAACTTATCTTTGATAAAGGCAGCAAGAATACAAAATGAAGAAAAGACATCCTCTTCAATAAGTGATATTGGTAAATCTGGACAGCTACATATAAAAGAATGAAATTAGAACACTCCTTAATACCATACACAAAAATAAAATCAAAATGGATTAAAGACCTAAATTTAAGGCCAGACACTATCAAACTCTTAGAGGAAAACATAGGCAGAACACTCTATGACATAAATCACAGCAAGATCCTTTTAGACCCACCTCCTAAAGTAATGGAAATCAAAACAAAAATAAACAAATGAGACAATGAAACTTAAAAGCTTTTACACAGCAAAGGAAACCATAAAAAAGACCAAAAGACAACCCTCAGGATGGGAGAAAATATTTGCAAATGAAGAAAGTGATAAAGCATTAATCTCCAAAATTTACAAGCAGCTCATGCAGCTCAATAACAAAAAAACAAACAACCCAATCCAAAAATGGGCAGAAGAGTTAAATAGACATTTCTCCAAAGAAGATATACAGATTGCCAACAAACACATGAAAAATGCTCAACATCATTAATCATTAGAGAAATGCAAATCAAAACTACAATGAGATATCATCTCACATGGGTCAGATGGCCATCATCAAAAAATCTAGAAACAATAAATGCTGGAGAGGGTGTGGAGAAAAGAGAACACCCTTGCACTGTTGGTTGTAATGTAAATTGATAGAGCCACTATGGAGAACAGTATGGAGGTTCCTTAAAAAACTACAAATAGAACTACCATACAACCTAGCAATCCCACTACTGGGCATATACCCTAAGAAAACCATAATTCAAAAAGTCATGTACCAAAATGTTCATTGCAGCTCTATTTACAGTAGCCAGGACATGGAAGCAACCTAAGTGCCCATGAAAAGATGAATGGATAAAGAAGATATGGCACATATATACAATGGAATATTAATCAGCCATAAATGGAAACAAAATTGAGTTATTTGTAGTGAGGTGGATGGAAATAGAGTCTGTCATACAGAGTGAAGTAAGTCAGAAGGAGAAAAACAAATACTGTATGCTAACACATATATATGGAATCTAAGAAATAAAAACAGTCATGAAGTACCTAGGGGTAAGGCAGGAATAAAGACACAGGCCTACTAGAGCATGGACTTGAGGATATGGCGAGGGGGAATGGTAAGCTGTGACAAAGTGAGAGAGTGGTGTGGACATATATACACTACCAAATGTAAAATAGATAGCTGGTGGGAAGCAGCTGCATAGCACAGGGAGATCAGCTAGTTGGTTTGTGACCACCTAGTGGGGTAGGAGAGGGAGGGTGGGAGGGAGGAACACGCAAGAGGGAAGATATATGGGAACATATGTATATGTATAACTGATTCACTTTGTTATAAAGCAGAAACTAACACACCATTGTAAAACAATTATACTCCAATAAAGATGTTAAAAAAAATCCATCTTAAGACTTCCAAGACAACAATTCTAACAAAAAAAAATCTTGACCTTTTTTTTAATACAGATATACATAGAAAATGAATAGACAAGATTGTACTTACCATTATTTTTTAAAATGTGTGCTTCAAATATCACCAAAGTCAGCTAATGTTTTAAAGAACAATTAATTATGCAAAGTTTTGAGATTTTGGCAAGGATTTTTTTTTTGGCAAGGATTTTATAATGCAGTATTAAGTTGACTTACTGCTCATATATGAGGAACACTTACAGTGGACAAAATTTTTAAAAGTTTTTAAACGCTTTATTTATTGGATGCCAAACAAATTGTTGACTTCAGTTTCCCTTTTCAGTTACCTCTATGAAGTAATGAACACAAAGTAAATCACTATTATTCTCCTGTGAAATGGACACTGCTCATCTTAAGTGTTGCTTAAAAAAAAATCCATCACAGCTTTTACAGATTCATACTGTTTACAGAGTCTTACTGTTTGAAGATATGAAATTAGAACCCAGGAATTCCTCACATTTAATTTTAAACTCAGTGCTCCCAGATGCACATCTTTCTGAACAGTCCATTAATCAGAAAAGCTCGAAACTATTCATCATAGTTCAGTATAACAATTATTTCATATGTTCCTATCTTTGTTGGGCTATAAATTTTGAAAATTGCTGACTCTTGGGCATTTTCTCCATCTGAAGATAAAATATCATGCCATCAACTTAGAATGTCTACTATAATGATCTGAAAATGTGCTGTTCATTTTTTAAGACATTCTGGAAAGCTGACAAGATCAAACAGTCAGCTTTTGAATCATCACTAACTTGAAAGATTTGATTATTAGAACATTTCTTCATTATTATAAAATTCATTCAGATACATGTAAAAGAAAAACCAACTTTTCTAATGGAAGAATAAAAATGACATGGTAAAAATTTCACGTGATGCCTCTAATTTCTGTGGCCTTTTAGGTTTCAAAGGTAGCAAGGGAGAGGCAGGAACTATTAGGCAGACAGGAAGGGAGAAACATGTTTTAGTGATGACACAATTTCCATTGTACTAAGGGAGAGACTTTCATTGTATAATATCCTCTCCAATCTCCAAACTTGTCTGTTACCTTCCTTTCCTTGACAACCTAGTGCCTAGTAAAAAGGGAAATTAATGGTGAATTCCCTTCTTACATATATTGCAAAAACTTTTGTTAATAAAAAAGACTGCCTCCTTCTCTGATGAGAAATGCTACATCTTGCCCCATAGATACCCCTGACATTGAGCTCTAGACAATGCAGATACAGGCGTGATTCTGGAAAATGTATATTGATGTTACATTTCGCCAGTGGCTTCTGATTCTTTGCCAGGTGCATTTGATTATCTTAGCCTTAATTCTTGCCCACTGGTTTAATTCTTGCCCACTGTCATAGAACCAGGAGAACCTTGGTAATCTGTATTCAGCTTATAGAACAGAATTCAACATTTGCTTCAAATGTTGGGAATTACTGAGACATAGAAAGATAATTCAGATACCATGCAGCCACTCAGTATATAAATCATAAAGCATCTTAATATGTTTCTGCTTTACATCAACAGATATTTTTGCAAGCAGTTATACAGCAATCACATTATAGATGTGCTTTATATAAACATTTGAGTTAAAGTGCTGTTATATATATATTTTTTAAAGGCTAGATATAAACATGAAGCAGGGCTGGTACGGCATAATTCTTCTCAACTTTTTCATATCCTAGGACATATAGTAAATTAAAAAAAGTGGTATGACATTGGGCTAGTCTGCCATGTCTGATCATTGCTTCTCCAGATTTAGCCCAGATGTCCCAATGCCTGAATGTAATCAAAATCTTGGCTCACTGTCACCGATACACAGTATTTCACTTGGGAAGCGTAATCTACCTTAAGTGAATCACTTAATCTTCAGAATCTCTTTTTTTCTGATTTATATCATGGAATTAAAAGTACATAAGCATCTCTATTTCTTAGGTATATGAATATATAAATATCAAAATAAGTAGATGTTGATTCAAAACTGTTAAGATCATTATAGAACTAAATAGAGTAGCCAGATATTAAAGCTACTGTCATGTTAATATTATAAAGTATACCTTCTATTAAGATGGCCTGGATTTGTTTTTAATAGATATAATAAGGAAAATTTTTTTTTACTTTTAATAACTTTTTATTTCAAAATAGATTAACAGAAAATTTGAAAAGATAGAACAGAGATCCCATATACATCATAACCAGTATTCCCTGGTGATCATGTCTCCTAGTCTCTCTTTGTCTGTGATGGTTAATAGGTATTATTTATTCTTATCTCTAGGAATTCTTATAAAGTATATAGTATTGATTTGTATAAGTGAATTTTTAAATTGCACAAGTGATATTTTGCTACAGTTATCATTCCTTTATTTACCTTTATCACTGATAATTTTAACAAGAAATTTGCTTTGTGTTACTATTTCTAATTATTGTATTTATATGAAATTTTACATACCTATTTCCCCTGTCATGGGTAAATGTACAGCTTCAAACCTTGGCTATCACCAGAAAAGAAATAAAAATTTGCAGTGAACATTATGGTTTACATCTCATTATATTTTGTTTTGTATTTTTGTTTGTGTGTGCATACTTTATTTTTTCAAGTATAGTTGATGTATAATATTATATGTTACAGGTATACAATATAGTGAGTCACAGTTTTTAAAGGTTATACTACGTTTATAGTTATTATAAAATATTGGCTATATTCTCCATGTTGTACAATATATACTTGTAGCTTAATTTATACATAATAGTTTGTACCTCTTAATTTTTTATCGCTATATGGCCCCTCATCACTTCCCTCTTCCAACTAGTAATCATTAGTTGTTTCTCTATATCTGTGAGTCTGTTTTGTTATATTTGCCAGTTTGCTGTATTTTTTAGATTCCACATATAAGTGATATCATAGAGCATTTGTCTTTGTCTGACTTATTTCACTTAGCTTAATGCCCTCCAAGTCCATCCTTGTTGCTGCAAATGGCAAAATTTCATTCTTTTTTTATGGCTGAGGAGTATTCCATTGTGTGTGTGTGTGCATGCGTATGTGTGTACACATATACCACATCTTCTTATCTATTCATCTGTTGATGGACACAAGTTGCTTTCATATCTTTGCAATTATAAACAGTGCTGCTATGACATTGAGGTGCATGCATCTTTTTAAATTAGTGCTTTTATTGGAGAGGTTATATACCCAGGAGTGGGATTGCTGGGTCATATGGTAGCTTTATTTTTGTTTTTTATTTTTTTGAGAAACCTCCATATTGTTTTCCACAGTGGCTGCACCAATTCACTTTCCCACCAAGAGTGTACGAGGGTTCCACTTTCTCCATATCTTTGTCAATATTTGTTATTTCTTTTTAGTGGTAGCCATTCTGACAGGTGTGAAGAGATATCTCTTTGTGATTTTGATTTGCATTTCTCCTATTATGGTTTTGTGTGAGAATTTACCTGAAATATATATACAGAAGTGATATTTCAGATTTATGACCTTTCCTTTACTTACATTGATATTCCAGGTAATGATTGGTATTACCTATCAAGTTAGGAAACTTTCCCTTTATTAAAGAAATGATCAAATGTTTAAAAACTGATGGAAGAAATTTTATGGCTTTTTTCTCTTTTAGGCTAATAACATAATAATAATACCTTGGTGGTTTCCTAACATAAAGCCATTGATGACACTTAGATTCCTACCCCCTTGTGCACATGCTCTTTATACTTCCCTCAACTTGAGTGTGGACAGGACATGAGATATTTTACTTTTGTGACTCTGTAATATTATATGACAAAACAAAATGTATTTTGATGTAAGTCAGTTCCTTGATCAGTTAACCTTCAATTAAGGGATTATCCTGAAATTGTCTGACCTAATCAGTTCAGAGGAAGATTACCTCTGACAGACCTGACTAAATAATTGGAAATTCTTTGAAAGAGGGTGTAAGCTCTTCCTGGAGAGAGAGTTAGTCTCTCCTGTGTACAGCAGCCTCCTCCTGTGACTGTGTGGTTTCAGTCTGCATATGCACCTCACTTCCTGACAGTCTGCACTTTGGATGTGCTTAGCCACCTCCCTAACTCAACTGCATAAGCCAATTTCTTATAATAAATAACGTATAAGTATTAAATAAGTAAACAAATATTAACTGGTTATGTATGTGTATGATTGTCCATATTTCCTCAAAATTAACAGTAATTAAAGTTATTAAATATATATTTATTTTCAAAGATAATAATATGGGCAAAACATTGATGTAGTAATTCCTTAAATGAGTGCTTTGGTTCCTCCTTAATATTTTGCATGCCAAGTTTCTACTACATGAGCCAATATGCATCTTAAGCATATGGTTCCTCATTTATAAGTGTTATTTTATTCATAATCCCAAAATGATGAATACCAAACACATTCATAACTAAACTAATTAAACTAATTTTATTATTTTAAGTGAAATTTGGTAATCCATTTTGAAATTACTTTTAGAGATTTAAAGAACTTCTTTCAGTGTTTTTCTAATGCATTTTCACCCTATGTAAGGCAGATTGACAATAAATATGAAAAGTACCTGGACGATATGATTGATTTAAATACTAACAAACTAATATATTATTCATCAGTCAAATCACACAGAAGTGTATCAAGAGGACAATTGAGATAATTGAATAATACTAATTTGAAGTTCGCTCTTAAACATTCTTATCAAGTTTTTTCAATCAGTATTCTAAATCATTTTTTCCTATTCTTTAATTAATATTACACTGGGATCAATTGTAAGGTTACAAACAAGGAACACACACACAGACACATAAAAATGGTGATAGTGGTGGAGACATTTTATATTTAAATAATTATATATTAAAAATTTGGTTAATAGTTACACAACATTGTTCTAAATGTCACCGAATTGTTCGCTTTAAAACAGTGAATTTTATGTTATGTGAATTTCACCTCAATAAAAGGGTTTGTGAAGTCAAAAAAAAAAAATTATTTATGCCACAGAACTGTACACTAAAATAGCAATTTGTATGTAATCAATACCTATATTTTGCCAAAATAAAAATAATTAT
The DNA here is from genome assembly GCF_025265405.1 of Mesoplodon densirostris. Taxonomy (NCBI): domain Eukaryota; kingdom Metazoa; phylum Chordata; class Mammalia; order Artiodactyla; family Ziphiidae; genus Mesoplodon; species Mesoplodon densirostris. The sequence goes on along the minus strand of NC_082677.1, from coordinate 28,600,184 downwards.
ATTAATATGAAAAAAAAAAAAAAAAATTTGGTTAAATACAGTCTCTTGCTTATTTTCTATACTTCCATTCTTATATTCTATATTCTATACATGATACATAATGCATTATAAACATTTTTATTTAAATAAACTCAGACATGTATTTTTTCACAGATCCTTATAAAGAAATAACAAGTTTGATTATTCAGATACAATAGTAGATTTCATTTGGCTCTTTTCTTTTTAGTTATTAAAGTTAATTGATAGTTCCTAGGCTTAAGAGTATTAAATCTGCCTGTATGTTGTCTGAATTTTTTTTGATAACTCAACCTGATGACTTCATGCAAATAATCTGTAAAAGGAATATTATTGCCAATCGGGTGAGGCTAATGAAATAAAATATTTTAATGGATACAAAATGTTTAGCATATTGACCAGTTTACAGAAGGCCCTCTGTATATATCATATAGTTTTAATAACGTAGAGGTAGAAATATTTTATTTTTATCTTTGGTAATAATAATTCCTTTCTTGATTCCAAAATGTGTTCCCTCTTTGATTGATACACATATAAAAGAAAATAGCAGAGTTTTATTTCACCTTTCATAGATAATTTCTGTTCATTCTGCTCCTAGTCCAGTGGTTACTTGCAAGGCTTCCTAAGAAATAAAATGATATGAGATAAAAAATGTATTTTTACTTGCAACACAGTTTTGCATGTTTGTGAGAGACATAAGAAAATAAGCCTGCTTATTTTTATTTAGCAGTTTTGATTCTTTTATTTTGCATCTTTGGAGATAATGTGCTGGGAAATAATTTAGGGAATCATAGGTAGGGAGAAAAGATTGTTGCATAATAATAAAGTTGTTGAAATGTATTCAACAGTATATTACTTTTCCAGATATAGTTTTCATTACCTCCTTTTAAACTTGTTTATTTCTTTCAAATAATTTGTTCTCTAAGAAAGTATAAAATTATTAGTTCTCTGTGTTCAGAGGCTTACTTAATGTGCTATGCACTCCCATATAGCCTTTCCCTAGGCTATTTATTATAGCACCAGCAGATGAATTTGAGATGTCAGTTAATGATGCAAGATGGGTCACAGTGATGATTTTTATTGGAAAATAGGATAGCCTAAGAAAATGAAAATCTAAATCTATGCAATTTTTATGGAATAGTTAAATGACTTCTTAAACTATTCAAATGTTAAAGACTGGACTGTAGCAACTACAGATTTTAATGAATACTTTATTCAGAGATTTCAAAATATACCCTCACACATGTGTATTTTTGCCTAAACATTTGCCTATGTTTTCTTTTCTTACATATTTTCATGCTTTGAAGAGTAGAATTCTTCAGGAACAACTCGTATATATCTTTTAAGATATAAACTGCAAATTTATTTATAATCATGAATGAGTGAACAGAAGCTAGTTTAACTTTGGGCAGTAAAATCTTAGTCATTGGGTTTCCCTGGTGGCGCAGTGGTTGAGAGTATGCCTGCCAATGAAGGGGACACGGGTTTGTGCCCCGGTCCGGGAAGATCCCACGTGCCGTGGAGCGGCTGGGCCTGTGAGCCATGGCCGCTGAGCCTGCATGTCCGGAGCCTGTGCTCCACAACAGGAGAGGCCACAACAGTGAGAGGCCAGCGTACCACAAAAAAAAAAAAAAAAAAAAAAAAAAATCTCAGTCATTAACTAACCTACTGAATCCCTGAAATCAGTTCACTCTATGAGCTATAGGTAACTCTATTAGAAAGGTCAACATCAAACAGACCATGCTAATGTGGACAGTCTTTGTGCCTTAGCTTTGATGTATGTAAATATTAAGTATGCTAATTAAAATGTACTTCAAATATAAGCTCTACACTTTTGGAGGCGCATCATTTTGGTTGAGTAATTCATAATGTCATCATTAGATGATTCATATCCTAGAATAAGAAAGTATATTGAAAGAGAGAGAAAGGGGCTCATATTTTTCAGTATATTTTATGTGAAAGGTGCTCTACATGGGATTGTTACTCACAGTCAATCTGAGATGTTTGCTATCATTCCCATTTTATAGATGAGGTAACTAAGACTTAGAGAGAATGATTAACTTGCCAGTTGTCACACATATGAGAATTGATTTGATCCCTTTATATATGACTTCAAAGCCTGGGCTCACCTAGCATGCTACTCTTATTTCCCAAGTGAATTAACTCAAGTTATTGAGAAATAGTTCACATATAATGAGATGCAGCTGTCTTAAATGTCTTTTTTTTTTTTTTTTAGTTTGGACAAATATATACATCCATAACAGAACCACCATAATCAAGACATGAAATACTCCCAGTTTCCAAAATATTCCATCTGTCCCTTCTCAGTCAATTCCCCCAAGTCTCAGCCCTAGTCATCCACTCATCTTTCTCTTAGGGTAGGTAAGTTTGCCTCCTCCAGAATTTCATGTAAAAAGATGATACAGTATGTATAATTTGTGTCTGGCTCTTTCATTCAGCTTAATGTTGTTTTGAAATTAATTTATGTTCTTATGTTTATGTCTATTGAGTGATCTTTTATTGCTCAGTATTCAACTCTATGGATATACATTGTTTTGTTTATCCATTCATTAATTGATAAACATCTGTTTTGTTTCCAGATTTTGACAAATGTGAAGGAAGCTGTTATGAACAAGTACAGTTTTCTTTGGACATATATTTTTATTTTTATAGACTATAGAAAAGTGGGATTGATGAGTCAAATATTAAGGTGTTCATAAGTGGAGAATTCTTGTGTGAAAACTTGCAACATTCAGCAGAGATTCCAAAGGGCTCATACCTAAGAGTAAAAACTATTCTAGACCCTTTCTAACAAAAGAAAAACATATGTAGAAAAAGAATTAACTCTTTTCTAAGTAACTTAACCCACTCCACAAACAAACTTCCATACTCCCTAAAAGAACACCTAGACACTTGAAACCATACATTCATAATATCCATAATTAAAGCTTACTGCACATGAGAAAAAGAAGGAGAATGCGATCCATAACCAAAAATAAATAAATAAATAAACAAATAGGGAATTAAAGCAGACCCAGAAATAATGTAGATAATTGAACTATGGATTTAGCAAGTAAATCCTTTTAACCTCACAAGGATTTTTACTACAACTTATGGGTTATACCTATGCTCCAATCTCTCAACCCTAGATCTTTAAACTAGTCAATGCTGCAAACAAATGCTGGTGTTAGACAGTTTTCCATCCTTCCCCAAAAATTGGATAAAAGCCTTTAATATAAAAAATATGCAAAAATTAATAATATCCAATTAGTATATCCGACATTTATATATTTGTAACTTTGGATTATATTTTTCCTTTCCAATTTACATGTGCTGCCCATGAAAATGTAAGTTTATCCAATATACAAACACATTTATTTATATAAGTATTTCATCTAGTTGAGGTGCAATAGTATATAAACACTTCAAAAGTTATAGCTCATGAAACAAATTGACAATTATAATAGTATTTCTCTTTATCCTGGGCTCTATACAGTCTACTTATTCTTCATGATAATAATTCCTGATTCAAATAACTTATTGGGATGGCTCCTCATTTTTAAATTTTTTTCTAAGATTAATTCATACTTCTATAATGAAAATGTTAACAACCTAAAACTCATATTCTTAAAATTTATTGTATCATTACTTCAGTATAAAATTATTTATTGACTAATTATGATTTGAAAAAATCACTTAGGTGGCTCTCTTTAAATTGGAGACTGATCTAACTGAAATACTTTCCATGGGTTTATACATGAAAATCACAAGAATATCTGTGTATCTACATATGCCAATATGTTCCATAATTTATTTCAGTATGAGTATGCACACACACATCCATTCATGTTCTTATTGTTTGATAACATTGTAAACTCTTCTCTTGTGAATTGATCATTTAGATGTTGCAGGCCAGACTTCGTTTTCTGTGTATGTTTCCTTATAGTTATTTAATATAACACATTCTAAATAGGAATTTGCTTTTTATATATCTGCTTTTATCAAAATGGAAATACAGTATTTATCACAAGCAATTCATGAATCACTATTTTTTTCAGATATTATTTACTAAACATGCTCTAGAGTATTTTTAAAGCAATGAAAATCTTTGGTCACCGTTTATAATAAACTGTTCTATAAAGTATAAATTTATGTTGTTTAGCCTAAGATAATCTTTATTAAAATTATTGTACTCAAATCCATTTTGTGCCCTGTTATATAATATTTCAAACAGTTCACATAATATACCTTGTTTTAATATATTTTGCATTGGACAGAAGAGGCTATCAAAGATATGGTGAGTCTTTATTTCTTTTTTATGATTTTTGTTCTTACATTTCACGTGGAGTATTCACATGTGTAAAAAATTCTCTGAATCCTGATGTAAAGGCCTTGTGAAATACTTTACTATATTAACATAAAACAAATTAGCAACATAATTGCACCACGTGGTGATACTATTTTCCTATGAAACTGTTTATCGTCCTTTCAGTCTACAAAATTTTAGTACCTTTCCCAGGAGAAAACCTTCATCAAAGTAAGGACACTTCAGAGCACAGGATAGAAGAACTATAAAACTGTCATAGATGTCAGAATATATTGCAATCAGCAGCAGTGTAGCATTGCCTGGAAAACAGCCATTTCATCTAAGGAGTTCTTTATGGTCTGGTAAATTGCATTACATTTAAACAAAATAGAAATGACATTCTTACATGAAATAGTTTAATCACTCAGTACATGGTTAATTTTTCTGACATATCCTATTTCTTCATTTTCTGAAATTTGTGGGGTTTTTATTTACTTTGAATTCAAGAGAGTATATCCAAATAAACTTTAGTTTACCAAAGGGTATGTGAACACAGCAAGAAAGGAAAGGGAAAATAAAGCCCCACCCCCCTTGAAAAATATAACACAGACTCTTACAAAGAGTCTATTGAAAATAATTTCAAATGTTAAACCTAAATAATGGTAACTGTGTGTGTGTATGTGTGTGTGTGTGTGTTGATAGGCAGAAAAGAAAAACGAGAGAGAGAATATAAGAAATAAGCAGTACTAAAATAGCAACACTAGTAAGCAAAGTTGTTATTCAAACTTGTTCATTTTAATATTTTTTCTTTCCTTTGTTTTTTTTTAAATCTTGAATAGGGACCGTTCTGAGTAGAGACCCAGGATACTGAATATATGGCACCGGTTAGCTTGATTTTTTTCTTCTTTTTTTACATTATTTTATTCTTCATTGTTTTATTTATTTATTTATTTTTAACTTATGCTCACGTTTCAAGGCATTGGACTCATTTGGTCATGTCATTAAGAAGTGCTGGATCTGGGATTTTATTATTTGATTATTGAGTATTTTGCACGCTCTGAAGCAAATTAGTATTCCAGGTTCTCTGCTCACTGCTAGACACTGAACACAGATAGAACACATTATGCATTAGACTAGTTAAGAGTTTTTAAATTAGATTTGTGAATTGAAAGGTTGAATAAGAAAACTAATAGAACACAAAATGAAGCAGAGGGAAAATTAGATTAATTATCCACATCATTCTGTGTGAACGGTTGTTGATGTACTGTGTTGTTGAGTGGTATTTTGGTACTAAAACATGCCTTAATTTTGCCTACATTAAGCTGTTATAATTGTTGTGAAAACACATATACATATTTACAAATCATAGTATCTTGGAGTATTTTAAAAATAAAAATATTTTTAAATAGGATGTTCTTATTCTTTCTCTCTCTTCCTCCTCCTCCTCCTTCTTTTTCTTCTTTCCTCTCTCTCTCTCTCTCTCCCTCCCTTCAGTTAGGCATATTTACATGTGTGATTAAACCAAATATTTATCTTGTGTATTTTTTCTTCATTAAAATAACTTCTAACTTGTTAGTTCAAGAAACTATATGCTAAGTGCAAAAACGTAAAGCATTTTTCTTAGTCATTTTCATTTCCTAACCTTCCTAAAAAGGTATTATCTTTCACTCACCAGGAGAAAATTTCAGATAATGGTGTCTGCAGGAATTTCACATTCAGTGTAACAACAAAGGTCAAACTTTCTTGATCTATTTCTGAGGCTACTTTCTCTTACTTTAGGTAATCCAGACAAATTTAACCCATCCTCCTGCAAATCTGGTTCAGTTCAGATGCCTTAAATTCCTATTGTGTGTGTGTGTGTCTGTGTGTCTTTTGCTCTTATTTCAGTATTCTCTAATGGAAATGACACTGATATTTAACTGAAATAATTCCTGCTGGGACATCAAACATGCCTGAATAAACATTCACCTGTTCCTTATAAATGGCATCAAGTTCTCATTCTGTGTGACAAGTTATATTTTAATTTTAAGTATTCAGTTTTTAATGCTCTGAACCTCAGCAGGGTGAGATTGCCATAAAGCCCTCTGGTTGATAAAATAGTGGGGGGAATTAGGAAAGAATGTTTTCAAATTCTGCTTGGTAATTAATGCAGCATGAAAATTATTATTAAAGTAATTAAAACATAAACAACAGCTAGTTCCTAGTTAAGATTGTACTTAGACTTTTATGGATTAATTATATAAATTCAGAGTTAGAAAAAACCTGCTTATCTCTCTAGAAAACAACTAAGTAAATTATAAATTATCTCTTATTCTAAGCATATCTATATTTTACACAATGTAAATATTTTCAAAAAGTATATTCCTTTCTATATTTTACACAATGTAAATATGTTCAATAAGTATATTCCTTTTAGTTTAAATTTCAACTGATTAAGATAAAATAATAAAGCCCTGTTTACCAGAAAAAGTGAAGTAGAAAGATATGGATTAAGTAGATTTTTTTAGACAAAAATGCAGCATTAATGGATAAAGTATTTTTTAGACAAAAATGCAGAATTAATGGATAAAATAAAGAACATCAAATCAAGCTATCACAAATTAGAAAGTTTACCCAGCATCAAGCTTTACTATTAATTGTAAGTAATAACTAAAGAATATTTAGGAGGAACAAGGTGGAGTCTAGGAATGCCTTTACATCTCCTATCCTGCTTGATCAGGACACACTCAGGCCACAATTAATATACAGAAACTCTAACTTTTACATTTATCACCATGACTTAAAAGAGAAATGTTCAACCCTGAAATATCTCCACTTTATACTCAGATTGTTGCACAGCTAATGTGATATTCGCTATGAAACATGCCTCAAAATTCCATGATTCTAGCTTTGTTTACAAAGTATTCTATTCACACTAGGCATAGAATGCTCTGATGAGACCTTTCCATACATAAGAAATTTCTAGCTAGCAAAAACATTTGTATAATTTCTAAGAGTTCTATCATTAGCACGTACATGTGAAGATTTGACTGGATTGTCTTTATTTGTTTACTTCCGGAACACATCATCCTTCTTTCACCACAATTATAAAGTGAAAGAAAAGATTGCAGAATTGTTATTAACCATTTATTGGCAGTTCTGTCATTTGTCATTGTTCACTATGTAAAGGATTCAGAGGAAAGAAGAGAATTACAACAATGCATGGCACAGAATATGTCCTACATATATGTTAACTATTATTAATGTTATTATCAACCCATTAAATATAAATAATTCTCACTTCTGTAAACATTAAAACAAAATATCTGAAATTTTTAGTAAGTTCTTTTAAAAATCCAGAATCATTTTATGAGTCATGCAAAGCATAAATTTCCTTGTAAGTAAGGATAGAAAAGAAGTCTGAACATAATGTTTGGTAATGAAGACTAGTCTTTACTAATCAAGTATCAACTTTTACTGCCACAATAAAATTATCTTACTTAGGCACTGTCTGAGACTTAATTTTCATATGGTTAAAAGTCATGAGAATTTTTATGTTCACACAAAAATCTTCCTATGTGGCAGATTATTATTCCAAAAAAAGGGATCAATTTCAAGAAAATTATCATCCTCATTTATTGCTTAAAATGTGTAATTGAATGTTTAGAACTTAATCTATGGGCTATCAATACACTGAAGGGAAAACTACATTACTACTAGTTAAAATGATGACTATTTTATGATAAAAAAATATGTTCAATGACTTGTACATATCAGACTTGGAAACAGTCTCAGTGGAGACTTAGACAGAAATTAAAGTCAATGCATAATGTTATTAACCTGATGAGCATAGATCCATGGTCTATGTGAGAGGAAATGCAAAAGTAACATGTATGCACTCAGCATACACATAGTCCATGACCACCGCATCATGACCACATACAGAACATCTCAGATCAGGAAAACAAACTACATAGTTGGGATTATTCACATTAAGGGTTAGATTGTTCAGAAAATGAGTGAAATAATTAGATGACTGTGGGAGCAGAAATAAGAGGGAACTTGTGCATAATGGACTAAAGATCTTGAGAAGTACATCTTATGTAAATTGAATTATCATTCTTTTTTAATGTTCTTGAACCATAATGTAAGTTTCAAAGACCCTTACAAAAATAATCCTAGGGCTAAAATCCAAAATGAAGTAGAGAGCCTAAATAAAAGAGAAGACACAAGTTACCCAAAAGTGCTTCTACATTTATTCTGTTTTGCTGCCAATTCTCTCTGTGCTATATGCTTTCTTTGGAAATGTAAGTATGGAGCTTTCATTATTTCTTTTTTTAATGGCCCATTATCTTTCCTAGGAGAGAAGAAGTACATTTACCTTACATGAAGAAGGTTCTAAACTGGGCAGATAAATTTTATTTTCTAAGTTCAAGGCATCCTGGGTAAATATTTATTTTATTTAATATTGACACAATCTTGTTGAAGGAATGATGCAGATAGCTTTATCATAATTTTGGTTAAAAATTAATAAAACAACAAAGAATTAGAATATTGTGTATTACTTGTCCTGTTTGCCATAGCATAGAAAACATATATCAACATTAACATTTGACTCCACATATATGTCATCAAACTACAAGATATTTAGACTAACATATTGCCTCAGAATATAATTATTAAAATATAGTAGGAGGAGAACCATTCCTAGAAAGTCAGGTTGAGCTCCTCATGGACCCTCTCTCTAGTGAAACAAATATAATTGCAGAAAAGAAAAAAAAAAAAGGTCCCTGGAATTGTCTTAATTTCACACAGCAAATGGAGAAATTATATATATATATATATAGAAATTATATATAATATATATATATAATTGGTATATATATATGTATATGTATGTGTGTATATATATATATATAATTGGTATATATATATATGTATATGTATGTGTATATATATATATATATATATATGGATTCTCTCTGATAGTGGCAGACAAAAATTTCTCATTTCCCAGATCTATGTTGCAAAACCTTTATTTGAGGTAAGCAGAGCAAAATCAATCAATCTGCTTCATCTACCAAGTTTCTACTCATAGAGTGCAAAACTACTGCAGTTGCAGCAGATTGAGAATCCCAGACCTTGATCACCCTACCACATTACTCATATGGCAGATGTTCCAATGACAGGAAAAGGAAGCCAAGAAACCAGAGGTTATCATCCATGCCCCATGCTCTCCTTAGAGTAGGAATGCAAATGTAAGGCAAATGCACCACTCCCCATTCCCCCAGCTCTGGATGAATGGCACATAGGTTCTTTCCAGGTGGAGTGGTAAGCCATAATAACAGAAATGTATAGCTCTCCATAAAGTGACTGACTATCTGCAGCAGAGTTTGGGGATCTTCACACCCAAGGACACTGTCAAAAATGGGGATCTTAGTGATAAATAATTAAGACGTGGCTGGTAGTTCCTTGTTATAGCAACAGATAAAATAATAAACCAGCTAGTCATTTATCAGAAAGAAATAGGAAAAAGAGAGCTTTCTTGGGATTGGGTCGAACCCCAAAAACTGCCCAATGATTATCCTGCAGAAGAGACTGACTTAGTTGGAATAGTAATCAACTAGTAATCATTGGAAATAAACATCTGAGTGTGATACTAATAGAGGCAGACTGGGCAGTTTGTCATCCACAGTGTATGGGGTATCATGAAGATAGTGCAACTTCTGAGATGCAACATTAGAGGTTAGATTCTGCAGGGGTAATAGACTTTCCTGAAAGAGTCTATCAAAATCATTAAATAAATAAATAAAGAACAACAAAGTTTTCAATAAAATATCATGAGACATACAAAACAAACAAGCCATGAAACTCTGACTCATACACAGAAAAAATAGAACAGGCAATAAAAACTGCCTTCAAGGTGACCCAAATATGGTACTTCAGAGAAAACAAATAAACAAACAAACAAACAAAAACCTTCGAAGTGCTATTATAAATATGCTCAAAAACCTAAATGCAAAAACTTCCAAATTAAACAAACAATTTAATCTATGCATCCAATAAGCTCAACTACCACCAAGTAGAATATATAGAAAGATATCTACAAGCAAACACATCATAGTAGAACTGTTGAAGGCAAAAGATAAAAGGAAAACTCTGAAAGCAGCAAAAGAAAACTGACTTGTCACATACAAGAAACCTCAATAACAGTTACAGCTGGTTTCTCATCAGAAACAGAGAAAAACAGAAGGCAGTGGGATGACCTATGCAAAGCTCTGAAAGGCAAAATATCTGTCAACCTAGAATCTTATATCCTACAAAATTATTTTACAAAATAAAAGGGAAATAAGATATTCCCATTTAGATAACAACTGAGAGCATGCATAGTTAGTAGGTATGACATAATAAAGAGTTCATCAGGAGGAAAGCAAGTGATATGACTATTAAATAGTTTATCAGGATGAAAGCAAGTGATAAAAAATAATACTGTTTGAAAAATGGCAATGATAGACTTATTCTATGCAGGGTTGCCATAAACCACCAATTTGTAAAAAATGCAATATCTTCAAAGCAAAACAAAGCAAGTACAATAAAAGGTGGTATGCCTGTATTACCCAAACAGTAAAACCAAGCAAAGCCATCCCAAAAAATTAAAACCACAAACCAATATCCCTTATAAATATATGCACAAGAACCCTTTACAAAACACTAGTAAACCTAATCCAATAATATATCAAAAAGATTATACATCATGATCAAAATATTGTTGAGAGAAATTAAAGAAGACCTAAATACATGGAAAGATATCCCAAGTTCATGTATCAGAAGACTTAGAGTTGTTATTATGACAATACTCCCCAAATTGATCTACATATTTAACACAAATCCCTATGAAAATTCTAGTTGCTGAGCCCATGAAAATGTATATACTTAAAGTATCCAAAAGCATATTGAAAAATAATAAAATTGGAGCATTCAAATTACTAATTTCAAAAATTATTACACAGCTGCAGTAATATATTGGCATAAGGGTAGACATTTAGATCAATGGGATGAAATTCAGAGTCAAGAAAGTAACATTTACATGAATAATAAATTGATAATTGAAAAGGATACCAAGGCATTCTATGGGGTGGGTTGTACCTCCAGTGTTTTTCAATAAATATTGCTGAAACCAGAGGATACAAAGTGCAAAATAATGAAGTTGTATTTCTTCCTTACACCGTAACACAAAAATTAACACTAAGTGGATCAACAATCTAAATGTAAGTGCTAAAAATATAAAAATCTCAGAGAAAACACAAGAATAAATCTTCATTAACTTGGGATAGGTAAAGCTTTATAAGATATGACAATAAAAGCCAAGATACAAAGAAAAAATATGAATTTTACGTCATCCATAATTAAAGCATGTATGCTTTAAAGGATCTCCCCAAGAAAATAAAAAGACAAGCCACATAATGAAAGAAAATATTTACTTGATAAAATATCTGTATCTAGAATGTAATAGTTCTATAGAACTATTACAACTCAATTATAAAAATATTAAATATTTTTAAAAGTAAAAATACCACTTAAATGATAATCAGAATGGTTATGTACACAAATAAACAAAGGACCAGTAAGCACTTGACATTTGCTGAACAGCTTCAGACATTAAGGAAATGCAAATCAAAACAGCAATAAGCTACCACTTTACACCCACTAGGATAGCTATTATCAAAAAGATGGATAATATCAAGTATTGTTGAGGGTATGGAGAAATTGGAACGCTTGTAGATTGGTCAAAGGAATGTATAATTGTACAATTACTTTAGAAAACAGTATGACAATTCTTCAAAGTATTATATATAGTTTTATGATATGACCCAGTAATTCCACTTCTAGGTATAAACTTTAAATAAAAATCTATGCAATATAAAAAAGTGCACACAAATGTTTATAGCAACATTATTCATAATGACCAAAAGCAGAAACAACACATGCCTTTAAACTGATAAATGGTATAAAGTGTCATACAATAGCATTTTATTCAATTATAAAATAGAATAAATTACTTATACATGCTACAACATGGATGAACGTTGACAATATTTTGCTAAGTGAAGGAAGCCAGTCAAAAATATAATACATTATATTCTTCCATTTATATAAAACATCCAGAACTGACAATTCTATATAAACAGAAAGTATATGAGTAAATGCCTATGAGCTGGCCTTAGGGTAGAACAGGAAGTAACTGCTAAGGGGAACCGTGTTTCCTTTGGGTGATGAAAATATTCTAAAATTAGATAGTGTTGATGGTTTCAGAACTTCGTGAATACATTAAAAAATATTGACTTAGGGGCTTCCCTGGTGGCGCAGTGGTTTAGAATCTGCCTGATAATGCAGGGGACACGGGTTCGAGCCCTGTTCTGGGAGGATCCCACGTGCCATGGAGCAAATAGACCCATGCGCCACAACTACTGAGCCTGCGCTTCTGGAGCCTGTGCTCCACAACAAGAGAGGCCATGATAGTGAGAGGCCCGTGCACCGCTATGAAGAGTGGTCCCCGCTTGCCACAACTGGAGAAAGCCCTCGCACAGAAACGAAGACCCAACACAGCAAATAAATAAATAAATAAATAAATGTTAAAAAAAATATTGACTTAAACACTTTAAATGTGTTAACTGTATTTTATATAAATTATTTAAAAGTGTTAAGAAAAAATAAGATTAATTGGAATCATGTTGGAAGAAGTAACAGTGATTGTGTGAAAATGTAAAAAGATATTTAAAATCAAATATGGTGAAGGATTGGGAAGGGACAGATTAGATTAGATAGAAAGGTGATGAATAGATGACAGATAGATGATAGATAGATAGGTAGACAGACAGATAGATGATCTCAATTGAGTTAACAAAATATCCATAGGTAGAATATTAATGTAACTTCAAAGAATACTGAGAAAAAACCTACATGTTTGAGGACAAAAACCTAAGATTGAGTTGTATGCTTCATTATGTAAACATAATGAAGCTACTGGTTGTTTTCTCATCATGAAAAATTAATGAAAGTTTTTGTCCTTGTACTGAGGATTTGCTCTAGTTAAGGAACAGTGCTTCATGAATGGAATCTCCCAAATACACGGAATGCAGTAAATCTCCTTCTCTTGGTTCATAGACTATTAGAAGTATATAAAGTACTGATTCATATTTAAGTTAGATGGTAGTCTAAAAGATGAGATTATCCAGAAGATTATAAAAAAAAAATGAGCTAAGTCTAAAGTTGTACTCATAAATAACAAATAGGAAAATTCTATTGTGGGTAATTTTCTTATTTTGTAAAATATCATTGAAACTTTTAAAAAATCTAATCAGTCTTGGGTACCCTTCATATCTTTCTGGGTCTATCAACATTTTATTCACATAATAAAATAAGTGGTAAAAATATTATTTTCATGTGTTTGAAAAGATATATATATTCATATATTTGACTAGTTTGGGGATGCTACTTTGTTTGCCTATAACAATAAATACATCTGCTAAATACTGAATACTCATGCTTTGCATTTCTCAAATAATCTAAAAGAGAGTTGTTTCTAAGATCAATGTAGAACCTGTCTCCGACCTAATTTTTATATCTCTTCTTTTAGATAAGTTTCCAAATCATATTTTCAAGATATCAAAGCACAAAAAGAAAATGGACTTATAGCTAACATATGAAAATTTTCAAATGATTATAAGAAAAAAATGTGATAAACTTTCATGTTCTGTGATTTGAATAACAAATATGATGCTGTAAATGTATTCTCTCTATGATTAAGGAAAAGGAGAGATAAGAGTCTGATACATGTCAAAGGAAATCACACTGCAGTTATAAGAAAAGTTGATTTGGTATTGGTATTTGGAACATATATTTAGGACAAGATACAGTTAAAAGTATTGGGTAGAAAAAAGGAATTATTGTTTTTTTATAATTCTCTTTTTTAAACATACTGGGTCACTCTATGTCTTTTATTTCTAAATTATTTCTAAATCAATATTTCTAAATTAATATTGCAGTAGCCATTGAGAAATTAAGATAGGCAGTGTCATTGTCATTTTAGTCATTCTTTACCCTTGGATTTTAACATAGCTGGCAAAGTGACTTTGCCATAATTAGTTCATTATTTTAAAGTAATATATACTCATTGTAAAGATTGGATCCTGAATTGCATTGCAAAGATTGCAGAAAACAAATGTAAATAGAATTTAAAAATAAAAATAAATCATCCCACTTAGATTTAGCCGGTGGCAACATTTTGCTTTATTTCCTTTTGGCATATTTACCATGCAATTTTTCTTCATTTATTTTCCAAAACATTTAGAATACATGTATATGTCTGAATTTTAGAAAATACTTTTATTACCTAATTTTCGATTTATTTCATTTAAAATCAATTAGAAGTTTTTTGAGCCATATCTTCAGCTTTTCCATACTCTTTCAAATTTTTTCCAGTGGTAAGAATTATAAACTTATATATTTGGTTCTGCCCCAACTCTCTTTTGTGCCACTTGCCTAGAATGATAGTTTATTTGTAATTTACTTTAACCTTTAAAATAATGTTTTGAAGATATCTGTGAATTAAAAACTAGTATTATGAAAAAGCGATGGTACTCAAGAAAGAAAGAAACATACTGGCACAAGGCAACCACACTGAGGAAAGCACATCTGACTGGTCATTATAAAAGATGGCTGAACCTGTATTTATGGACTGAAAAGCTCTATTACTGAAGAAACAGTAACATCTCAATAGGTCTGAATTTATATTTCTACTAAATCAGAAATTGTTTCATAAGCATAATAGAACTTTAGCCAATAAATGAGACTGAGCATCTCCTTGATTGGACTCTTTAATTTTGTAGACAGCAAGCCCATAAAAAAAATCATATTTTGAGTAATCAGAATTTTTTTTAGATTAAATGCTCTGTAGAGTGACAATAGAATGATTCTGTTTAGTGACCAGCAACAGAAGTGGACAACTGATTCCTGATTTCAAATTGGTGACTTAATCCCACAGAAAAAATGTAAATCTTTTCAAGTAACTTCAGAACGATATACTCTCTTATTGTACATCTGTAATGGGGTATGTTACAAGGGAAAAACTACAAAGAAATAAAGTTTGCCAATAGTCTGTTACTATCAATATATTAATTATAATTTAAAAATACTTCATTAATGATGATGGGTGACACGTTAAGTAAAGTCTATTAATATTATTAATAATTACAAATTTTGGTTTATGTGAAAGGACTATAAATAAGCACACCCAATTTAATTTTAAATTATTTGATCTATCTCTCCATCTATCTATCTGTCTATGAATTTATATATTTCTACACCTTTTTTCCTAAACATTTTTTATTTACAAATCTTGAAAGTAAAACTATCTCAGTAGCAATAAATAGATGTAGCTTCCAGATCTTCATTCATAGTATAATTTTCCACTAAAAAATCCAAGGTTTTGAGGATAAATGGTTTAGATAAGTTCTGTGTCATGAAAGCACCAAATAAGCCTTAGGACCATGTTATACCAGAAAACAAAGAGGAACTCAGAGACTAAAAGAGTTTTCAAGGAACACAGAGGTGAGCTTTGTGGTACTCACAACAGCCACATTTGTATTCAATGATTCTCATTAATTATAAAATATTAAATATAAATCAATGAGTCCTTAATGCTGCTCAAAAATTGATAAAAGAGACTCATTTACACCATTTGAAGTATCTATGACATCACATCTTTATTCAGAAAAATCAGTTAATAAAAGGAAATAAGTAAGCATTTACCCTGCCTCCTTAAGGTTCATTATATTGCTTGATTTAAAAGGGTTGCTCGCTAATAAATATAAAAGGAGTGATTGGATTAGAAAATTATGATTATAAAGCCCCCCAGAACTTAGCTGCTGAAAAATGATTCATATTGCTTCAATATGTCTTTCAGAGATTATTTTCTAAGTACAAAAATGTACGTTTAAAATGGAGAAAACTTGAGCCATGATCATAACAAAATGATCAAACTTTAGGATCATGAACAATGAGATTCTGACTTTATGCAATGTTTGAGATGTTGCAAAATAAATTGTATTTTAACATCTCTGTGGTATTCCCACCAAAAAACGTTTACCTGAATTTAATAAAACAATTAGATTTAAGTCCCTGTTTATAGGAATACAGGGAATAAAAGAAGAAATCAATTGAACCAGGAAGAGTAATACAAAATATCCTGGTTGTAAATGTATAACCATACACCAGTGACAGTTCTCATATATTGCTGTTTAGAGTAGATATTTTTATGGTCTTTACAAAATAGTTTGGCTTTACCTAGTAAATTTAAACATGCTCATACCCTACACCTAACATTTTTACTCTAAGGATATACCCTAGAGAAATTCCCATATCTATGCACCAAGTGATGTGAAGCAGATTATTCATAGCATTTTTCATAATAACCCCAAGCTGGATATGACCCAATGACCATCAATAACAGAATAGAAAATATAAATGTGTTGTCACCAAAATATACAGTATTAATTACACAGGAATAAATGTTAATACAAATGCTTGCATTCACATCAATGTATCTCAAAAACATGACTTTAAGTAGAGGATAAAAGTCGCAAAAATATATAAGCATAACTAAACCATGTTATCTCTAAGTGCACACGAGAGGTAAATGTATGAAGTAAAGGGGATAATTATCACAAGTGTAATAGAAGAGGTTTTCTATAAGCAAGGCACAGATGGAAAGAGGTGTGAGCAATGAGGTTTCTAAGGTTTTGGCAAATTTTATTTTTTATCTTAGGTGGTTAGTATATGGCTCTTTTTTTTTTTTTTTTTTTTTTTTTTTGCGGTACGCGGGGCTCTCACTGCTGTTGCCTCCCCCGTTGCAGAGCACAGGCTCTGGAAACGCAGGCTCAGTGGCCATTGCTCACAGGTCCATCTGCTCCGTGGCATGTGAGATCTTCTCGGACCAGGGCACAAACCCGTGTCCCCTGCATCGGCAGGCAGACTCTCAACCACTGCACCACCAGGGAAGCCCCAGTGATACATTTTTGATTGATAAACTTTTGGAAGTTTTTTTTTTTCTTTTTTTTAATTAGTTTTATTACCAAAGGTTTAGGAATAATAATTTTGCTCTTATATCATGGAAAATCCATATTTATCTTTCAAGTTGCCAAAATATCTTAAATCTCTCTTGTAATGTCTATCTAGAATTGAGTCTGGAATCTAGTCTGATATATAAATTTTAATTTATAAATATTATACATTTTTTCCTTTTCTTGTTCATTCTGAGTGATTGTGAAGGGTACATTTCAACTTTTTCATCATTATTTAACATTGTAAACAGTACATGGCACATAATGAATAATCCTTAAATATTTTCTGAAATAAAGTTTCTCATTCTATAAATGGATTTGAAACTAGAAAATACCTATTTTAATGCTACTATGAATATACATGATGGTATAGAGAGAGTCTGGAGTTCTGTCTCTGGCTTTGATTTTATATCTTGGTAGTTTCTAATTGTTGCTCCATTTTGCTGTCAGTTACAAAATAAAATTTTTATTTCAAACAAAGTGGTCTCATTTCATAAACTCTGAAACAGTCCTCTATCCATGACTTCTTTAAGCTACTTGTATTATTATTATTGATGATACCTTAGGTTGGAATTAATTAAGGCTATATGGGTTCAGAAATGGTGATCCATATTCTCCTGCTTTTCTTCAAAATGGGAATAAGAAAGAAAGGATGGGGCTTCCCTGGTGGCGCAGTGGTTGAGAGTCTGCCTGCCGATGCAGGGGATGCAGGTTCATGCCCCGGTCCGGGAAGATCCCACATGCCGCGGAGCAGCTAGGCCCGTGAGCCATGGCCACTGAGCCTGCGCGTCCAGAGTCTGTGCTCCGCAACAGGAGAGGCCACAACAGTGAGAGGCCCGCGTACCACAAAAAAAAAAAAAAAAAAAAAAAAAAAAAGAAAGAAAGAAAGAAAGAAAGGATGGAAGAGAAAATGAAATAACAGCATATCACTAGTTCTACACAACATCAATAAGGCTTCTGGTAAAAATGTTGAATGTAAGAAATAGAGAGAATTTAGCTGTGTTGCATATTTTCTGTTTTCTGCTAGTACAAAACAGGCCATTTATACACACTTACCTGCATATGAGGGAGTATTTTAGTGACCATAATCACTCCATAGAGTTATAAAATTGCTAACTGCTCATTTTTCAAATTGATGACTATTGAAAAATACTGAGAAAAAGAAGAAAATAAGAGGAAGTTTTTCTTCTGACCAAGGAACTCTCCTCTGAAAAATCTATTAAACTGATTTTTTCTTCAAGGTCTATGTAAACAAACTAAATGTATGATTTTTTTAAATAAAATTTAATTCAATACTTAATATAAAACTGTTGTCAGAGGAACGTAACTTATTATTATAGTATATTTATCTATTAAAGTTTATAGATAAAGACATGCTTTGGCCTCTTGCTGGTCTGGTCAGAGATATTTGTTGACGCAACAAGTAATCCTCTCCATTGTAAGAAACAACCAGAGCAGTGAAGCCAAAAAGCAGAACCTAAGGTGAAATATCACAACATTCTTTGAACAGAAGGGTTTAACTGTGCCTGAGCACAGGTATATTTCCTGGATTTCCAAGTTGTCTGACCTAATTAAGTTCCCTTTTATTTTACCTACATGGAGTTGAACTTTGATCTTTGATACCAGCAGAATACAGATTAATAAAGCAATCGGTGAAAATTTTACTGAAAACTTGTGGGACAGGGAGTTTCAAAAGACAGAAAGTCTAATATTAATTTGTCTGGGGAGAATAATGAAAAAAATACATAAAAGGGAGATGGATCATCAATACCAAGAATATTTTAAGATATGTGTGGAGAAGAGAATTATTTAATGTACATTTTAAATAAAATTGTGCCTTACTGAATATAATATAAGCCGATTCTGTGAATCTGACACTGAAGTTTTAGTAAAGTCATTCGACAGAGTGGTAAGATCAGATTTGGGAGTGGGATGTGGGGAGCAAGATTTTACCTTGAAAAAAGTAATTATTAACATAAATTGAATTACTTGACCCATTTTGAGAAGAACTTTAAGACTGGTTATATTCTTGCTAAAAAAATATCCAAAAGACTAAACAAAAATAGAGTGGGAGGAGAGGTTAATATATTTCATGGTGACCATTCTTTTATTTAAACAAAAGTGGAAACAAAAACCTATGTTTAAATGACTCTGAAGGAAAACAGTTATTCAGCAGAGATAGTCAATGTTTGAAAAAGCCCATTATGACTAAACTCACAAAATAAGAACATTTACTGTGAAGGTTAATGCACTATATATTACTGATGCAACTACATTTAGCCACTGTCAAAGATTTTGAAATTGAGCTAGATGTATCATAAACAAGAGAATACTTTACTTTGAAAGACTCACACACCTCAGAATATATAAAGGTAAAATCCAAGATAAGACTCTCTTTATTTTTTTTTAAACATCCTTATTGGAGTATAATTTCTTTAAAATAGTGTGTTAGTTTCTGCTTTATAACGAAGTGAATCAGCTATACATATACATATACATATATCCCCATATCTCTTCCCTCTGGCATCTCCCTCACACCCTCCCTATCTAACACCTCTAAGAGGTCACAAAGCACCGAGCTGATCTCCCTGTGTTTTTCAGCTGCTTCCCACTAGCTATCTATTTTATATTAGGTAGTATTTATATGTCCGTGCCACTCTCTCACTTCATCGCAGCTTACCCTTCCACCTACTCGTGTCCTCAAATCCATTCTCTACATTTGCATCCTTACTTCTGTCCTGTCCCTAGGTTCTTCAAAAACATTTACTTTTTGTGTTTCTTTTGGATCCATATATATATGTTAGTATGTGGTATTTGTTTTTTCTCTTTCTGATTTACTTCAATCTGTATGACATACTCCAGGTCCATCCACCTCAATACGAAAAACTCAATTTCATTTCTTTTTATGGCTGAGTAATAGTCCATTGTATATATGTGCCACACCTTTATCCATTAATCTGCCAATGCACAGTTAAGTTGCTTCCATGTCCTGGCTATGTAAATAGAGCTGAAATGAACACTGTGTACATGACTCTCTCTTAATTATGGTTTTCTCAAGGTATATGTCCACTAGTGGGATTGCTGGGTGGTATGGTAGTTCTATTTATAGTTTTTTGAGGAAACTCCATACTGTTCCCCATAGTAGCTGTGTCAATTTACATTTCCACCAACAGTGCAAGAAGGTTCCATTTTCTCCATACCCTCTCCAGCATTTTTGTTTGTAGATTTTGATGATGGCCATTCTGACCAGTGTAAAATGATACCTCATTGTAGTTTTGATTTGAATTTCCCTAATGATTAGTGATGTTGAGCATTCTTTCATGTGTTTGTTGGCAATCTGTATATCTTCTTTGGAGAAATGTATATCAGGTCTTCTGCCCATTTTTGGGTTGGTTTGTTTGTTTGTTTTTTTGATATTGAGTTGCATGAGTTGCTTATAAATTTTGGAGTTTAATCCTTTGCCAGCTGCTTCATTAGTAAATATTTTCTCCTATTCTGAGGAGTGCCTTTTGGTCTTGTTTATGATTTCCTTTACTGTGCAAAGACTTTTAAGTTTCATTAGGTCAATTTGTTTATTTTGGTTTTATTTCCATTTCTCTAGGAAGTAGGTAAAAAAGGACCTTGCCGTAATTTATATCATAGAGTGTTCTGCTTATTTTTCCTCTAAGAGTTTTATAGTGTATGACCTTACATTTAGGTCTTTAATCCATTTTGAGTTTATTTTTCTGTATGGTGTTAAGGAGTGTTCTATTTTCTTTCTTTTACATATACCTGTCCAGTTTTCCCAGCACCACTTATTGAAAAGGCTGCCTTTTCTCCATTGTATATTATTGATGCCTTTACCAAAAATAAAGTAAGCATATGTGTGTGGGTTTATCTATGGGCTTTCTATCCTGTTCCATTGATCTATATTTCTGTTTTTTTTTTTTCCAGTACCATACTGTCTTGATTACTATAGCTTTGCAGTATAGTCTGAAGTCCAGGAGCCTGATTCCACCAGCTCTGGTTTTCTTTCTCAAGATTGCTTCATCCTTTTGGGGTCTTTTGTGTTTCCATACAAATTGTGAAAATTTTTTCCTAGTTTTGTGGAAAATGTCACTGAAAGTTTGATAGAAATTGCATTGAATCTGTAGATTGATTTGGGTAAAATCATCATTTTCACAAAATTGATTCTTATGATCCATGAATATGGTATATTTCTCTATCTGTTGGTATCATCTTTAATTACATTCATCAGTGTCTTATAGTTTTCTGAATACAGGTATTTTGTCTCCTTAGGTAGGTTTATTCCTAGGCATTTTCTCTTTTTTGTTGCAAAGATAAATGAGAGTGTTTCCTTAATTTCTATTTCAGGGTTTTCATCATTAGTGTATAGGAATGCAAGAGATTTCTCTGCATGAATTCTGTATCCTGCTACTTTACCAAATTCATTGTTTAGCTCTAGTATTTTTCTGATAGCATCTTTAGGATTCTCTATGTATAGTATCATGTCATCTGCAAATGGTGACAGCTTTACTTCTTTTCTGATTTGGATTTCTTTTATTTTTCTTCTCTGATTGTTGTGGCTAAAACTCCCAAAACAATGTTGAATAATAGTGGTGAGAGTGGGCAACCTTGTCTTGTTCCTGATCTTAGTGGAAATGGTTTCAGTTTTTCACCATTGAGGATGATGTTGGCTGTAGGTTTCTCATATATGACCTTTATTTTGTTGAAGTAAGTTCCCTCTATGCCTGCTTTCTGGAAGTTTTTCATCATATATGGGTGTTGAATTTTTTCAAAGCTTTCTCTGCATCTATTGAGATGATCATATGGTTTCTCTCCTTCAGTTTGTTAATATGGTTGATCACATTGCTTGATTTGCATATATTGAAGAATCCTTACATTCCTGCAATTAAACCCCACTTGATCATGGTGTATGTTCCCTTTAATGTGCTGTTGGATTCTGTTTGCTAGTATTTTGTTGAGACTTTTTGCATCTATGTTCATGAGAGATATTGGCTTGTAGTTTTCTTTCTTTATGACATCTTTGTCTGGTTTTGGTGTCAGGGTGATGGTGGTCTCGTAGAATGAGT
Source organism: Mesoplodon densirostris (assembly GCF_025265405.1). Lineage (NCBI taxonomy): Eukaryota > Metazoa > Chordata > Mammalia > Artiodactyla > Ziphiidae > Mesoplodon > Mesoplodon densirostris. The sequence goes on along the minus strand of NC_082677.1, from coordinate 28,577,691 downwards.
TTGGGTGTGTTCCTCCCTCTGCTATATTTTGCAATAGTTTCAGAAGGAGAGGTGTTAGCTCTTCCCTAACTGTTTGTTAGAATTCACCTGTGAAGCTATCTGGTTCTGGACTTTTGTTTGTTGAAAGATTTTTAACCACAGTCTCAATTTTAGTGCTTGTGATATCTCTGTTTATATTTTCTATGTCTTTCTGGTTCAATTTCAGAAGGCTGTGCTATCCACATCTGGTGGTGTGTTTTGGGGTGTCTGTGACCTTATTATTATTTTAGCCAGCCTCTCTGCTAATGGGTGATGTTGTGTTTCTGTCTTGCTAGTTGTTTGGCATAGGGTGTCCAGTACTGTAACTTGCTGCTGGTTGAGTGGAGCTAGGTCTTAGCATTGAGATGGAGATTTCTGGGAGAGCTTTTGCTGTTTGATATTACATAGAGCTGGTAGGTCTCTGGTGGACCAATGTCCTTAACTCAGCTCTGCCACCTCAGAGGCTCAGGCCTGACAACCAAGAGCACCAAGACCCTGTCAGCCAAACAGCTCAGAAGAAATGGAGAAAAAAAGAAAAAGAAAGGAAGAAAGAAAGAAAGAAGGAAGGAAGAAAGAAAAGAAGGAAAGAAAAAGGGATAGAAGGAAAGATAGAAAGAAAATAATTTATTAAAATAAAAAGTAAAAAGTAATTATTAAAAATTAAAAAGTAATAAAAAAGAGAAAGAGCAACCAAATCAAAAACAAAAAACAAAAACAAACTAACAAATCTACAAATGATAACAAGTCCTAGAAACTATACCAAAAAAAAAAAAAAAACCAGTCAGAACCCTAGGACAAATGATAAAAGCAAAGCTATATAGGCAAAATCACACAAAGAAGCATACATATACACATTCACATAAAGTGAAAAAGGAAATATATATATATATATATATATATATATATATATATATATATATATATATATATATATAAAGGAGGAAGAAAGCAATCAAATCAATAAAGAAACCTACCAATGGGGGGCTTCCCTGGTGGTGCAGTGGTTGAGAGTCTGCCTGCTAATGCAGGGGACACGGGTTCGAGCCCTGGTCTGGGAGGATCCCACATGCCACGGAGCGGCTGGGCCTAGTAAGCCATGGTCGCTGAGCCTGTGCATCCGGAGCCTGTGCTCCACAATGAGAGAGGCCGCAACAGTGAGAGGCCCGTGCGCTGCGATGAAGAGTGGCCCCCGCTTGCCACAACTAGAGAGAGCCCTCACACAGAAATGAAGACCCAACAGAGCCAAAAAAAAAAAAAAAAAAAAAAAAACAAACCTACCAGTGGTAATAAACTCCAAATACTAAACTAATATAAACATAAAGCCAGGACAAATTAGATGCAGAAAGCAAACCCCAAGTCTACAGTTGCTCCTAAAGTCCACTGCCTCAATTTTGGGATAATTAGTTGTCTATTCAGTTATTCCACAGATGCAGGGTACATCAAGGTGATTGTGGAGATATAATCTGCTGCTCCTGAGGCTGCTGGGAGAAATTTCCCTTTATCTTCTTTGTTTGCTCAGCTCCTGGGGTTCAGCTTTGGATTTGGCCCCGCCTCTGCATGAAGGTTGTCTGAGGGCTTCTGTTCCGCCTTCAGACAGGACAGGGTTAAAGTAGCAGCTGATTCGGGGGCTCTGGCTCACTCAGGCTAGGGGGGAAGGAGGGGTATGGAATGCGAGGCAAGCCTGTGGCAGCAGAGGCCAGCATGACATTGCAACAGCCTGAGGCATGCCGTGTGTTCTCCTGGGGAAGGCGTCCCTGGATCACGGGACCCTGGCAGTGGTGGGCTGCACAGGCTCCCAGGAGGGGAGGTGTGGATAGTGACCTGTGCTCACACACAGGCTTCTTGGTGGCGGCAGCAGCAGCCTTAGCATCTCATGCCCGTCTCTGGGGTCCACGCTGTTGCCGCAGCTCGCATCCATCTCTGGAGCTCGTTTAGGCATTGCGCTGAATCCCCTCTACTTGCGCTCCCTGAAAACAATGATCTCTTCCCTCTTAGGCAGGTCCAGACTTTCTCCTGGACTCCTTCCCGGCTAGCTGTAGTGCAGTAGACCCCTTCAGGATCCCAGCCCCCACCCGTCCTGGCTGGTGAACAGACAATCCTCTCAGGCTGGTGAGTGCTAGTTGGCCGATCGTCTGTGTGGGAATCTCTCCACTTTCCCCTCTGCACCACTGTTGCTGCGCTCTCCTCCATGGCTGTGAATCTTCCCAGCCCCTGCCCAGCCCCTGTGTCTGCCAGTGAAGGGGTTTCTTGGTGTGTGGAAACTTTTCCTCCTTCACAGCTCCCTCCCGGAAGTGTAGGTCCTGTCCCTATTCTTTTGTCTCTGTTTTTTTTCTTTTGTCCTACCCAGGTATGTGGGGGAGTTTCTTGCCTTTTTAGAAGTCTGAAGTCTTCTGCCAGCGTTCAGTAGGTGTTCTGTAGGAGTTGTTCCACATGTAGATGTGTTTCTGATTTATTTTGGGGGAGGAAGGTGATGTCCATGTCTTATCCGTCTGCCATCTTGAAGGTCTCCCCATGACTCGCTTTATATTTGCTGTTGTTCTGTATTAGGAGCACGAGGAGTCTTGCATATTCATATAATTGTGGGCATGAATATTAAAAGAGAGATTTTTACATTGACACCTCATTAGATTACCGCCAGCAAGTTAAAAAGGAAAATTTGAAAATGGTTAATATTTAGCTTCTATGTTCATCATTACCAGAGGAGGTTATTATTACCTGATTTTGAACCGAGATATACATTTTTTTTTTTTTTTTTTGCAGTATGTGGGCCTCTCACTGTTGTGGCCTCTCCCGTTGCGGAGCACAGGCTCCGGATGCGCAGGCCCAGCGGCCATGGCTCACGGGCCCAGCCGCTCCGCGGCATATGGGATCCTCCCAGACCGGGGCACGAACCCGTATCCCCTGCATCGGCAGGCGGACTCTTAACCACTGCGCCACCAGGGAGGCCCCGAGATATACATTTTTAACATTCTGCACCATTGTCGTAGCCAGTTAAAAAAAACACAAAGGAATTGAAGTATAAGGGTAAATGATAAAAGAAAATAAGTGCAGGAAAGGATAAAAGGATTGTTTTTACTGTTGTGTTTTATTTCTAAGTCATCCACTCCTAACCTTTATTAAAGCAAGTAATTGACATGAAACATATTCAGGGAGGATTCAGTAGTAACACCCGAAGTATATTTTTCAGAATCTAGTCATGAATGACATTGCAGAATTAATATTTAAACAGCTTCACCTTTCGGCTACAGATTGTATTAAAAATCAGGCAACCTGGGTCCCCTTAAGGTTGTTTCCTGTCATAAAATTATTTAAACATACCGAGAACATTACAACTTATCTAAATTTAATAATACCAGAAAAACAATTAGTTTTGGGAAAGCAACTTGAACAACTTTCTTTTTGGGACGATTTGTTGCACTATCACTAAAAATGTAGATAAATTGCAGCTTAGATGGTGAAATTTATCTTAGTACTGATAAAGCAGCAGAAAACGACATTACCTTAAACTTGCTTCACTGCTTCCCATCAAAAGAGTCTTAAGGGGATTTAAGGTAACTCTCAATCTTCCCTTGCTTTCTAGGAGGAAATCTGTCAGAACTCTGTCATGACTTAAATACATGGTACCCTTCCTTAGGAAATTTCCCTCACTGCCCAATAATGCAAGTCCCAGTGGAGTCATAAATCTTATTTGGAGAGTGAAGCTGCAGTCTGAACCAAGTAGATTTGGAATTTGTACTCCTTTGGGCTGGAGTATTGTATAGTTATGCAATTTATTTTTGTATTGTAGGTGTTGTTGCCACAAATGTGGATGAATATGTGCAATATTTTTTCCCAAAGAACAAGTTCAGCTTCAGAAAAAATAAAATCAGGACATCCCCTATTTTTGAAAAAGTAATTGGAAATCATTATTTAAAATATTTTATTTGCCTTACCCAACTGAAAGCTCAAAGCAAATGTTGATACCACTAGACACTAAGAAATTGTTCTGTTAGAATAGACCAGACACTTGGGGCTCGTCTGAAGAGCACTGCATTTTGACCAAGGTCTGCTGGGATAATTTCAGACCATTTTAGTTGTTGTTAAAAGACCACAGGCATATCTTAGGAAGAGTTGACCATGGAAGAAACTATGGGATATTGTCTCACATAACATATAAGACATACACACTCAGCAGATAACAGAAAATCCCAAATGCAAACCTATCTACAATTTTTCTGTGCAATGGATGAGGCCAGGATTGTGTTTGTGGGGGTAGAGGAATATTGATGGTGAACAGTTGTCTAGGCAGATTGAAACAATTACATATGGAATCCCAACTTCTGTTATTAATGTGGAAAGACTGAATCTTTGATCCTTCTGAGGCTTTATATTTCTCATTAGTCCAGGTTTGTGACAGTCTAGCCAAAGTGGGTTTGCAGTCAGGAATTGGCAGAGGTAAATGTTGACACTATGTTGTGTTCAGTTATATGGGCACAAGTAAATTGCCTGGCTGAGTTGCCATCTTCCAGATGTTCACCAGATTTTCTGCTTAAGAATAAAATTTAAGAAACATCAGACAAATAAGATGCCTATGCAGCACAACACAATGAGCTCAGAGACATGATTCAGAATTCAATTGTCTATTATGGAGGTCACATGTGTTTAGTATTGGGGTGATTTTTTTTTTTAATATAGCTATTTCCTTCAAGATTCTGTGACTTTTGTCTGGCTTTCATTTTCTTTATATATATGGTAGTATTCTCTTAGGTATATTTGGTGCCTTTAACAAATATGGATGGGAAAAAATGTCATTTTATATTTATGATTTAATTTAGTTTTAAACTTTCCTGTTAGAAAATATTGATTTAAAAAAAAAGTTTTTGGAAGTGAGTTACAGTCTCATTCATATCTTATATTTATGCAATTAAGAAGTCAGTGGGGCTTCCCTGGTGGCACAGTGGTTGAGAGTCCGCCTGCTGATGCAGGGGACACGGGTTTGTGCCCCGGTCCGGGAAGATCCCACATGCCGCGGAGCGGCTGGGCCCGTGAGCCATGGCCACTGAGCCTGCACGTCCACAGAGCCTGTGCTCCACAACGGGAAAGGCCACAACAGTGAGAGGCCCGTGTAAAGAAAAAAAAAAAAAAAAAGAAGTCAGTGATTTTATATTTGAAAACTTGTATATCTTTGTAAGAACACAAAAATCTGGAAAAAGATTGTGTTCTGAGTGCTTTGAGTTTAGCTAATTGTAAAAACAAAATGAAAATAAAACAAGTGAACAAAAATCCCTTTCTTTTTAACATGTTATTTCACTATGGGGAAATCATAGGCAAAATATGTATCTTCAAAATGGACTTTATATCCATATCTTGCATATATTAATAAGTGAACATATTATTTTTCTGCAAGAAGAGATACTTCAAATATGTTAAAGTGGCTTGTAATAGTTACAATCTTTTTGTCTGATGGTGCCAGGTTAAATTATTAGGAAGTGAGCAGTAAAACACACTGTTTACTTATATGAATGCTGATAAGATTTGAGAATTGTTTTTAAAAATGTAACTTAATAAAAAATGTCAGGACTTCCCTGGTGGCTCAGTGGTTGAGAGTCCGCCTGCCAATGCAGGGGACATGGGTTCGTGCCCCGGTCCGGGAAGATCCCACATTCCGTGGAGTGACTAGGCTCGTGAGCCATGGCCATTGAGCCTGTGCATCCGGAGCCTGTGCTCCACAACGGGAGAGGCCACAACAGTGAGAGGCCCACATACAACAAAAGACAAAAAATATCAGTAAAATGCACTGTCATCTATGTATTTCCATAAAATGATTTTCAGGAGGCAATTCATTTTTATCAAAAGAAAGCAATTATATATTTGAGCCCTTATAAAATACTTTATACAAATATACTTATCAACATCTTGAGCATGAAAGAGTGTTTAAACATAATTCGATAATTTTGCCTCTGTTTTTTTCTAAATTTTTATGTGCAGGCACTCAGCATTTCTCACCCTTGCCTCCATATGTGGACATTGTTATATTACCTCAATGTTGTTTCCACAAATTTATTTCATCATAGGACACAGTGCCTACTTTGTTATTAGAATATAAGTGAGAGAATGTGACCAAGACAGAGGAGTAGGAAGAATTTGATCTCACCTTCCCACATGGGTACACCAAAATTACAACTATTTACAGAATAACTATTAATGAGAAAGCCAGAAGTCTAGCAGAAAATATTTCTACAACTAAAAATATAAATAAGAAACCTCAATGATATGCATAGGTGGGTGGCAATGCAGTCTAGTCAAGACCCATATCCTTGGGTGGGTGACCTACAAATGGGAGAATAATTACAATTGCAGAGGATATCCTCAAGCAACAAAGGGTCCAAGACTCATATCAGGCTACCCAGTCCAGGGTTCCTACACCCAGAAAATGAGCCCTAAGAACATTTGCTTTGAAGTCCAGCAAGGCTTACTTTAGGGAGGGCGAGAAGGATGTGGGAAATAGACTCCACTGTTAAAGGGTGCACACAAAATCTCACATGCTCTGAGACCTAGGGCAGAAGTAGTAATTTGAAATGAGCCTGTGTCAGACATACCTGTTGATCTTGGAGAGCTTGCTGGAGAGACAGGAGGCAACTGGAACTGACCCTGGGGACATAGACACTGGCAGCAGACATTTATGGGAGCTCATTCTCCCAGAAGTATATTGGTGCTGGCAAGCACCATTTTAGGAATCTTCCATTTAGCTTATTAGAGCCAGGAACTGACCCTGCTCAGCAGTTCAGGGATGCCTGAAGACAAGCAGCCAACTGGGTGGGGACAAAACCCCACCAATCAGAAGGTCAGTTGCCTTAAGACATGTCGAGCCCACAGCCCTCCCAGGACAAGCCTGTCTATCAGAGGGCTCAGGACTTGGTCCCATATATCAGTACACCAGCACTAGCCCCGGGACCCCCCAGAATCCCCAAACCAGATGTCAAAACTCATCTTCAACCACCAGCAGGCCAACATCAACTCTAGAACCCCTAGGACCCTGCAGCCAGAGACCCCAGGACACAGCACCACCAACCAGTGGGCCACAGTAACCCCATGCCTCCATGGGCACAAGCTCTGCTCACCAGCAAACCAACACCAGCTCTGGGACAACTTGGACCCCTCAGCCAACCATCCTGGGATATAACCCCATCCACCAGTAGGCAGACACCAGTTTCAGGATACTCCAAACCTCAAAGTCAGCTGTACCAGGAAATGCTCCACCCAACAGCAGGCCTACACTAGCTCTGGGATCTCCAGAACCTGGCAGCTAAAGACCCCAGACCTGGATCCAACACCAACATGCTGTCATTAGCCTGGGCATCCCTGGGCCCCAACCCTGCCCGCCAGCAGGTCGACACTGAGACACCTCGTACACCTCAGCCAACTGCCTGAGGATCCAGCTCCACTCACCAGTGGTGACACTAGCTTTGGGACACCCCAGAAACCACAGCCAGCCATGTCAGGAGCCAGTAGCACCCACCAGCAAGCAAATACTAGAGCTGGGAACCCCAGGGTTCTGCATTTAGCTGATTTGTGACCAGCCCTGCTCACCAACAGCAGGCAGCCTCTGCACAAGACAGGACCAGACAACCAACCAGATCAGGGGCCAGCATGCCTACCAGACCAGACAGAGTGGTCAGCCTGTCAAAAGAGAAGGACCCACTTAGTCCACATAGGGACACCCCTAAAACATATAGCTCTGGTGACCAGAGAGGAATGTGTGGCTGGGACACGTCGGACATCTCCTAAAAAAGCTACTTCTCCAAGGTTTGGAAATATAAACAACATACCAGATACATAGAAATAAACACAGGAAATAAGGCAAAATGAGGAGGCAGAGGAATACGTTCCAAAGAAAGAAATAAGATAATCCCCAGAAGAAAAACTAAGTAAAATAGAGATAAGCAATCTACCTGATACAAAGTTCAAGGTAATAATCATAGAGATGTTCAAAGAACTTGAGAGAAGATTGGATGAACAGAGTGAGAAGTTAGGAGTATCTAACAAAGAGTTAGAGAATACAAAGAAGAACCAAACAGAGATGAAGAATACAGTAATTGACAAAATACACTACAAGGGATGGACAGTAGATTAGATGATACAGAGGAGCTAGGGAGTATAGTTAGTATTGAGTATGTATAGTTTTTCCCATATGGTTTTACATTCAACAGATAATTATTTGACCCTCCCATTTGATTTTCTATAAATAAACAATTTCCTTTATGACAATAGGATATTGTCCTAGTTTGAGATGCCCAGAAGCAGAATTTGAGATGATGATTTAGGCATAAGGTTTTTATTGAAGTAGTGCTCTCTGTTGAAATCTGTGAGAACAGAGCAGGAGAAACAGCCAAGCAAATTTATGGTGTTACCTGAAGTTTAGACTCAGCCTGATTTCATAGGGAGATCAAGAGTATTAATTGCATCACAAGTTGTCCTACCTTGAGATATTTTGCAGTCTATTATCCATCATTCATTGACTGGGTAGGTGGGGGCAATAGAAGACATGTTCTCTGAGGTATTTCAATTTTCCCAGGGCAATTCTCTGGGAAAGGGTGTGGCTGTGAGTCTTTAAAAGTCAATACTCACACAACCGGGGGCATGAGTAAACAGATCTGGTAAAAGTAATCTGAGGGTATTACCTGTTCGTCCATAGTACATATATTCTAGCATTTCATTTCATGTTGTTTTAACTTGCTAGACTCATTCTTCCTGGGATTGGCAGCAGTCAACATAATGAAGGTTCAGAATTTGGCCACAAACACCATTACTGACGCTGCTGAGCCAGCAACCACTGCAGGGATCAAGCAAGAATACAATATAAGATTTTGGTCTTTGTGCAAATAACATGTGCTCATGTGTAGCAGGGCCCCAGCAGGAAATTTATTCTAGGGACCCAGAGCAGATGGAACAGTTGCCAATTGACCTTTATGGAACATTGTTCACTGCTTGATTTTACTGAAATAAAGAGGCAGGAAAAATATCAGCTTTCCCACTCTCAAAGTTCTGTTTAATCCATCTAAGTATTTGTTCTGTAGCCATACATAAACATTGAAATAATTTATATTTTCCTCAAAATGATTCTTTCTGAGAATGAAATCTGGGGAAGATAATATTAGGGTTGCCAGATTCTCAGATTCACAGGATTCTCAGTTAAATTTGAATTTCGGATAAAGAATGAATATTTTCTTAGTATAACTTTCCCCACACAATATTTGGCACATACTTATACTAAAACTTATTCATTGTTTATTTGAAATTTAACTTGTAATCATATTTTTACCTACAAAATCTATCAGCTATAGTCAATAACCAGGGTAGTTAGAATATCATACAGTTACAGTGTGATGGTGTGTTATAATCTCAAACAAGGACTCTTTAAAAAATCACTTGTCCTGAGTTTTTATTATCAATATACAAGTTAAAGATAGAGTTGTTTTTACAAAGAAATAAGGGAAAACATCAAAATATATTCAAGTGCTTGGATTTTCCTCCTGTCAACTTCTTAGAAACGTCAAATGTTAGACATACACTTACACACACAGGTATACGGTTGAACATACACACAATTTTTCATCCTCATTAAGTTTTAAAAGCTACTGCTTGGTGGGGTTACCATATCAATTTATAAATGATACATAAAAAGAAAAATCTCTGCTCCCCTGCAGTGCCAGTTGAAAATACGTTGTATCGCCTTCACCACTGAGGAGAGTGGTGCTGCACTCCTTGCTATAATTATCACTGGGAATTGGAGACATCAATCACACTGAGGAACCCCACCAGTTGGAAGGAAAAGGAACTTTCTTTATGTGTGATCTCCCTCTAGGAATGGAGGAAGGAGTCAGCTTTTTTTGTCCACACTTTCTTTTGCTTTTCACTTTTGTATTATTATTTGAGAATATTTATCACAGCAGTTATTCCTTTATCTACTCACACATACAATTAACAAGCCAAAGTGTTTGCATGTGTTCCCTATATGCAACACCAGTTGGTTTGTTTTTAATAAAAAAGTCCCTGAAGGAACAAAACAGTTTAAAAAAACATAAAAATAATTTTTAAAAATTTAAGTTAATGATAATAAAACTTCCAGCCATATAAATGAAGCCTGATTTTGCTTTAAGAGAAAATGCTTTTGATTTTCTTAAAAAGACTTTTATGGCAGAGATCTACAGATCATTCAGTTTGAATTTTATTTCAAAATAAATTTGAATTACTCCAGTGTTTAGGAAGCTTGGAGCTTAGATCTATAAAAATAATAAAAGGGGGCTTCCCTGGTGGGGCAGTGGTTGAGAGTCTGCCTGCTGATGCAAGGGACATGGGTTCATGCCCCGGTCCGGGAAGACCCAACGTGCGACGGAGTGGCTAGGCCCTTGAGCCATGGCCACTGAGCCTGTGTGTCTGGAGCCTGTGCTCTGCAACAGGAAAAGCCACAACAGTGAGAGACCCACGTACTGTAAAAAATAAATAAATAAATAAATAATAAAATGTTCACTAATCCATTCACAACACTGAGCATTAACCAGGTTTTTAGTAAAATGATGGTTTGGTCTTTTGTTTGTTTGCTTGTTTGCTTCCTTGCTACTTTTTAAATTTTAGCCTTTAACTTTTTTTTTTTTTTTTTTTTTTTAGTTTTTCAGCTGCCTGTTTCATTATTCCCCTCCAGCACATCAATCACAGTTGTACCTACTTGCCAGTCTTTAAATTCATCTGTTTAAAACACAATAATAGATTTCTGCTTTTCTGATTGGACACTGACTGAAACAATGCTTCAGCAGATGTATGGAAAGCAAAAAAGAATAATAACTATTTGCTGTTTGAAAAGTAATAACAAAATTATATCTTCACATCCTAAGAATTAATATTGTGCAATAATACCAAAATGTAAGAGAAAGAAGAGGAAAAGACCAAAGGGCAATAAAATCATTTTAATTTCTCTTTCTGATGACAATACAAAGGTGAGATAGTGATATTTCTGAGAAAGGAGGGAAAAAACACAAGTATAAGTAACAATATTATAGAGGTAACAACCAGAAAAATAAAATCTAATGGATAACATGCAAATCAACATAGAAATTTGATCTATAAAGTGGATGGTGGGAAAAGAAGAAAACAATATGTAAAAGTTGATCAATGGAAAACAAAACGATGGTAAAAATGAGCTCTGAGGTAACAAGTAATTTCTTTTTTTATTTTTTTTTATTTTTTTTATTAGTGTCTGCTTTATAACAGAGTGAATCAGTCATACATATACATCTGTCCCCACGTCCCTTCCCGCATGCATCTCCTTCCCTCCCACCCTCCCTATCCCACCCCTCCAGGCGGTCACAAGCACCGAGCTGATATCCTTGTGCTATGCGGCTGCTTCCCACTATCTATCTACCTTACTTTTGGTACTGTATCTATGTCCATGCCTCTCTCTCGCTTTGTCACAGCTCACCCATACCCCTCCCCATATCCTCAAGTCCATTCTCAAGTAGGTCTGTGTCTTTATTCCTGTTTTACCCCTAGGAACTTCATGACTTTTTTTTTTTTAATTCCAATATATGTGTTAGCATACGGTATTTGTCTTTCTCTTTCTAACTTACTTCACTCTGTATGACAGACTCTAGGTCTATCCACCTCATTACAAATAGCTCAGTTTTGTTTCTTTTTATGGCTGAGTAATATTCCATGGTATATATGTGCCACATCTTCTTTTTCCATTCATCCGGTGATGGACACTTAGGTTGTTTCAATCTCTGGGCTTTTGTGAACAGAGCTGCAATGAGCATTTTGGTATATGTCTTTTTTTGAATTATGGTTTTCTTAGGGTATATGCCTAGTAGTGGGATTGCTGGGTCATATGGTAGTTCTCTTTTTAGTATTTTAAGGAACCTCCATACTGTTCTCCATAGCAGCTGTACCAATTCACATTCTCATCAGCAGTGCAGGAGTGTTCCCTTTTCTCCACACCCTCTCCAGCATTTATTGTTTCTAGATTTTTTGATGATGGCCATTCTGACTGGTGTGAGACGATATCACATTATAGTTTTTATTTGCATTTCTCTAACGATTAATGATGTTGAGCATTTTTTTCCTGTGTTTGTTGGCAGTCTGTATATCTTCTTTGGAGAAATGCCTACTTAATTCTTCTGCCCATTTTTGGATTGGGTTGTTTGTTTTTTTGCTATTGAGCTGCATGAGCTGCTTATAAATTTTGGAGATTAATCCTTTGTCAGTTGCTTCATTTGCAAATATTTTCTCCCATCCTGAGGGTTGTCTTTTGGTCTTGTTTATGGTTTCCTTTGCTGTGCAAAAGCTTTGAAGTGTCATTAGGTCCCATTTGTTTATCTTTGTTTTTATTTCCATTTCTCTAGGAGGTGGGTCCAAAAGTATCTTGCTGTGATTTATGTCATAGAGTGTTCTGCCTATGTTTTCCTCTAAGAGTTTGATAGTTTCTGGCCTTACATTTGGGTCTTTAATCCATTTTGAGCTTATTTTTGTGTATGGTGTTAGGGAATTATCTAATCTCATACTTTTACATGTCCCTGTCTAGTTTTCCCAGCACAACTTTTTAAAGAGGCTGTCCTTTCCCCACTGTACATTCCTGCCTCCTTTATCAAAGATAAGTTGACCATATGTGCATGGGTTTATCTCTGGGCTTTATATCCTGTTCCATTGACCTATCTTCCTGTTTCTGTGCCAGTACCACACTGTCTTGATTACTGTAGCTTTGTAGTATAGTCTGAAGTCAGGGAGCCTGATTCCTCCAGCTCCGTTTTTCGTTCTCAAGATTGCTTTGGTTATTCAGGGTCTTTTGTTTTTCCAAACAAATTTTGAATTTTTTTGTTTTAGTTCTGTGAAAAATGCCAGTGGTAGTTTGATAGGGATTGCATTGGATCTGTAGATTGCTTTGGGTAGTAGAGTCATTTTCACAATATTGATTCTTCCAATCCAGGAGCATGGTATATCTCTCCATCTATTTGTATCATCTTTAATTTCTTTCATCAGTGTCTTATAATTTTCTGCATACAGGTCTTTTGTCTCCTTAGGTAGGTTTATTCCTAGATATTTTATTCTTTTTGTTGCAATGGTAAATGGGAGTGTTTTCTTGATTTCACTTTCAGATTCTTGATCAGTAGTTTACAGGAGTGCCAGAGATTTCTGTGCATTAATTCTGTATCCTGCTACTTTACCAGATTCATTGATTAGCTCTAGTAGTTTTCTGGTAGCATCTTTAGGATTCTCTATGTATAGTATCATGTCATCTGCAAACAGTGACAGCTTTACTTCTTCTTTTCCAATTTGGATTCCTTTTATTTCCTTTTCTTCTCTGATTGATGTGGCTAAAAGTTCCAAAACTATGTTGAATAAGAGTGGTGAGAGTGGGCAGCCTTGCCTTGTTCCTGATCTTAGTGGAAATGGTTTCAGTTTTTCACCATTGAGGACGATGTTGGCTGTGGGTTTGTCATATATGGCCTTTATTATGTTGAGGAAAGTTCCCTCTATGCCTACTTTCTGCAGGGTTTTTATCATAAATGGGTGTTGAATTTTGTCAAAAGCTTTCTCTGCATCTATTGAGATGATCATATGGTTTTTCTGCTTCAGTTTGTTAATATGGTGTATCACATTGATTGATTTGCATATATTGAAGAATCCTTGCATTCCTGGAATAAACCCCACTTGATCATGATGTATGATCCTTTTAATGTGCTGTTGGATTCTGTTTGTTAGTATTTTGTTGAGGATTCTTGCATCTACGTTCATCAGTGATATTGGTCTATAGTTTTATTTCTTTGTGACAGCCTTGCCTGGTTTTGGTAAAAGCATGATGGTGGCTTTGTAGAATGAATTTTGGAGTGTTCCTCCCTCTGGTATATTTTGGAAGAGTTTGAGAATGATAGGTGTTAGATCCTCTCTAAATGTTTGATAGAATTCGCCTGGGTAGCCATCTGGTCCTGGGCTTTTCTTTTTTGGAAGGTTGTTAATCACAGTTTCAATTTCATTGCTTGTGATTGGACTGTTCATATTTTGTATTTCTTCCTGATTCAGTCTTGGCAGGTTGTGCATATCTAAGAATTTATCCATTTCTTCCAGCTTGTATATTTTATTGGCATAGAGTTGCTTGTAGTAATCTCTCATGATCTTTTGTATTTCTGCAGTGTCAGTTGTTACTTCTCCTTTTTCATTTCTAATTCTATTGATTTGAGTCTTCTCCCTTTTTTTCTTGATGAGTCTGGCTAATGGTTTGTCAATTTTGTTTATCTTCTCAAAGAACCAGCTTTTAGTTTTATTGATCTTTGCTATCATTTCCTTCATTTCTTTTTCATTTATTTCTGATCTGATCTTTAAGATTTCTTTCCTTCTGCTAACTTTGGGGTTTTTTTGTTCTTCTTTCTCTAATTGTTTTAGGTGCAAGGTTAGGTTGTTTATTCAAGATGTTTCCTGTTTCTTAAGGTGCGATTGTATTGTTATAAAATTCCCCCTTAGAACTTCTTTTTCTGCATCACATAGGTTTTGGGTCATCATGTCCCCATTGTCATTTGTTTCTAGGTATTTTTTTATTTCCTATTTGATTTCTTCAGTGATCACTTCGTTATTAAGTAGTGTATTGTTTAGCCTCCATGTGTTTGTATTTTTTATAGATCTTTTCCTGTAATTGATGTCTAGTCTCATAACATTGTGGTCAGAAAAGATACTTGATACAACTTCAATTTTCTTAAATTTACCAAGGCTTGATTTGTGACCCAAGATATGATCTATCCTGGAGAATGTTCCATGAGCACTTGAGAAAAATGTGTATTCTGTTGTATTTGGATGGAATGTCCTACAAATATCAATGAAGTCCATCTTGTTTAATGTATCATTTAAAGCTTGTGTTTCCTTATTTATTTTCATTTTGGATGATCTGTCCATTGGTGAAAGTGGGGTGTTAAACTCCCCTACTATGAGTGTGTTACTGTCGATTTCCCCTTTTATGGCTGTTAGTATTTGCCTTATGTATTGAGGTGCTCCTAGGTTGGTTGCATAAATATTTACAATTGTTATATCTTCTTCTTAGATCGATCCCTTGATCATTATGTAGTGTCCTTCTTTGTCTCTTCTAATAGTCTTTATTTTAAAGTCTATTTTGTCTGATATAAGAATTGCTACTCCAGCTTTCTTTTGATTTCCATTTGAATGGAATATCTTTTTCCATCCCCTTACTTTCATTCTGTATGTGACTCTAGGTCTGAAGTGGGTCTCCTGTAGACAGCATATATATGGGTCTTGTTTTTGTATCCATTCCGCCAGTCTGTGTCTTTTGGTGGGGGCATTTAGTCCATTTACATTTAAGGTAATTATTGATATGTATGTTTCTATTCCCATTTTCTTAATTGTTTTGGGTTCGTTATTGTAGGTATTTTCCTTCTGTTTTGTTTCTTGCCTAGAGAAGTTCCTTTAGCATTTGTTGTTAAGCTGGTTTGGTGGTGCTGAACTCTCTCAGCTTTTGCTTGTCTGTAAAGGTTTTAATTTCTCCATCAAATCTGAATGAGATCCTGCTAGGTAGAGTAATCTTGGTTGCAGGTTTTTCTCCTTCATTACTTTAAATATGTCCTGCCAGTACCTTCTGGCTTTTAGAGTTTCTGCTGAGAGATCAGCTGTTAATCTGATGGGGATTCCCTTGTGTGTTATTTGTTGTTTTTCCCTTGCTGCTTTTTGATTTATATATTTATTTATTATTATTATTTTTTTTTTGCGGTACGCGGGCCTCTCACTGTTGTGGCCTCTCCCATTGCGGAGCACAGGCTCCGGGCATGCAGGATCAGCAGCCATGGCTCACGGGCCCAGCCGCTCTGTGGCATGTGGGATCTTCTCAGACCAGGGCACGAACCTGCATCCCCTGAGTCGGCAGGCGGACTCTCAACCACTGCGCCACCAGAGAAGCCCCCCTTGCTGCTTTTAATATGATTTCTTTGTGTTTAATTTTTGACAGTTTGATTAATATGTGTCTTGGTGTATTTCTCCTTGGATTTATTCTGTATGGGACTCTGTGTGCCTCCTGGACTTAATTAACTATTTCCTTTCCCATGTTAGGGAAGTTTTCAACTATAATTTCTTCAAATATTTTCTCAGTCCCTTTCTTTTTCTCTTCTTCTTCTGGAACCCTTATTATTCGAGTGTTGGTGTGTTTAATGTTGTCCCAGAAGTCTCTGAGTCTGTCTTCTGTTCTTTTCATTGTTTTTTCTTTATTTTGCTCTGCATCAGTTATTTCCACTATTTTATCTTCCACCTCACTTATCCGTTCTTCTGCCTCAGTTATTCTGCTATTGATCCCATCTAGAGTATTTTTCATTTCATTTATTGTGTTTTTAATCGATGCTTGATTCATCTTTAGTTCTTCTAGGTCCTTGTTTACTGTTTCTTGCATTTTGTCTATTCTATTTCCAAGATTTGGATCATCTTTACTATCATTATTCTGAATTCTTTTTCAGGTGGTCTGCCTATTATCTCTTCATTTGTTAGGTCTGGTAGGTTTTTATCTTGCTCCTTCACCTGCTGTGTGTTTTTCTGTCTTCTCATTTTGCTTATCTTACTGTGTTTGGTGTCTCCTTTTTTTGCAGGCTGCAGATTTGTAGTTCCTGTTGTTTTTGGTGTCTGTGCCCAGTGTCTAAGGTTGTTTCAGTAGGTTGTGTAGGCTTCCTGGTGGGGGGCTAGTGCCTGTGTTCTGCTGGTTGAGGCTCAATCTTGTTTTTCTGGTGGACAGGTCCTCGTCTTGTCGTGTGTTTTGGGGTGCCTGTGGCCTTATTATGTTTTTAGGTAGCCTTTCTGTTAATGGGTGGCGTTGTGTTCCTGCCTTGCTAGTTGCTTGGCATTGGGTGACCAGCACTGTAGCTTGCTGGTCGTAGACTGAAGCTGGGTGCTGGTGTTGAGATGGAGATCTCTGGGAGATTTTCGCCACTTGATATTATGTGGAGCTGGGAGGTCTCTTGTGGACCTGTGTCCTGAAGTTGGCTCTCCCACTTCAGAGGCACAGCACTGACTCCTGGCTGCAGCACCAAGAGCCTTTCATTTACCTGGCTCAGAATGAAAGGGAGAAAAAGTAGAAAGAAAGAATTAGTAGAAGAAAGAAAGAGAGAAAGAAAGAAAGAAAGAAGGAAATAAAGGAAGGAAGGAAGAAAGAAAGAAAGGAAGGAGAGAGGGAGGAAAGAAAGAAAGGAGGGAGGGAGGGAGGAAGGAAAGAAAGAAAGAAAGACAGGAGAGAGGTAAGGAGGGAGGAATGAAAGAAAGAAAGAAAGACAGGAGAGAGGGATGGAGCGAGGAAGGAAAGAAAGAAAGGAAGAAAGAAAGTAAGAAAGAAAGAAAGACAGGAGGGAGGGAAGGAGGGAGGAAGGAGAGAAAGAAATGAGGAGCGGAGGCAGGGAGGGAGGAAGGGAAGTTAGGAAATAAAGAAAGAGGGAAGATAAAGTAAAATAAAATAAAGTATGATAAAATATAGTAGCGTTATTAAAATTAAAAAAAGTAATTATTAAAAAAAAATTTAAAAAAAAACCAGACATATAGAACCCCTGGGAAAAATGGTGGAAGCAAAGTTATACAGAGAAAATCTCACACAGAAGCATACACATACACATTCACAAAAAGATAACAGGGGGAAAAATTCGTAAATCTTGCTCTCAAAGTCCACCTCCTCAATTTGGGATAATTTGTTTTAAAAAGAGGAAAAGGGGAAAAAGTCTTAAATCTTGCTCTCAAAGTCCACCTCCTCACTTTGGGACAATTTGTTTTAAAAAGTGGAAAAGAGAAAAAAGTCTTAAATCTTGTCCTCAAAGTCCACCTCCTCAATTTGGGTTGATTTGTTGTCTATTCATGTATTTCACAGATGCATGGTACATCAAGTTGATTGTGGAGCTTTAATCCACTGCTTCTGAGGCTCCACAGAGGGATTTCCCTGTCTCTTCTTTGTTCTCACAGCTCCTGGGTCTCAGCTTTGGATTTGGCCCTGCCTCTGCATGTAGGTCACTGGAGGGCGTCTGTTCTTCACTCAGACAGGACGGGTTTAAAGGAGCCACTGATTCGGGGTCTCTGGCTCACTCAGGCTGAGGGGAGGGAGGGGCACGGAGTGCGGGGTGAGCCTGCAGCGGCAGAGGCTGGCATGACGTTGCACCAGCCTGAGGCACTCCATGCTCTTTTCCGGGGAAGCTGTCCCTGGATCCCGGGACACCGGCAGTGGCGGGCTGCACAGGTTCCCTGGAAGGGGGGCGTGGACAGTGACTTGTGCTCGCACACAGGCCTCTTGGCGGTGGCAGCAGCATCCCCAGTGTCCCATGCCCATCTCTGGGGTCTGCGCCTTTAGCCGTGGATCGTGCCTGTCTCTGGAGCTCCTTTAAGCAGCGCTCTTAATCCCCTCTCCTAGTGCACCAGGAAACAAAGAGGGAAGAAAATGTTTCTTGCCTCTTCGGCAGCTCCAGACTTTTTCCCGGACTCCCTCTGGGCTAGCTGTGGTGCACTAACCCCTTCAGGCTCTCTTCCTGCCACCAGCCCCAGTCCTTTCAGCAAGTATTTTCTGAAGTGTAACTGAGTAAACTACAGATCAGAGCAAAGACTCTCAGATTTTTTTGAAATTTTGTCACAGTATATAAGATCAAGGCCTGGCCAAAAAAAAAAAAAAAAAAAAAAGAGAAAGAGATAGAGAGAGCAAAGTAGAGAGTGAGAGAAATGGGGAAATAGACAACTGTTAAGAAAAAAGAAATGTCAACTATCCCAAAGAAACATATTTAAATGTAGGCATTTCTTCAAAAGTGTAAAATAAAAGAATGAAAAAAAGTATATTTTAGACATGTATGATCGAAAGAAAAGAAGTATTACAGCATACAAAAAATATGCTATGATACAGTGCATTTGAATAACTAATAACTTGAACTTATTTATGATTGATAGGTAGAGAGGGAACATATCATATTGATATGTATTGTCCTCTGCATTTGTTAATGCAATTTTCTGGATATATTATTTAAAGATGAAGAATATTTGTATGAAGATAATTTTTATATGTGGTTAAAAATTTTAAAGGGCAATATAAATAAATACACACAGTCTTCATTTTATGGTGCAGGTTAACATGATAAAGATGCCAGGTCTTCTCAAAACAATCTAGAAATCCAATTCAATTTTAATTAAACATCTAATGGATTATTTATTTATTTATTTATTTATTTTGTGGTACGTGGGCCTCTCACTGTTGTGGCCTCTCCTGTTGTGGAGCACAGGCTCTGGACACTGAGGCCTACCGGCCATGGTTCAAGGACCCAGCTACTCTGTGGCATGTGGGATCCTCCTGTACTGGGGCACGTACCCATGTTCCCTGCATCGTCAGGCAGACTCTCAAACACTGCGCCACCAGGGAAGCCCCATCTAATGGATTTTTAATTTAATATATTTTACAAACAGTCTTAGGGAAAAAGTTCAAAATACCTATGGAAATGGAATTTAAAAAAAAATGATAAGAAGGTTTGTTCTACAGATGTTAAAATATGTTACCTACTCATGGTAATAAAAACCAAATAAATAAACAAGTGAGTTAATTAATTAATGAACAATTACAGGCAAACATGTTACTGGGAAATAAATAGGAAACTACATTTCAAAAGACAATTAAGTGTCCAGCAAGAGACACATATGAAAACACAATATGTGATCAAAGAAGTAGTACAAATGTGCAGACATTACTGTTTTAAAACAGTCCCAATATATGGACTAAAATAAAGAAGTTTTTATACCATACACAAATGTGTCCTCAAGCTGGAAAAAAATGACCTAAATGGGAAAGACAATTTTAAAATATAATGGAAGAAAATATAGGAAAACATATTTGTTACATTAAGGGAAATAGTTCTAAAGGAAACCCAAAAGCATAACTCATAAGATAAAACTTTTTTGGCTTTGAAATCATTAAAAGTAATTATATCTGCTCCATATGGAATACTATAGATGGAGTTAACAGGCAGGTCACATTTTGGAGAAGATATATATGTAAAATCTTAAACCAGCAAGATAATATAGATACCTATACTTATTAAAAAAAGAAGTACAGAAATCCACCAAAAATACTGATCCTTGGCTTTGATTTTGTTTTTAGATGTTTTAATGCATTTATCTATGTAAAACTACATGCAAACATATGAAACACACACACACACATTATTTTAGCTACTCAACTTCACTAACATTTAGGAAAACATATTTTTAAACCACTAAAAGGGAGTACCATCAAGATGGCTGAAGAGTAAGATGTGGAGATCACCTTCCTCCCGACAAATACATCAGAAATACATCTATATGTGGAACAACCCCTATAGGACACCTACTGAATGCAGGCAGAAGAACTCAGACCTCCCAAAAGGCAAGAAACTCCCCACGTACCTGGGTAGGGCAAAATAAAAAAGAAGAAAACAGAGACAAAAGAATAGGGATGGACCTGCACCAGTGGGAGGGAGCTGTGAAGTAGGAAAGGTTACTACACACTAGGAAGCTCCTTTGAGGGCAGAGACTGCAGGTGGTGGTGGGGGAAAGAATCTTCAGAGCCATGGAGGAGAGCACAGCACCAGGGGTGAAGAGGGAAAAGCAGAGAGATTCCCGCATGGAAGATGGGTGCTGACCAGCACTCACCAGCCCGAGAGGATTTTCTGCTCACCCACCAGGGCGGGTTGGGGCTGGGAGCTGAGGCTCCCACTTCAGAAGTCAGATCCCAGGGAGAGGACTGGGGTTGTCTGTGTGAACACAGACTGAAGGGAGATAGTGTGCTACAGCTAGCCAACAGTGTGTCCCTGAGAAGGTCTGGAGCTGCTGAAGAGGCAAGAGACTATTTCTTGCCTCTTTGTTTTGTGGTGCGTGAAGAGAGAGGATTCAGAACAACACCTAAATGAGCTCCAGAGATAGGTGTGAGCTGCGGCTATCAGCACGACACCAGAGATGGGCATGAGATGCTAAGCCTGCTGCTGAAGGCACCAAGAAGCCTGTGTTCAAGCACAAGTCACTATCCACACCTCCCCTCCTGGGAGCCTGTGCAGACCACCATTGCCAGGGTCCCGTGATTCAGGGACAACTTCACTGGGAGAAAACATGGCATGCCTCAGGCTGGTGCAACGTCACACCAGGTTCTGCCACCGCAACCGTTCCCCTCATTCTGTGTCCTTCCCTCTCCTCGGCCTGAGTGAGCCAGAGCCCCCTAATCAGCTCCTACTTTAACCCCTTCCTGTCTGAGCTGAGAACAGATGCCCTCAGGAGACCTACAAGCAAAGGTGGGGCAAAAACCAAAGCTGAACCCTGGGAGCTGTGTGAACAAAGAAGAGAAAGGGAAATTTCTACCAGCAGCCTCAAGAGCAGCAAATTAAATTTCCATAATCAACTTGATGTACCCTGCTGCATCTGTGGAATACCTGAATAGACAACAAATCATCACAAATTGAGGCAGTGGACTTTGGGGAGAAATTATATATATATTTCCTTTTTCTCTTTTTTTATGATTGTGTATGTGTATGCTCCTGGGTGACATTGTCTATATAGCTTTGCATTTACCATTTCTCCTAGGATCCCTTCGGTCCATTTTGTTTTGTTTTGTTTTATTTTGTTTTTTAATATAGTTTTAAGTGCTTCTTATCATTGGTGGAGTTGTTTTTTTTGGTTTAGTTGCTCTCTCTTTCTTTCTTTTTCTAATTACTTTTAATTAAAAATATAATAATTATTTTTTATTTTAATACATTTATTTTCTTTCTTTCTTTCTTTTCTTTTTTCTTCTTTTCTCCCTTTTATTCTGAGTTGTGTGGATGACAGGGTCTTGTCACTCTGGCTGGTCCACAGGCCTCTGCCTCTGAGGTGGGAGAGCCAAGTTCAAAACATAGCTCCACCAGACACCTCCCAGCCCCACGTAATATGAAATGGTGAAAATCTCCCAGAGATCTCCATCTCAATGCCAAGACCCAGCTCCATTCAATGACCAGCAAGACACAGTGTTGGACACCCTATGCCAAACAGCTAACAAGACAGGAACACAAACAAATGCATAAGAAGAGAAGCTGCCTAAAATCATAATAAGGTCATAGACACATGAAAACACACCACCAGAAGCAGACCTTCCCAACAGAAAGAAAAGATCCAGCCTCACCTAACAGAACACAGCCACTCGTCCCCTCCACCAGGAAGACTACACAACCCACTGAACCAACCTTAGCCACTGGGGGCAGACACCAAAAACAACGGGAACTACAAACGTGCAGCCTGTGAAAAGGAGACCCCAAACACAGCTAGTTAAACAAAATGAGAAGACAGAGAAACACAAAGCAGATAAAGGAGCAAGGTACAAACCCACCAGAACAAACAAATGAAGAGGAAATAGGTAGCCTACCTAAAAAAAATATATTCAGAATAATGATAGTAAAGATGATTAAATATCTTTGAAATAGAATGGAGAAAATAAAAGAAATGTTTAACAAAGACCTAGAA
Organism: Mesoplodon densirostris; assembly: GCF_025265405.1. Lineage (NCBI taxonomy): Eukaryota > Metazoa > Chordata > Mammalia > Artiodactyla > Ziphiidae > Mesoplodon > Mesoplodon densirostris. Next base: position 28,555,194 of record NC_082677.1, on the reverse strand, counting down.
GAACTAAAGAACAAACAAACAATGATGAACAACACAATAAATGAAGTTAAAAATTCTCTAGAAGGAACCAATAGCAGAATGACTGAGGCAGGAAAACAGATAAGTGACCTGGAAGATAAAATAATGGAAATAACTACTGCAGAGCAGAATAAAGAAAAAAGAATGAATAGAATTGAGGACAGTCTCAAAGACATCTGGGACAAAATGAAACACAGTAACATTAGAATTATAGGGGTCCCAGAGGAAGAAGAGAAAATGAAAGGGACTGAGAAAATATTTGAAGAGATTATAGCTGAAAACTTCCCTACTATGGGAAAAGAAATAGTTAATGAAGTGCAGGAAGCACAGAGAGACACATGCAGAATAAATCCTAGGACAAACACGCCAAGACACATATTAATCAAGTTATCAAAAACTAAATACAAAGGAAAATTATTAAAAGCAACAAGGGAGGGCTTCCCTGGTGGCGCAGTGGTTGAGAGTCCGCCTGCTGATGCAGGGGATACGGGTTCATGCCACAGTCCGGGAAGATCCCACATGCCATGGAGCGGCTGGGCCCGTGAGCCATGGCCACTGAGCCTGCGCATCCGGAGCCTGTGCTCCACAATGGGAGAGGCCACAACAGTAAGAGGCCCGCGTACCGCAAAAAAAAAAAAGCAACAAGGGAAAAACAACAAAGAGTGCACAAGGGAATCTCCATAAGTTTAACAGCTGATCTTTCAGCAGAAATTCTGCAATCTGGAAAGGAGTGGCAGGACATATTTAAATTGATGAAAGGGAAAAATCTACAACCAAGATTACTCTACCCAGCAAAAATCTCATTCAGATTTGATGGAGAAATTAAAATCTTTACGGACAAACAAAAATTAAGAGAACTCAGCACCACCAAACCAGCTTTACAATAAATGCTAAAGGAACTTCTCTAGGGAGGAAACACAAGAGAAGGAAAAGACCTACAATTAAAAAACAATTGAGAAACAATTAAGAAAATGGTAACAGGAACATACATATTGATAATTACCTTAAATGTAAATTGATTAAATGCTCCAATTAAAAGACATAGACTGGCTGAATGGATACAAAAACAAGTCCCATATATATGGCGTCTACAAGGGACCCACTTCAGACCAAAGGACACATACAGACTGAAAGTGAGAGGATAGAAAAATATATTCCATGCATGGAAATCAAAAGAAAGCTGGAGTAGCAATTTTCATATCAGAAAAAATACACTTTAAAACAAAGGCTATTACAAGGGGAAAAGAAGGACACTACCTAATGATAAAGGGATCAAACCAAGAAGATGCAACAATTGTAAATATTTATGAACCCATCATAGTAGTGCCTCAATACATAAGACAAATACTAACAGCCAAAAAAGGGGAAATCGACAATAACACAATAATAGAATAGGACTTTAACACCCCACTTTCACCAATGGACAGATTTTCCAAAATGAAAATAAACAAGGAGACACAAGCTTTAAATGATACATTAAACAAGATGGACTTCATTTATATTTAAAGGATATTCCATCCAAAAACAACAGAATACACTTTCTTCTCAAGTGCTCATGGAACATTCTCTAGGATAGATCATATCTTGGGTCACAAACCAATCCTTGGTAAATTTAAGAAAACTGAAATCATATCAAGTATCTTTAATGACCACCACACTATGAGACTAGATATCAATTACAGGAAGAAATCTGTAAAAAAATGCAAACACATGGAGGCTTAACAGTGCACTATGTGATAACCAAGAGATCACTGAAGAAATCAAAGAGGAAATTAAAAAATACCTAAAAACAAATGACAATGAAAACACGAGAACACAAAACCTATGGGATGCAGCAAAAGCAGTTCTCAGAGGGAAGTTCATAGCAATAGAATCCTACCTCAAGAAACAAGAAACATCTCAAATAAACAACATAACCTTACACCTGAACCAATTAGAGAAAGAAGAACAAAGAAACCCCAAAGTTAGCAGAAGGAAAGAAATCATAAATATCAGATCAGAAATAGATGAAATAGAAATGGAGGAAACAATAGCAAAGATCAATAAAACTAAAAGCTGTTTTTTTGAGAAAATAAAGAAAAATGATAAACCATTAGCCAGACTCATCAAGAGAAAATGGGAGAAGACTCAAATCAACAGTATTAGAAGTGAAAAAGGAGAAGTAATAACAGACACTGTAGAAATTCACAGGATCATGAGAAATTACTACAAGCAATTCTATGCCAAAAAAATAGACAAACTGTAAGAAATGGACAACTTCTTAGAAAAGCACAACCTCCTAAGACTGAACAAGAAAGAAATAGAAAATACATACAGACCAATCACCAGCACTGAAATTGAAACTGTGATTGAAAATCTTCCATGAAGCAAAAGCCCAGGACCTGATGGCTTCACAGGCAAATTCTATCAAGCATTTAGAGAAGTGCAAATACCTATCCTTCTCAAACTCTTCCAAAATATGACAGAGGGAGGAACACTCACAAACTCATTCTATGATTCCACCATCACCCAGATACCAAAACCAGAAAAAGATACTGCAAAAAATAGAAAATTACAGACCAATATCACTGATGAATATACACGCAAAAATCCTCCACAAAATACTAGCAAACAGAATCCAACAGCACAATAAAGGGATCATACAACATGATCAAGTGGGGTTTGTCCCAGGAATGCAAGGATTCTTCAATATACACAATTCAATCAATGTGATACACCATATTAACAAATTGAAGGAGAAAAACCATATGATTGTCTCAATAGATGCAGAAAAAGCTTTTGACAAAATTCAACATCCAGTTATGATAAAAACACTGCAGAAAGTAGGCATAGATGGAACTTACCTCAACATAATAAAGACCATATATGACAAACCTACAGCCAACCGTGTCCTCAATGGTGAAAAACTGAAAGCATTTCCACTAAGATCAGGAACAAGACAAGGTTGCTCAACCTCACCACTATTATTCAACATTGTTTTGGGAGTTTTAGCCACAGCAATCAGAGAAGAAAAATAAATGAAAGGAATCCAAATCAGAAAACAAGAAGTAAAGCTGAAACTGTTTGCAGATGACATGATACTATACATAGAAAATCCTAAAGATGCTACCAAAAAACTACTAGAGCTAATCAATGAATTTGGTAAAGTAACAGGAACATAAATTAATTCACAGAAATCGCTTACATTCCTATACACGAATGATGAAAAGTCTGAAAGTGAAATTAAGGAAACACTCCCACTTACAATTGCAACAAAAAGAGGAAGATACCTAGAAATAAACCTACCTAAGCAGACAAAAGACCTGTATGCAGAAAACTATAAGACACTGATGAAAGTAATTAAAGATGATAGCAACATATGGAGAGATATACCATGTTCTTGGATTGGAAGAATCGATATTGTGAAAATGACTATACTACCCAAAGCAATCTACAGATTCAATGCAATCCCTATCAAACTACCACTGTCATTTTTCACAGACTAGAATAAAAAATTTCACAATTTGTATGGAAACACAAAAGACCCTGAATACCTAAAGCAACCTTGAGAACGAAAACCAGAGCTGGTGGAATCAGGATTCTGGACTTCAGACTATACTGCAAAGCTACAGTAATCAAGACAGTATGGCACTGGCACAGAAACAGAAATATAGATCAATGGAACAGAATAGACAGCCCAGAGATAAACTCGCACATATATGGTCACCTTATTTTTGATAAAGGTGTCAAGGATATACAATGGAGAGAAGACAGCCTTTTCAATAAGTGTTGCTGGGAAAACTGGACAGCTACATGTAAAAGAATGAAATTAGAACACTCCCTAACACCATACACAAAAATAAACTCAAAATGGATTAAAGACCTAAATGTAAGGCTACACACTATAAAACTCTTAGAGGAAAATATAGGCAGAACACTCTATGACATAAATTACAGCAAGATCCTTTTTTTACCCACCTCCTAGAGAATTGGAAATAAAAAACAAAATAAACAAATGGGACCTAATGAAACTTAAAAGCTTTTGCACAGCAAAGGAAACCATAAACAAGATGAAAAGACAATCCTTAGAGTAGGAGAATATATTTGCAAATGAAGCAAGTGAAAAAGGATTGATCTCCAAAATTTACAAACAACTCATTTAACTCAATATCAAAAAAACAAACAACCCAATCCAAAAATGGGCAAATACCTAAATAGACATTTCTCCAAAGAAGATATACAGATTGCCAACAAACACATGAAAGAATGCTCAACATCATTAATCATTAGATAAATAAAAATCAACAGTACAATGAGATATCATTTTACACTGGTCAGAAGGGCCATCATCAAAATCTACAAACAAAAATTCTGGAGAGGGTGTGGAGAAAAGGGAGCCCTCTTGCGCTGTTGGTGGAAATGTAAGTTGATACAGCCACTATGGGGAACAGTATGGAGGTTCCTCAAAAAACTAAAAATAGAGCTACCATACGACTCAGCAATCCCACTACTGGGCACATACCCTGAGAAAACCATAATTAAAAGAGTCATGTACCACAATGTTCATTGCAGCTCTATTTACAATAGCCAGGACATGGAAGCAACCTAAGTGTACATCAACAGATGAATGGATAAAGATGATGTGGCACATATATACAATCGGATATTACTCAGCTCTAAAAAGAAATGAAATTGAGTATTTGTATTGAGTTGGATGAACCTAGAGTCTGTCATACAGAGTGAATTAAGTCAGAAAGAGGAAAAGAAATACTGTATGTTACCACATATATATGGAATCTAAAAAAAAAGTAAAAAGAAAAAATGGTCATGAACAACCTAGGGGCAGGACAGGAATAAGTATGCAGACCTCCTAGAGAATGGAGTTGAGGACCTGGGAAGGGGGAAGGGTAAGCTGGGACAAAGTGAGAGAGTGGCATGGACATATATACACTACCAAATGTAAAACTGATAGCTAGTGGGAAGCAGCTGCATAACACAGGGAGGTCATCTCGGTTCTTTGTGACCACCTAGAGGAGTGGGATAGGGAGAGTGGAAGAGAGGAAAACATAGGATGGAAGAGATATGGGATAAATGTATATGTGTAGCTGGTTCACTTTGTTATAATGTAGAAACTAACATCATTGTAAAGCAACTATTCTCTAAAAAAGATGTTTAAAAAAAGCTACCCTAATACAAAAGAAAAAACAAAAACAAAAACAAAAACCCATTATAAAATATAAAATATAGTTAATATATATTTGATTGACTAAGTGTGAAAGCAAATTTATATCAAGGTCTGGGGATATGGGGAACTTCATGCTTTCCTTGAACTCATTCATCCAAACTGGAAACCAAATTAACAGTATTTAATCAATTTAAAAATGATCATTCCCTGTGAGGGAGCATGAGCAATTCTTCTACTTGTTGTGTACTACAGCAAAACTCTTACACAGATCCCCAAACAAATGTATACTTGGGTCTTCATCGAAGCTTTATTTGTGGTAGCAGTGAGATTGTAGCATGCCATATTCTATCATCAAGGAAATAGATATGAGAAATATGAAATATTTTGCATGTCTTTGACAGTAGAGTGTGATATAAGCACAAGTCCTGAGTTAGACTATTAGCAATATGGGTACATCTTGAAAACTGTGGAATACAATAAGTATCAAATTGAATGCAATTTCTATCACAATAACAATAATACAAATTAAAAGACAGATATATACAAACCACACTATTCATATTTTCAAGGATAATGACAATGTCATATGAACCAATAGAGTGAGCATATATGGGAAATTTCTCTAATGGGAGAGGTGACAAGAGGAGAAGCAATAAAATAAAATAAAAATATGTGTGGTGTCTTCCACAGGTGAAAAAAAATGCTTTGAAAGAGGTATATGATGAGCTCAACACTAAAAATTATATTAACACATAGCGGTCTCATTAAAAATTTGTGTGGAAACTTTATACTAAGATTTAAAATCATTAATAATTCATATATTTCTACCAATAGCACTCTTTATTGTTTGAACATAAATAAAGCTAAATAAACTCAACAAAATATGAGAAAGTAAATTAAAATTTATTTACCAGTCTTCCATATTTTTTAGGAGCAGACTCACACGTTTTAATTAATATGCATATTACTTTGATTGTAAGGTTTTCAAATAATTATAGAAAAAATCTGATAATAGTATTTGCTTAAGAGTAAGTGATTCAGTTGTTAAAACTATCAAAGTTAATTTTAGAATAAAGGATATCGTATGCTTTTACAAATTATTAAAATAAATTCTACAGATGTTTTATTTTATTAAATATAACACTATCAATCAATCTTACCAATCTAATCAATTTAATGATCTGTTTAAATGGTGAAATGATTTAAAACCCCACTCTACCTACAAAAAATGACCTATAATAACTACTTAATATTTAGGAAAACACGTTTCCTGTAAAGATGAATTTTAAGTTATTATTTTTATATATTGATGGAGACATTGGTAGAGTGTAAAACAAATTGTTTTGGAAGTGAAATATGTGACTCTATTTCCTGTACGTTCATAGAAAAGTCACCTAAATTTTCTAAGTATCAGACTCCTCACCTGAAGCCCGAACATATTTATTTTTTAACTATTTTTTAAAAATAATAATTTTTAAAATTAAAAAAATTATAAAATAAAGCTAAAATGTATGATTTCATTTAGTCAACAGTGTTTTAGCACATATACACATGTTTTCATTAACTTATTTATTAACTTACTAATCAGGCAAGCATGCATATCTCACTATTGACATATATTTACTCTGTTCTGATTTCAGCACTATCTCCCTTAAGTTATTCTTTCACATTATAACCAAGGGGTTCATTTTATCCCTCTATACATGTATATTGCTCTATTTCACTAATAGAATAAACTTTAATATTTCACATATCAAACAAGGCCCCAACAAAACTCAATACTACTTTTCCCTTCAGGTTTATCTTTCAACATTCTTTCCTTAAGTATTACATGTTTGTGTCTGGCTATGTACATCACACATTATAATGTATTGGTGCTTTTTCTTATGCTTTACTTACAGACTTGAATTCATTTTCCATTTATCTTTGCCTTTACAACACTTCCAATTCTCTGCAAAATATAAATGTCATCATATATACTATAAAGTTTCCTAGCCTTGAGATTTTGACTTTAATGCTCCAAATTTTATGTTCCTTAAGTCTTGCCTTTAACTTCATACTTACTTAATAACAATAAAATTTACACTGTAGATTTATATGTCAACCTCCCCCTTTGAGTAATAATTCACCAAAAAGCAAGGCCTTTTCCTATCAATATGTGTATTACTAGTCATAGCATATTGCCTAGAAATGAACATGAGCACAATAATTAATTTTAATTCAATAAGTAAATCAATATATTAGAAATTAACATGGCAAATGCATTCAATAAATCCAAAGAACTCTACAAGCTTAAAGCCCAAATTAATTGAATTAAAACTCCAGATTTCCACTTGATTTTCAAAGATGGCATGCAACGATGCAAAAGAGCATTACACTGTCAAGTTGGCTATACTCATGAACAAACAAGTATTCTTAATTATCTCATCCTTTAGAAATGATGTACACATCTTATATGCTTTTATAAAGCACTTAGAAAAACATCATTGAAGAAATATGTGGTACAGTACATTAATCGCTATATGTCTATATGTGTTGTAAAAATATGTCGATTTGTTTGTTACATTTTCAACAAAATTGTACTTTCTTCTGTGTCTTATAAAAATCATGTCAAAAACATAAGTTTTCTGGCAATGCTGAGCCATCTGTTTTGTTCATATCTTATCATTGCTTTGCTCTGTGCAACAATAATTAAGTATGTCAGCAGTAGGATAAATAACAGTTCGATTTCTTTAGAAGATTAACAGTATGAACAGTACAGCTAAGAAGGGAATGTTACCACAGATTCCAAAAATATCCTACCTTTATAACTTTATAGGAGAGGAACCTATAGAGCTGCCCACTCTCTCCTATCTACCACCAAATGGTCACAAAATCTTCAATGCATGCAGCACTTTCCAGAGTGTTGTTTTTTTCTTCTGAAACAAGAATGGTTACTACTGTTATATTACCTCTATCTTATAATTATCATTCTTCTCTTCTTTTTTCTTATTTCTACCTTTGTATTTTACATCATTTCTTTTCATTTCTCATTCCCTTTAATCTGGCATCTATTTTTAGTTATGTCTATTTAACATAATTTAAAATTCTGACATCTGACACCAAAAGCACAGGCAACAAAAGCAAAAATAAGCAAGTGGGAACTAAAATGTTTCTGAACAATAGAGGAAACAAACAACACATGAAAAAGCAAAGTGGGACAAAAATATTTGCAAACCATATATCTTATAAAAGGGTTAAAAATGCAACATATATAAGTAACTCATACAACTCAATAGCAAAAAAAAAAAATCTCATTATAAAATTGACAAAAGACCTGAATAGACATTTCTCCAAAGAAGACATACAAATGGCCAACAACAAATGACTAAAAGCTATACAAAATGTACTCTACATCACCTATCATCAGGAAAGTCAGGAAAATACAGATCAAAACTACAATGAGATATCACCTTACATCTCTTAGGATGTCCATTATCAAAAATAATAATAATAAGTGTAGGTGAGGATGTGGAGTAAAGAGAAACTTTGTACACTGTTGAGGGAAATGTAAATTGGTGCAGCCACTACAGAAAACAGTATAGAGTTTCCTCAAAAAATTAAAAATAGAATTACTATATGATCCAACAGCCTAACTTCTGAGTATATATTCAAAAGAATCTAAAGCAGGAGCTCTAAGAGATATCTCTACTCTCATGTTTATTTCAGCATTATTCACAATATCCAAGACATGGAAACAACCTAAATGTCCACTGATGGATAAATGAGTAAAGAAAATATAGTATGTGCATACAGTGGAATATTACTCAGCCTTAAAGAAAAAGTAAATTCTGCCATTTGTGACAACATGGATAAAACTGGAGGACACTATGCTAAGTAAAAAAGCCAGAAACAAAAGAACAAATATTACATGATACCACATATATGAGGTATCTAAAATAGTGAAACTCATAGAAGCAGAGAGTTATCAATAGAATGGTGGTTGTCAGGGCTTAGAGGTGGGGAGAAACAAAGTAGTCAAAGGGTCAAAGGGTATGAAATAGCATAGTGCCTAAAGTTAACAAAATTGTATTGTATACTTAAAATCTTACTAAGAAGTTAGATCTTATGTTTTGCTCTTTTCATAAAAATTAAAATAATGATAAAGAAGATGGGAGAAAACTTTTGGAGGTGATGGATATGTTTATGGCATAGGTCCTGATGAAGTTTTCACAGGCGTATATTATCTACAAACTCATCAAGTTCTATACGTTAAATATGTAAAGCTTTTCGCATGTCAGTCATACCTCAGTAAAGTGGTTTGAAAATTTTGATTTGCGTCTTTCAACTGAATCTCAAATGTATACTTTTGTTCTTAAAAATATGAGTTTCCTCCATTGTTTCTTAAGAAGGTGCCTTAATTTGCCATCAGTCTTAAACATTTAGATTATCATCTTGGTTTTGATTAGAGACAGAGTAATATTTTATTGGAAAATTCTGTTTACATGCCCGAAGGATTTCTCTAATATTGCTTAAGAATCAAGTTGAAATATTTTAATTTCATTATAAATGGTTGAGTATTACACATTTATTAATTTTCTCATCATATCAATACCATGCTCAGTTTTCTTCAACTTTTTAACTCCAAATTTGAGGTATATATATATATATATAATATATATATATATATAATATATATATAATATATATATAATATATATATATTTATATATTATATATATATATATTTGTAAATTTATTAAGTTTTAATCCATAGATAGGTTATACCAAATTCATCCTTGCTATCTAGATGAAATTAGAAATTTTAATTCAAAATCCTGATTTGGCATGTTTCATATGAATATCAAGATTTTTCATTTGAATTTTTCAGTAATTGTATCTGTTTGGTTTTATATAAAAATAAAATACAAGTATGTATGTCACTTTCTTGTATCTTGTATACTTAGTTTTTGTGTCTGTGTTTATGTATGTGTGTATGTTTCCTTCTTGAAGCCTGCTACAAACTAAATACATGATCACAAATACATATAGTCAGAGTTCTGTAAAGGGCAAACCATTTTAAATCATGTTACAATTCTTGCTTGCTATAACCTTCAACATTATACTGTATTTGTAAGATATATTGCAATGAAAATTCCAACTGAAAAGAGTTGTTCCCTGTGCATCTCTCAAAATATTTTGTGTATTATATCTAGTGTTTCGTTCTTACAAAATACTTTTGGATTTTCTATCTGAAAATTGACCTTTTTTTTTAAATCAATTCAAATTTGGGACTAAATACAAAACGTCATTTTCTACATTTTTATGAAAATGTATCAAAAAAGAAAGCCATCATCCAAGAATATGGAGGAAAGATTGAAATATGCCTTTATAATGACAAGTTAAAGTAAAAACATACATATGTGTACATATTTATACATATTATTTAAAATATTTGATTATAGGCTCATTTTATTGGACATTTTTCCAACTAAATGTAAGCTATTGATTGCCTCATGACTATGACTTTCTTTAAATAACCCCATTAATACTCTAAGTTAACATTTATGAAATCTAGCATTCTTTAGATCTATTTCAAAAGTTAATTTTGTTCTCTGCCATATATTATGCTGTTAAACTTATCCAGTGAATTATTATTTTTTTAATTCAGTTTTTTTATTCAGTCACAATTTCTATTTGTTTCTTTTTTCATAGTTTCTATTTCTCTGCTAAGTTTTTCTATATTTTCTTTCACCATAAGCATATTTCATCCCTACCTTTGTATTCAATATGATATCCTTGTAACCTTTTAACGAATCATACTTTTATTCTTATACTTGTTGAAATGGTTCCTCTTACTATTTAATAATAGAATAATAGCCAACCTTTATTGAATGAGTAATATATACCAAACATCATTATACTACACTATATTATATATTCACATATACAGGAATACTGTGCTTTTTTTTTTTTTTTTTGCACTTCACAGATGCTATGTTTTATAAAAATGAAAGCTTTGTGATTAACATGCATTAAGAAAATCTATAGGTGCCATTTTCCAACAGCTCACTTTGTGTCCCTATCTCACATTTTGGTAATTCTCACAATAGTTAAAGTTTTTCATTATTTTTATGTTTGTTATGGTGATCTGTCATCAGTGATCTTTGATAATGTTCTTTCAAAAAGATTATGACTTGATATAGGCTCAGATGATGGTTAACATTTTTTAGCAATAAAGTATTTTTTAATTAAGGTATGTACATTGTTCTTTTAGACATAATGCTCTTACACACATAATAGACTACAGTATAGTGTAAACATAACTTTTATATGAACTGGGAACACAAAAAATCACATGACCTGCTTTATTGTGATATTTGCTTTATTGTGGTGGTCTGGAATCAAACCTGTAGTATCTCCAAGGTATCCCTGTACTATATACTATACTATTATATATACTGTACTATTAAACATGAAATATGTATTATTTATCCTATTTTTTATCACAGAATAGTGTAGCAAAGTCTTGAAAGCCAAATTCCTGAGGTTATATTTCAGTTTACTCACTGCATCATAGATGACTGTGTAACAACTAGACATTCATTTCCCTTCCATAGTAAGAATCTTTTTCTTGAAACTGGCTGCCTTGCTAAGAAATATATTTTAGCATATCTTCTAATTTCTCATATCTCATAGAGGAGGACGTGCACTTAGGTTTGTCTAATGTAACATGTGTCAATTCCAGGTCCCAGTTAAGTGTGTTGTATGATTTCCTCATGCTCTCTTCTCTCTGACTGCAGATACAGTGGTGTCAGGGTCAACTAGAAGCCACAAGATGGCAGAGGTACAACATGGCATCAGGTAGTGACCTTCACTTCCACTTCAAGGAGGGCTTTGTAGGGGAGCCAAATAACCAGAAATATTTCCATTGGATTTGACCTAAATAAAACCAAACCTTTATTTTATTATTTCACTGAGATTTGGGAATGTTTTGTTATAGCAGTTAACCAATACTGATTAAAGTATGACCTTTTACAAATTATATACCCTTGTTATAACACAGATTCACTATTTATTAAATAAGCATATTGAATAATTAAATGAATTCCTCTATGTGGACCACATAGATTAGATTTTGGTGCATAGTAAGCACTACATAATTACTTGTTATAATAATTATTTGTAGTAGTAATGTAAACTTATGTGGCATGTGCTATACCAATTATGCACATAGGGAAATTGGTCAATCAACTAACAGATCCTTTTGAGTCTCTTCAGTTTGTAAACAATTATAAAACATGTTAAGTGGAGATTAAAAAAATATGCTAGATGTAATCTGATCATTTCTTCACAAATTCTAATGTATAAAGTAAAATATACTGAAATATCATAAATGAAAACAACCTCAAAGTCTTGAGCAGATTAATTCTTAATAAAAAGCATTATAGGGGGCTTCCCTGGTGGCACAGTGGTTGAGAGTCTGCCTGCCAATTCAGTGGACACGGGTTCGTGCCCAGGTCTGGGAAGATCCCACATGCCGTGGGAGTGGCTGGGTCCATGAGCCATGGCCTCTGGGCCTGCGTGTCCAGAGCCTGTGCTCCGCAAGGGGAGCCTGTGCTCCTCTCACAACAGTGAGAGGTCTGCGTACCACAAAAAAAAAAAAGCATTATAAAGACTACCCAAAATACCGTTCCATTATCCTTCGTTTCAAGGAACTTTTGTGTTTAGTTAAAGAAATGTTAGTTTATACTGAGTGGCACAATTACTGAAAAAACCTATAGCAAGTCTTGAGTGATTATTATTTTTATCTGTTTAGACTTGATTTTCAGTAGAATTGAATCTGAAAATTATATTCAACTAAAGCAAGTTATGTTTGTGAAGGTGAGTGTTACACAGATGGACTGTGGAGCATTTTGTATGTAGGCTGTGGGAGGAGTAGAGAGAACTACAGAATCCAAAGAGAAAAGGATGAGAGTAGAGGGTCTTATCCCAGATCCTACTGTGAACAGTGTGATTCTTATTTCCAAGGCTTTGAATTAGTCAGTCTTTAAGAATAGGTTTGTTATGGACATATATATTTTTTTAAAGCTTACCTTCACTTGAAAATGTGTTTATTTCCCTGTCATTTCGGAAAGATAGTTTCAAAGAATAAAAAAATTTGAGGTTGACAGTAATTTTCATTCAACAATGGAAAAAGATTGTGCTACTTCCTTCTGCCTCTGTATTTTCAAATAGGAAATCTACACTTATTCAAATTAATGTTCCCCTATATGTAATGTGTCATTTCTTTCTGGCTGTTTTCCAGATTTTTTTTGCCTTTAGTTTTCAAAATTGAATTGTTGTATGTCTGGGGAGGAATTCTTTTAGGTTTTTTTTTTTTTTTTTTTTTCATTTCAGGGTTTGCTAAGTGTTTTGTACCTGTGGGTTATTTATTTTTCCAAATGTAGGACGTTTTCAGCCATTACTTCTTCAGACCCCCTTTCAGGTATATTCTCCTTCTTCCCTTCTCTATGACTCTGATGGCACAAATGATGTACCCTTTGCTATTAACACATTGTTCCTAAGGCTTTGTTCATTTTTTTAGTCCATACTTGTTCAGATTATGTGAATTACATTTTTCTTTCTACAAGTTTACTGATTCTATCTATGTCATTACCAGTCTAATATTGAACCAACTGAGTGAAATTTTTGTTTTGTATTTTTTGTTCTGTAATTTACATTTGGTTTTTTATAACATATTAATTTGCAGAGTTTTATTTATTTCAGGAGAATCTTTAATTTATTGTTGAAACATTTTGAAGATATCTGTTTTAAAACACTTGTCAGATACTCCCAATATCTGATTCATCTTAGTGTTAACATCTGTTGTGATTTATTTTTCCAGTTTCTTAGTAAGATGAGTGATTTTTTTATGATAGCCTGGACACTTTGTCTATTATATAATTTGACTTGGATGTTATTTAACTATTTTATTTTAGCAGGAATTCAATGTTTAGGTTTAACAAACATGTCTTGCCTTACTCTTGTGTGCTTTGGTTCCAAAGACATTTTCATTTTCAGAGACTTTGCCAGGTAATTTTGGATTTCTTCAGTTATATGCTATCTATCTCTGGGAAATCCAAAGACCCCTGCTGTTTTATGATGGTAGTGAGAGGTTTTCCCCAGTTTAAGCTGTCCAGTGTCTTTAGGTGGGTATGCTAGACAAAACAGTGGCCCCCTAAAGATGTTAACATCCTAACCCCTGGAACTTGTGAATATGTTATATTACATGGCAAAAGTTGTTTGAACATGTGGCTAAGTTATGGGTCTTGAGATGAGAAGAATATCCTGGATCATCTGGGCAGGCTCAGTGTAATCACAAGGATCTTTAAAGAATTGAGACAGAGAGTCAGAGAAGACACAACAGGCAGAGAACTGGAGTGGTAAACTTTGAAATAGAAAAAGGAGCCACAAGCTGAGAATTTCAGATGTCCTCTAGAACCTGAAAAAGGCAAGGAAATAATTCTTCCCTAGAGCATCCAAAAGAAATTGAACGATGCCCTTACCTTGATTTTAAGATTTCGGACCCCAATTCAGTAAGATAATAAATTTGACTTGTTTTAAGACAATACTTTGGTAATTCTTATAGTAGCAATGAATAATGAAGTGGGATGCTGCTATTACAAAAACTAAAAATGTGAAAGTGGCTTTGCAATCGGGTAATGGGTAGAGGCTGAAAGAGTTTTAAGGAGCATGATAGAAAAAACCTTGATTTCCTTGAAGAGATTGTTAGTAGAAATATGGATATTAACCACTTTGCTAGTAAGTAATCAGTAGGAAGTGTAGAATATGATAGATCCAAGGTATATTTTCTTAGAGGATATTTAAATAATCAAAAACAGACTATCAGAACAAATATGGATATTAAGGACTTTGCTGGTAAGAGCTCAGAAGTGAGGAGCATGGAAGAGAAAACATATCTTGTTAGAGAAAACATAAATTGTTGTATAGAGACTCTTGTTAACCATTAAATATGGGTATTAAAAATGCTGCTGGTGAGGATTCAGAAGGAAATGAGGAATACATTATTGATAAGTAGGAAAATATCTCTTTGTTATATAATGGTAGAAAGCTTAGCTGAATTGTATCTTAGAGTTATACAGAAAGTACAATTTTTAAGTGACAAACAAGTGCATTTAGCCAAAGATAATTTCTAAGCAGTGTTTAAGATGAAGCCTGGTTTTCTCTGGCTGTTTTCACTTACTGTTGTTACTATAATGTGAAAGAAATGAAATGAACTGAGGAAGAACTGTTAAGAAAAAAGGAAGCAGGATTTGATGTCTGGGGAACTTCTTCACTTATCCAGATTTCAAGAGGTGCTAAAATTAGAAGATTAATTGAAAGGAAAGCATGCTCTGGAGACACCATGCTCTGGTCATGTGTTTCTTCACAGGTACATAACAAGCTTCTGTTTCCAGGTGGAGCTGCATCTCATCAATTATAAATACTCATCAATTATAGGTTATTTATCAATTACATGTTACTTAATAAGCACTATCTGTAACCAGGCAGAGATACTTGGATTGTACAATATTCTGAGAGTGCTCAAAAGGAAAAAAAGTCCTGTTGCACTGAAGGTTCTTTGAAGAGATTAGGCATGTCATTCACAGATTCCTCTAAAAAAAAAAAGCCAGAAATAAAGATGAGATTATCTAGGAAAGATCTGTGTACCAACCTTGTGTCTAATTAAATGATTCCTTGAGACATATATGTGTGATGCACAATGCTCTTGTGAATGTTATAACAGCAGAAACACTGCCGTCTTAGATGGAAAGGGACAGAGACAGGACAAAATAAACTAAGCTGACAAACTCCCAAAGTTCTACAGGCAAGTTAATGCCTGATAAAACTACTCAGATGAAAACACATTCTACAATACCTTTCTTGTGAAAGAAGGATGACTCTGAGGACTAAACCAAGAAGCATGAAGTCAGGGAAGAATTGACTTCAGAACCAGAAATTGTTCTTCCTAGGGCTTAAAACCTGATGGAGTTTTTCAGGCTGACTTTCAAAATTTCTAAGATTTTTTTCCCCTTCCATTTTCTCTCTTTTAAAATGGTTGTGTTTTTAAATGTTATGCCTGACCCACAATTTTATCTTAAGATCAGTTAAATTCTTTCTTGAGTTCCTTGGATTTACAGATAGAGAGGAATTTTGTCTCAGGAAGTGTCATAGTCATATATTCCCTTATATGTAATTTAGATGATGATATTTGGGACTTTAAGGCTGATAAAGTTTAGATGATATTTTGGATTTTGAAATAATGCTATAGTGGATTTAGACTTACATAAAAGTTGGGATGGGGTGAATATAGTTTACACGTGGAGAACACATGAATATCGGGAGATGCAAGGGAGACTATAGTAGGCACATTATCCCCCCAAGACATCTACATCTTAATCTCTGGAACTGTGAATATGTTACATTACATGGCAAAAGAGACTTTTTGGTGTGACTAAGATAAGGATTTTGAGGTGAAAAGATTATCCTGGATTATTTGGGTGAGTGCAATGTAATTACAAGAGTCTTTATAAGATAGAAAGGGGGACAGAACATCAGAGAATGATATGTGGTAACAGAGACAGAGGTTGGAGTCATACAGTTTGTAGCTGAAGAAAGGGGCCATGAGCCAAGAAATTCAGACTGAGTCTAGAAGCTGGAAAGCAAGAGAAGGATTGTTTCCTAGAAACTCCAGAAGGAATATAGCACTGATGACTCCTTTACTTTAGGATTTCTGACTTCCAGATATGTAAGAAAATTAATTTCCATGGTTTTAAGACACTAAATTTGTGGTACTATTTCAGCAGAAATAAGAACCTAAAAAAGTGAGAGACAAATATCTCAGAACTTCAGGGACAAAGAGGATTTTATGGTTAGACCTTTGCTGGGTCGACTGAAAACAAACAAACAAAAAGATGCACGACCTAAGAGTTTAGAATTATGTTTTATTTGGCAGACTTACTGAGGACTTAAACTCAGAATGCAGACTCTCAGATAGTCCTGAGAGGCTGTTTTGAAGACACAAGGGAGGAGCCAGGGTATACAGGAGTTTTTGCAGAAAATGAAACAAAACAAACAAAAACAGGTAGCCAGAACATCAAAAGATTGCTGCTAATTAAAGAAAAAACAGACATCTCAAGTTAATGAATTTAGCACTTTTCTAAGTATGGGAAGATACAACAGTCTGGGCTTAATGAAATTATTTCTTTAATATGCACCTTAACTATCTAAGGCCTGTATCATGTTTTTCTCCATCCTGTATCCCCTCAGGATGCACTGTTGAGAGAGTGTGTTGGCTGCAGTAGCTGCTGGCTTGATGACCACAACATTCTTTGTTTACTGATGTGGCAGTTGACATTCTTTGTCCACAGTTGTGGTGGCATGGTCCCTGTCTCCCTACCCAGCCCTATGATGTTCAAGCATGAAGGGTATTTAATTGGTAGGTTCTTGTGGTGTGAGCCTCCCTGCCAGTGCTTCTTGGCCACCCTGTTGTCTCTGTATGGAGTATGGATATGTCCATGGCATGGGAACTAAGGAATACTTGTTATGGTAGAATCCCTCTTGCCAGTGCCACCCATTTATCCTGTTATCCCTTAGTCTGGTGGGGAAGTCTGAGAGCCAGCAGACAAGGAGAATATTTCACCTGGTCACTTATTTTTAGCAGGGCTACTTTTGTCAGGCTCATCTATTGTCAGAGGGACTCCGATTTGATCCAGAGATTAAATGATTGTATCTGCCTTTTGTTGCCAGGTTAGCAAACGTAAACACTCTGAGCCAAGGTCTCCTGCCTTCTGTTTCATGGGACGACATAAGACACTTTGTAGTTGTGTTTTTCCTTCAGTTATGGGGGTGTGGGGTTAAACCAGTTCATCCTCACACCACCTCACAGTTGTCCTTAGATTGCCTGGTGTGTTATATCCAGGGTTTTAGTTGTGCTTGGCATAAAGGAGCAGGGAAAAATTAGTCTATTACATTTTGGCTGAACCAGAAGTCTGTATATAGTTTTATCCTTCCTAAAATTGTAGATTTTTTTTCTTTTTTTTTTTGCAGTACGTGGGCCTCTCACTGCCGTGGCCTCTCCCGTTGCGGAGCACAGGCTCCGGACGCGCAGGCCCAGCTGCCATGGCTCACAGGCCCAGCTGCTCCGCGGCATGTGGGATCTTCCCGGACCGGGGCACGAACACGTGTCCCCTGCATTGGCAGGCGGACTCTCAATCACTGTGCCACCGGGGAAGCCCCAAATTGTAGATTTTAATAAAGCATTTCAGACAATATACATATATAAAATTTATATATGCTTTATATATATGTGTATATATATATACATATATATATATACATACTTTTTAACTATACAAATTGTCGAGTAGACAAAGAAAATATAAAGTACTATAATATTTGAACTCAGAAAGATTCTGTTCCAAAAACCACAAAGATATGAGCAAATGTTCAGAGAAGCTCTCTCTCTCCCACATATTTGGAAATACTCATGTGCCAGCAAATCATACTCCATGCCCCCTGATGTATTACATTAGAAGTTCCACAATGTGAATAATGGCAACTTCAAAACATGTTTTCTTTTCTCATCCCACTTACCTCAATAACTGAAGCATGACCTTTTTTAATAACAAGAATATACTTCAATTCAGTTTAAATATCAGCACTGCATCTTTATTCTGGTAGCCTTCTGCCTGCATGAACACATTCAAAATAATACATATTGCCCATTAAATATATTTATATTATGCTTTTTTTTTCTGAACAAGAGTGGCGAAACATAACATACAGCAACCATGAATTATTTCCAACATTTTTAATGTGTTTTCAACAATTATTATTGTGGAAAATTGCTTTTATTTTCATGGATTTAAGTTATGATACTTCCAGTTTAAGGTGGAACATTGAAACACAGATTTAATTTCTCCATTCTTAAAGACCCTCTAAATCAGGAATTCATAACCAGGCTCCCTGAGTTTGAATTAATTTAAACTTTGATGTGCATATTTATTTTCATTTGTCTATTTCCTTCAATTACATGTACAGGCAAAAAACTCCAGTCGTATTAGCAATATTTATAGCTTTATTATCATTAAAAAACGCAAGTAGCTTCATAACATGTTTTACCTATTGAAGATGTAGAAATTTAGATTATACTGATTACTACCAAATTATGATAATTTTTAAACCTGAAACTCAATATTTCTATCTAATGCATGACTGGAGATACATTTATTCTTATATTTAAAAAGCTGTTGAAAATATTTGTATGACCACTTTTCAGTGCAGTTGTTTTCTGTTTTATTTCTATATATTTTATTTCATGAATTTAAATCATTATTTGGATAACTCCATAGGCTTTACTATCCTGCCAAAGAAATGTATAGAGCAAATGTATGAGGAACCCCTACTCCAAAAGGATAGTAGGTATATTTTTAAAGCATAATTTCAAAATCAACACAAATGGGAGAAAAAAAAATCAAAAACACGATATTGGAAGCCATAATCTGATGGAAGTGGTAACTTAGAAGAGGCAATTGAGCTGAACACTAAATCAACAGAATGTAAAGTGAAGAATGAACTAATTGATATAACAAACTCATCCAAGGGTTCAGGAATTGGCAATGTTAGCTGCTTCTGAAAAGTGAAGTGAATGTGGGGTTAAATAAAGTTGGTTAAGCAACTTATTTAAGTCGAGGTTGGACCTCCTTGCCTCTTCTGTCACTCTGTGGAACTGTGACTGTGCATAGCAAACATGGCCTGATGATTTATATTCAGAAAAAAAAAAGCAAAAGAAAGGGACACAGTAACAGTGTAATAAAGGGCTAAATTTAAGTCAGGCATAAGTCATTATCATACTGTAACTGAGAGGAATAGAATAAAAGTCTAGCCAGCAATGATCACTCTGGTCCAGAAGCAGGGTTCCTGGATTTGAATTGACAGTCAAACTTATAAGGCAACATGGCATCATCAAAACATTTAATGATGAGAAAGGGTACAGAATATGCAGCAACACAGCATGCATTGTAACAGCATGGCAAAATTCTTAGGCCTCCCATACATGTTACCTGAAAGTTCCAATAACACTGCACTGAGCCCCACATGGAAGAAAATGCAGACTGCATACTTTTGGAGTGAATCCATTAGCATTAGAATTCCTTCAGTTTTTACACACTGCTGTTCATATCCTCCCTCAGAAGTACATAAAAAGCTCCCATACACAGATGGAGCTGCATCTTATTAATTATATATTACTCATCAATTATAGATTATTTATCAATTACATGTTCCTTAATAAACAGTATCTGTAACCAGGCACAGGTGCTTGGATTGGCAGATAATAACTGAGCAGAACCCTGATTTACCTTGTACTTAGTGTACTTATACCATCCTTGAGTTAATGTGGAAGGAGAGTTTAAGTAAGAATCAAATCCTTGGGCATTCCTGAACCTAGAGAAGGCCAAGCCAGCTGTTAAATATTTAATCCAATACCAAACATTGAAAACTCTAATCTCCATCTAAGAGATTTCTGTAAGATAGACCTATAGACATACTTTACATGCTAAGTATAGGAAGAACTATCTGAAGAACATAAGGGAAAAGGCCTAAAAACACAACTTTCTTGATTTCAAAGATAGCATCACAACCAGAACAAACTCCAGAGAAGACAAGATCCACCTATAAGCATAAGGCTCTCAATCAGCAGTTCAATGGTCAGTTATCAAATATGAGAAAAAGTCAAGAATCAATAGGAATTTCAGATAAAACTTCTAGTATGTAAACCAGAAATCAAATCTCACAGATGAAAATGAAAGAATAAAAAATTTGGAAAGAGAAGTTTATAAAAATATATTTATATTCACACTTAGTGAAGATAATTCTTTATAAAACAATAATAAAATTTAATGATAAAATAATAATATTCAGGAAATGTAACATGTTCTTCAAAATTAAAAATGTGATAAAAGTACATTAGAGTCCTTAATTCCATTTCACTCTAAATAGACTATTTTATACTGTTATGCTATTTTATTCTATATGTCATCTTATTATAGAAAACACTCTATCTTGGAAGTCTGCATATTTGTGACTTCCATACATTTGCATCCACCTTCTAATTCTGCCCTGTAAACAACAAATTAATAGGGATTCTTGTCTGCAAGAGATATCTTCAGATAAAAGAAGCCTCAAAGCATATTTCCCTGAGTAGTCTCTTCTACAAAATAAGTAGCTTCTGTTGCATTAAAGTTTTCATTTTGTAGGAGAAATTAAACTTATCTTTTGTACTGTTTATTTATATGTTTGTTTTTCAAAACATGATTTGTTTAATAGAGAACACAAACACATTATCCTGAGATAAGCAAACTGTTTTTCTGTAAAAAGTGGTATAATATGTATAATAAATATATTAGGTTTGGTCACATATGGCCACTGTAATATATTCTTTGTTTTTGTGTTATATTTTTAAATAATCAATTAAAAATATTTTTTTTTATGACTCCAAGGCTATACAAAAACAAGCTGCAAGCTGGATTTGACATTCAGGCAATAGTTTGCCTACCTCTGATCTAATCCACCAAAGGAAGCTTTTCTGATTAAAAAAAGTTCATCAAAGTAATGTAATCTTTAAATTGTATTCACATGTTGAGTGAGGACACCACAAACCTTGAATTATAGTGAGTTTATGGACACTAAAATCTCAGTAACTTTTCCACATTAACTCATCATAAACCTACATATCTATCAAAATGTGGATAGCTAAAATTTTTTATTTACTTTACTACTCATCTTTTTTAGATAAGAAAAGGTGTCAGTTAACTTTTTTTAAAGCTGTGTAGAACCAGATGGCGAACATTTTACACTTTGTGAGTTTAAGCCATTCTGTTGAACTCAATTCTATCCTTGTAGTAGGAAAGCAACCATAGGCAGAACATAAATGAATGAACGTGATTGTCTTGTAATTAACATTTATTTATAAAAAATCCCATTTCCAACTGTCATTAAAGGCTAAAAAAACATTTTATTTAGTCATACTAATACAAATACTAATGGATTAAGTATTTCTCCCAGTTTCTGGTAACCCGACAAGCATATGTGTTCTCTGTTAAAGTGAAAACAACATGATAAATAGGAGAGGTGGAAGGTTTTCTCTTAAATTCAATGACAGTTTGAAAATACATATCACACTCTTAAACTGGAATTCAGATATATAGATGATATAGATATAGATATAGATATAGATATGGGAAACTATTATTATGGGAGTTTCCAATCATCATTTATTTATATATGCATGTAAAATGTATTTACATGTATTTAATGTATATTTACATATATATGTATACATATGTATTAATTTTATTTGGAAAATAAAAGCTGTCCTGTTAAATTTTGTGTTCAAACCATTTCTCTAGCCCATCCATATTACACTAAAATGGTTTTACCTGTTGCATTGTATCAAATACCTTGTGAAATCAATGTCAGTATACTCTCATAGTTCCTTGTATATTTTATAAATAAATTTATATATAACCAACAAACGCCAATTAAACTTGTAATAGTTGTCGACTGAAAAAAAAATGCACAGCATGAAAATTGTGAGTTAAATTTTATTTGGGGCAAAATGAGGACTATAGCCCTGGGGGGTCAACGTTTCAGATAGCTCTGAGAAACCCCTCGGAAGAGGCCAGGGGAATGGTTTGTATATATGCAAGTTTGGTGAAGGAAATTACATCAATCAAGCACACAGTTTTGCAGAAGTTTGCTTCTAGTCTTGTGAATATTACTGCTAGTTACAAGGAGCAGACATCACCATGAAAAATTTGAGTGCTTTTCTAGATACGAGGAGATGCAAGAATTGGGCTCATAAAATCTTCTCTTGAAAATATATTTCTGAAGACCTGTTCTGCCAGTTTTTCCCAGAGCACAGAGTGCCTCATTCCTGATCTCCACCCTGAACTCCATTCAGGAGGTGTTGAAGGTCAGCAGCTTCAGTAGCTCATGATTTAATCCTTGTAGATAGAGGTAGAAGGCAAGTGCCAATTTGTAGTTGGCATAGTAAAGATTGTTTAGCTTTCATTTTTAATAATATATGTTATACCATATAACATAATTTCTCAAAAGTCAAACTCTCTCATTAATTTTTCTTCACACACTAATGAAAAGATGCTCTAACATCTATCTGTATCTCTAAATAACTCTCCTAATTCAATCTATGTGTCTGTACTTACCCCCTTGTATTTTTTCCATCCAATTCTGAAACACAAGCTCAAATCACTGGTCTAACTAAATAAAAATGTGTGCAAAAAATAAGATAAAGGAAATCAATATGAGCGATCTTTATAGTTTGATGAGGAGTGTGTTGTTTAAAAAAATAAACTTATAATGTTTTCCCCCACCAAATGTTATTAGAAAATTAATTTGTCTGGTAGAAATTAATAGTGATATCAGATTATTTTAATTTTCTAATAGCCTAACCAGTATCAAAGTATTTGTTTCCTTTATCTCTTAAAGGAAATACTTTTCTTTATTATGTGGACATGTAAATATAACAACTTACTAAACCATCAACATTAAATTTATTCCCATTTTATTGCATTTGAGCAACTATATTAGCTAATTATAGGGATAAAGCAAGGTCATTACTTAAAATAACGTAGAATTCAAGCATCTTATTCCTCTTGTTTTGCCTCTTCACTATCTAGCTGGAAGTAATATAAAGTTGAATTAGCTGATGAAATTAATTTAAACTAGCCTAAGTCCCTATCAATCTTTATTTTGTAATAATAATATTTTTAATCTGTAAAACATCATCTAGTAAGAATGCAGAATTTTGGAAATCAAGCATATGTTTAATTAGATAATTATTAAAATTAAACATGAATATTAGACCAATTCTAGTAAGTTAAATTAATATTTATATTATCTAAAAGAATCTAGAATTATACTATCTAATATGATAACCAATAGTTTCATGTTGTTTAAACTGAATTAATTACACTTAAATTAATTAAAAGTTGAATTCTTTGAACCACTGGTTTGAAGATAATTTATGCTCACTTCTGTTCTTGCAAAAAAAATAAGACAAATTCATCTATTTAAAAAAAAGACTAAATGACACTGACATTACATATATAATGTGTCATATATATGTATTTATTATGTATATAAAATATACCTATATGACACATTATATAATAGTGTTGTTATACATATATATATGTGTATTTATATATACACATACAATAATACATTATTGTTAGTGTAACACTGAGTTGAGAGAGTAGTATAAAATGTACAGTAGGAATTCAGACAAGGAAAAATCACTTTTAAATAAAGAAATAAATAGGATAATGTTTCATGGTGTAGGCATCATTTGCCAAGACTTTGAAAGAGTAACAGAATTTCAATTAATTAGCATGGATAATGGCAGCATCAGGGGAAAATGTGAGCAAAATTAGGGAATATGAGTATAGGATGTGCAAAAAAGAATTAGCTAGAAACTTGAGTACAGAAAGTTGTGGCAGTAACTGGGAAAATAAGAATGGGCTTTTCCCCCTAGTTCTAGCAAAAATATTCACACAAAAGTGAGGAGTGTCAAAGCAAATTTTATACCAGACAAACTTAAACAGACAGACAAGGAAGACTATTCAAACTATTGTAATAGGGAAGAAAGGTTCAAATCAACTCAACTGAAATAAAAGTGCTTAAGCATTAGGGTGAAATAGTGGAAAAAAATATTGGAGGACTTTAAGGGGAAGGTTAATCAATGGGATATGTAAAGAACATTGACTTTGCAATTTTTTTTTTCTCTCTGTGATTTGGGCTCTGTGTCTGATAATTGGTGCCCATCAAAGTTGCTCCTACCCTCCCACAGGAATTGAGAGATAGTGGTCCTACTTCCTTAGAAGTTTACACATCAAAGAAATGGTTTCCAATTGCTTGAGCCACTTGTAAAATTGGCAAGGGACTGGGAGAATATTTGCATACATTTCAAAAAGGCAGAGAAAGAATTTACAATTGCAAGCTTTCTAAGTAAGTGCTCTAAGAAAACAATAAGATCAAGTGCCTATAGTCAAGAAGGAACCTGTGTAAAGTTTAACCACGCTTAGTGGAATATTAAGGCCATTTTGGTCAGTAGGAAACACACAATCTGAAATAGTCTGAATCTTCTCAAGAGTATGGGTTATGGGTGTAGAGGACTTTAGAAGTCTTAGAAGTTTCCTTGTAAAAGTCCTCCCCAGAGGAACATTGTATGAAATCAAACAGAAATGAATAAAATATCTTATAGTGTTAGGTGAAGAATCCTTGGGCATCATCTTAATTAACTTATCATTCTGCCTATGACTAAACTACTTTTTTAAGCTTAAATAATTTACTCAATGTCACAGTTAAAGTAATAGCTGAGTTAGAATCAGAACTTAAATCTCCTGCAGTTAACTTAGCAGGGAAAAGAACCAAAATAGATTAGCTCGAATTTGTGGTTAGTTATCATCATGTTTATATTTTAGAAATAAGACAGGAAATGGAGAAAATAATGTCTTACACCATGTGATTCAAATAGGGGTAGAGAAAGCGAAAGTTAGATACTAGTAAACATGATACTTAGGAATATTCCAGTACAAAGTTCATAACATAATCTGCTCTTTATTATCAAACGGCATGCTATGTCAAAAGACTCATTACTTTTATTGCTTTCAATTTACTCTCATAGCAAAGCACAGCATGATATCTACATGGTTCTCTTGCATATCAAATATTTAGGCTATTAATTTTGTTATTAGGCGTTTTTATTTTCCCTATTGGAAGGGTAAGCACCTATAGAGTTCCTCCTCTGGATTTTCTTTCAAATAGACATGAAAATTATAAATCATATACAACTGGATTTTAACCACTGGTATTGTGGATCACAGAAGCCTTAGACTACAAATGTCAGTAGCTAAGAGAGAAAAATAACTGAGGGACTGCTCTTTTGCATGCTCCAGACTATTCCTCCTGCCTTTCAGTGTTCTTTCTTGTTGGGACTGCAACTTGGTCAGTTTGTTTTAATCCGCCTCCCTAACAGCAAGACACACAAAAAAAAGCTGGCAAAACACCATCTGGGTCAGATCAAAGGTAGAGTTGGGCTGAGTGACATCAGCATACTGAAGGACTAATGCTGCCAAGAATCCCTCTGCTTATTATAAGGAAAAATGTCACATTGACTGGTCGTTCTTCTTTAGCCTTTCAAACCTCATGAAGCTTTTCAGTAAGTTAAAGTTCATAACAGGTGTTTAGCACAACAGGTGAGTACATTAAACACTGAGATATAGACTTTTATGAAAATAATTCCTTTCTGTTTTCAGTTTTTGTGTCTTTTCTTTGGTTTAAGATATATTTCCTTCTTTGAATACCTATAAAAACAGGTATGTATACATATAATTTATAAATATAAGGATGTATCTCTATGACTCTGTCTATAAATAATGTAGTAGCCAAAGGTGATTCAAAGAATGCAGTTATGGGCTACCCTGGTGGCGCAGTGGTTGGGAGTCTGCCTGCCGATGCAGGGGACAGGGGTTCATGCCCCAGACCGGAAGGACCCCGCATGCCATGGAGTGGCTGGGCCCGTGAGCCATGGCCGCTGGGCCTGCACGTCCGGAGCCTGTGCTCCGCAACAGGAGAGGCCACATCAGTGAGAGGTCCGTGTACCGTGAAAAAAAAAAAAAAAAAAAAAAAGAATACAGTTATGGGGTTTACCTCATGGTGCAATAGTTGAGAGTCCACCTGCCGGTGCAGGGAACACGGGTTCGTGCCCCAGTCCGGGAAGATCCCACATGCTGTGGAGCGGCTGGGCCCGTGAGCCACGGCCGCTGAGCCTGCATGTCCGGAACCTGTGCTCCACAATGGGAGAGGCCACAACAGTGAGAGTCCTGTGTACCACAAAAAAGAAAGAGAGCTCCATTCCAAGGTGACTGTCCTTCAACAATTATTTTGTCAATTAAAAATAGCATTTCTCTTTTTATCTATATCTATTTTCTGAAATGACTTCATAGAACTACTTCAAAAATGCATGAGGGATATCAAACTATAGATAAGTGTTAGTATGTCTCTTGATAGGTTAGTAGAGATGTGAACAGTAAAAGAACCATACACTGTAAATATAAACAAGTATGAGGGACATGGAATTAGGAGATTAGTTAATCAGAAGAAATGCAGTTTTCTTAGATGATAGGTTAGACATAAAGCAGGTCCTCCTTGGATTAGAAAGACTATATCTGCCTCAAGCCTGGATAATTTCCTGGAGTGCATCTCCTACCTCCACCATTAGCAAAACTGTTTCCAAACACCTCAAAATAGGAAGGAGTGTGGCATCTAGTAAAGTTCTGGGTTAATTATGAATGATATCATTCCACTTTCCTGGCTTGGACAAATCACTTGCTTACAGTGTTCCCACCTATGTGTGGAAAAAGAAGAATAAAGTAATTATTGAAACTACTGTTGTATATTTAAGGTAATAATATGCTTAAAAAGGAATAAAATCAGCTTTACCTTGTTAATAAAATATCTAGATAAAATGAGTATTTAGTATTTTGTTTCAGGGAAGATACACAATTTGAAGATATCAGTGCTCTGAAGCCAGTCCAGAGAACATGGTGAAGGTGCATTACCAAGTTTTTTTTCAAAAATCTAATAGAACAGTCTATTGGATTCCTGTTCTAACTCTTTTATTTATTCATATAGGTTTGACCCTGATGTAAAATGAATCAGACAATCAATCATCATAACAAGCAACCTCAGCTGTTATCAAAGGAAGACAATCACAAATATTACCAAGAAAACTATCTATCTCGCTATCTCCAAGTCCATAGTTCCTTTAGAAGACTCTTCTATAAAGTCACAGTATCTGGCTTCTTCTCCTCATCCTTTTTGTATATTTCTCTCATATTACTCATAATTCAGCAGCTCATGCTTTTTTCTAACATCACATTCAAATATTCTCCATCATGCCCAACTGTAACAAGTGCATCTTTATATGACCTATATTAACATGTATTTATATAATCATCATATTCTATCTTTCCTTGCCAGAATTGTATAGAGTTCTCTTCTGATACCTTCCATGTGGTTCACACTTGGGTTATAGAGTGACCCCTCCCACCAGTGAAAAAGAACGGAAATTATTATTCACAAGTCCAGAGCTACTATCTAGTGGAATAATAATTAAAGAAGTAGAGCTCAAATTCTCAAGGACACTCAGTCTGGCAAACAACAGAATGGAAAAGACTAAAACAGTATTTCTTTGAATATTAGCTCTTGGCTCACTTGCATCAAAATCAAAATGGGAAACTTTATAAAAAACGCCACTTTTGGATTCCATCACAACCATAATTAATCTGAAATTTAGGGGGGTGGTTCTCAGACTATTTATTAACAAGTTTCTCAGATTACAATGCACACTAAAGTGTGAGAAACATTAAAGTGAGGATTTCAAATTAAGGTACAGATGATGAATAAGAAAAAATTCTGTAACAACCTATCTTCTTTGTGGTTAGAACTTAAAATTTATGAAAAAATAAAAAAGAAGCAGGAAGGGAAGGTGATTTTTATATAAACTACCTGTAGAGGTTTAAAGATGTAGATTTCATTAACCTTTGAGAATAGGTGTTGTTTTTTAAGTTTGTTTAAAACTTTCAATTTTAGGAAAATGCCAAAATGACATTGATAGACAAATATAGCTCAAAATGTGAGTTTTCTTGGTAAATTGTGAAAACTCCATTAACCAGAAGGGAGATGGTATGTGTACTACATTGGAATATACCATTTTAATATCAGTGATACATCTTTATTTATCTCTTTGTTATTTGTGTTGAAATAATATTAACATAATCTTACTAGTTTTCTAATCATTCATGATTGAGTGATACATTATTTTTGTTATCTTTTTACTTTCAACATATTTTTGTCTTTAGGTGTAAAGATTGCTTCTTCTGAAGACCATTGAGTTTTAACAGTCTCTGTCTTTCCATTATGTATTTAAAATACAATCTTTCTGTTACTGAACAAACTTGAGTCTGCTTGCCATCACACAGATCCGAGCCAATCTATTGACACCTGACTGTGGTGAAGGAAAGTGAAGCATTTATTGCAGGCTGCTAAGGAAGGAGTCCAGGGAAGCTAGTGCTTAAAAAACCCAAACTGCCTGAAGACTTTCAGGGAAAGGTTTTTAAACACAGGGTGAGGGAGGGGTGTTGTGGGTTATGTGATCAGCTTGTGGACATTCTTCTGATTGGCTGGTGGTGAGGTAATTGGGAGTCAACGTCATTAACCTTCTGGTTCCAACCAGTCTAGGGTCTACTTGCTTGTGGGCATGATATAGTTAACTTCTTCCCCCTAATGAGGGTTTGGTATCTGCAAAATTGCTCAAAGGACTTGGCTCAGAATATTATCTGTAGTCCTTGAGAAGCACCTAAAAGTCCTGACTTTGCCAAATGGCTATACTACTATTATTTTGTCTTGCTTGACTGGTTTCCTTTCTTTCTGCATTTTCTCACTTCTCTGATTACATTTATTCCTTGACTAAAGTTTTTCTACAGACAAAAGGCAGGTGGAGGACATGGAGTGGAGTGCTATTCTGGTAAGGACCCACAGGTCCTGCTCAGTTACAATTCCTAGGTTATCTATAGGGGATTGCTTCCAGGGACACCAGTGGATAACAAATCTGAGGATGCTCAAGTCCCTTATATAAAATGGTGTAGTGAAAAGAATAAAGTCAACCCTCGGCATCCTTGGGTTTTGCATTCATAGATTAAACCAACAATGAATTGAAATTCCATCCATGGTTCATTGAATCAGTGGATATGAAACTCAAAAATACAGAGAGCTGACTGTAATTTAATTTAATATATCTGTTGAAATATCTGAATTTGGTGTTTGTTTTCTATTTTTCCCATCTGCTTTTTTTTCTCATCTCCTTCCTTCATTTTGATGAGTCAAGCATTTGTTCCACTTTTTCCTCTGTTTATTTAGTTATGTCTAATTGTATTGTTTTTAGTGCTTTCTCAATATCACAACATACATTTAAACTTAGTATAGTTATCTTCTAAAATATTCTACTACCTCTCACATAATGTGAGAATTTTACAAAAATATGTTTCCAATTGTTCCTGACATACATTGTGCTCTTGTTGTCAACTATTTTACATTCACGTATGCTATGAAAGCATACTGCATTGCTATTATTTTTACTCTGCAAAATGGATAATCTTTTACAGGGATTTAACATCTGGATATTAAAAAGTGCTTTATATTTACTGACATATTACACTTTCTGGTGTTCTTCATCTTTATGGCCTTCTCTCAGTATAATTTCCTTTCATTTCAAAAATCATCTTTAAAAATTTCTTGAATACAGTACTAGTTAACCAACAATGCATCTTTCAGCATTGAATCTGTCTGAAAAAGTCTTGATGTAGCATTGATTTTTGGATGAAGATTTTGCTTCATATAGAATTTGGGGCTAACACTTCATCGTTGATATGAGAATCCAGCACATTTGCCTCAGTTCTTCAGTACTGCCCTCACCCTTAGCACTCTGGCACTGGCACCTTGGGATGTGGGCCCTTCTCTGCATTTCTCCACCTCACTCATCTGCAGGAAGCATTTGCCTAATACTCCACATAACACCTCCACTGCCTGGATGGTATGCTTAGCTTCCAGTGCCCTCCTGCTTGTACCTGTGTTTTGGGACATTTCTCCCTCAAATAACCTGTGCCTCCCACAAGTAGAGACAGTAGAAGACCTGGAGCTCCTGGAGGCATTCGTGACCAACGTTAAGACTTCTGTAGGCTCCAAGTGAGGAATAGCTCTCAGCTCTTACCCTGCCCCTAATCTTTCTTATGAGTACTCAGTAAACGCCTGCATAGAAAACTTGGCAAGTGAGTACAGACTCTCCTTACATCTGGGGCTCCTAGTGACTCTAAACCGTCATGCTGGCATATGCTCAAACTTTAAAAATTCATTAGAAATTCAGCTAATCTCTTCTTAACCTGTGATTCTTGCAGCTTCTCCTTCTCCTACTGCTCCAGAAAGGATGAGAAAGTCAGCAGGCTCTTCTAGCTTTGAGTACAAGTGTTTCTTTGAGACCTCAATTCTACAATGGGTTAAAAAATTACCGTGTTGTAAGTTATCTAGTTTGTAATTATTATTGTCATGTGACTTTCTATATTCCATTGAAACAAAAGTTCAAACAACACACACACACACACACACACACACACACATTCCGGATTATTCAACTGGTGTGAAATAACTTAGTCAACCATTGTCACAACTTGAATTGTCATTGTATTCTTTACAAAGTGTATGCCCCCTGGATGCTGTTGCTATTTTTCTATTTTAGAATGGACGACTTGTTGTAAAATGAGATCTAGAGCTAGAATAATGCCAAATGGAGTAAATATTTAGACTTATCATTTTTTAAAAAAAAAATAGAGTACATTTGGAAACTGATTCCCTAGCAATATTTATCCTGGAGTAGTTTGGACTGTCTTCCAACAAACCCCATTCCCTACTCTAGGGATACAAATTCCCGGGTTGGAGAATCCAGCAGTTAAACTTGAAGGAAATCTATTGTTATTTAATGATAATTCCAAAGGTAAGAACCCTCAGGGTTTGATTATCCATAATAATATTCTCAAAAGGCCCGGGCCTCACTAACCAACCCTTCCACTCTTACACCTTCACTGTATAATTAGCTCCTGTCCTCAAGGTCACAGGTTGTTTCTGAGAAGTCACATGTGATGGAAGTTAGTGATTCATCCTCAGAGAATATCCTCATTGTGTGTCTTTCTTTAGGAAAAAAAAGTTCTTACCTCCCCTCCCCTCCCCAACAGCAGACTTCGTAGAACATTGGATCCAGACTCACAGGCTCATACTTAGGTGAACAACTGAGTAACTTGTGAAGGGAGATATCATTATGACAATTAGTTATAAATATTCCTATTCCTCCCAGGTGTCTCTGCAGATTGTCTGTTGAGCAATCTGAGGCTATATTACAAGGATCAAGTTAGAAGAGATGCTGACAAGGCAACTAACGGTGCCTGCTGCAAAAGAGAGAGTCCTTTCTGTGTCTGCTGTTTGTAAGCAAAACATAATGTGATTGTATGCTGAAAGCCCCTGCCACTCCCAATTACTCTTTTGGCTTAAATTTGTGCCAGGTTGATTCTTTACTCATTGGTAGGATTTCTTTGTAATTTTTTCTCTTTGTGACACAAATGATTTTTATTACCATTATCATTCTAGTAAAAATACAAACATTCCTCCTTCCAGAAGTGATGAAAGCAATACCAGATAGAGAAAAACAGTCAAATTTTCAACTCTGCAACATTTATTGAGGTGGATTAAGAAATTTCTTGTTGAATCCACTAGGAGCTTTTTGATACTGACTTTTAGAAATTGTTCCAATTAATGCATTTCAGGATGTTTGCACTGAAAAAGAAATTTCACAGTCTTTCCAGGCTATTGCAGTCAGGTTTCTCAATCTCAAGACAAAATTAAGACTATGCAATATTTTCATAGTGAGGATGCAATTAGCACTTTAAGATTCCCAATGACCAGTACAATTTTTGTTATATAATGAATACAATAGTTATTGAAGCAAATATATTTTAAAACGTATGAGCAAAATGAAACATATGTAAGAAAAATTGTAAAGATAACAGCCTCCATGAATTTAATGTTATCCTTGAATTCTGATTATAGGGATTTAATAATATTGACTATGATTTTTTTTTAAATTAGGAAGAAATATTCTGTAGAATTCTCCTTCCTAGAATATACCAATTACATATGAACTTAGAAAAAGAACTGACCGACAAACAGCAAATCCTCTGTCTTGTAAAAAAACTATATGGGCATTCTACATAAAGATGACAGGTATATTTTAATCCCTACTACTTTTGACTATGGACAAAAGATTAATGAATGTGAAGAAAAATGACTAAGAAATAAATGATGATGATGATGATGATGATGATGATGATAACATTTCTTAAGCATTTACTATGTCCAGTATTTTAAGAATTCATTTGTCTTTAGACTTAAATGTTTCACCTGAAAGCATAAAGCTCCTAGGAGAAAACATAGGGGAAAACCTCCTTGACATCAGTTTCAGCAATGATTTTTTTACTAAACACCAAAGCACAAGCAAAAATAGCAAAAATAAACAAGTGGAACTACATTGAACTAGCAAAAGAAACACTCAACAAAATGAAGAAGAAACCTCTGGAATGGGGGAAAATATTTGCAACCATGTATCTGGTAGGAGGTTAGTATCTGAAATATAAACATACAACTCAATAACAAAAATCAAATAATCCAATTAATAAATGGTCAGAATAACTGAATAGACATTTTTTGAAAGAGGACATACAAATGGCCAACAGGTATATGAAAAGTTGCACATCTTCACTAATCATTACAGAAATGCAAATTAAAATAACAACAAGCTATCACTTCACAACTGTTTGACTGGTACTATCAAAAGGACAAGTGATATCAAGTACTGGTGAGGATGCAGAGAAAAGAAGCATTTGTGCACTCTTTGTGGGAATGTACATGGTACAAGCAATATGGAAAATAACATGGAGGTTTCACAAAAAATTAAAAATAAAACTACCATATTATCCTCTCCTGGGTATATTCTGATGGATATGAAATCACTATCTCAAGTAAATATCTGTATACATGTGCTCACTACAGCATTATTCACAATGACCAAGACATGGAAATAACCTAAGCATGCCCTGATAGATGAATGGATAAAGAAAATGTTTTATATATATATATATATATATATATATATATATATATATATATATGGTATATGTGCAATGGAATATTATTCAGCCACTAGAAAGAAGGATATCCTGTCATTTTCAACAACATGGATGGATCTTTAGGGTATTGTGCTGAATGAAACAAGTCAGAGAGAAAGACAAATACTATATGATTTAATTTGTATGTAGAATCTTTTGAAAAGCCAAATAAAAACAGAGAGTAGCATGATGGTTGCCAGGGGGTAAAGAACAGGGGGTGAGATATTGGTCAAAGGATACAAACTTACAGTTCTAAGATAAATAAATCCTGGGAATCTAATGCACAGCAAGTGAGTATGGTTATTAATAATGTATTAGGTACTTGAAAGGAGATAAGAGAGTAGGTCTGAAACACTGTTACCAACACACACCAGTAAATTATATGTGTGAAGTGAAGGCTATGTTAACAAATCTTATTTTAGGTATTTTGTAGTATATATATATGTATCAAATCATGACATTGTACATCTTATAATCACATATGCTTATGTCAATTTTACCTCAAAGCTGCTGAAGTTTTAAAAAATTTATTTATCTTCAAAGCATCTTGAAAACTACATACATTATTGTACCCTTAAATATATATGAGTTAATAAAGAATAAGAATTTGGATAACTTGAGGGGGCTGGCCAAGATGGCAGAGTAGGAAGACCCGGAGCTCACCTCCTCCTATGAGAGCACCAAAATTATAGCTATTTACAGAGCAAGTATTTATAGAACAGCCTGAAGACTAGGAGAAAAGGTTTTCCACAACTAAAGATATAAAGAATTAACCAGAATGAGATAAGTAGGAGAGGTGGAGATGTGGTCCAGTCAAGATCCAAAATTCTGGGTAGGCAACCCTAAAATGGGAGGATAATCACAATTGCAGAGGTTCTTCCTAAGAAATGAGGGGTCTGAAGCCACACTGGGTTCACCAGCCCAGGGGTCCTGCATCAGGAATGTGAGCTCCAGAAACACCTGGCTTTGAAGTCCAGTGGGACTAGCAGATGGGAGAGACAGAGGCTGTGGGAATTTCTTAAAGTACATGCACAAACCCTCACATGCTCCAAGTCCCAAGTCAGCAGCAATAATTTGAAGGAAGAGTGAGTCAGCCAACTTGCTGATCTTAGAGAGCCTTCGTGAGGGGTAGCAGGCAAATGGGACTCTTCTGGGGAACATAGACACTGGCAGTAGCAATTTTGGGGGGCTCATTCTACCACAAAAAGACTAATGTTGGCAAGGACCATTTTGGAATTCTCCCTCTAACCTATTAGCTCTAAGGGCTTACTGACACACAAGTGAGCCAGAATGAGGCCCACATCTCCCAGGCCCTGCAGCCCTAAGACCTGGCCACTTGCACTAGCAGGGCAGCACTAGACCTGGACCCTCTGGGCCTCTCAGCCAGATGCCCCAGGACATGGCCCCACTCACCAGTGGACTGACACAATCCCTAGGACTCCCAGGCTGCAGAGACAGCTTTGCAAAGACCCAGCCTTGCCCACCAGCTTGCTGGCAGCCATGACATAAGGAAGGACCTGGCAGTAAGCAGGCTGGGGCCAGTGATGCCTACCTGCATGCCCACACAACAAAAGAAAGGCACCACTAGAGCATATAGCTTTGGTGACCAGAGAGGAGTCTGCTTCTGGACCCCATAGGACATCTCCTACATAAAACCACATCTCCAAAATTGATAAATGCAACTGACATACCTAATAACATAGAAATTAACTAGACAATTAGGCAAAATAAGGACTCAGAGAAATATGTTTCAAATGAAGAAGAAGAAAACAAAACAAAACAAACAAAACCCAGAAGAACTAAATGAAGGAGAGAGAAGCAACCTATCTAAAAAATACTTCAAGTTAATGATCATAAGGATGCTCAACAAACTCGAGAGAAGATTGGATGAAGAATATGAGGAGATTAACAAAAGAGATAGAAAATATAATGAAGAATGGAGAGAGCTGAAGAATATAATAACTGAAAAAAAAATAGACTAGAAGGAGTCCACAGTAGACTAGTAGATTAGATGATACAAAGAATGAATGATTGAATTGGAAGACAGAGTTGTGGAAATTACCACAACAGAAGAGAGAAAATAAAATGAATTTTAAAAAATGAGGACATTTTAAGAGATCTCCAGGAAACATCACCATACTATCATTCACATTATAGACATCCCAGAAGGAGAAGAAAGAAAAAGGGAGAAGATGTATTTAAGGAGACAGCTGAACACTTCCTTAATGTAGAAATGGAAACAGACCTCTAGTTTCAGGAAGCACAAGGAGTCCCAAACAGGATAAACTCATAGAGGTCAAACACCAAGACATAAAATTAAAATGGAAAAATAAGATTAAGAGAGAAGAAGCAACAGAAAAACAAATAGTTGCACACAAGGGAACTCCCATAAGGTTATATGCTGACTTCTCAGCAAAAACTTTGCAGGCCAGAAGGAGTGGCATAATATATTCAAAATGATGAAAAGAAAAAAGAAAAAATATCTACAACCAAGAATATATTACCCAGCAAGATTAGCATTCACACTTGAAGGAGAGATAAAGAGTTTTACAGACAAGCAAAAGCTAAGAGTTCAGCACCACTAAACTGACTTTACAAAAAATGTTAAAGGAACTTCTCTAAGTGAAAAAAATAAAAAAAACAAGTAGAAATATGAAATCTATGAAAGAAAAACTGTCATTGATAAAGGCAAACACACAGTAAATGTAATAGATAAACTACTTATAAAGGTAGTTGGAAGGTTAAAAGACAAAACTAGTAAAAGTATATATACACAATATGTAGTTAAAGGATACACACACACAAAAAAAGATGTAAAATATGATGTTAAATCATTAAACATGGAAAGGGGAAGTAAAAAAGCAGGGATGTCAGAATGTATTCAAACTTAAGATATTATCAATGTAAAAATATCATATATTAATATGTTGTCATATATGAACCACATGGTAACCTCAAACCAAAAATGCTTAATAGATACACACAGGAATAAAGAAAGGAATCCACACATAACCCTAAAGATAGTCATAAAATCACAAGAGAAGAGAGGAAAAGAAGAAGAAAGGAACAAGAAAGAACTACAAAAACAATGTGAAAACAATTAACAAAATGGTGGTAGGTACATACCTATCAATAACTATGTTAAATGTAAATGGAATAAGTGCTCTAATCAAAAGACTTAGAATGGCAGAATGGATAAAACAACAACATCCATAGACCCATATCTATGCTGCCTACAACAGACTAAATTCATGTTTAAAGACACATACAGGCTGAAAGTGAGGGGATGGGAAAAGGTATTCCATGTAAATGGAAATGAAAAGAAAGCTGGGTTGGCAAAACTTAGACAGAAGTTGGTAACCAGAGACAAAAAAAGGACATTATCTAATGATAAAGGGGTCAATCCAATAAGAACATATAACAATTGTAAGTATATAGGAACCCAACGTAGGAGCACCTAAATACATAAAGTGAATACAAACAAAAAGGAGAAATTGATAAAAACACAGTAGTAGTAGGGGGCTTTAATAACCCACCTAGGTCAATGGAAAAATCATCCAAACAAAAAATCAATAAAGAAACACTGGTATTAAATAACACATGAGACCCAATGAAAACAGTTTCCTTGGGCCATATCTCCATGCCCTAAGTATCTTATTTTAAAAAGAAAAGAAAAGTGCTGACTCATGAGGTGAGGGTTACACTATTTATAACATGCAAATCTCTTGAAACATTGCCTTGTACCTGAAAATCTCTAAATAGTATAACATGCCATAATTGAAAACTACTAAAGTTTACTTATTTTCCAAGTGTTATGAACATATTTGATTCAATTATATTAGCTCATATACTATTGCAAGTGCACACTCATATGCATTTGAAATCTTTTAAAATATGTAATCCTATTAATTAAAATATTAATCATCCACAAAACTTACACCTAACTTAACATGCATTTTTAATCTAATTGTCAAAAATGGCTTAGATAAGTATAATAATATTTTAAGACACCAACTACAATAGGATTCATTTAGATTAAGTGTTTCACTGAGCATTTGATGAATACATATTTTGGAAAAATAATATAATGATAAAAATGTTTAATAATATTATTCATTAGGAATAAGATACATAGTCTTATTCTAACACCTACAGTATCATAAAGAATTGCAAGAGGCAGTAATGTTGTGTTCTTATAAAAGATATTAAAGAGATTATATGAATTACAACTCTATTTTGGTATAAGTTAGCTTTTGACATAATACCTTAATGCCAATCTCTTTAAAATATTTTATTTACCAGAACATAACTATGACTAAAAATAAATGATGATGATAGTACTACCATTACTTCTAATAAAAATATCTAAAATAGCTTGAGTATTTACTTGGTTAAAATACATTTCCACATGTTAAAATAACAGTGATAAGACATTAGAACATATACTGGTATATATTTTGTTTACATAGTGTAGAAGGAAGATATTTGTGTCAGTTAGAAGTATTGCTTTAATAGAAAGATGCATTATTTTTTGTTGTTGTTTTTTAATCTCTAGAATGCAGAATATTGCTTTGGGGAATTCATAATGTTTTATGTATAATGTTGATATACATCAATAATTTTAACAGTAAATGCACTTTATGCTGAGCTGATTGCACTGTATTATTTATCTTACCAGAAAATTAAAAAAAAATAAAAAATAAAAACTCCTCAGAAGATCCTTTTTAGAATAAAAGAATTGCACCTGAAGTGCTAAAAATAATTTAAGGTATGGTAATCCTTTCAATATACTGAACAAAATAAAATAACATTAAAAATTACTTCAGTACTGAAAATAGCTGTAAATGATGAGAAAATATAGAATCACTGACACATGAAAAGCTGCTCATCAGAAAGGAAAAGGAAAAGGCTAAACCATGAGCAAAATTTCATTAGAGCAAAATTCTAAAACAGTGCATATTTATTCATTTTTTTCAGGTTGGAAATCAACTCTGTCCTACTTCACAATAAATAGTATACATTTTGGTTATAAATGGAAGAATGTCCAGAAACAGTAAAGGGGTTGTAAAAGAGAATTAATATTTTTTTGTTATGTTTCCACTAGAGATAAAATTCTGTACTAAACATCATCTCAGCATGTTAAAAGAATATTTCAAAAAGAAGGAAGGAAGGGAGGGAAGGAGGGAGGAAGGAAGGAAGAAAAAAAAAACAAAACAAAAGAAAGTGTAGGAGGGAAGAAAAGAAAGAAAACGAGAAGAGAAGAAGGAAGGAAGGAAAAAAGAAAGGAAGGTAGAAAAACTAAATCACAAAATGCTAAATTGCTCATTCAGTGTTCATGACCAAATATAAGACCCAGTTCATGATTTCAGTTTATATAGTCTTACCATTCCGAATAACTTTCAAATTGTTTATCACCTCAGTAATATCATCACCTGCATCCTATTTTATACCCATATATGTTGGCTCAATTTATTTGAATTCTCCTTTAAATACAAGAAAAATTGTTATTCAAAACACACTTCTGTGCTTTAACCATTGTTTTAAAAATATTCACTTTGTTTGAATTTTTAATATACATTAAAGATAATTTCCACATTTCTAAGAATAGTGAATACTGTAAAATTCAAAGCTGTCATTCTACACAATATAAAAAGAATCTTATCTTTGTAAAGTACATTGTATATAAAATATATTTGGCATTGACATATTTATAGTACAATCAAGAAGCTGGATTTAATTTAAAATTCATCTACAACTGATTTTCTTATGATTTATTGCATATATTCATGCATATGCACACACACACATGCATACATACACAGAGCTACTTACATAATTTCCCCTTTTGGTTACTTATTACTTAAAGATTCTGGTTATTTTGTTTTTTTTCTTAACATTTAATGCATATTACTTAATATTAGACTATATTAACATCAACAAAAACACAATAGTTGCTCTCAAGCTATCAACAAAAAACATTAATATTGAATACTTTCAGAGTTGTTCAAAGGGATTGACTCCAAGATAAGAAAATTTCAAAGGTATCCTACATACCTTGCATCATGTGTTGTCTTATAATCTTCAAAATATATCCCTACAGGCTTCAGTTCAATACATATCATATGTAATTCAGTAAAAGGAATATTTTGAATATTCTTCAAACCTTTGGAAATAGATACAGAAGGCAGAATCCAACCCGAGAGCAATCTTACAATCAATTGTAGTAAATAAAAATATGAACAACAATTAAAACAAAATGATGGAATATAATAAAGTGTGACATATATAATGACACATTTATAAAGTGGGAAGAATTATGAACTTCATGATTTGGGAAACTTTGTTTAAATATAGAGTACAGTTAGCACAAGATAAATTTCACATTGCCTGAAAGTGTTTTTAATGGTCCTGTCCTCTGATACTGATCTATTACCTAGGAACTTCCCAGAAATTCGAAAGCTTTGAAGGACTGGCCAGTGAATTAATATTTTGTTTGTGTGTTTGTTTTTACCTCATAAGGAATTATAGTCTATCATATGGAACTATGAGTTTTCCTTCATTTCTAAATAATGCATTAGTGATTTCACCAATATTGTTCTCATAGGCAGAAAACTTCTGTGCTCAGAAACCTATGGACCTTCCACTTACATTTTTGGACAAGATGGAGTAACAGAAGCTAGATTTACTTTCCCACTGGAAGCAATCACAAAGCAGAGAAAACATATGCAACAACAGTTTGCAAGACACTGGACATGATGGAATGAAAGATAGTGACCCCTGAAATATGGAAAACAAAGAAACTGAGCCTTATTTTTGTCAGTTTACTACTTTGAATTTCCAGCATGAAGTGCAGGGAGTTGAAGACCTCTGCAGAGCCTAGCAGATGCCATGAGGTGAGGAGTAGAGCTGTTATTCAGGGGAGGGATGTAGCTAGAGATTACAGTGCAGAGAACAAGAGAGGAGAGAGAGCTGGAAATGAATGTTGCTACACCAAACTTGATGGCAAATGTAACAATTTACATGACCTTGTAATTTTTGGTATTTAGGTACACTGTTACTTTGGACAGCAAGAAAAAGCTACCTTGTAAGGAACTCTTTTTCTTTTTTTTTTTTGGATACTTCTCTATGAAACAGGTGAGCAAATGGACTAGAAGACCTTATCATGAATTCCAAGTGACATAAAGGGTCCACCTGGGTCTAGTGATTAACAATTTAAAGTTATACAAGTCTTCATCATTGCATGTGTTTATTTAAACATATTCAGATGCTGGAGTGGGCACAGAGTAGTTAAGAAAATTTTAGCGCAACCAGGAGAGTACTAAGAAATCAGAACTAGACAAGAATTGAAGGCATAATCAGAAAAGGTTTCTGTTCTTCAAACTTTATCTACCTTTTCCTGTTTCTTTTCATACTCCAAAATCAATTTGACAGTCAATTCGTATCATTTTATTTGTTAATTTATTTATTTACATTTGTTATTTCATTGCTATATTTAGATTTTTATCATTATTTTATTCTTTATCTTTGTCAAGATTTTTACTAATGTTTTTATGTATTCTTTCTACATTTATGAAGATTTTATTTTCTTAATTGTATTTCATTTAAAATTCTACTTTTGTCCTTTGGAAGTTGTATATTATGTTTTTAAATCAATATCTCACCCCACTGCCATATTGACTGTATAGGGCTACTTATATTGAATAACTATAATATTTGTGAGGTAATATCTTTTCAAAAACAAAAATATAAATGGGCATTGTTCAGGAGATTTAATCCAAATAATATTTCCTCATGCTTTTGCCTCTGGTAACTGGTTGTTGCTTGTGTTTGTTTATCACACAAACTGGGAGAGGGCAAATGCATTCTTTTATGTATGTGAAATGCCAGATCCATACTAAGGAGATATTTTGAATATATGGAAACACAGTTTGCCTGCTTGCTATAGCTGTTGCCAGGTTCCATCTTTTTGTTCAAGTCTTCGATTTGCCAAGACTTAGCCTCAATAGCTATGTGAATCACTGCATTAATCTTACCTCTTTTATATCATCTGCACTCCTGACAGATGGCTCCAAGGTATTACTGATAGTGCTCTCAGGGATTTAGAAAATTTATCTGTTAAAATAGGAATTAAAGCTACATGAAATGATTGAAATATATTTTCAATTGGAAATTAAACTAGAAAATGTTTTAGAGTCTCAGTTTTTATTAAATGCTAACAACCCTCATTAAAAAAAGATAATCATTCCCACCTCACCCCACCCCCACCCTCAGGGCTCAACTCAAAATGTAACTGTATTTTATAATTTCATTTACCAATATCATATATTATCACTGTATAATTTGTATTTTTTTCATTAGCTTGTTTGAAATATACAATATAGGGTGTGGTCAAGATGGTGGAGTAGGAAGATCCTGAACACAGCTCCTCCAATAAGCACATTAAAATTACAACTATTTACAGAGATTTAATAAGTGAAAATGACCTCAAGACTAGTAGAAAATATTTTTCACAATTGAAGGTGTATAGAAGGAACCACAGCAGATGGGTAGGAGAGGAGGACGTGGTATAGTCAAGACTCAAACCTCTGGGTAGGTGACCCACAAATAGGAGAATAACCATAATTTCAGAGGCTGTCCCCAAGAAGCAAGGGATCTGCACCCCACATTGGGCTCCTCAGCCTGATGGTCTTGCATGGGGAAGTTGAGCTCCCAGAATATCTGGTTTTGAATGCTAGCGGGGCTTGTGTATGGGAGACGTAAAGCACTGTATAAAAGAGAGATTTCTCTCTTAAAGTGTGCATACAAAATATTATATGCTCTGGGGACCAGTGCAGAAATTTGAAAGAAGCCTGGGACAGACCCACTTGCTGATCTTGGAGAGCCTCCTGGAAAGGCAGAAGGCAACTGGTACTCCCCAGGAACATAGACACTGGTGGTGGTCATTTTAGGGAGCTCATAGTACTACAAGGACAATGGTACTAGCAAGCACTACTTTGGAGACCTCCCTCTAACCTATTAGTACCTGGGGCTTGCCCACCCACCAGCCATTTGACATCAATCTCTGGAACTCCTGGGCCAAGCTAGCTCCATGGGACCCTGACTACCAACCAGCAGGCTGGCTCGAGTGCCACAACATCTCAGCCCCCACAGGCAGCTGCTACAGGACCTGGCTCCACTCACCAGAGGGTGAGCAGCCTCCACATGAGGCAAGGACTGGCAGCTAAGCAGACCAGGGTCCAGACCCACCAGAATAAAAGAGCCCACACAGCCCACACAGGGAGCACCCCTAGATCATTTGGCTCTCATGACAAAAGGGAGTGTGTTCCTAAGCTCCATAGAATGTCTTCTACATAAGGTCACTTCTCCAAGATCAGGAAACATAACCAACCTAACTAATATATGTAAATAAGAACAGAGAATTAGGCAAAATGAGGTGACAGAAATAGTTTCTAAAAGAAAGAGCAGGATAAAACACCAGAAGAACTACACAAAGTGGAGATGAGCAACTTACCCACTACAGAATTCAAGTTAGTAATAAAAAAGATACTCAACAAACTTGAGAAAAATGTATGAAAGCTATGAGAAGTAAATTTAAGAATTAATTTTATTTTGGATGCCAAAGACCTCCAACAAAGACAAATTACTGCTATGTGGAATCCGATAATATCAGGCCGAATTATTCTTGTGCAAGGGGGTCATGTAGAATGACCCAAAGGAAATATTTTAAAGGTAAAATTAGTACAGGATTGTGAATAATCTTCTGTTGAACAGTACAACTTCTATTAGATATTTTCAGCTCCAAATCTATACTAAGAACCAATTTATTACTTCCTATGTCTAAATTCTATCTTATGACAAGTGCTACAGTGAAATGTAATTTTATACAAAAATAACTCTTTAAAAGAGCTAATAGTAAGCTGTCAGAAATTTTTATATAAATAAATATATTTGTTTCAAGTCCTGCTTTTCTTAATTTGAAAGATCATGTTTAATTTGAAAAAAGAGAAAAATTAAAACAAGATTTAAATATATATATATATATATATATATATATATATACTAATGAGAATTTTGTACTCTTTAAAAACTTTTATTGGGGTATAGTTGATTTACAATGTTGTGTTAGTTTCTGCTGTACAGCAAAATGAATCAGTTGTACCTATACATATATCCACTCTTTTTTAGATTCCTTTCCCATATAGGTCATTACAGAATATTGAGTAGAGTTCCCTGTGCTATACAGTAGGTACTTATTAGTTATCTATTTTATATACAATAGTGTGTATATGTCAATCACAATCTCCCAATTTATTCCTCCCCCTCCTTCCCTCCAGTAACCATAAGATTGTTTTCTACATCTGTGACTCTATTTCTGTTTTGTAAATAAGTTCATTTGTACCATTTTTTTAGATTCCACATATAAGCAATATCGTATGATATTTGTCTTTCTCTGTTTGACATACTTCACTTAGTATGATCATCTCTAGGCCCATTCATATTGCTGCAAATGGCATTAT
This sequence comes from Mesoplodon densirostris, assembly GCF_025265405.1. Lineage (NCBI taxonomy): Eukaryota > Metazoa > Chordata > Mammalia > Artiodactyla > Ziphiidae > Mesoplodon > Mesoplodon densirostris. The sequence continues at coordinate 28,510,621 of NC_082677.1, read as the reverse complement.
TTCTTTTTTTTTTTCTTTCGATAAGCGGGCCTCTCACTGTTGTGGCCTCTCCCGTTGTGGAGCACAGGCTCTGGACGCGCAGGCTCAGCGGCCATGGCCCACAGACCCAGCTGCTCCGTGGCATGTGGGATCTTCCCAGACCGGGGCATGAACCCATGTCCCGTGCATCGGCAGGCAGACTCACAACCACTGCACCGCCAGGGAAGCCCCCTATTTCATTCTTTTTTTATGGCTAATATGCCATTGAATATATGTACTACATCTTCTTTTTTCCTCTGTCGATGGATATTTAGGTTGCTTCCATGTCTTGACTATTGTAAAGAGTGCTGCAATGAATATTGGGGTGCATGTATCTTTTTGGCTTGTGGTTTTCTCCAGATATATGCCCAGGAATGGGATTGCTGGATCATATGGTAGCTCTATTTTCAGTTTTATAAGGAACTTCCATACTGTTCTCCATAGCAGCTGCACCAATTTACATTTGTGCCAACAGTGTAGAAGGGTTCCCTTTTATCGACACTCTCTCCAGCATTTATTCTTTGTAGACTTTTTGATGATGGCCATTCTGATTGGTGTGAGTTGGTAGCTCATTGTAGTTTTGATTTGCATTTTCTGATAATTTGTGATGTTGAGCATCTTTTCATATGCTTTTTGGCCATCTGTATGCCTTCTTTAGAGAAATGTCTATATAGATCTTTGGCCCATTTTTTGATTGGGCTTTTGGTTGTTTTTGACATAGAGCTGCATGAGCTGTTTGTATATTTTGGAGATTAATCCCTTGTTGGTCGCTTCATTTGCAAATATTTTCTCCTATTCTGTCTTTTGGTTTTGTTATATTTAATTTGACCAAAGAGGAAAGGGAATTAAAACAAGATTTTTTTCAAGTATATAGTCTAATGAGAATTTTGTGCCTGTTTTAAATTGTTCTAAGAATATTAAATCCCAAATAAGAAATTCAATTCTATTATTTAAGTTATTTTTTTCTAAAAAATTATATTCATATACTGCTGACCTTTAAAATGTCTTTAGGGCTCTAAGTATGAAACTAGCACCTTGTTTGTCAAAGTATTCTAGCTGACCAAGTAATTAATTTAAACATTTAGAAACCCCAGTCTATGTTGAAAATCATGTTATCATCATGAATATTTTGGTGTATTTTTTCAGATATTTTCATATGCATTAATATGTGATTACTAGAGAGAATGAAAGAAAAGCTTGATTTTAAGAAAGGTTTTTATGAAATATAATCCTATACATTGTCAGTTTTCTCTTAACAGAGAATAACATAAATGATGTTTCAGGTAAGTACATATAGATTTAAATGGCTTTTAATAGTTAAAAAAAATATTTTATAATATTTATTTATCAGAATTTATCTAAGCTCTACTCAGTGATTAACAAATATGGTGTTTACAATTTTAGCATTACATTTATTTTGTAAATATATTGAATCCCTCTGAGGCAAATCCATTTCTGAAACATAAACTTTTAGATATGTAATTGTCGAATTAAGGGATACATATTTCAAATTTTGTGATATTTCTTAGTTTCTCTCATTTACTTAACGAATATTTATTGAGTGCTTACCTTAAGCCTGGTACTCTTTTGAGCACTTGAAGTGTATCACTGGAAAAAACAAAAAATACACTTGCCTTTGAAGAGCAAATTTTCAAGCAGGCAAATTAGATTTTATGTATTTTATGAAATGGGAGTCCTACGTTATTTTTACATAGTTATTATCCAAATATCATAGTAGAGTTTATTGGAAATTGTGTCTTTTCCACTGCAATCTATGAAAAAACTCATTTATTTATTGTTATTTTTTCTAAGTTCTTTACAGTTTTTCATTGATGCCTTTATCTAGCCTTGGACCAGTATTAAATACTATAGTTTATAAAATATTTTGACATGTGGTGGAGCTAATCTTATGTCAGTCTGTTAAAATAACTGTCATATTAAGAATCAGTTTAAATATTATTTCATGTATCTGTTAAGTTGTTCCTTATACATTGATTTATAGCAGTACTTCAGTTGCTTTCAATCTCATATTTCAGTTTTATTTACCTCATAGTAGTCATCATATTATCTTTTCTAAATGTTGATTTACTTGTTTAAAATCACATTTCTTCCAGTGAAATGTAAGCTTCATAAAAACAGGGATCCTGGCTGAATATGGCACTGCTCTCTGCTAATACCTACCTCACTAAGGAAGATGCCTTCCACGTAGGAGATAATAATAATTGTTGAAAGCATAGATCAGTAGAAAAACTATATACTTATTACACACAATCCACAATTTCTGAATCACATTTTTTCTGTGTGTTTGAATGCTTGCACAAAACTCAGTTTCTCAAAATGTAAGTAACTATGGCCAATAATACTGTTACAGATAAAAATGGCAAAGTAGTGGTTTCAATTTGTTTCTGAAAATATGGCAGTCACTAAACTAAGGAAATAATCATGAGTGTCAGCACACGTAATTCTCATTATCACAACAACCTTATGAGGCTTGTGTTTTTTTGTTCCTTCTTTATTGTGAAATAATATGTAAACTAAAAAAGTGCATAAACCATATGTGTACTAACAGGTAAGTATAAGCAGTTTACTGTCAAATCTAGAAATAGAGCCGTACCTGTATTCCAGAAGCCTCTCAAAGGTCACTAATGGTCTACACTTCTAACTTCCCTCTAGAGACAAAGACTACTTTGACTTTTTTAAAAGTTCATCTTTGCTTTTCTTTTCCATTCTATTGCATAAGTCTATATCCCTAAATAATAAAGCTTTATATTGTTTGTCTTTGTGTTTTCTATGAGTGGAATAGTAGGGTAGATATTCTCCTTAGTTTGCTTATTTCACTCAATGTGTTTGTGAGATCAAACTATAGTGTTTATGGGATCCTTAACATTGCTCTTGAGTAAATCAATAGAGAATGTATCTCACTGTATTAGTTTATTTCATAGTTGACAGTTGATGAGCTTCTAGGTTCCAATTTGGAGCTTGTACATGTAAAGTTTGCGTAAATAATATTGTGCATGGATTTTGGTGTCTGTATACGTGAGTTTCTCTAGGTATATATTTAGTACTCAAAGTTCTGGGAGATATTTCAGCTTTTCTAGATAATGTCAACTTATTTTCCACATTACTCATAACATTAACACTCCTAAAAGTATATGAAATTTATTTATGTTCCTCCTGATCACCAATATTTAGTATTATCCAATTTTTATTTTCCTATCATTCCAAAGTAAATCTAAGAGAATATATTTATGGTTCTAAATTTTAGTTTATGTTTAATAATATTGGGTACCTTTTAACATAGTGTCCATTTGTATTTCTCTTTTGAAGTGTAAAAGTATTTTGCTGATGTTTTTCTTGATTTGTCTGCTTTCTTCCTTATTATTTATACAAATGGTTAATATACACTTGATACTTGTCCTTGGTTGAGTCTAAGAGTGGAAAATATTTTCTGTCACTTCATTAATGTTAATTTGATAAAAATTTTAATTCTAAGGTGAAGTATTAATTATTTTCTTAGTGGTTAATAATTTCTGCATTTTGTTGTACTATAATTTTTACCTTTAAATCACAGAGATAACACTCTTTCCTAACTTTCAAAATATTTTTTAGATTTTCTTTTATAAATAGGTATTGATTCTCTTTGGGATTGAATTTCACATATGGTATGAAGTAGGAATCCAACTTTTAAAATGTATTTACTGCCCCAAATATCCTAGCTTTTTTTTTTATTAGAAAGTCTGCCCTTTCACTGCCTCATTCAAATATTGTCTCTAGAAATGCATGGGTCTGTTTCTGAGTTCATTTTATTCCTTTACTCTCTTTAGCCTTGTACCAGTTCCTGATAATCTTAAATACTACAACTTTATAGAAGGTCTTGACATTTGGTGGATAAAATTCTTCAAAGGCATTTTTTTCCCAATAATATATTGCCTGTTCTTGGTCTTTTTCATTTTCAAATGTATTTAAAAATCAAGTTGTTATGTTTGATTTTCTTTTTTAAATTTCATGACTATTTTAGAATTTTTTGAAGTTGTAAAATCATTTGGGGAAGAAATAGTATCTTTATACTATTGACTATTTTAATCTGTAAATATGATATATCTCTCATTTTCAGACTTCATATTTTGGATTGTTTTCATTAATGACATTTAAAAAATTCCACTTGCTAATTTTTGTTGCTTGCACATAAAAATATGACTCTTTTTAAACAACATCTTTGTATCCTCCATCTACTTGTCAAAGTCTTCATTCTAGTAAACTTTTCTAGTTAACTTTTGAAATTTTGTTAAGTATAAAATTATATTATTTGTTAATAGATTTTTTAAAGATTTGTAAATATATATATATATATATAAACTTTATAATTAATATATATATTGTATTGCCTATCTTCACTGGCTGGGGTGATTAGTAACAGAAATCAAATTGAAGTTGAAAAGAAATGATAGCTATTAATGTCTTTGCCTAGTTTCTGGTATCGAAGAGATTACTTTCAGTGTTTTATCAAACATATTTGTTGTAGGTTTATGTATGAAAAAGTCATCCATGCTTTCAAATAGATTTCATCAAGAGTTATTTTCTCAAAAAATTCTAAAACTAAATTATTTTTGTTAATCCCAAAATCTATATCATTGTGGTTCATCCTGTGCTAACTTGTTTCTTTATGTGTTGGGCTTTATTTGACTATATTATCTTTTTCATCCTGAAATTTCTTCTCCAAAGAGCATCCTTGTTTTCTCATACCCAATATATGGAGTATCTTTTTAAACTAAATCAATAGATTAAATCATCTTGTGACATACTGATGATAAATAAATCACAAATATACTAAAAATGTAGCTCAATTTTGTATCCTCAGTTGAGCATATCAGCAAAATTTTAGAAATTGCCCTGTTTTATTGTCTTTTAATTTTCCTTTAAATATATGAATATTCAGAAATTTACTACACATAGCTTACATGGTGAATGAAATAAGTAAATATTAGTTTCACTGATAACTCAATAAACACCAGAAATCTTTTATTTATTTTACTCACAACTTTGTACTAGGTTGTTTTTGTTAATATCCATATTCAAACATATTTATTCATATTTTCTATCTCTATGGTTAATTTTAGTTCATATGAAAGGTTATGGAATTGACAAAACTAAATTGAATCACATAAGAATTCCTGATAGTGGCAGGATAAAATCAGAGACAAATTATCCACAACATAAAGCTTTCTATACATAAACAGCAACATAGTTAGCTGATAGAAAAAAAAATAAATCCAAGCAGTAACACTTTAATTTTCACAATGTCCATATGAGAAATGAGCAATGGAGGATTCAGAACACATAAAACCATTTTGAGTAAGGTATATGAGAAAGTTCAAAGCTGTTATAGAAATCATTTTTAATCTTTAGTTTGTCAATCTTTATTATAGAGTTTGTGAAGCTCATGCTGAAATTAATTTCAGTAGTTTTTTAAACACATACATAAAGTACATTTATTTTATTGAAAAATTATATTCACATAGAAAGAAAAACTGATATGAAAGGATTAATTTGTTAGTTTATTTTCTGAGAATTTAAGTTCTATAAACATAGTCAATTAACAGAGATAGGGGAATATAAATCTGGAGTTATACAGGGAAAGTTCTGCACAACTGAGTTCTGAAATCATTTGAAATAATTGAAATAAGTAAATTTGAAAAAGGTAAATTGGATATTAAAGCTTTTTTAGAAAAAATGTTTTTTTTGAAAAAAAACTTAATATGGTCATAATTCAAAGCATTATTTGACTGTACACTATAATTATTTTATCTATTTGTGCTATTTCTCAATGTTCATAGAACCTAATAAGAATTGCAATCAAATAGTCACCATTAATCATAGATATATGTATTACATGACTTCAGTTTATAACTAAGGGACCTGTATTATTGTGACTTTTGAAAACTTGGATTCAAATAATCAGACCTTTTTTAAAGAATAACTAAATATATCAAAATTAAATCCATTTGAAATAATATGCTTAAATTATTTTTATGCTCATCAATATGGCTAAATATATTTGATGTTCTGTGCTTAATATTCTCAAACTTAGATAAGATCAGTGTATAAATAATAGCATTACATTTTTTGTTTTGCCTACCAGGCCCAAATGTAATTTTAAAAGGGTTTTCCTTGTAATCATATATATATTTTAATGTGAATAGCTCTGTGTTTTAAAGTTTTGAAATTTCTTTCAGGAAGTCATGATTGCAAATATCATTTTGATGTGACAGACATTAGTAGTGTTCTTCAATATCTACTTTCCTTCCCTTCCAGTCAGGGAACACTGAATTTCTCAACCCTGTTACTTTCAGGCAGGGTTCTCCACCTATTTCAGCTCAAGGACTTTAGTAGAAGTGATGTATGTCAATTCAGGGCCGCAATATGAATTAACCTTTGTACAAGACCTTCCAGTAGCCTCTTTCTTCCTACCCCAGTGAAACTGAAGGAGGCCTTGTTGTGAAGATGGTAAAGCCAAAAAGATCAACAGCCTCCAAGGTAGATGCAAAGATCCAATTGTAAGAACTGTTGGTGCCAATATAAGGAAGTGTCTCAAGAGGTAAGCACTTTCTGTACTCTAGAATTGTAAATGTTTTGGAAAGTTCTAAAAAGACTAGAAAGTTATTGATACAAAATAGTAAAAAGTAGTTAACAGCTTATTAAACATACACTATTGTATGTAATTTTGGCAACAGTGAATCCAAAAGAGTGAAGTTCACTCAAGACGCTCAGGCTTCATGATAATATATAGGATCATATGATATCACTTATACATGGAATCTAAAATAATGATATAAATGAACTTATTTGCAAAACAGACATAAACTCACAGACATAGAAAATAAACTTATGGTTACCAGAGGGGAAAGGAGGTGGGAGGGGGGAGATGAATTAGGACTTTGGGATTAACATATACACAGTACTGTGCATAAAATAGATAAACCACAAGGCCCTACTGTATAGCACAGGGAAGTACATTCAATATCTTAAAATAATGTGTTATACACATATATTCTTTTTCAGATACAGTTATATATGACTGAATCACTTTACTGTACACTTGAAGCTAACACAACATTGTAAATTAACTACACTTCAATTAAAAAACAAAAAGGTCAGAACAGAAAAAAAGATTTAACTCTCTGAATCTCTTCTAGTGCACCAGACTGGTTTGGGAACTGTAACACATTAATGATAAGGCAGCACCAATCCTTTGTGTAGATGGAGAGACTTTGTCCTGCTAAAGGCTCATGTCACCACTAGATGTACCAGCTGGGAGCAGATGGTGGCCTATGCAGGGAGAAGGAAACTTCCACCCTTTCTTCTCTTTTGATTGTTCACAGTTGCCACTCAGCTTGTTGAAAGGAATAAATAATTATAGGTGTTAAAACGGAGTTGTGTTGTATCTGGCTATGCCTGTTCTTCAACAATGTGAACCCAGGTAGTTGTTTTAACCTTGAGGTACAGTGCCTCAGAATAAAACACTTATACGTGTAAAATATCCTTCGTTTGAAAATGTGAGTCAATGTGTCCATTTCAGTTGATAAGTTAATATTCCATGAATGTGATTGAAAGCATACCAAATCAATGAGGTATCATTCTGGAATTTTAAAAGACAAATTACAATATGCTGCCATTTGCAAATAAAAAAAACAAAAAGAGATGAGAAAAAATTAACCACTCACTTTTGAAAATATGAATATAAGAAAACACAATGATATATTGAGAATTTTTGGACAGCATCTCAACACTTCTTCACCCTTCTTTTGCATTCATGTACATTCAATGTCATAAATTAATCAATTGCACAGCATATATGCATCTTTCTCAGTAAGTAGCTGAGAAAGATATTACTGCATTCCAATTTTGATAATCATTCTATAATTAAAGTTCCAATGTATGTTTAAATGAGCCTATCTCAACTTTATTTTAACCTATGATCCATTTTGGTAAATATCAAACTCTTAAGTTTTCCATTAATGTCATTTGAGTTTCAAAATAAATTAGGCATTGTCACCAAGAACATGTCAAATCAATGATAATATTAGTAAAAAAATTATAATTTGAAAGATAAGATCATTGTGTGCTTAAGGTCTGACTGTTTGTCAGGAAGTTCACTCTCCTAGGAAGTAAAGAAGTTTAAACACAATATAGGTCACTCTCAATGTCAAATCTGTTTTACTCTTTAGTTTCCAAGCTAAAATTTATTGTAAAATTTGTTTGACTTTTTACTTCTGAACTGATTGACAAAAGATATTGGTCCTTGAGAATTAAGTAGAAAAAGTTTCACTGTTGTCTTTTTGTCCTTGCAAGCCCCCACTCTCTCTATGTCAATAATTAACTCAGAACTACTCAGATATGGATTCCCTCCAGTGCTTCAAAAAACTGTCAGCACTCCAGCATATTTGATAATGGCTTACACTAGTATACCATCTGTGTGTTGATATACTAATGATGCATCACTATCAGAAACAGATTAAAGAGAAAATTCACTTTAACTACAGGATCTAAGTTATATTAAGACAAAATATATTCAGAAGGCATACTCAGACACAAAGAAGCAGTGTGTCCGGAAGTGTCCTAGGCCAAGTCAGCAGAAGTAGTTAAGAATTAATTTTGTAGAGATGTTAGAAATAAAAAAAATAATAATAATACAAATAGGAAGGAAGGAACGAGGGAAGGAAGAAACAAAGAATGAAGCTCATCTTTTCATAAAAACAGCTGATTTATTAGAATCTTTCTTTTTTGTAATTGTTTAAATTCATTCTTAATACTTTAAATTTACAAAATAAATAAATAAATTACATTAGAAGAACAAAACACACACAGTAAGATTTTACATTCTGAAGCTCCTCACTGCCAATAAATGTGTACCGTTAGAAAGTCAACTCTATGTGCTAATAAAGGCATGTTACTGAGATAATAAATAATACTTGTAGCATAGCATTTATATAAGAAATGCAATTCAGATTACAGTGGTAATTCTTTTGAATGACTATGTTATTAAATGGTGACCACTTATTTCTTATTCGCAATTCAACCTTTCTACATCTATCAGGTTACATATGCTCCAGGCCCTGTACTTTTGCAACCCACCATAGACTGAAAACACAAATGAAAGCAGGTGTAAAAGACACTGAAACTGTGTGGCCCTAGGGAAAAACAGATCGTATATAGGTCCAGGTGGGTTGATTTTACTTTGTTTTCAAAATGCTTGATTATATACAAGGCTTAAACTGAGGGGGAAATAAGCCTACGTTTATACCTAGGTGTTGACATACATCACCAATAATTTTGTGCTGAAAAGTAAGAAAATGTTTTATTCAGTTTTGTAAATAATATAATGTCATAACCTATTATCAGTTGGGTGTGTGGTAATCTTACAGCATCCCTTCAACCAGAAAGTGGAGATGCAATAGAATTGAGTCTCTCTCTAAATCTATTTAACTAAAATAGAATCATAGAATGTTTTTCTGATGATGAATAAATATAGTTTAATTCCCACATTAACTTTACAAAATAATGCCTTGTCCTATCTATCTGGAGAGGAAGTCTTGGTAGGGAAAAGAATATGAGATTGGAATCAGGAACCTGGAGGGAAAAATCCCAGTGCTCTATTTATTAGCTGTGTGACTTTATATATATCACTTCATATTTCAAAGACTGGCTCTCATCTGTCAAAGATGCTAGTGCCTAATTCATAGGCATATCTTGAGAATTAAGTAGAAAAAAGTATGAAACTGCTCTATATGTTGATGGCCCCATCTCTATTTCTTTAAGCCAAATTAATCTCCCTAGCATCAATTGCCTAGAGTGAAGTTCTGGTTGAATTTTACTACTTGGTTATTCCACAGATATATTAATGAAATAACTTTTCTAAAGTAGAAGTCTCTATGTTCACCTACAGTATGATTCCTCATGTAAAGCTGATATATTAATAGTAACATCATCTACTTTTCAGAAGTTTTCATCGCCTGAAAAATATCTTCCATCAACCAACTTACCTACTCTGTTTCTTCATCTTCTGACTCTAGTAACAGGAAATTATTTGCCATACTCTGCACTCATAATATTTCTAACCTCTAATTTCAGGCTCACTTTTCACTATCTGAGTACTTTGAATTATTCTGCAAAACTCTGTCTTAGTATGTGCTATGTTAAAATTATCTTTTTAAATGCTTTTTTTTTCTTTTAATAGATGTTAGCTTTCAACAGTGGGAAGAATACAGTTCATTAAGTTTTGTATCTCCAATGTTTAAAACATTGCTTGGCATGTAGTTGTTATCAAGAAATGTGTATTGAACTACATTAAGTACATAAAGTTATTTCCTACATATATGTTTCAATTCTCAGAGATTAGTAGTCTGGTTTATGACAAGATAGCAAAGTTTGAGTTACTGTTATCTTTTAATTAATCTATTATTTGAATTAAATTACATTTCACCATAGCAAAATTAACTTATATTTCACTATTTGTAGACCCCATATATTTGGAAATTCTTTTCATATAGAAATTAGTTTCATGGAATGAAGTGATTTCTTTATCCTTCCTTCTTTCCTTCCTCCCTCCCTCCCTTCCTCCCTCTCTTCCTTCCTTCCTTCCTTTCTCTCCCTTCCCTCTTCTTTTCCTTTCTCTCTCTTTTTCTTGTTTTTCCAGTTCTAAAGCCTCTGCAAAGTTCATCCCTTAACTGCTTTTCCTAATTTGACATACTATTTCACTAAGACGTGTGTGTGTGTGTGTGTGTGTGTGTGTGTATAGTAGTAGTAGTTAATGAGAATTCTGATTCTCACCACTAAGGTAACTTTCCTGTCTTCTCAACCCATTACAATTTATATAGATTTTATCCAACTTTCTGCATTTTTCTCTTTACTCATTCTCCTTTTGCCAGTTGAATAATTTCTGTGTAGCTCTGTGATTGTAATGGTTAAATTTATGTCTCAACTTGACAGAGCTAAATGAGCTGGTAAAATATTATTTCTGGGTGTGTCTGTGAAAGTGTTTTGGAAAGACATTAGTACTTGAATTGGCAGAATGAGTGAAGAAGATCACCCTAACTAATGTGGATGGGCATCACCCAACCCACTGAGGTCCTGAATAGAACAAAATGGAGGAAGGATAAATTTACTCTCTTGCTTGAGCTAAGATACCCATCTTATCCTGCCATGAGACATGCGCACTCCTGGTTCTCAAGCCTTTGGACTTGAACTGAACTTCACCAGCAGATTTCTTGGTTCTCCAGCTTGCAGATGACTTCTGGGCTTCCATAATTAGATAAGTCAATTCTTGTAATAAATCTCTCTATCTATCTGTCTATCTATCTATCTATCTATCTGTCATCTCCTATTCTTCCATTTCTCTGGAGAACTTTGACCAATACAGTGATTAAATATATTATATTTACATATTTTTTTGCTTTTTGTTAGATTTTGTCTAATATTTCCTGTAACATCTTGATTGGCTGGAGTTTGTACTATTGTACTAACTTCATTAGTAAGGCTAAAATCAATATTTTCTGAGTTCTTCAATGTCCTAAATTCTTTGGAAATTTTGTAGTTGAAGGAGAAATTTGTTGGATAGAGAATGTTTTTTTCATCCTTTCTCTCTTTGAGAATTTTGTAATTTTTTTTTCACTGACTATTACTTGGAGAATTCTAATGCTTACTTGATTTTCTTTCCTTTATAAGAGAGTTGTTTTTTGTTGTAGTTTGCCCTAATAATTTAATGTCTGAAATGCCAATAAATTTAGAAAGATATATCAAACTATTGACACATTTAGGTAACTATTACATGAAGTTATATGTCTTTGACAATCTGAATTCAGAGGTTTTTCTCTTTTTTTTTTTTTTTTTTTTTTTAAAGCCAGAAATGTTTCTAAAGTTTTGTACCATTGTTTTAGTTTTTCTTTCCAGGAATTATATTTATCCATGTGTTGGTTCTCCTTGGCCTGTCTTCTATAGTTTCTACTACTTTTTCAATCATTTTTGTCTCTTACTTTTTTTTCCTTTTGACCAGTGAAAAATATGTCATATTAAAATTGTTATGGTATATATTCACCTTATGTTCACTGGGGTAACTGTGGCCTTTCTGTTAAAGATGTTTATTTTTCTTCTATGTCTTTCCTTCATGATATCTTGTCAATACCTCTTATTGTCTAGATATATCATTGAATTTTTATTTTTATTGTTTCCAGTTGTCTTTCATAGTTGACAATTTCTGATTGTTTTAAATTCAAGTTTAAATATTAGGTTGTAAGTTTTCCCTGTTTTATAACATTTTTTTCAGAATCACAAGGATATGTTCAAGAATATGTTGCATTCTTTCATATTGCTTTTTTTTGTGGTATCTTTGTATGCATACTATGTTTATGTTTGTTTTACTGTTATTTAAATGAGTTGGATTTTACTATATCAGTTGTAAGCAGGAGATTCCCATGACAGAGTATGAAATGAAGTCTTGTTTATTAGTTTAATCAGCTTAAGGCCTTCTTTCTCTGTACCCACAGACATGGATTGTTTCACTGAAATATAGCTTCTTTATGTAGTTACCTCTTCCGTTCCCAAAACATACTTGTTTCAGGAATACTCTAGATTCAGTGCTGAATTCCCCCATTCATTTATTGGCTGGTTCTACCTAAGACTTCCAAAATGACCACTCCATTTCTAAGGTCTGCCACCTCAATTCCCCCCAACCCTACCCCCAGTCCCTCACTAAACCTTTATTTTCCAACTCCACCAGCCATGATGTCATCTTAAGACTCAGGTCTGTTTAGAGCTGATCACTGTGTAGGGTGGGGTCTCTTTTCTTAGTAGGAACATTTGCCTGATATTGACTTCAGGATCTAACATAGCTATACGCCTCTGCATTCTCTGTCCCTTTATAACTTTGTGGCTTACCATCCATCAGTTTTGCTGCTATCAGTAACTTTGACTGTAGTCTCAAGTAATTTAATTTTTTTGTGTGTGTGGTATGCGGGTCTCTCACTATTGTGGCCTCTCCATTGTGGAGCACAGGCTCTGGATGCGCAGGCTCAGTGGCCATGGCTCACAGGCCCAGCCGCTTTGCAGCATGTGGGAGCTTCCCAGACTGGGGCACGGACCCATGTCCCCTGCATCGGCAGGCAGACTCTCAACCACTGTGCCACCAGGGAAGCCCAATTTAAATTTTTTAATCATCCAAGTCTCCTACTTTTTCTGAAGATGTAGTTTGAGGAGTTTTTCTTTTAGTGTATGATATCCAGAAGAAAAATGGAATATTCAAACTTATGCCACCACCTCATTCCTACTTCTTCTCTTTATATGTGAAATATCATGATTTCACAAACTTTTCTCTAAATGTTTATTTATTTAAATAATAATTGTAAGTGACAGAGAAAAGCAAACCTGAATATACAGGGGGTAAAATTGATATGTTCAAGGTAAAAAGAAATTGTTCATAAACAGTAAAAATGTGATTTTATTATTCTCACCAAGATCCATCATTTTGCAAAATTTAATATTACTTTGTTTAGTTTCCTAGCTTTACATTGATTTTGAAAATGCATTGATTTAAGATACTACTGCATGCTGATACACAGAATCATATATATGAAACAAAGAACTGTGAGTTTCTCCTACAACTTGTCTGGGATAAAAAGAAAGAAGAGTTATGAATAGAAATGAATATATCCTGAGCAAAGTGATAAACCCTTTTTAGATTTGAATCTACTGTTTATTTACCAAATTATTATGAAACACCCTCACACATACAAAATCTAATAAAAATACTTACAACATGTATATGATGGTTTTACAACTGCAACTTAGCTAAAATATCAATCAATCAATGACAAATTTTTAGCAGTTCTCTGGTATATTGCTGTTATTTTGTTAAACAAGATAAATTAGCAAAATAACCAGAGTGGAAATTAATTTACAATAACTACATGCCACCTTAAGTATTATGGTGTATTGCTCAAATGTCACTCAGTGTGAAATTTATTATATTGGGTAATTTAATTTCTTAAATTAACTTTCCTTCAAACACTGTCTTATTACATTGTTATTTCCCCAAGCACCCTATGTGAGAAAGGAAATCTACTCCTTATATTTGTAAGTACAGAATTAAAACATATTTAATGAGTTGATAGCAAACATCTAACATGAATCTCTTTTATAATTGACTTCAATAAAGGTTTATAATTGTCTTTTGATGTTTAAGTTTTCAATTTTCTTTTGCCCAATTTAAGTGTACATTATATCCTTTTTCACAACAATTTCAATTATGGACTTGAGTTTTGTTTTGTTTTGTTTTTTTCACCTAACTTCATTTTGAAATGAAAGGCAAGAAAGAAGGTATGCCTGTTTAGAGACATGTGCTTTATTTTAAAAATTATTTTCATAGCAATCTTGAATAATTCTTAGAAGAGTTGTAAAATACACATTTATGTATGAATGGTGATATAATTTCTATTTCTACAGGCAAAAACAATCATCATCAAACTGAATATCTTACAAGAGTTAAGGATAGATGTCACCAACATGGCCCAATGGGAGACCCCTGAATCTTCCTCCTCCTACAGTTGTACCAAATATACAGCTACAATGGGTAAATTTCCTCTGAGAGAAATTCAGAAACTAGTTGAATGACTCCTACTCATTGGGCAACTGAGAAAATACATTAAAATGGAGATGAAAGGCTGAGACACACTCTTGTCATAAACCCCAATCCCAGCTCAGAGCCTTATGTACTGAACTGAACTTGAGTCTGCTTCCTGATGTGCATCAAAGCCAAACTACTGACACTAGGTAAAGGAAAGTACAGCATTTATTTGCAATGAACCAAGCAAGGAGAACAGGAAGCTCATTCGCAAAAGACACAAACTCCCTAGTGGTTTTTAGGCAAAGGTTTTTAAGTACACTGTTAGGGAAGAGGGTCATAGGATGCCTGTTCAGCTTGTGGACATTCTTCTGATTGGTTGGTAGTGAGGTAACAGGGTCATGTTTCAGGAGCCTCAATCATTCATCCCCTGGTTCTATTCAGTCTGGGATCTTCATGCTTGTGATCAGGATGTAGTCACCCTCCTCCATAGTGGATGGTTTTAGTTTCTGCTGAACAACTCAAAGATATGCATCAGATTGTTATCTATGTGCCTTCAGTAGAAACTAGGAGTCTTGTGACTCTAATGTTCTAATCATTAACTACTTGAGTCTTCTCTTTTGAACTCTAGGAAGCCCTGAGACTAGACTGCTTTTTTCTACAAATAAGAAAGAGGAGGCATGGAGGGGCTTTTGTACCTGGGAAGGTCTTGGAAGGTCCTGCTTGGTTTCAATCCCCCCTTTTCTTTGATACTCCTCAGTCATGAAGGGAACAGGGGCAGAACAAGAAAGGGAATAAAGTTTTAGATACAGAGATTAATCATAAACTTGACAAGGGAATTCAGTTTTAGTGGGACTCCGTTTCACTTACAGTTGGAAGGGAATCCTCAACTTCCAGTTTCTCTCTGAAGAGGAAAGATTTTGGGTCAAACTAGAATCCCACCTTTTAAGGCTGCCACCCAAAGGACAGACCCACAAATCCCCCAGCTCTGATAGCCGATGGGGTTTACATTCACAAGTCCCAAAGGGCTATAGTAAAAAAAGAGAATTTTTTAAACAGATGTATGAGTGCTTAGCATAGCTACTGCTCCTGGCTCAGTGCCAAGAGAACAGACCAAAAATGCCAGTCTCCCAGTTCTCCCCCAGAAGGAGTTTGATGGCATTATTTCCCAGCTGCTGGATGACTAGAAGTTTTCTGGCTTCTAATTAGCCTGCATCTACGGGTTGACTGGTATTATTGCCAGAGCACAAAAGAGCTAGGGAGACATTTCTCCACCCTCTCCATCCCACTCACTACAATATATTTAAAACCAAGTTGTTAGCTTCTCCTTTAAAGGAGCTTCTCCACACATCTAGTGCCCCAACTCTTATGGCTGTTACTGCTACCGACAGAATGGTGATTTCCTTGGTTCTTGTCCTCTTAAGGGAAATAATTCAGATGAGAGACATAGAGCAGTTTCAAGCAGCAGGAGTTTCATCAAGCAAAGCAAGAGTACACTCTCAAGAAAGGATGAGAGTGGGCTGTCTGGAAACCAGAAGCAGTCCTGCGGTGAGGGTATGGTTGGGTTTTTTAGAGTGGTTGCAGTCCCTCCCCACATCCTAGGTTATTTGACTGAGAAGTTGATTGACAGTTTTATGTTGTATAACCTTTCCCTTATTGTGCAGGCATTTACCTGTAATCACCCATGGGGAGGACACAAACTGCAATGCTAATTTATTATAATTATGACCTAATGAACCTCAGGTTACTTTGAGTCACGTTATAGGTCTTGGTGTGCCTGCACCAAGTTGTGCTGGTGGTTTTATTTTGCTTGGTCCTGATATAAAGTTGGAAAATTATTGGAGGTCCTTGACTAGAAGAAGGAGGATCTCTGGATGTGCTCTGATTACCAGTGTCCAAGTGGGGGAGGGAAAGATGACCCCCCTCCAGGATGCGGTGGACCTGCTCATGTTTTTCTAGCTATCAAAAACTACCTGAATGATAGGCCTCCCAAATCACCTAACACTGACAGCTAACAGAGTTTGCATTCAGGAGACTTACAGCACCACTATAGCAAAAAATGAAGCAAGTTTAAATGGGCATGAGAGCACACTTCAAGGCTATACACCTGGGCTCAGTGCAAGGGCAACAGGCAAAAACACCAATCTCCCAGTTTCTCCCTGGAAGATATTTGACTACATACTTTCTTAGCTACTACATAAGCTTCTGACCTCTAATCAGCCTGCATATGGGAGCTGACTAGGATCCTCCGAGTAGCCTTATAGAGCTGGGGGGCTGGATCCCTGCTGTATCCCCCCAGGTGGCACCAAAAGCAAAACCATGTCTCTAGCTTCTCCCTGGAAAAAGTGTGTCCACACATCTGGAACCTCAACTGTTATGGTTACCACTTGTAGGACTGGCTCCTAAGTCATCTAGCTCTGGGAACTGCCAGAGTTCAGATTTCATGAATCCCGCCATCGTCGCCCCCCTCCCTCAACTCGCCACCCAGACTACACAAAAACAAAGAGGTGGTTTTATTTGGATGCAAAATACTCCTAGCAACTATTCCCTCTGGCTCAGCATGGAGGGGCTGAGCAAAAACACTTAACTTTTGGTTTCTCCTTCATTGTGGGTGGACTGCATATGCAGTGTACTGACTTTCCCAGATGCTGCCTCAAGTTTTGGCTTCCAATTAGAGTGCAGCAGATTGCTGAGGTCAAATAACAGTCCTCTGGTACCCTGAACAGGCACATGGACATTTCCATGCATTTGGATAGGATAAAAGTCTACAAGAGCAACTTATGTATTTTTTTTTTCTATTTTAGTCACTAAGAAATATATTTTTTCCTTGGACTTGTGTTAATAACGGGGATAAATTCTGCTTTAATCTTATTGTTTTTAACTATATTTCTATCTCTCACTCAAGAAAGCATATGCGAAGTCAAATGAGTAAGACTGACTTTATGATGACGAAATCCTTTCTTTTGATTTGTTTTTATACATAAATGTTCACAAGATTCTATTTTAACTTGTTTTAGTAAGATATTTGATATAGCATAAGTCATAATTTGTTGAGATATGTTAATGGGCCATGGCTTCACTGTCAAGTTGCCTTAATAGACATTGTTGTGCAATAAAGCTGATACAGTATACCATAGAATTTTTCAGCATTAATGTACCAGGAATTATCTTCCCCATCTCTCATTTAGCACAGGGATGGATAATTAAAATCCAGAAAAATGTCTTCCCAAGTTTAAGCAGTGAATTACTATCCAAGCTAAAGCTATTATACTTATTATTAATATCAATATTCTGGTATTATAATACTCCTATCTGTAATTATTATGAGTTACATGATATAGACCTTTTTTTAATACACAGTCTTTTAAGGTAGACCATAAAGAAAATTTAACAGTTTGTTGAGTTCTTAAAATAATTGTTGTCTTGAACTCTGTAGTTTGATCCTTATAACAATCCTATAAAACAGATTCCATAATTAGTCTCATCTTTACAAATAAGTAAACCAAAAGATAGAGATGGTAAATAACTTTCTCAAAGTGTTAGGAACTTGCCCAAGATAAAAAAGCTAGTAAAAGACAAACTTGGCTTTGGACTCTAAAACACATTTTGTTTACAACCTTAGGAACCCTATTTTATTCTCACTGGGGGTGTGTGTGGGGGTGGCAGGTTGGTGGGAAGATATCTGTTTTTCCATCACATACAATCAACCTTCAGTCATATCACAGACTTTGGAACTTTATCTTTGTCAGTTACTGCACATAGAAAGCATTCTTCAGCATTCCTCATAGAAAATAATGAGTTTGAATAAAGGATTTCTAGCTCCTATCCAACTCTAACATTCATTTATTCTAAGATTTCTGACATTGTGTTATCTGGGTCAGGTGTTGTTGTTATTTCAGGTGTATAGTGTAATAATTTGTTGTTTGTATGTATTGCAAAATAATCAACAATAAATCTAATTAACATTGTCACCATACATAAAAAAATATTTTTCATGTGATAAGCATTTTTAAAATCTACTCTCATCCATTTTCAAATATGCAATGCAGTAGTCTTAGCTATAGTCACCATGCTGTGTCTTATTTATTTTATAACTGGAAGTTTGGAAAACATGTCCCTATGGCTTGTTATTGTAATGTATAACCAAGAGAGTTGTCATGGCAGAGTGACACATTGTAACTCAATAACAATGTAAGGCAGCAATATGGATATTGTTCTATGGAAACAAGCTGAAGACTGTATGTGGTATGAACAATAAATATATTATTTCAAGCTAATATTAATGAATTGATAAACAATGCAAATTCTTATCTGTATTTTAATGGTTGTACCCATTGAAATAAGGCAAAGCACTAAGGTAAGGGGAAAATGTTTGCTTTGTCAGAACCAGTGAACAAATGAAAATATTACTGGATAATACAGGACTAGCAGCTGGTTGCTTTGTCTTCCTTGAAAAATCTGCAAATTTATTTCAGAGGTATGATGTTGTTCCTAATCAAACACTTCCTCAAATATCACTCTCATGATATGGTTTACTCTAAATAAATGTGAGTCTTTCAGTATATCTCATATAGTATTATACAACATACATTTTAAAAGTGGATCAAAAATAATTTACACTAGTTCTACCTATGTAAGTTTCTCATTGTGCTTTAATCAATTTTATAGTTCATAATATATTATATTAACTGTCATCATATGAGAAGAATTATAATTTTTCCTATAGTAATATTCAGAGAAATTACTACCAATCTCTATTCTACTTACAGTGTGTGTTAGGTTGTGTTATGTAACTTTTTAAAAGTGCATGTGTGTTATATATAATACGTATAAGATATATATGTATATATATCTTTTGAAAAGAACTAAAGGTAAGAATTAAGAGGTTAACCTTGCTTTAAGAAAGCTGTGCTCTTCAACATCTCTTTCTTCTTTTTTTTCCTT
This sequence comes from Mesoplodon densirostris, assembly GCF_025265405.1. NCBI lineage: Eukaryota > Metazoa > Chordata > Mammalia > Artiodactyla > Ziphiidae > Mesoplodon > Mesoplodon densirostris. Next base: position 28,491,048 of record NC_082677.1, on the reverse strand, counting down.
CAAATAGGAAAAAGTGTTCAAACTTGAAGGAAATGGAAGTTTCCACTTGTATGATTGTTTCTTTCTATTTAAAGATACTTAAGTTATTTTCACTCAGAGCTTTCTTTTAATTTTCACACTATCTCATCAACCAGTCAATAAAGAATTCTCTACAGAGCTATAGTTCCTTTTTTAAATGGTGCATTTTTTTTTCTAAATTGAGCCATGACTCACACTTTTGTAATGTAGGCCTTGATTTATCAAACTCAAATCGAGATGTCTCATATTTTTTCATACAGGTTCTTCAGCACTGCATCTGTTTATACTTTGGATCTGTAATATACAATCCATGGAACGCTTGGATAAGTTATATCTGCAGTGATCTTTTAATATTTTTCATATGGAATGAGCAAAAGCTTTCATTTCATGTTTGCTTAAATGAGATGTAAAAAATGTAATAATTTTACAATATTTCTTGTAGCAGGTAGGCTAATTGTAGTTTGAAGAACTTCTGTGAAGTAACATGCATATTTTGCATGAATTACCTATTCCTTAGTGAACTGGAAAATTGGAGGAATCAACACACTACTGTCTTTAATTATTATGGTTTTGAATAAATGTACACTCTTTAAGCTTCCATCTCAGAAAAAACTCTAAACAGAACATCAACCAAACAAAAGAACATAAAGAAAAGAAACAATAATGGTGAAAGAAGAAATCAATTAAATTGAAAAGTAAAATGCAATTAAGAAAAATGACAGTGTTAACATATAAATCAAATTGACAAACTCCTTTAAAGTATGCTCAAAAAAAGAAAGAACCCAAATGATCATAACCAGAGATCCTAGACATGAAAATAATAAAATTATTTATAGTGTTTTGCCAATAAACTTGTCCATATAGACAAATTACTCAAAAACCTTAAAACTCACTCAAAAAGAATAGAAAGTCTAAGTTGTTATATATTTTATACAAATAAATCCATTATTTAAAAAATTAAAAAGAAAATCTCAAGTTCTGATGATTTCTCATAGATTTTTCTACATTTTTAAGAAAGAACTAAGAATTACTTTTGTAAAATGTTTCAAAATTTTAGCTAAGAAAAACTAATTTTATGTAGCCAACACAACCTTCATACCCAAAGCTGACAAGCCCTTTACAAAACTCAGAAAGAAAACATCTGATCAGTAGCTCTAATGAACATGAATGTAAAAGCTTTTAACAAAATATTAACAAATCAAATTCAATAATATATAATAATAAAATATGATGATAAAGAAAAGCTTATTTCATAAGTAAAAGAGAAATTTATTCTTTTAAAATATGTTATAATTTGCAACATTAACAGAAAAATGGAAACTCATGTGATCAACAAGACAGAAAAACTTAACAAATAAGCCAGCTCCTATTACCACTGGGAGAAAAAACTTAGCCATAAAAGGGAAAGTACATGGAAAAACATATGTAACAATGAGGTATTGTTAACTTTCTCTCTGAGACCAAGGATGGTCACTATTAACACTTCTATTCAAAGAATATATGATGACAGTGATCCTAGAAATTGCAGTAAAGCAAGCAACTAAGAAGTGAAAGTCATAAAGGATTAAAAAAGTATGAAACAATTTTGTCCTGATTTTTCTAAAAATATTTTTTTAGCATTTGAGGTTTTACATAGACATTCATAGGCACACTTCTCCAAAGTCATTCTTTGTTTTGGGAGCAAATCATGGTAATTTCACCATGATATCCACAGATATTAATAATGTTTAAACCTAATTTTATTTGTTAAACATATCTACACATAGGAAATCTTTACTGAAATATTTTGAATGATTCCTTTGAAAGTAAGTGTATTTAAAATAAATGTAAAAATTATCAGTAGTTGATTAGTAGATGCTTTCAATGACAAGACTTTAACTTCAAATGTGTACATCTTTTACAAGATATAAAAATACTTGAACATTCTCAGGATATATTTATAAACTTTTTTCTTTTAACTTGACCATACTACAGGCACACTTAAAAATTGCAGCTCTATTTACAATAGCCAGGAGATGGAAGTAACCTAAGTGTCCATAATTGGATGAATGCATAAAGAAGATGTGGCACATATATACAATGCAATATTACTGAGCCATAAAAAGAAATGAAATTGAGTTATTTGTAGTGAGGTGGATGGACCTAGAGTCTGTCATACAGAGTGAAGTAAGTCAGAAAGAGAAAAACAAATACCGTATGCTAACACATATATATGGAATCTAAGAAAAAAATATGTCAGGAAGAACCTAGGGATAAGACAGTAATAAAGACACAGACCTACCAGAGAATGGACTTGAGGATATGGAGAGGGGGAAGGGTAAGCTGTGACAAAGTGAGAGAGTGGCATGGACATATCTACACTACCAAACGTAAAATAGATAGCGAGTGGGAAACAGCTGCATGGCACAGGGAGATCAGCTTGGTGCTTTGTGACCACCTAGAGGGTTGGGATAGGGAGGGTGGGAGGGAGGGAAATGCAAGAGGGAAGAGATATGGGAACATATGTATATGTATAACTGATTCATTTTGTTATAAAGAAGAAACTAACACACCATTGTAAAGCAATTATACTCCAATAAAGATGTTTAAAAAAATGCTTCAAGAGGAGATATTAATTTGTCTTGTTTAGGTTTGTTTTGCAGAGAATGTTCAGGGTAAAGCAAATCCATGGATTATATACTAGTCTTTTCAAATATTTTATTAAAAATATTCTGGTACATTTTTACATTGGAAAGAAAATAAGTCACTTCTTAAACATTGCTGTCTTCAAGCAAAAATATTTAGAATGATTGATAATGCCTTAGTGTTAAAGGTGATTAAGAAGATTCCTTTAAAAAACTAAAAACAGAGTAACCATATGATCCAGCAATCTTACTCCTAGGCATATATCTGGAGAAAGCCATGGTTCCAAAGGATACATGCACCCAAATATTCATTGCAGCATTAGTTACAATAGCCAAGACATGTGAGTAACCTAAATGTCCATGAACAGATGAATAGATAAAGAAGATGTGGTATATATACAAACAATGGAACATTAGCCATAAAAATAATGAAATACTGCCATTTGCCACAACATAGATGGACTTAGAGATTAAATCATACTAAGTGAAGTAAGTCAGATGGAGAAAGACAAATATCATATGATATCACATATATGGAATCTAAAAAACTGATATAAATGAACTTATTTACAAAACAGAAATAGACTTATAGACACAGAAAGCAAACATATAGTTACCAAAGGGGAAGGGGGGAAGGATAAATTGGGAGATTGGTATTAACATATACACAACTACTATGCACAAAATAGAAAAACAAAAGGGACCTACTGTATAGCACTGGGAACTATATTCACTACTGTGTAATAATGTGTAATGGAAAATAATCTGAAAAAGAATACATTACAAATATATATATATATATATATATATATATGTATGTATAACTGAATCACTTTACTGTACACTTGAAACTAACATAACTTTGAAAATCAACTATACTTCAAGAAAAAAAGAAAAGAAGTTTCCTAAATTTGAAACCTATGAAAAACATAGTAGTATTTCTAATTTTGTGAAATTGGTTTCACTAAGAATTTGGATTCTTTAAGCATGTCTGGGTATACTCAAGTTATTCCTGAGTAAATATATGTGACGAAAAACAATTGCCAAATTTGGGTTGAATAATTACTAAGATCTCTCTCAATTTTAAGGTTTCTTCATTCTGAGACTGGATAAAGTGTTCTCTGATTCATTCAGCTTTCTTTACAGCTCCCCCTCAATCAAACGAATCCCTGAAACGTTGGTCTGATGCAACTGAAAAATAATTTATCAATCATGTCCTGGACCAGTGATTTCTGCTGTCAAAATGATCAGATAGGTTTGACAATGAACTAATGTAGTTTTTTACCTGTCTATTTGCTATTGCTAACTATGCAACAGAAATACCTAAATATGCAACAAATAGGAAAATTTAATCTTGACATTTGGATATAGCCTACTACACATGGGATATAACTTCAAATGATGTGAACTAGCATCATAAAACACAGTGTTTAAAATAAAGTCTAGTATTTATCAAGATTGGAAGCTGACCTTTGGGGAAAATTAAAGTTTATGTGCTTGGATCTCACCAGTCTGTCATTAACGTGTATTATTTTACCATGTGCCTATAAAGAAAAAACTTGACTATTTTACTTATTTATATTTTGATGATAAAATGAACAGTACCTGAAATTGAATAGACACCTCTTGTGTAAGTGAAGTTTAATCATTATTAATTTATATTAAAATCAATTAAGCAGTAAACATAATCATGCTCAAACAAGAATAAGTCGGTCTTCTAGCAGGTATCAGGCAATGTCTGGAGACATTTTTAGTTTTCAACAAAATGTGAGGAAATGTTTTACTGGAAATTAGTGGGTAGAGGCCAGGGATGCTGCTAAGCATCCTACAAAGCACAGGAACATCGTGCACAATAAAGAATAATCCTACCCCAAATTTCAGTGACTCTGAGGTTGTGAATCCCTCACTTAACATAAAAAAAAAATCATACTGTTTGCTAGCATGTTTGGTTTATCTTTTTAAAAAGAACATTTGGTTAATATTGAAAGAATTTAATGTAAGCATGGAATAGAGTAATTGAACACAGCTAAAGTATAGACAATGTAAAATTTTGGGAGCACTATACTTGTAGTAAACATGAACAGATAACAGAGGACAAAGTTAGTAGAAATGAGTTTTTCATAGTGGGGAGAGGATGGTAGGATGTACATTATCTAAGAAGGTATATATTTCCACAAATATAAACAGGCTAGGAAATTGTTAATGAGCATTTGCCATTAGCCTAAGATTCAGCTGATCATCTTCTTTTCCTTCCACTACTTGTAATGGTAATGCTGTAATAATGTATCAACTTGCCAGTAGGCAAATCCACAATTGTCCCTGGAGCATTCTAGTTCTCAAATGGTCTCTTTAAGTTTTGGTTGTTTAAGGAGGGTCTGGTTTACTTTTTTAGTTGTCAGCCTTCTTTAAACACATACATACTGGAATCATTAAAAAAAAATCTTATTTCCTAGCTCAACACTCATACAGATTTTCTTATGTAATGATAAGGGAATATGAGTTATTTTTCTGTATCCATGTTCTTTCTTTCCCATACAAATCAGGAATTAGTTGTTTTTAAAACTGAGTATCATTTGGACACCATGCAATCCACACATTCTCCATATAATGTCTTTACCAGGAAACTAATTCAGAACAAATATAATGTGACACAAATTCCCCATGGTCCTTCAATAATACTTTAAGTTGCCATCAAACATCAAATAAAGTGATGAAAACTGTAAATGTTTAAATAAACTTTAAATTTCCAAAGGAAGTTAGAATAGTTTTTTTTGTTGTTGTTGTTAAAAAGCTACTGTATTAGTCTGCTAGGTCTGCCAAAATCAAATATCACAAGGTGGATAGCTTAAAATATAGTTCTGGATGTTGGAAAATCAAGATCAATATGCCAGCAGTGTTGGTGTCTGATGAAATGTCTCTTCCTGGTTTGTAGATGGCCACCTTATTGGTGTGCTCTCATATTGCCTTTTTTTTCTGTACACATGTAAGTAGAGAGAGCTCTTTGGTGTCAATTTCTCTTCTTATTAAGGACACTATTGCTAACAGATTATGAACCCACCCTTATGACTTCATTTAACCTTGATTATCCCTTTATAGGCCCTATCTCTAAATATAGTCAAATTGGGAATTAGAGCTCCAACATATGCATTTTAGAAGGGCATAATTCAGTCCACAAGAGTTATATAAAATTTTGCTGTTTCCTAAGATTGTGATAATTCATAAAATAATATAAATAAAATTCCTACTTATTGATTTAAAATGTCATAATCCTATTTGTTAGATACTATGCTACTCTGTCAGGATGGAATACAGAGCAGAACAGAAACATTCACTGACATCTTGCAGCTAATAGCCTAGTAGGAAAGATTTTTGACCAAATCTAATGATATCATTAGATCCATGTTTATTCTTATAGGTTTGGAGATTTCAAGGTGAGAGAAAAGGATGTTCTTCCATATTGATTTATATTTGTATTTTTAAATAAAATGTAAGGTTATGAGGATGAAGATGGGCAGAATTAGTAGTAATAAGGGCTTGGAGGACAGTAGAGAGAATTGGAAAATTCGTTTCCTTGAGAGGGCAAGGGTAAAAAAAGAAATATAGTAACATTGTGAATCATCACTGAAAAAAACAGTTAAGTTGATGACCATAAACTTAAAATGATCATACATTTAAACTCTGACTTTATTCTATCATATGAAATGACAAAGTAAGTGGACAAAAATTAAAACAATAACTTCAATGATGATGATAGTGGAAACTATGAAATACTTTGTAGGCACTTGATAAAATATTTTACTGAATTATTTCTTTTTATAGTAGTTCTATGAAGTATCTACTATTATTATTATCATTTGGTGGCTGAGCAAACTGAGGTTTACAAAGGTTTTCAGAACTATTCATAGTTCTCCAAATTATAATTAGTCTAAAGTAGGAATACATGTAGTCTAACTTCTTCAAAATCAAGATTCTTACAACCTTCACTGTTTTTTTTTTTGTTTGTTTGTTTGTTTTTTGCGGTACGTGGGCCTCTCACTTTTGTGGCCTCTCCCATTGCGGAGCAACAGGCTCCGGACGTGCAGGCTCAGCGGCCATGTCTCACGGGCCTAGCTGCTCCACGGCATGTGGGATCTTCCCGGACCGGGGCACGAACCCGTGTCTCCTGCATCGGCAGGCGGACTCTCAACCACTGCACCACCAGGGAAGCCCCACTGTTTTTATAAGGTCAGAATTTTGGCAGGTGCGTGTGATGTGACATCAGAGATACAATAAAATGAAATCATCCACAGGAGCAATTGACAAGATAAATCATGCAATGTTTGCTAAATGGGATTGGGAATAAACACTATAGAAAGTTTAGATGGGAGAAGTCAATGTTTTTCAGTGTAATAAGGGAGAAGAAAAACGGATTTAGAGTACTTGAGTAAGCCAATGGGAATGCAGAAAAAAAGTTGTACCTGCATAGTGTGGTGTTTAAATTATAGATTGGTGACTCTATTTTTGAAGAAAACTAAATATCATTACTGTAATCAGTTAGTGAGGATGGTGAAGAGAAAGTCACAGGAAAATATGATGTAAAAAATCCTAGCTGCCAAACCCACAGGCCAGGGTATTCAAGGATTATCAATGAACATCACATACAACAGCAATATTGTCAGGATCTAATGTGTCATCCAAACCCAAGTCATCAATGATTTATAGGATGGGAAGTTGATAATCCAGTATTGAGGATAAGGTGTTAAAAAATACTTTTTTCTTTATATTCTGGGTAGAGGAGAAGTGATATGGAAGCAATAATGAGTGTAAAAGACACCATCTTTACTCTTGCTCTGAATTATGAAGGATGTGAATAAATTAATATTTTCACTTGGTGATTATGGAAGAAGCAGTGTCATTTGGAAATGGTAAGCCTTTTGCTTTTTTTTTTTTTTTTTTTTGGCCATGCCTTGCAGCTTGAGGGATCTCAGTTCCCCAACCAGGGATGAACCCAGACCATGGTAGTGAAAGCACTGAATCCTAACCACTAGACAATGAGGAAACTCCTTGGTCAGACTTTATTTAAAGCAACAAGGTAAAAGAAGTGTTTAGAGAATGGGATTGTGGATATAGTGCTGACTGATCATAGAATGGGCATTTCAAGAGATTAATTGAAGGTTGGAGAATGAAAGTAGTCATGAAATGTAGAGTAAAAGGAGAAAAGTTGAAATGAGCAAGTATATCACAATCGAGTACATGATGGATTAAAAAAGCAACTTGCATGTCTGGTTCATTCCTTCAGTAATGACAAGATTTTATCTCAGTGTCCTCTGATGTGGTAGGAAGTACTCTACTTGATAACTTCATAGTCATTGTAGGACAGTCTCAGGTCTTGATTTCATTCTCCTCTGCATTGCAATGATGCTGCCTTGGTATATATGAATTATATACTTTGTGGAAGTGACCAGATTTATTTATAAAATGTTACACTGAGTAATGTCCTAACAGTTTTCTTCCCAAATAGAAATATCCCAGGATTTTTATTCCTGGTGCTTTGTTCAAAGTAATGTTTCTCTAGAGAGATTCCTATTTTGACTTTCATTCCCTCATTCATCAGAAAGAGCCCTGTACTATTTGCTTTCTATAATTATGTTTCCAGATCGAATTTGTAAGGAAATGTATACAGACAAATAACAACAGTTGCTGAAATTGTACCACTGCTTATGTTTTTATAAATTCATTACCACATGAAGGTATAAATTTAATTTTCAAATATTTTCATATATTTTATTCCATTTGTTCTTCATATTAACCATTAATGATTTATGCATTCATTCATCCATTCCACAAGTATTTATTGAATGTTATATGTTTGCAGCTCTGCTCATTGCTGTGGATTGGAAGATAAATAATAGATGACCACTACCCTCAAAGAGGCAGCTCTGTAAATGCATAACATAATCAGTGTAATAAGAGAATTATGTACAAAGGGTACAGTGTTAACACAGAAAAAAGAATGATAGTCTGTACAGATAGTAGTATATCTCAGCAATATTTTTGAGAAAGAATTGATATTAAAGTGAGGTTATGAAACAGGAGTAAGCTTTTACCATATATGCCAAAAAGAGGTAAAAGCCAAGATGGACCAACACATTCTAAGGCATGGGGCATCCACAAAGTTGCAAGGAATTGCAGACTGTATTGTCCTACTGTGAGATGAGTGGTACTATTTCCCAAGAACATATGTACCATGTTAATAAGCTGAAGTTTATTCTTGAAGCAGTTGACAGTTTCTTAAATCTAGCAATCAGTTCTGGGGTTCTGAGCCATAAGGGTGGGAAAATAATCAGACTTCTGTGTAGTGTTTTTACTTCCAATTTTCTATAATCTTTGGAGAAAATATTGGTTTTCTGAATGAATTAAAGATACTACATGAAGATTATTTTGAATGTCCATTATAGTCTATATACTTTTTATAAATTTTTTACTTGATTTTTAAAAAGTTGTATCCTTTGATTCCTATAGGTAGGCAGGGAAGTAGATAGATATAGATAGATGAAAGATAGATAGATAGATCATTAGATAGATAGATAGATAAGGAGATGCATAGATAGATAGACAGATTGATAGACTCCTGTACGTCATTACCCAAGACAGCCTAAACATTCACTCAGCTAGATTAAGGTTTAGACAGTTTTCTTCCTGACTTAGACCACTCTCTACTCTTCTTAGAGCATCAACCTCAGAGACCTTGCAATTGTAAATTCTTTCTCTGCTCCTTTGAGATAAAAGTTTTCTACAACCCAGGATAATCTTTCATGAAAACCTGGGAGCCACTCCTTTAAAATATAATTATCAAGAAAGATAAGGTGTCTATCTCCCTTTCTCTGTGGAAGGATAGGAGCCTTACTTCAATAAGTGCCAACTGGTAAACACAGATCACCTTAACATATGGACCAGACTCCCACCTAAAGTCCTTCATACTTTCTATTAGTTCAACCCAGTGCTTTTATTTCATTTATTTATTTATTTCATTTTTAAAATATTTTTATTGGAGTATAATTGCTTTACAATGTTGTGCTGGTTTCTCTTGTACAACATTTATCCATTCATCTGTCAATGGACATTTAGGTGACTTCCATGTCCTGGCAATTGTAAATAGTGTTGCAATGAACATTGTGTTACATGTATCTTTTAGGATTATGGTTTTCTCATGGTATATGCCCAGTAGTGTGATTGCGGGTCATATGGTAATTCTATTTTTAGTTTTTTAAGAAACCTTCATACTGTTCTCTATAGTGGGCTGTATCAATTTACCTTCCCACCAACAGTGCAGGAGGGTTCCCTTTTCTCCCCAGTGCTTTTAAACTTTCCTGTCTTTCAAGGGAGTTCAGTATCTTTTCCCTTTTGCAATGGTCTTGGATAAAGTTTTCCATGTTATTTAACTCCATCCAATTCAATTTCTCTTTGACATTATGAGGCTAAGCCTAGAAGACCATTAATTAAAAACCTATGTAGATTTCATTGAGTCCAACTGAAAATTCCTTTTATATACAATGGGTATAGATTGAAGAGAATGGAACAATATTTTATGATTTTTCTGTCTCCATAAAGATTTTATTGATAAAATTGTAGTGGCTGCCTCCAGAGTACTCTGCAGATTATATTTATAATAGTTAAGCATTACCTATTATATCTAAAGCTCCTTGAAAACAGGGAACGTGACTTAAATTGCTTCCTATCCATCATCACACCTTGAAAAGAATGCTGAAATAAGCAGACATTTAATAAATGTTTTGCATGGTAGGGAAATTCTGATAACAGTCAACTCATGGATGAGGAAAATCATTGGAGTAGAAAACAGGTGCAGATCCACACTAAATACAATTATGGAGATTATATCATCTGATTATAATCATGATGGCTAAAATTTAGTTATATCTATATAATTTCAGAAAATGGAGTTGATCACCCTATGGTATATTTTGACTTACTGAAATCACACACACTGCACACACACATACACACAAAGAAATATTCCTATGATCATAATGACTTTGCTTAATATACAGATGTGCCTTTCTAAAAGATGTGTGTCTATATTTACAGCTATGTAAATGTAGCTCAATATACATGAAAAGTTGAAATTGCAAACTAGTTTAAGTGATTACTTCTACAGAATTTAAAAGATATTCTTATCTTCACACATCACCAAATGATTTACCATTGAGTGCATATAAATAGAGGCATACACGATTACACTTAATTGTTTTATGTAACATTAACTATTTGTCCAGTGGATAAAGGATGAATGGTCATTAGCAATCAAGGATCAAAATAGACAAAGATAAAACTAATTGTATATACAAAGTGTTTCACTCATAAGAATTTTATTTACAGAAATATTACTTATAAGAATTTCATATGGAGATACATATTTTTAACAACACAAAATATGTATGATGTATTCCACTGGAAGATTTTTTTTAAGAACTTTCATTGGAATTATTTAAAATTAAAAAATAAAAAGAAAATGATTTGTGCAATTTGTCTTGCATTATTTAGTGCTCCGGAGCACTCACCTGTTTCATAGCACCCTAACATCTAAAAGGTTTGGTTTCTTGTCAAAAGACAAAGGGGTTTAATTCCATAATAATATAAAAGTTTTCTTTATTACTCATAATTGTAACAAGAAAACAAAATAAATTATTTCCATTCTTTCTTAAGATTATATGTAATATCTACCTATTATAAGAAGTCAAATATACCTGCATATTCTCAAACTGATATTTATACAAGCCAGATATAAATTTAATCAAATATTTTAAAATAAAGAAATCCATTTTAAAACACTATTTCATGAATATTTTAAAGACTCCAGTATTATAATCACTTAAAAATTACCTTCTTGGTTTAAATTGTTTTGTTAAACTGCCTCTATTTATTCATATATTTTAATAAAATAAGGATTGTTTTAAATCAAATTTAATATTTTTAAAAAGACAATTTTTTTTTGCATTTGGTATGCATCCTAATGAACAATCAAGGACATTAGATAAAGACCGTATTTAATGTTACAGAAAGCAAAGTTTAAATGAAGAAGGAAACGTTAAACCACAGAATACCAGCTCTGTTCAGACACTCACTTCTGCTTTAATCCTGGATCTAGGTCAGTTCTCCCTCCACCTTCCCTTTTACATGACAGACACAACATTTGGAGCTTAAAACAAATGAGACAAACATAGAAACTCAGCCCAGATCAGTTTAGATGAATTTTTTTCTTAAGGGAGATAATTTCTACAATATGTTTCACAGTCAGTCTCACCCTTGAATACCTTATCTCAGAAGACAGATAATCAGGTTGTAGGAAAGCCTCAAACATATTATTTTGTTATTATTTAACCATAAACAGCCATTAAGAGACAAACTCAGTGGAACAGTTGATAGAACCTACATGCTTTTAAGATCCAGGGTCATTCAGGCTTGTCCTCAATCTCAAAGCTCTGGACTTCCCTGCTCTGTGATATTGCATCCTGGCTCTAAAGATCTGTGTCCAGCAACCATATCCAGGCAATGGGACCCAGTTGGCTAGCTCTTGCTGACATGACTAAGTAGAGATGACCTTCTTGTCAAAGGAGAAGCAAAGCACACATTTTTTCATTCCTTATTAGGAAACAGTAGTCAACCGAAATGTGAGAACACTCAAATTTTAATAAAGTTGGAGTTTAGCATCTTCCAATTTGGAACCTAAACAGGGTAAACATGAGGAAATAGTAAGGAATTTCTATGGGAAAAGAAGTATCAATTGACTTATATATTAGAAGGAAGTGTGTATATACTTTAAAAAAAAAGGAAATATGTATTGACTTACATCCAAGGCACACAGGAGGCGTCAGAAAGCAATACTTGGGAGAATTTAAGTATGTGGTCTTGGGATCACCTCTTCCCCTTATCTACCTATAAAGAATGGACAACAATATCAGGTATTACCCTATTCTCCCCAGTTGAAGAAAAGGCTTAAAACTGAATTATCTTAGAAATTTTATTGTGGAACATGGTATCTTGACAATAAGAGGTCAGAGGTGTTGTGAGGCTAACTGAGCAGCATTCCAAAGGCTTTTTTGTCACTGACTACACTGCAGTTTGTGAAACATGTGGGAGTTACTACAAGTAGCCTTATAATAACTAACAATCCAGGCCACACTGTTATAAATTCCACTCACAAATGAAAACTGGTTCTGAGAAAGGGATAGAGTCAAGATATATATATAGTAAACATAAAAACTTTAAAAATATGACTTATAAAAATATACTACTAGCCTGGTATTTTCACAGTAGCTCCTCTGGTTAGGGATTTTTATTTCTATTGTACAGGTATGAAAATGGGCTCAGAATGTCTAAAGGTACATCTCAGGACTCATAACCAGTCCATAGTAGACCATGAAAAAAATAGGGACCTACTGGCCTCCAATGGTTGTGCAGCACATTCATTAATTCTCTGAAACATGTCATTTTTATATAAAGACACCAGACATCTATCAAATAAGGACTTCAACATAAGGAGTGTGTATGGAATCTGGAATGAGCTTACCTTTAGCACAAGGAGGTATTGTGATTTAATTTCTGATTCCTATATTATTAAAGCAAGAAGACAAGAAAGACTTGAGGACACAGGGAGGGGGAAGGGCAAGTTGGATGAAATGAGAGAATGGTACGGATATATATACACTACCAAATGTAAAATAGATAGCTAGTGTGAAGCAACCACATAGCACAGGGAAATCAGCTCGGTGCTTTGTGACCATCTAGAGAGGTGGGATAGGGAATGTGGGAGGGAGATGCAACAGGGAGGAGATATGAGGATGTATGTATATGTATAGTTGATTCACTTTGTTATACAGCAGAAACTAACACACCATTGTAAAGAAATTATACTCCAATAAAGATGTTAAAAAAAAGACAAGATAGATGAAAGCACAAAACATTTCTATTGCTCCAAGTCCAAATCATTTTGCCTTTATTCTGACGTTTTATCACAAACACTGGTTTTTATTTAGGAAATTTGAAAAAGTGAAATACACTTGCTTTCAAAAGTGCATTTAGATCTGGTCATAATCATTGTGTTATGGTCATTTTCACTTAAGGTAAGTCACATTTGTAGCAATCTACTCACATTTAGAAAAAAATATTATGTCTAATTTTCAATAACTATGTAAAGATTAAAAAACAAGTTTGGGAGAGACAAACTGAAATAATCTTCACCATTATTAATTGGTAAATTTGAAGTTACACTCAGATTTATTAACTTAAAACCAATTTGCTTTACACTGCAGGACAGCTAGGCGTCTAAGCATTTTCTTAGAATGGAGATGAAGATAACCTTGATAAAGCTCTAAAGAGGTTTTTAGATAGAAACATTAAAAAGGTAATAAAGTTAATTCTTAATTACCAGTAGTTTTTAAAATAAGCTAAATTATGTAATCTTCAAATTTATGAAAACAGAGTGGTGTCTTAAGAAAAATATGTAATTTCAGAAAATTATTTGGTAAATATGAAATACAGTATCTAATTTAATTTAATAACCATACTGAGAGAAGTGAGCAAGATGCTGGAGTAGGAAGACTCTGACCTTCCCTCCTTCCACAGGCATACCAAAATTGCAACTATTTACAGAGCAACTATCAATGAGAACAACCTGAAGACCAGCAGAAAAAATGTCCACAACTAAAGATATAAAGAAGGAATCACAACAAGATGGGTAGGAGGGGTAGAGACTGGGTACAGTCAAGATCCAGCCCACAACTTCAGGTAGGCAACCCACAAATGAAAGGATGGTCACAATAGCAGAGGTTCTTCCCAAGGAGCAAGAACTCTGAGGCCTACAACACGGTCCCCAAACTTGGGGTCCTAAATCAGGAAAATGAGGCCCCAGAATGTCTGTCTTTGAAGGTCAGTAGGGCTTGCATACAGGGGAGTTGGACCACTGTAAGAAACTGAGACTGCCCTCTTAAAGGGCACATGCAAAATCTCACTTGATCCAGACCCAGCTCAGAGGCAGTAATTTGAAAGGAGCCAGTGACAGACGCACTTGCTGGTTTTGGAGAAGCCTCCTAGAGAGGCAAGAGGCTACTGGGACTCCCCCTGGGGACATATACACTAGTGTTAACCATTTAGGGGAGCTTGTACTACAAGGACAATAATGCTGGCAAGAATCATTTTGGAGTCCACCCTATAGACTTAGTGTTGGGACACAACCTCTCACACTAGCCTGTTAGCATCAGTCCCAGGACTCCAGAACAAAGTAATCAGCCATTCTAGGACCCAGCCTAACCCACCAGCAGGTCAGCACCAACCCTTGAATTTTCATGTCTCCAGCCCTGCTTGCTAGTGTGTTGGCTCTAGCACTGAGACCTCCCAGACACTCATAGACAGCCAGCTTGGGACACAGCACTGCCCACCAGTGTGATGGCCCTTGCTTTGGGACTCCCTAGGTCATACAACCAACCATACCAGAACCTATACTTGCTCACCAGTAGCCAGTAGTCTCTGAATAAGGCAGGCTCTGGGAGCCAATCTTGTTGGAGACCAGCCCTGCCTACAGGCACATCTACAGTAAAAGTCTCAGTCACAATAGAAGTGCCTACGTAGCCCTCCCAGGGGGTTTCCCTTGACCAGATAGCTGTGATGACCAGAGGAGTGTGGGCCCCATATGACATCTCCAACATGAGGTCACTTCCCCAAGATCAGAAACATAACCAACATATGAAATACATGCAAATAAACACAGAGAATAAGACAAAACCAGGTGACAAAGAAGTATGTTCCAAACTAAGTAACAAAATAAAACCCCAGAAGAACTAAGCAAAGTGGAGATAAGCAATTTACCCAATAAAGGACTTTAGTTAATGATTACAAAGATGTTTAATGAACTTGGGAGAAAAAATGCATGAATCCAATAAGAAGTTTAACAAAGAGAAAATATAAAGAATAACCAAACAGAGATGAAGAATACAATAATCGAAATAAAACATGCACTAGAAGAAATCAAAGGATTATATGATACAGAAGAATAGATCAGTAAACTGGAAGACAGAGTAGTAGAAATCACCCTTGCTGAAAAGAAAAAAGAAAAAAAATGATTAAAAAAATGAGGACAGTTTAAGAGACCACCGAGACAACATTAAGCACATTAACATTTCACATTACAGGGGTCCCAGGAGAAGAAGAAAGAAAAGGGCAGAAGCCATATTCGAAAAGACACTAGGTGAAAAGTTTCCTTACCTGGGAAAGGAAAGAGATACCTACGTCCAGAATTCACAAAGAATCACAAACAAGATCAAATCAAAAAGGACCACACCAAGACACCTTTAATTAAAATAGCAAAATTAAAGATAAAGAAAGAATGTTAAAAGCAATTAGATAAAAGCAACTAATTATGCACAAGGGAACACCTATAAGGATATCAGCAGAAACTCTGCAGTCCAGAGGGAGTAGCAATGATATATTTAAAATGATGAAAGAGCAGAACATAAAAATTCAGGCACCATCCTAAACTGGACCACTGCCTACAGAAGATGCCAAAACAGCATGAAAAATTTGTCCTACCTGCTATACCTTGGTCAAGGCTAAAAACACTGCCCAGGGACAGATTCCCAGCCTAATTAATCAGAATCTTCTTGGCAGATAAATCACATTGGTCTGTCAAACACATACTACATTGTTATAGTTTTTGTTTAAATAGTTGTCTTTAAGGAAATTTGAAACACAAGATAATTTATCAAATAATATTCCCATATATTTAGCATTTCTGATACTCTTCACTGATTTTTGTGGATTCATTTTTCCTCCCTTTTTTATTTATTTTTTTGTTGTTGTTTTTTCCTTCTGCCCAAAGTATTTCTTTTAATTTGTTTGGTAATGCATGTCTGTTTGCTGGTGATGAGTTTATTAAATTTTCTATGTATAAAAGTGTCTTTCTTCTGTCTTTGTTAAAGAAGGATATTTATGCTGGGTATAGAATGCCAGATGCACTATCTCTTTCAGTACTTAAAGATGTTGCTCCAATACCTCCCCCCTCATGGTGTTTTCTATCAGATAATCTGCTTTCAATTTTATTTTTTTCTCTGCATGCAACATGTCATTTTTCTTTAACTGTGTTTAAGTATTTTCTCTTTACCACTTGCTTTGAGCAGTTTGATATGATGTAACTTGGCTGAGTTTCTTTCATGTATCCTGTGCTGCAGGTTCATTGAGCTTCTTGTATCTGTGGATTTATAGTTTTATTCAGGTTTGAAGCATTTTAGGCATTATTTCCTTGTACTCTTTTCTGTTTCTCCCTGTCTGTCCTCTCATCTGAGGATTCCATTTGCACATATATTAGGTCACATAATTTTCCTTCAGCTCACTGAATCTGTTTTCATTTTTAATTTTATTCTCTCTGGGTTTAAGTTCCAATAGTTTTTAATGCCATCTTCAAACTCACTAATCTAGTCTTCTGTGATAATATGCCACTAATTCCATTCAAAGTATTTTCCATTGTAAATATCATAATTTTCATCTCTAGAAGTTTGACTAGGGATTTTTAACATATATATTTCATGTCACAATGATAATTATCTGCTTTAATGCCCATGTTTACTACTTTTGCAAGTTGGTAGTTGTTCCACCTGTGAATAAAAGACAGTTTTTGAGTGCACAACATTGACCACCAAGGATGAGTACAAGATTTTCATTAGTCTCATTGGTCCAGTTCTGACATGGGCAGATAAAGTCTGTATTGGTGAATCTAGATTTTTTTCCTTAAGCTGCATGTTCAATGATTCAACTGAAGAAACTATAGAGATTGTGAGGCTTAAAATGATTTATAGGGAAGCTTTTATTAAACACTGAAATCTATATAAACTTAGAGTGTTCTTATGTATATATTTTAATTGAGACATTAAATTCTATGCTGATAAATAGTTTGTGTGCAAATAATAGCTGTATAAGTCTTAATGAGTCTTTTGTCTCAAGATGGCACCTGCTAGTCCTAATGCGTGCTGTCTTGAGCAACAAAAATTTACTTTACACTGTGTTTAGTCCAGATTGCTTTATTCCATTCCATTTATTTTGCTCTAGAAACTAAAAGGATATCAACTAAAATAATCTGCATTGAGAGCATCCTATATAAAATATAATAATAAGTGAAAATATTAAAAAATAACAAACTGGTTATATAGCAACATGCATATATATATATATATATATATATATATATATATATATATATACTTAAATTTACTTTTACAGTCATACCTATTTTTATATCAGCACAGCTAAATACTAAGTACCCTAGTATATTAAAATTATTATATCCTAGGAGCCAGAAAAACTGGATTCTTATTTAACCTTCTCCAAGTACACACATATTGTGTAAGCAAGGTTTATAAGTTCTAAGCCTGTTTTCTTATCTGTAAAAGAGGGCTGCATTATATGACTTCTATAGTAACTTTGAATTAGAATAATTATATATTTGAGATAATAATGTATACATCAAAAATTGTGAGGATTAAAACTTGTTCATACTGGATATTTATTTTTTTTTATTATGGAATATTCTAAGTCTAAAGAAGTAGAGAGAATACATTAATGAACCCCTATGTACTCTTCTCTCAGCTTAATTATCAACTTATGTGCAGTTTTGTTTTATCTATACAATTACTATTTTCCATTTATTATTTTGAAACAAATTCCACACATTTTCTAACCTTAATACAAAAATATATTGATGTATATCTATATCTTCTCATGTTAAGAAGGGTAGTTTTCACATGGAAGTTTTATCTCTTGCTTTCAGGGAGAAAAAGGGAGGTCTGAGTCCTGTCTTGTACCTGCTATTTTTCAAGTGCTTTTAGCTCAAAATAATATTCATGCCAAAGTGGCAAATTTGGGGGTGGCATATTCTATCACCCTCAGAGTGTATGTTCCCCATCAAATAGGAGTTCACATGGAAAGGCAGGATAAATGCTTGAGTTGTCCCTTTACTTGACAACTTTCAAAGTAATAAATTATTTCCTTAATGTTCTACAACTTTGTCCAATAAATTGTTGTCACTGTTGCATTTTAACTTTATGAACCTATGATATAAATACATTTGATATGTTTTAATACTTAACAATTGTTATTCTTACAAGGCTCACATTTTTTTCTTTGGTCAGTGATGGCCTCTTCAAGTTGGTCCTCACATCCTTTTGGAATACTGTTTGTTATTTTATTGAAGCTACCATAGTTTCTGGCATGACAGATCTTTCATATGTCCTGCCCGGGATCTGTAACCAGCACTTGATACAAGCAACCCTGAAGTCCTGCTTGGGGAAATGTTTCTCAGTGATCACAGTCTATGCACTAGTGATGTCCATATTTACTAGATTGACGCTGGTGTCTAGTCCTTTCCATTAGAAAGGAAAAATCAATAAATTAATATTTCTTATAAGATAAAGTCATCATGAATTATACTAAAACTTCCAATTCAAATCAGAACAACAGACACTTTACTTAAACATTTATAGCTATTTCTCATTTGTCCCATTCTAAAACTCTGGTTCTCATCAACATACTTATTTATTTCCTTTATTAGACAATACAAACACAACTGTATTACAATTATAATGCTAACACTACCTCCAAACTTACAACAATCTTAAAATAACAATACCAACACTATTTCCAACTTCATGACTAATAACAGATAAAGATTTTTGTTTTGCTTTATTTGTTTGTTTTGGTAACTTTGAGTGTTTGAAGACATTTGAAATAATTTTTCTATTAGCTATCCTAACCACTAGATATACAATTAAAGTCACTTGTGTAATTTGGATTTCAAAGATTATGAAGGATATTTAAAGAAAATATTCTTATATTGATATGTAAAATAGGTATATGGTTGCAATGTTAAATACACATAATGTCCAAGAGCCATCCTTGTGTGTGCATGTGTGTATTTTTAAATATGTTACTGAATGCTATTTGCTAACATTTTGTTTAATATTTTACCTCTATTTTCTTAAGTAAAATTGGTCTTTTGTGATAGTTTTATTTATTTATTTATTTATTTATTTATTTAATTTATTTTTCTTTGGTTGCACTGCGTGGCTTGTGGGATCTTAGTTCCCCTACCAGGGATCAAACCCAGGTCCTGGCAGTGAAAGCACCAAGTCCTAACAACTGGACTGCCAGGGAATTCCCAGTATTTTTATGTTTGAGGATTAATGCTGTATTTATTTGTTTAAAATAATTTGGAAATTTGGAATTTTGTATCTATGCTCTAAAGAAGTTAGAGTAGCATATTATTATGTAATGTTTAAAGCTATGACAAAATACCTCTTTGAAATTATCTGGGCCTGATGGCTTTTGTGAGTGATCTCTTTAGCTACATTTTTATTTCCCCTATGTTTATTGATCCTTTTAGATTTATAGACGAGAACCATTGTCTGTAATTTGTCTTTTCTTAGAAAATTATCTGTTTACTGAAGCTTTGCAAATGTATTTACACAAAGTTGTGCAAAAATCTCTAAGTGTTCTTTAAACTTACTCAGGTTTGATGATTATTTCCCCTTTGTCATTTGTACTGTTTTTGGTTTTCTGTATTTTTTCCTGATTATATTGACTAATGGATTGTCCACTTTTTTAATCCCCCCTAGAAATAAACATTAAGTTTTCACACACGATTCAACTGACAAACCTACATTTGAATCCTGACTTGGTTACTTAGATTTTGTCAGATTACTTAATCTCTCTAAACTTCTTTATCTGTAAAGTAATACACATTTTAAGGATTTAAGTGAATATGAAAGATAAAATTCTTAGATCAAAAACTAATATTGGGTAAGCAATATTAACTCTCATTGTTAGGAACTACTGATAACAAATAAAACACAAAAATATTTTTCTCCTATGTGTTTTTGATTATTTTAACAGAATCACTTATTGATTGTACTAAAATATATAATGGTTGCCTTATATAGAACAGCTGTATAGTAATGGAAGTAAGGTAAATCCCTTCATAAAATTAACATTGCTAAAATTATGAATATTATAGTTCTGAATTGTCAGATTTATAGTATTGGTTATAATGATAATTCTGTGTTTAAATTCAAACTGATGGTACTTCTCTGGCTGTCCAGTGGTTAAAACTCCCAGCTTCCATTGCAGGGGGCATGGGTTTGATCCCTGGTTGGGAAACTAAGATCCCACATGCTGCAACATGGCCAAAAAAAAAAAAAAAAAAACTAAATTTAAGCTGATATTTCCCATAAAAAACAACAATTTAAAATACCTATTTTTTCCTTAATTATCATTCAACACAAAGAGACAAGAACAAGACTTTAAAAAGTGAATTAAAATTACAAATGCAAAACTAGAAATGATGGTAAGATATTTTTTCTTATATGTTTATGAAGCTAATATTTGAAATATTATCAATGTTTACTTTGATAGTGTTTTGTAAAGGAGTGAGTTAAAAAAAAGGAAAAAAAAGGGAAAAGAGAGTACCAAAATCATTCAACAAACTAAGGAGGGAAAATTATTTTTATCCCCACCTACAACATCGTATAAAAATAGATTAGGTACTTGTATAGAATCACATAGTAAAAGTTACAATATCTAATTAGAATTATTAAGAAGTCTAATAAATATAGAAATTAGGAAACTCTAAAATAAAGTTAACTTTTATTTCAGTAACTAGTAGGTAGATTTATTTTTAATGAAATTGCATTACAAGTCTTATATTTGCATTATGTGAAGACTAAGTTAACATGGGAAGCCTTGTCATGCATGTTTGCATGTGGTGTGTGCATGTGTGAGAGAGAGAGAGAGAGACAGGGAGAGGGACAGAGAGTGAGATCTATATAGTTTTAGAAAACTTCAATCTATTAAGAGATTACCACTGTTACATTTTAAAACATATTTATGTGTAAACTTCCTTTCAGGAGTGGGAAAGATAAATGCTAGTTTATATTTTTCATTCAACAACCATTTTTGAAAGTTACTACTATGTTCTACTACTGTAGAATATTAAAATGTTGCCATATTAAAATTAAAATAATATTTTATGGACAATTATAAATCTAAAATTTAAATAAAATACAGTAAATACTGTAATAGTCAAAGTTTAAATACCTTGACATTATTTATACCAGCTTATCTTCACATATCATATCTATGCACATATATGTATATCTTTACAGAAAAGTTATTTCTAAAACTAAACCTGCTATCTTTCTATTGTTTAAAAAATACATAATTTTCTTTAATTGTAAAATTTAATAAAATCACCTTAACCATGTCCTACATGCAATAAATAATTTAAAATGCCTTTCATATGTGTTCATGTTATATGTGTTCTTGCTGTGGTTAAATGACAACATTTTTTTCTTTTAAAGCTTGTTCTCTGATTTTTTGTCTACTAACAATGGAATCTAGCAGGTCCCTGAGGTCTAAGGCACTGGATCCGTTTGAGAGAATGGGGGATGTGATATCCTTTGTAATAAGGAAAAGTGAGCATGGTAAGGTAGGAGGAAAGGGACTACACACAGGATATAACTTTGACTTTCAGAATAAAACACTTTGTGTAATTTATTTTACCCTATTTCTGCTTCCCCTTTTCCCATTCCAATTATCTCTCTTATTCAACTCCTATTACAGATCTCAGCCGCTGGCAAAAGCAGCACACAAGAATGACTCCTCTGAGGCAGAAGCTCATGCTCATCCCCGGATTGCCCAATAGCCTCTCTAAATTTTGTAGTTTGAATTCCCAGAGCACATCACCCTTACAATAGCAGCCAGTGACCCCAAAATGATAAGTAGAAGCAAATGTCCCAATTGCTTATGGTAACTTCATTTGCCCAAGGTCAGAACAACCCAGTTATCTGTTTAGGAATCCCTGATGAGGACTTGTACTGAATTTACCTTTCTTCTGAGTGAGTCTGAAACTCCAAAATGCCTTGTAAAACAGAACTGTGAATTTGAAAATACAAATCATCTTCATGACAGAATTGTCTTTAATTTTAAGTAGTAGACTGAGCATTCTTTAGATTACAATGTATGCATTGAGTTGCTTGAGTAAAAGTAGCTAAAAAGAACATGCATTGTAGGACTCTGGGATTTGGTGACAGTTTTTCATAAATATACTTAACAGAGGGAGTTGCAGGGAAGGGTGGATAAATAGAGAATAGCCTAGAAAGTAATCCAGTGAGATATGTTGAATTATCACACTAATCAAATAAATTGATTGAACTTGTCTTACTATTCCTGGAAGATGGATGCCTCTTTCTAAGAAAATTCTTAATCATTACACATTTTATCCTCACCTAACAAAAATCCAATTAGCAAGTAGCTCTTGAGCTAAGGTGCTTAATTAAAGATGTTTGACATCATTTCTCTTTCTTAGGTCTTAGAAGCTTAAATTCTTCGGGTTGATATTGACCAGTCAGCAGCTACAGAATCCTAGGCTTCTTCATCCCTGAGCACTACCCTTCCAAAGAAGCCAATTGGGTTCCTATCAAAAGTAATAGCCATAAATGATTGCATGTTTAATATGAGTTGTGTTACATGTGCATTCATTTAATTATCAAAAATTAGGAATCTGGTATTATTTTGCAACTATTTTCTTATGCAGATAAAGAAATTGAGGTTTAAACATGTTACATAATTATTCTAAAGTCTCATTAATAATAAATACAAAGCAATTATTTGAAACTTAGTGTTTCCTGGCTTGAAAGTGCATTGTCTGTCCATTCTAAAACCATGATTCTCATCATTCTATAATCAAATTAATCTTGTGGTTTTCTTCTTTTGGAGAAACTAGATGTATATCCATAAAAATATAGCACATTGCATATCTAAATCATAGAGATAAATTTTTGTTAACAAATTACCATATTTTCTTTAAAATATATTGATACAAAAATGCTATACTGAAAAATAATAGTCAATATTTTGGGAGAGACAATGACTAAATCATCTTATTTTGATGGCCTTGTAGTTGGTCTTTAATATAAGAAGGCATTGATATTACAGTATAGACTTTGCTATACAATACAAATTTGTAAGACTGTATGTTTCATGTCAACAGTAAATATTTTGGGAGAAGAGTTTGGAACTTATCTTTTTTTTTTTCTTTTTAACTTCTCCCTTTATATCTTATCTTTGTAAAGCTCCAAACCCTAAAATTTTTACACCATTGTATATTTTTGGGATCAATTTGTTATCATAAATTTATTTTTTTTGATTATATGATCATCTCAATACATACAGAAAAAAGTTTGATAAAATTCAACATCCATGTAGGATAAAAACTCTCCAGAAAGCAGGCATAGAGGGAACATACCTCAAAATAATAAAGGCCATATATCACAAACCCACAACTAACATCATATTCAACAGTGAAAAGTTGAAAACATTTCCTTTAAGATCAGAAACAAGACAAAGATGCCTACTCTCACCATTTTTTTTTTTTTTTTTTTTTTTTGCGGTATGCGGGCCTCTCACTGTTGTGGCCTCTCCCGTTGCGGAGCACAGGCTCCGGACGCGCAGGCTCGGCAGCCATGGCTCACGGGCCCAGCCGCTCCGCGGCATGTGGGATCTTCCCGGACCGGGGCACGAACCCATGTCCCCTGCATCGGCAGGCGGACTCCCAACCACTGCGCCACCAGGGAAGCCCCTCACCATTTTTATTCAACATAGTTTTGGAAGTCCTAGCCACAGAAATCAGAGAAGAACAATAAATAAAATGAATCTAAATTGGAAAGAAAGGAGTAAAACTGCCATTGTTCACAGAAGACATGATACTATGCATAGAAAATCCTTGAGACATCACCTGAAAACTATTAGAGCTCTTCACTGAATTTGGCAAAGTTTCATGACACAAAATTAATATACAGAAATCTGTTGCATTTCTATAAACCAACAAAGGACTGTCAGAAAGAGAAATTAAGGGAACAATCCCATTTACCATTGTATCAAAAAGAATAAAATACTTAGGAATAAACCTACCTGATGAGGCAAAAGACCTGTACTCGAAAAACTATAAGACACTGATGAAAGAAATTTTAATTGACATGAACAGATGGAGATGTACCATGTTCTTGGATTGAAAGAATCAATATTGTTAAAATGACCATACTACACAAGGCAATCTACAGATTCAATGCAATCCCTATCAAAATACAACTGGCATTTTTCACAGACCTAGAACAAATAATTTTAATTTTTTTTGTGGAAACACAAAAGACCCTGAACAGCCAAAACAATCTTGGGAAAGAAGAACAGGGCTGGGGGAATCATGCTCCCTGACTTCAGACTACACTACAAAGCTACAGTCATCAAAACACTATGGTGCAAAAATAGACATATAGATCAATGGAATGGTATAGAGAGCCCAGAAATAAACTTATGGTTAATTAATCTATGACAAGTATTTTCAATAAGTTGTGTTGGGAAAACTGGACAGCTACATGTAAAAGAATGAAATTAAAAAATTCTCTAACACCATATACAAAAATAAACTCAGAATGAATTAAAGACTTAAATGTAAGACCAGATACTATAAAAATCCTAGAGGAAACCATAGGCAGAACACTCTTTGACATAAATCACAGCAACAATTTTTTTAAGGATTTATCCCCTAAAACAAAGGAAAAAACAAAAATAAACAAATGAACCTAATTAAGCTTAAAAGCTGTTGCACAACAAAGGAAATCATTGACAAAAGAAAAAGACAACCTACTAAATGGCAGAAAATATTTTCAAATGATATTACTAATAAGGGGTTAATATCCAACATATGCAAACAGCTCATATAACTCAACATAAAAAAAAAACAGATTAAAAAATGGGCAGAAGGACTGATTAGGCATTTTTTCATAGAGGACAGGCAGATGGCCAATAGGCACATGAAAAGATGCTCCACATTGCTAATCATCAGGGAAATGAAAATCAAAACCACAATGAGATATCACCTCACACTTGTCAGAAAGGCTATCATCAAAAAGAACACAAATAACAAATGTTGGCAAGGATGTGGAGAAAATGGAACCTCCCTACATTGTTGTGAGGAATCTAAATTGGGGCATCCACTCTAAAACACAGTATTGAGATTTCTCAAAAAAACTAAAAATAGAACTACCACATGACCCAGCAATTCCATTCCTGGGTATATATCAGAAAACAAACAAAGAAACAAAAAATAAAAAACACAATAAAACAAAAAAATAACAGAAGCACTAATTCAAAAAGATACATGTACTCCAATGTTCATAGCAGCATTATTTGAAATTGCCATGATACAGAAGCATCCTAAGTATCTATCAACAGATGAATGGATAAAGAATAAATTACATACATATTTATATAATTCCATTGTATGTGTATATAATGGAATACTACTCAGCCATAAAAAATAATGATATTTTGTCATTTGCAGCAATATGATTGGACTTGGAGGGCATTATGCTAAGTGAAATAATTCAGAGAAAGACAAAGACTGTATAATATCACTTATATGTGGAACCTAAAAAATATAGGAAACTAACTACCATAACAAAAAAGATAAGCAGGCTCACAGATAGAGAGAAAATACTAGTGGTTACCAGTAGGGAGAGGGAAGGGGGAAGAGCCATATAAGGGTAGGGGAGTAAGAGGTACAGATAGGTATAATATTAGCTACAAGGATATACTGTTACAACATAAGGAGTATAACCAATAGTTCACAGTGACTATAAATTGAGTATAATCTTTAAAATTTGTGAATCATAAAATTTGTACACCTGTAACATATATTATACAGCAACTATACTTCAATTAAAATAAGAAAAAAATAAGCTATACTTGTAAAAAAAAAAAGAGCATATTTAAATAAAAATGATCTTAAAAATCACCTAAAGCACTACTTATAGAAAATGTGAAACTTTTCTGAGGGAAAAAAAATGATATATTTCAGCCATATATTTTTGTTAGAAATCTACTATTCTTTCTATAATCATTCTAATTTTTATTTTGCAATATAATCTAAACACAATGTCTAAAAATGTGTAAAAGGAAATCACTTGATACCTGTGCATTCAGTACCTCAAGTTCCATTAGTGATAAAATCTGCTGCACTCAATTAGTCATATATTTATGTGTAAAAAATCATACCTAAAATTATTAGCCTAAAATAGAAATATTAATTTATTAGCACTTATTCTTTTTGTGGGTCGAAAACTCAAGCAGAGAAGAGCAGGGATATTCTCAATATATGAGGCCTTGAATGGAGTACTCAGAATATGGTGAATAGTAGCATATGAAGGTTCATTCACTCACACATCCAGGGGTTGGTATTGGATGTAGGCTGGGACCCTTGCTGGTCAGAAATAATTACACATGTCTCTCTATTTAACTTGGACTTCCTAACAGCATGTTGACCAGGTTCCAAGTAGGAGTGTCCCTGGTGAGAGAAGACAGGGTAGAAACAATATTTTCTTTTCTCTTTAAAGTTTCGAAGCTGAACAGCATCACTTCCACCACATTCTATTCCATAGGCAGTTGCACAGATCTGTCTAGGCACAGTGGGAAGAAACAAAGACTCCTCACCTCTGGATAGAAGCCTGTCAACTTCACACTCTAAGATGGGATATATCGTATTACCGTGGTTTGCTTTCCAGGCCAACAAAATATAAATAATTCCAACTCATTCCCTCTCACAAAACCCCAAGATTTCTTCCCATTATGATACCCACTAACTGTCCAGGATATTATATAAATGAGGTTCAGAGGCAGCTGAATCTCCTGTGCTGTCGTTGCTGGGCACAGCTCTTCAAGTACAGTTCTTTGTATTCTAAAGACCCACAAAGTTAAGGGAAATGTGCATATTCCCCTCATACCCAATATGCAGTGGTTATGCCGATATGGTATAATTTCCACGGATACCCCTATTCAATAAGGGAGAAAACTGAAGGCACACACAGATGTCACCAGTTGGTAGAAATTATGAAGTTTAGCTGAGCACATAATGCTTGCTGACTACTTGAATAAGATTCAGTTCTATTTCCTGGAAATGGTTTGACACAGCTGTTTGATACACATTGTAGTTTTTTTAGCTACCTTATGAATTATTATTACATCTCCACAAAAATATGTCCAGTGTGTGCATCTGAGTATTTTTCTCAGCCTGTTTCTGTTTGTAATTTGGACTCCAAAGGCACATTTGTATATTGTATTATCTCTACCTTTTGATTCCAATGTGGTTGTATTTCTGTCAATATAATTATCTTAAAAACTTTGTGTATTTTCTATGGAACTTACAGGGATATTTTTCTGCTAGAAAAAAGCTACACATAAAAATTTGGGTGGAACATACTCTTCTCTACCAGGGATTTCTTATAAGGATGCTGTAGGATAATACCAGTAAGATTCTTAGAGACATTTATTTTCTGTTTGAGATACCAAGTTAAAACTTTGAGTTCGTAATCAGAGTTTTACAGTCACAACATCAGCTTAATCTTTATATTATGGATCTTAGCAATGTCTTTGATGTAAAGTCCGCTCAGTATCCATTTAATAATTTTAGCATCATTTATCATCTGGAGATACCAGGAATCAGGAAAAGAAATCATCTTCAGACCCAGAAATCCATAGCTGCTTTATGTTTATTCACTCATTCTTTAGCTTATCTGTGTTCTCATTTTACTACATGCACTTAGAAGAAACAAATGAATAGCTTCAACAGAAATCTCCTTAACTTCACTATCTACTTCATTTGGTAAAATTTCTTCTTCTTTTTTAATACTGCATGTGATATGTTGCTGTTGCTACTGCTGTTTTAATTTTCTACATAATAACACAGCATCTTAAAGGGTCATGAGACTTCTGCTAATATTCTCTTCAAGGTCATTTCAACTTCCAACTACCACTTGGTCTCAAAGTCACTGACCCAAGTTTTAGGGTCTGATTGTTTATTTTTGTGGAAGAATTACACTCCTAGTTACATAGCCAAAAATAATCTATATTATTTATTTATCACTGTATAACACATTAACCTTAAATGTAGTGATTTAACAGCAATAATCTAATAATTTCTATGGACTTCAGACAGAGCACAAGGCACATTGTTTTTTTTCTGCTCCACAGTGCCTAATATCTCATCTGGGAGACTTGAACACTGCAGATTGAAATTAACTGACGCCTTATTATTTAGATATTTGGTAGCTGAAGGCATTGTTAGTTTAGCTGGAGTAAAACACATGGACAGTTCATGTAGCTTCTGCTTCCTGCAACATAATGGCTGGGTCCACAAAAAGTGTACAGGGAGAAAGAGAGAGAGAGAGATAGACAGAAATAATATTACCTTATATCACCTTATAGCTTCAGAAGTCATGCAGTATTACTTCTGTCACATAATACTGGGTGAGGCAGTTATGATGCTCTGTCCAGTTTCAAGTAGGATAAGGAGCACAGCCTCACCTTTTGGTAGGGTTGTGTCTATATCATAATATAAGTGTATGTGAGGTTGTACAATATAAATTGGCACAGTCATGTTTGGAAACTAAAGTCTTTAGCATCTAATAACACGAGGTGGCTCAAAATATACCAAGAAACTAAGGAATTCCAGAACTCATGAGGAGAAACTTATTGTAGGAATGGCCAGTTATGCAATAAAATAAATACAATCAAACACAACACCATTTTTTCAAAATATATTGAAGTACAAGTTAATTTTTGTCAACAGTTGTATCAATGATGTATTTTTGATGTTAAGGATAAAGAGAATAAAATAAATTAAATTTTCACTTTACCAGGTGATTCCTGGCTACTTTATAAAGAGTGGCAAAACAAATATTTATATTTCAACATAGGTAAAATTTCACAGGTATGTATTCTACGTGTATTTTTAACAGTAATTGATCACTAATTGTGTCTGGCCAGTGGGCAGGAATACAGCTGATAAAAGTAAATTCTATATGGAATGGTTTGATTGAAATATTTTTTGTGGGGTAGCAATATAAATTATCATAGTTTACCTGGTTTTCTGCCAGCAAAATCTCCATCTGCATTACTGGGGACACAGTTTTTAGCTAAAGGTTTGAGAGAGTAATGATAAAACATGAATGAAAATAACACATACCCATAGTTTAAAGACATACAGGATCTTTACTCTTTATTCATTTCTTTTAATAACTTCCTGTGTATTTCCTAGTGAATAGTGAAAAGATAGTGAAATTATGGCTAGAGGAAATTTTCAGAAAACAGAAATGTGAGTCACTTGCCTTAGAGCTGTCTGGTAAAAAGACTAGAAAATTTAGATAATCTAGGGTCTAAAATATATTATGGTGGAAAATGCAGGCTCTAATATAATCTCCCATGAACTCTGTATACTATATGTATATATACATAAAGGTGGACCAAATAAAAAACAAAACAAAAAAAAAAACAGTAAAAGTAATAGATTTACACTGTGGGTGAGCTGGAGATAAAAAGTGTTTTTCCAGGGAGAAGGCCTCATTTTTTCTCAGAAGAAAGTTTAAAAATGCTTATCATTTATTGCATCCTTTGCATTTAAGATAGGTGAATAGCCCACAGAACAAAAATCAAGTAGCCATTATCACTACCATCATTCTCATTTAACAACAGTATAATCAGTGCTTTGTACATACTTTGAACGAAAAGAATCCACTATTAATTGTTGATTGATGGATAATCTTAACTACCTCACAGCTTTCCCAGTGAATGACCTCTTAGAAGAGATTAGAACTCATCATAAACTTTGTCATTAGTGTAAACAGTAGAATTCCATTACATCTGTTCTTATTTGTCAAATATGTTCCAATTGAAAGCTGTGAAATTTAAAAAAAAAGTCAGCATTCTGTTTGTTTTTTTGTTTTTTGTTTTTTTTCAGAAGAATGAGCAGAATTCCACAGGAATTACCCAGACTAGTTTTTGCTGGAAAATTTTGAACTTTTCTACAAGTACAGTAGAATAGAATTTTCATAATGCATACCGTAAAAGGCACTGGTAAAGCTGACAGCTTTAAAATATTTGTTTTTCTACCTGCTGACTTACCAAAAGCTCTGAACGTCTTTTTCTCTTTTTCCTCTGACCCATGTAGGAGTGTATATGGGAGATGTGAGTTAGTGGAGTTTTGCTTGAGACCTACTGTGTACTATGTTATCAGTAGTGATTTCAAAGTCCAGCATTAATAAACATTCAACTCTATTTCCTATTAATAATAGTTCTTTAACCTTCACTACAAGCCTCAGGACTAAAAAAGAAAAATTCATTGCTGCTGACTTTGAATTTGAATAGAGGACATTAAAATTTGAAGCTAAACTTTGTGTGGGCAAATTTATATCCAAGTGTCAGTAAAACTTGGATTATATCCAAGTGCACATTAAGAAAGACTTTTCTGCTGTTATTTTTTTTCTTTTGCTGATTATTAACCTCCTAATGTTTTTATGCATCCAGAAGTACAATATGCTTGTAGATATGGGCCGTTTGAGAGTAACATCAGTAAGAGACAATAACTCTGGATAGTCCATCCCCCTTACTCTACCCTCATGAGCATAAAAGGGAGAGAAAGCACGGGATCTTGCTCAGGAGATTATGAAACCAACGGAAAATCAGTGGATTATAAATAAGCTTCTATATTTTTATTTTTTTTTTTTACACAAAATAGTAAATTTTGTACCTTGATTTTTTAGGAAGAATAGTTGTGGTGGAAAGTATGTGGAAAGCATCATTAGTCAATACTGCCAAGATAGATGCTGTTATCTACAAATCAAAATGTATAAGAATAGGAAACACTAATGTTTGCTCATGACTACTAGGATCAGTCATTAGTTCAAGTGAATCGATAATTTCATAATATGTGTGTGGAATACTTCCGAGTGAACATAGTGTGGAGTTCCTTAGCATCTGTTAAATTTATACAAGAAGTCTGTGTATCTTTTATATAATGTTTCAAATGCAAACTACATTGAAAATATTTTTTCTTTTGAAGTATAAAGCAAAAAATCTGCATTAATGGAATATTAAAATTGAGTGATTTAAGTATAGGAAGATTAAAGTTATCACAACTGTAGTCTTATTTGTTTTCCCTCTGCTCTAATTGGCTCATATATATAGATTTTTTTTTAATCAGTGGGAGCTTCATTCCTGGAAGTATTCCATGGCTTTCAAAAAAAAAAAAAAAAAGGTTAATAGGTCTCCAGTGTTAACTAGCTCACAAAAGTGAAAATTAAAGTGTCTAATATATCATTTTTAATCAGTTTGAATAAACTATCAATATGGTTGTCCAACTCTTGATGAAGATAAACATTTAATTATTTTATATGAATGAATTTGGATGTTCTCAAATTTATTTCCAAGCACAGGATTTAAAAGCTACATAGAATTCAAAATTTTGGGGGGACAAATAATAGGCAGAATAATGGCCTTCCTAAAGATGTTCACATACTAATTTCTCTAGCCTGTGAATGTTTTGCCTTACATGACAAAAAGGAATTTTACAGTTGTAATAAATTAAGATCAGTCTGGATTACCTAGATGGGAAGAATGTAATCACAGTGACACTTTTAATAAGCAGAAAGGAACGTCAGAGTCAGAGAAGGTGATGTGAGGAAGGAAGCAGAGGTCAGAGATATAAGGCTCCAAAGGCAGGAATGCCTTCAGTCTCTAGAAGCTAGAAAAGACAGTTCTGCCAATACCTTGATTTTAGCCCTTTAAGACCCATTTCAAGCTTCTGACCTTCAGAACTGTGAGATTATATATTTGTGTTGTGTCAAGCCAAGGAATTTGGGGTAATTTTTTACAGCAGCAATAGTAAATGTACAGAACTCAGCCAAAAAGATCCATAAAACAGGAATAATTACATTATTTTGATCTAGCTGCTCTCACCCTGTAAAAAATAAAATTCAAGTTCTTTATTAATGAAGTGATAGGTAATGAAGAAAGTCCTTTCTAAGACCTTGCTTTACTATTGAACATATTCATTCAATATTTGTTGTCTTCTTTACCATCAGACTATTTAAAGTGAGGTCCAAAATTATAACATTTATTCTTTCAGTTCACATTCACTCTCCATATCAGTCACAGTGGCTTATGTCCACAATGCTCTCCTGAAACTTACCTCACAGTCAAAAATCCCATATGTTCTTCACAACACATACCCTACTGATCTTATCTGCAGCTCTAAATTGAAATGATCATTCTTTCCTGGAAATTATTTTCTACCTAAGATTCAATGACTCTAGATGTTCCTGACCTTTCAATGACCTGTCCTCCATTTTTCTCCATTTCCATGACTAATCAAACTTCCTTTGGTCAAATTCAAATGAAACATTTCTAAAAATTATGTTCATAAACATGCTGTCTTCTTGCTCTAGACCAGAAATTTCTAAATGTTATCAGTTTGAAACATTCTCTATGTGTATCTTAATAAAATCTAATGGAGAACATTAATATA
This sequence comes from Mesoplodon densirostris, assembly GCF_025265405.1. Lineage (NCBI taxonomy): Eukaryota > Metazoa > Chordata > Mammalia > Artiodactyla > Ziphiidae > Mesoplodon > Mesoplodon densirostris. The sequence goes on along the minus strand of NC_082677.1, from coordinate 28,457,958 downwards.
TAAAATATATATTATTGAATATGCTTGTTTTGAAAATTTAACAATATAAAATATATTGAAAATTGAACCTCTCTTTTTATTGCCTTCTACTTCTGAATCATCCAGGTTTTTCAGGAAACCACAAGACTAATTTCTGTGCATTCACATATACAGTTATTGTTTTCTATTTTTCCACTAGTTGTGTTTATATTAATGAATCTATGCATATAATTCTGCCATTTCTTCAGGTGTCCAATCAAAAGCTCAAATTCAATACACTAAAAATTGAACCCAACGTGTTTCCCACTTGTTTCTTAATCCCTTACCAATTAAAGTCATCATGTGCTCTAATTTAAGTTTTGAAATCTCAGAATTATGTTTGATTTTTCTTGTATATATCCACATTCAATAGGTTATATCAGTTTTTCAAAATGATTTTCATTTTTCATTTTCCTATTTGTTAGATTATTTGTCTACTTGAGGCCTTTATTAACTCATATAATTTATGTCAATACTTCCTTAACTTTTACTACTATTTTCTCTACCTCCTTCCAATTTATCATTCTCTAAAGGTCAAAGCTTCTTCCCAAAACACAGATTCGAACTTCCTTCTCTCCTAAGCAGAAAATTACACATGGCTCTTCTTTGCACACTTAATATATTCTGAGTCCTTCAACAATACATTCAAAGGCTTCTATAATATGACTCTGACTTAAGTTTCCAGAGACTGCAATGGTCCTTCTTCTTAGAAAGATTACAGTGGACAATATTGTTCTTTCTGTACCTCTAGTACTGCAGTTCAGTTTCTTCCACTGCCTCAGTCTCTCCATACCCACAGAATAGTCAAAATCCTATGGGCTGAATTATGTCTGCGCAAAATTCATACGTCGGAATCTCTGACATTCCTGTACACTAATGATGAAAAATCTGAAAGTGAAATCAAGAAAACAGTCCCATTTACCATTGCAACAAAAAGAATAAAATATCTAGGAATAAACCTACCTAAGGAGACAAAAGACCTATATGCAGAAAATTATAAGACACTGATGAAAGAAATTAAAGATGATAAATATAGATGGAGAGATATACCATGCTCCTAGATTGGAAGAATCAATATTGTGAAAATGACTCTACTACCCAAAACAATCTACAGATTCAATGCAATCCCTCTCAGACTACCACTGGCATTTTTCACAGAACTAGAACACAAAATTTCAAAATTTGTTTGGAAAAACAAAAGACCCCGAATAGCCAAAGCAATCTTGAGAACGAAAAATGGAGCTGGAGGAATTAGGCTCCCTGACTTCAGACTATACTACAAAGCTACAGTAATCAAGACAGTGTTGTAGTTGCAGAAAAACAGAAAGATAGATCAATGGAACAGGATAGAAAGCCCAGAGATAAACACACGCACATATGTTCAACTTATCTTTGATAAAGGAGGCAGGAATGTACAGTGGAGAAAGGACAGCCTCTTCAATAAGTGGTGCTTGGAAAACTGGACAGGGACATGTAAAAGTATGAGATTAGAACATTCCCTAACACCATACACAAAAATAAGTTCAAAATGGATTAAAGACCTAAATGTTAGGCCAGAAATTATCAAACTCTTAGAGGAAAACATAGGCAGAACACTCTATGACATAAATCACAGCAATATCCTTTTGGACCCACCTCCTAGAGAAATGGAAATAGAAACAAAGAAAAACTAACGGGACCTAATGAAACTTCAAAGCTTTTGCACAGCAAAGGAAACCATAAACAAGACAAAAAGACAACCCTCAGAATGGGAGAAAATATTTGCAAATGAAGCAACTGACAAAGGATTAATCTCCAAAATTTATAAACAGCTCATGCAGCTCAATAGCAAAAAACAAACAACCCAATCCAAAAATGGGCAGAAGACTTAAATAGGCATTTCTCCAAAGAAGATATACAGACTGGCAACAAACACATAAAAGAATGCTCAACATCATTAATCATTAGAGAAATGCAAATCAAAACTACAGTGAGATATCATCTCACACCAGTCAGAATGGCCATCATCAAAAAATCTAGAAACAATAAATGCTGGAGAGGGTGTGGAGAAAAGGGAACACTCTTGCACTGCTGGTGGGAATGTGAATTGGTACAGCCACTATGGAGAACAGTATGGAGGTTCCTTAAAAAACTACAAATAGAACTACCATATGACCCAGCAATCCCACTACTAGGCATATACCCTGAGAAAACCATAATTCAAAAAGAGACATGTACCAAAATGTTCATTGCAACTCTATTCACAATAGCCCAGAGATGGAAACAACGTAGGTGTCCATCATCAGATGAATGGATAAAGAAGATGTGGCACATATATACAATGGAATATTACTCAGCCATAAAAAGAAACGAAACTGAGCTATTTGTAATGAGGTGGATAGACGTAGAGTCTATCATACAGAGTGAAGTAAGTCAGAAAGAGAAAGACAAATACCGTATGCTAACACATATATATCAAATTTAAGGAAAAAAAGTCACGAAAAACCTATGGGTAAAACAGAAATAAAGACACAGACCTACTTGAGAATGGACTTGAAGATATGGGGAGGGGGAAGTGTAAGTTGTGACAAAGCGAGAGAGAGGCATGGACATATATACAGTACCAAATGTAAGGTAGATAGCTAGTGGGAAGCAGCCGCATAGCACAGGGAGATCAGCTCGGTGCTTTGTGACCGGCTGGAGGGGTGGGATAGGGAGGGTGGGAGGGAGGGAGACGGAAGTTGGAAGGGATGTGGGAACAGATGTATATGATGCACTTTGTTATAAAGCAGAAACTAATAAAATAAAATTCATACATTGGAAGTCCTAATTCGATGCCTCAGAATGTAAATATTTGGAAATATGGACTCTAAAGAGGTGATTAAACAAAATGAAATTGTCAGAGTGGGCCCTAATCCAACATGACTGGTGTCCTTATAAGAGGAAATTTGGACACACAGGGAGACAGCAGGGGTGCACGTGAGCAGAGAGATAGCCATGGGAGTAGGCAGCAAGTGGGCAGCCAACTGCAAACCAAGGAGGGAGGTCTAAGTATTATGTTTTAAAATATTGAGTTTTATAGTAACATCTTTTCTCTTAAACAGATTATTTTTAGTAGACTGACTATTCTAATGTTGAGAATGCTTTAAACATCCTATGACTCTTCTATATCTCTATTATCTATCTATCTATCTATCTATTTATCCGATTGCTCAGTGAATTGTAAATACAGGCAACAATTGGGAAATTTAGGTAATGGAAATCTATTTTCAAAAACAAATATTTTTCTAGATTATTAATATTCCTGATTCATTCTTCCACTTGCATATATCATGTAAATGTAGTAGGTGTTCAAATATTTAGTGTTTGTGTGGTGATATGAATGTACAGAAGGAAAATATTCTAACTTAATTTGGTAAATTACAATAAAATTCATCTTAATCATCAATGTCAGAAGCAGTACTTGATTAATTATTGAAAAAAATCTCTTAAAGCATGAAGTTATAAATAATGACATACAATATTCACACATTTTATTTTATGTTAAATCATATAAAAGTACATTCACTATATATTACCTTGTATTGCAGAGTGTTCTTCTTAGAGAGCAATGTGTTTTGTTTTTTGCATAAACAGTATCCATAGAGTCATCTATCATTTTATTTTTTTACTACAACACTCAATAAGACAGTGCTATTTTAGCCTTTTAGACTTACTTACAAATTTTTGAAGTGTTCAACTTAGTTTTCATGGTAACAATAATTCTATTTGCAATTAAAATTTTTACCTTGTTAAATATACTCAATTAAAAATGAAATTATAGAAAGAATTATAACTGGCAAATAGTAGCTTAGAAAGAAAAGCTCTTCACTCATAAGAGCATACAGCTCAATAGGTTGAAGCAGAAGTGCATGTGGGGTCATGAGAAAAGGAATTCATTATTATTCCTTGGTGTGTCAAATACATTGGTCAGTAGGTTTTAGAAATGGGAACAAAAAAAAATTTTTAATGAAGACTAATTAAGCCAGTGATTTTGTTAAATTCAGGTTCTACGGTTCATAGATGGACATAATTCCCTCTGACTTCTGGAAACAGCATTTATCATGGTGTAATGCATAAAGTAGGTGTTCAGTAAGGGTTTGGTGGGTTACTTAGACATTGAATAATGGTTAATGACACAAGGTAAACAAAACAGACACATACACTCTTTAGCATGTTTCCTTAAGCAGAACTGTCTATTTTCAAGGTCTTAGAATAGCAAACAAGCACAATAATTTAGAGGCACTGGATCATAAGCTACTTGAACTTTTCTGTCATTATTTTACTTTTATCACTGTTTCTAAAAATTGAAACAGATGAAGATTGATTGAAGGCTCATACTGCAGAGACCTATACAGTGAATTATTCAATTTCTTTTCTATGATAATCAAGGTGCTAGAAAAGTAAACAAAGAATATACCATGTAAGAATTTGAGAAGACAATGGAAGAATGGCTAAGTTTAATAGAATTTTTATACTCAGCTGAAATATTAAAGTGTGATGAACAAAATTCAAGAAATATTTAGACACATATGAGCTCAGAAAATATACTCTCAACACACACTGTCTTGTGAATTTAATTGTATTTAAATGATTTTTATCCCCATTGTTAAAAAAAGGTAAGAAACCAAGGCAAAGAAAGACAAGTGATCCACAGACTGAGGGAACAATGAAGAAAGACAGTAAAAAGGAATTCAGGGGCTTCTCTGGTGGCGCCGTGGTTGAGAGCCTGCCTGACGATGCAGGGGACACGGGTTCATGTCCCAGTCCAGGAAGATCCCACATGCCGTGGAGCAGCTAGGCCCATGAGCCATGGCCGCTGAGCCTGCGATCCAGAGCCTGTGTTCCGCAACAGGAGAGGCCACAACAGTGAGAGGCCCACGTACTAAAAAAAAAAAAGAAATTCAGGAGGGCAGACTAGTAGCTGTCTTAGTGAGTAACCAGTCAGCAGATTGGACAAAGATGCATGGAACTTCAGAAGAAAGTTTGTCAACAACAACAACAATAAAATTGAATAAAGAAAATATTGTAATAGAAAGAATTGTAATTAGAATCTTCACGAAAATGAAAAGCCATGACAAGAACAAACATGTCATCATAGTTTATTACAACTGCAGTATTCTTCTCTTCCTTGAGCTTCTAAATAGAAAATCTTTTCTAATTTTACTATATTTCTTTATCATACCCTCATAAATTAAAATCAACCTTGGATTATGGCCAATCTGAGAAGCTTTGCTGTTGTCTATGGGCATACGTATTTTCAAAGACAACTTTTCCTTGTAAGGCTATCACAATAGTCTCTGAGCATTCTAAATGAACCTCTTAACAGTTGTCTGATGATCCCTGTTGGGTATTTAGAAATACAACTTGAGTTCCTGGAGGTTTGTTTGTGCTGGTGGGAAAAACTGTTCAGCAGATTTTCCTTTATGTGGATTAGATATCATGCTTTAAGACCTTCTAAGCTAGGGACAAAAATCCTTAAGTACTCACACAAGATACTCCATGATTTTACACACAGTCCATATAATTTACTTAGAGTGGAATCTCCTTTATTCACCTGATTTACATATCTATCTCTGGAGGTGCTGGTAGGGGTGGAGAGTGAGTGATAGGATCCATTGTATCTTGGACTTCACAAAGTTCTCTGTACAGAAATAGTGAAGAAGCAAGAAGGAATGGGCAACTGTTCCAGCTAGTGTATTTCAAATAATCTACAGGTTTTTGTTTTCATATCTCACTCTGGGACTCTTCAACTCACCTGGCTTTTCTAACCCTTTGAGTTTCTAGAACTCAAATCAGTTTCCTTCTGAGAAAAGACATACATCATGCAAGTCCCAGAAGGAGAAGCTAAAAAGAGCAGAAGGATTAAACTGAAGTAATAATGGCTGAAAGTTTCTTAATCTGATAAAATGCTTTAATCCACAAATCTAAGAAATTCAGTGAATCCCAAGTAGGATAATCCCAGAGATCCATCTTGAGACACATTATAATCAAATTGTTGAAACTCAAAGACAGAGGATCTTGAAAGCAGCAAGAGAGAAGTGACCCATCACATAAAAGGGATCCTTAATAAATTTATCAGTCAATGTCTTGTCAGAAACCTGAAGGCCAGAAAGCAGTGGGTGATGTATTTCAATGGCAAAAAAAAAAAACAGCAAACAAAAAACAAGAAACAGAAACAAACAAAAAACTGTCAACCTAGAATTCTATATTCAGCAAAACAGTCCTTTAAAATGAAAGAGAAATTTAAACATTCTTAGGTAAAACAAAAGGAAAGGGATCTCAATACCACTTCACCTGCTCTACAAGAGGTGCTAAAGGAAGTCCTTAGGTAGAAATAAAAGGGCACTAGACAGTAACTCAAAACATATGATGATATAATGATCTCTGGTAAAGGTAAATACGTGAAAATATTTAAAAAGTGTTCTCATAGTATTGGTTTGTAACTCCATTTTTAATTTGTGTAGATTTTAAAGATGAATGCATAGGAAATAAGTCCTATGATGCAGCTTCTATACACTTAAAAAACCTCTTCCTCTAACTATGCAGTGTACCTTAGACACTATCAATAGCTGCCAAATGAATCACATGGTGATGACTGCTGTTCCTACACTACCTTTTATATATGTAAAGGGGGGTTGATGAAGCCAATAATGGTGTCAGATTGCCATCATACTGACACCCTAATTGAAAACAGAGCATTGACTACTGAGTGAAAGCAAACGTCATCTATGTCATGACCTTTTCCTAGTCCCGAACATTACATCTAATGACACTTGCATGCATTCCCATATATTTTTTTTTCTTTTGTACCATAGATATAGATATAGATATAGATTATCGATATAGATATAGATATTTCATTCTGTTTTCAGGATTCATAGTGAATTCCCGAAAATGCATGGTGAAGATTGCTAGTTCTTTACCCCAAATAAATTCTTCCTCTCTTTTCCTTAGGAACAGAACTCTCATTTTATTCAGGTGGCAAAGTATACAGCTTTAAAATTTTCCCAGTCTATTTTACAGGTTGATGTAGCCATGTAAAAAAGTCTTGCTAATATTTAAAAAAACAGCATGTACTGTGTGGTAATCTTGAATAAGCTCCTTAGAATCTTGAGTATAGCTCATGTGTATATCTTTTTGCTCTCCCCATTTCTTGCTTTCCTGCTTAGGATGTAGAAGGATCATGAGACATATCTGAAAATGGAGGTTTAGGCTAAGGACAGTGGAACAAAAATAGAATAGAATATTATTCCCTGTGAACAGGGAGCTATTATATCAGATCTGCAATGCATACCTCTTGATTTCTTTTACATGAGAGAACTCAATTAATGTATTTTAAGTTCCTATATTTTTCTGAATGTTGTTACTAGAAGGTAAAGGAAATTCCTATTAGATACACAGATGGATTTTTTTTTTATTAAACAGTCCACTTTAATTTCAGAATATTAATTATTTTGTTTTTATTTTAGAAATTACATTCTCCCTCCATAAAATAAATTTACTCTTATTGTTCACCTGGAAAAATATTTTTTAAGCCATGTCGGGCCCTGCTAAAATATGTAAAATATAAAGCCTTCCCAGATGTCTCTTATCCACTCAAAGCCACAATTACAATTACCTCCTCTGCTTTGCTCTCATTAATTTCATCACTTGCTTCTATAAACTGATTAGTTTTTGAATGTGAGAATTGTCTGAGAATTTAGAAGATGTAAATCATGTTATCTATTTTTTATATCTAAACACATAACACATATTAACTTATATCATCCATGCATGCATAAGATATACAGACTCTATATTAAATTCTCATTACTTAATGTCAGAAAAGTTATCTTGAGAACACTCGTAGAGTGTCATTGTTATTTAAAATATCATAAATATCAAACATTATATATATTTATATATGATGTCATCACTGCTCCTGAAGAAAACCAAGATTTTGGTGAGAATCTCAAAATAATAATACCTAATCATAGCTTATTCACTTAAAATCATTCCTAAATTTGAACTGAACATATTTAAAATGTTAATTAGCTACCTAGACAGTTCATCTGGTTAACCACCTCAGTTTAAAAATGAAATTTAATCAAGGAAAATGTGAAAGAAAAACAGTATATTTGAGTATAGTTCTTTCCAGTGTTTCTCTATCTTGCATAATAAAGTGCTTAGAGAACTTCACATGTGAATTAATTCACTCGTGACTTTCCAAAAATCTAGTTGATAAACATTTCCATTTGAAATCTTCAAATTGCTCACCAGTTCAAACCAAAGTTGACATTTTATTCTCCCAACCTAGCTCATATTCCATTTTCTTAGTTTCTGTCCATTACTGTTTTCAAGCTCTCAGTCTGATATGATGAAATATGTTTTCTTCAGTACCTACATCAACTTTGTCTATCACATCAATCTTCCATACTTATTCCTTAGTGTCTATTTCCACAGTTACCACAATGGTCCATGGCCTCAATTATTACACTATATGAATTTAATATTACTGGCTTTCTGCCATAAGACTTGACCCAATATTTATGTAAAGATAATTTTTCTCTGGTTTAAAAGACCTCTATAATTTCTTCCATGTAATTTGTTACTACCTGCTAATATACACCTTCTATTAAAATTAGGCAGTAAATGCCTCTGAAAATTTCATGTGACTTGTTTTTATCCCAAAATATGTATGTTGCTGTATACTGTGGTTTATAGCCTCATATACTTCCTCTTAGATCTGTTTGCCCTTCCAGTGAGGATCGCAGAACTTTAGGCTTTCTTAAGTTCTTCCTATTCCTTAGGCTTTTTTTTTTTTTTTTAATGTTAGGAGTCATCTTTCATTGTCTTCAGCACTTCCTCAGTGTTTCTAATCAGTTATTTCACTGTGCAGATAATGTCAGGTGAGCGGTTTTACATCTCTTTAATGGAATTTAATCTGTTGACTTTGTTAGCCTCTTATTTAGAGGATTTGGACTCTCAATGCCTGTCTGGTTGTTGTGCTGTGCTGTTTGCTTTCCTGCTTGGAAACTGTTAGATGTCTGAACAGTTGCTTACAAGAGAATGGCAGAGTCAGCTCAAGATGAAAAATTGTAATACTTAACAATAGGAATCAGAATGATATCAAATTCATGAACAAATATTTAGTGGTGGTAATGTTGCCAAGAACCTTTAATATCATCTAATAAAATCTTCACAGTACTGATTGAAAATAGGTATCATAATTCTATATGTACAAAAGAGAAAATTGAAATTCTTTGTCATAGGTCACCTCCTCTGCAAATAACTGTGTAGAAATACATACTTGAGTCTATCTGACCTGAAAGCCCATTTTATTCTCATAAAAAAAAAAACTTCAAGTTCTTATCTGCAGTGAGAAAAGATTTTAGTTTGAAAATGAGAGAAATCATTTGAACTCATGTTGAAGAAGTTGTTTTCTCATATCACTGCAAAAGCACAGAAACTTGAAACCCTAGAAAAGAGCAACATGAGATACTCTACATTTAATATAACAAATAGATCAAAAGGAAGTATTTTCACCAGAATTTTCAAGGAGATTCTCAGTCTCTCCCTCTCGCTTTTGGAAGCAAGAACAGAGCATAAAAAACAGCTGTGTGGATATGGTAGCAGCTTATTTGAAAATAGAAATTTCTCATTTTTTTCAAAAGTAATAACCCAACAAAACCCTTTAATTCTTGGTGGACAGTTTAGAAATATGATGAAAATAGGATCACTGCATAATTAATTTGTCTTGTGGCTAACAGACATAGGTTGATTGTACTTACAAAGTCAATCACAAATAACGATAACCCTTTGATAATTAACCCAGTACAAATATACAGATTAATCAATCCTTCCCATTACTGATAGCCTTGTTTGAAAAAAAAATTCCTTCAGATTAAAAACCAAACAACAGAAGAGAACATGAAGAGAAATGTACTAATTCTATTACTTTTCCAAGTCATTTTTTAATGACAGAACAGAGTATAAATATAAATTTCTGTTGTCTATTGTTGGTATTCTGCTGGGAACTCTGGATTCTTACCAAAATCTTCATAAAACTAATGTTAAAAATATGAGAATATTAGTCATTGGATTTGTAATATAAATCTCAGTTATGCTTGAGGACACTATGAGTCATTTATCTGTATGTACAAAGTCAGAAATGGAGGTAGCAACTATAAGATATTCACACGTCAGGATACGGGTAGTGCAGTTCACTTATGGAAACATCTACTTATATATACATTTTTCAAGTTTTCCTTTTTTTCATGTATTTATTTTACTACCTTTAAGTGAGTCAAAAAGAAACTTTAGTGGAAAGTGTTCTACTTAAAGTACTCCTTTACAATCTCATTCCCTAACCTAATTGCCAGCCTTTAGAAATGCAAAATAATAATAATAATAATAATAATAATAAAATAAATGCATCTAGACCATGAACATCATCACTGATATTTTTAGGGCTTGAATTCAGAAGTTATATATGGCCAGTCATAAGTATTCAGCATCACTGATGTTTCCCTCATGAAGAAAGATATCCTATATGTATAAAAATAGGTGTCAGTTCCTTTTGATGAGTTAAATATAGTTCAGGTATCAAGAGTAAACACAATGGGATGAGGATGAACAAAAAAATATAAAAATACGTTTATGTTGATGACATTTACTACTCTTAATTTAGTTTTGACACATTTATAAAAATGTTAACTGTTAGAAAAAGCATGGTTATTTTACAAATTTTCCTTACAATTATTTAAATCTAATTGGCTTCCTCAATGCTGCAACTAAATTAATTTTAACTTCTTGTAATCAAGTCACATTTGTTATGTGATGTCAACACTGTAGTCAAAGTATTTTGGTTTGCAAAGTATTAACTGGAAGCAATTATTCCATTTTCTATCAATGTGTATCTGTGTATCTAAAGGCATATTCAAGCCCTGAGGGTGCTACTTCATTATGAAGTGTGCTAGAGTAAGAATTATTCAGAAAAGGAAAGGAAGAGAAAGCTGTAAACTCCAATATGTTTTAAAGTAATATGTTATGTTTGTTAAATGCATTTTTGGATCAATGCAACATGTCAGATCATCTCATTTTTTAGCTTGCTGTAATATATTTTAGAGTGCACTAAATTAAGACACTGATACCTAGTTACAGACATTACAAATTGCTATCATTGCCCACCCTATTCATGTCATTAATTACATTATCCTAAGTGGCAAGAATGCTTCCCCTTTTTTTTAACAAAACTCAATTAAACTACATTTATAAATCCAATTCACTTGTTACCTATAGAAAAAATATATATGCATTTTGTATCAGTATGATAAAATTCTAAGCATATCTTGGATAGAAAAAATTAACCATCTAGTTAAAAATAAACTTTTATAGTTGATGATTTTCTACTCAAATTAGAAAATATTTACTTCTCCACCCTAAGTAACATTTTTTACCTGAGAAATATATGTACAATCAAATATTAGTAAAGCTGTCTAATTTATTTCAAATCTCCTTGTTAAATAGAACGAGTGCAAGGCAGAAATAATCACAGATGATCTAATATTGCACAAAAACTCATATCTGCTCTGCATACCATTGTGGATGCATAGAAATGTCTCAGATAGACCCAATCCAAAAGGAGACACCTTATTTCAGGGAAATGGAATTCATGAACATTATCACCTTGCTCTAGCACTTATATAACTTATATAATCCAAATAATTATATCAGTAGATATATTTTAAATAAAATAAACATATTTAAGGGCAAGCATACAATAAAATATTCCTCTGAGCATTAGACCACTGTGGAAAAGAAAGTAAACTGATTTTGGGGTCACTGGCATAAATACTACTCGACATAAGTGACTTAGATTTTTAGCATGGTGGTTACTGTCAGCAGGAGGTGGAGAAGTAGTAATTTTTATATAATTAAAATTTTATTTACCAGTACTCTTATCATGTTTTCTGCATGTGTACATATTTTTGAGGTTGATTTAAAAGTTAAACTTAGTCACACTGTCATTAATCTGTAGCGAATATACAAATCTGATTTATTGTGGTAATCTTGAAATACACCAAAAAATTCACCTTAGATATCAGGTGAAAGTCATAGAAAATTTCCTGAGATATATTGATAATAAACCTGCCCTATAATACATATTTTTTTCCAAGGATGCATTTTCTCAATATCTCAAAATATTGTCATTTTTAAGGTTTATTCTCTAGCATTAGAAGAATAACATTTATCTATAATTCAAAACACAAGAAAATCAAATAAATGTAAAGAAAGTTATTCTTTAAAATGATATTCATTTATCTCATACTTATTTATGTAATCAGAACAAATTGCTTTGTTTTCAATTGAAAAATAACCACAAAAGCAAATTAGAGCTTTGTATTAAATTCATGAAAGTCGAAACCAAGAGTTGGTGGCAGAAACGTCTTTCATAAAGTACTCTGCTTCAAAGAAGAAACTACATTTTGATAGTTAGATTATTGAATCCTGACACATCCGAATTATTCTACATAGTATCCTCCTTTGTGTACATAAGTATTAAAAAAATCAGTAACAATCAATTTCATTAAAATAAACTTATCATGCCTAAAGAAAGGACTTGGACCGGCTATTATGGTTCTTTTAAATTCTAGCATGCTTTGATTTTTTGGAATATGTTTATATCAACTCTAAAACCATCAAAAATTTAGACTCCTTGAAATAGAAATAATTTTAAGTTATATTTTTTGTGGTTATTGTTGCATCATCGCTGCTATTTATTAAATAGGGAAAGGTCTTAGATTGAAGAGTGAAAATGCAAGATTCTGAGAATATGAACTGAATGTACAAAACAAGGAAGGCCTGAAATAGATTATTATGTTTAGAGAAATGCAATAACATCAGTAAGACTAAGACATGCCATGTTTGTGTTTGAAGGTATGTGTACTGGGCTGGAGCTAGGATTTGAGAAAATAAAGTTAGGGAGATAGGCTAGGGCCAGATTATGACAGGCATTGCATGCTATACTGAGGAATTGGGACTTTGACCCCAAAGATTTAAGGAAATAGTGAATGGTTCTGAGCACCAAGTCAATATATTAATGTGGTCAGGTTTTATTTTATAGTTTTTTTTAAGAAAACATTTTTGCTTTTAACATAACTTGAAGGAAAGCAAAACATAAAATAGAATAAAGTTTTCCTTGATTATTTCTTGGGTTTGATTTTGTTAGAAAAGGAAATAACTGGGCTTCCCTGGTGGTGCAGTGGTTGAGAGTCTGCCTGACAATTCAGGGGACATGGGTTCGTGCCCCAGTCTGGGAAGATCCCACATGCTGCGGAGTGGCTAGGCCCGTGAGCCATGGCTGCTGAGCCTGCACATCTGGAGCCTGTGCTCCACAACAGGAGAGACCACGACAGTGAGAGACCCGCATACAGCAAAAAAGAAAAAAAAAAAAAAGGAAAGGAAATAACTCAATAAATTACAATGGTGTAATTGAAACTTTTGATATATGCCCTATAATAACATATATTTAATACCAAATAAACTTTTACCTCAGATTCTAATTTACTTCAGGCTACATACTCACTTATAATTGTAAACCGTTGCCTTCAAACTTGAATTTTTTATTAAAGATTCTGTACTCAATCATATATTCTTAATAATATTTAAAATTATAATAGTAATAAAAATAACTAAAATATTTTAGTTGCTTAATGTCTGCCCAGCACTGGGGTAAGTGCTTTATATCAATTTGTATGCATTTAATTATTACACCACCCTAAAAATAAGCTCTTAGCTGTTTAGTCTCCCTGTATATTATAGTGGCTGAAATGAAAACATAGTTAAACTTTTCTCAAGTTTAATGTATTTGTGTATAATTGGACATTCTGTAGAATATTATTGTCACATTTATATATTAGTTGACTCTTTTTCATCATTCAGTTCCAGTGTACTGTTTAGTTCTTGGCCCATTCTATTTTTACAATGTACACTGCTACGAAATCCAGCAATCTAGGGGAGCCACATAAGAGTATTCATTTCACTGCTTGTTAGGCAAAAAAAAAGATAGCCAAAAGATAGGATGAATTGTCCCCTCTTCTAGGAAGAATAATAAAATTTGTTTTCTTGTCCCCTGGATCAGAATGTTGCTAATATGTACCTGGAGATTTCTGTCACCTTACTTAAACTCTCACTTAGTTTAGATTTGGTAGTAGTATGCTAATTCGATATTTAATACGTTAAATTGTTACTTAAACATTCTTTAACACAGCACAACCATTCACATCTTATATTTTTCTTTAGTGCCGACTCTAAAGACCAATGCCAAGTGTTTGTGGAGAAAAAGGAAGCAGTGGTCTATGGAAACATTATCTTCAAGTCTTGCATGTGGAAGTAGAAAATCTGAATTTAAAACCACCTAAACAGTTCTTTTTATGGTTAAAATATCCTCCATTTTCCAAAACTTAGCATCATTTTATGCTGTCTTTATTTGTGGCTTTATCCTCGTAGTTTTCCACTTATCTCTAGCTCATACTTCTTTCAACCCAGACCTGGCTATCCAAATACCTACTTTGAATGTCCTCTGAGACATTTGAAAGGCTTTATTTTTTATTATTATTTTTTTTTAGTACGTGGGCCGGTCACTGTTGTGGCCTCTCCTGTTGCGGAGCACAGGCTCTGGATGCGCAGGCTCAGCAGCCATGGCTCACGGGCCCAGCCGTCTGCGGCATGTGGGATCTTCCCGGACCAGGACACGAACCCATGTCCCCTGCATTGGCAGGCGGACTCTCAACCACTGAACCACCAGGGAAGCCCTGAAAGGCTTTTTTTTTTTTTTAAGGAGAATAATTAATTCCTTACTCCTGAGATTTCATTTATATGCATAAAGATTCATATCCTCCTTCCTGACCTCCTTCCACATTTTATTTCATTACAAAGAAAACAAGACCATTTATCGGACTGGTAAACCAAGGAATAATAGACAGTGATGTATAGGCCAGATTCAGCTTTCTTCCTGCTGGGATTAAGGAAACATTAAGGAGCATGTGTTCTAATTTGCCTCACACCCAGTCCTTCATTGTGTTCTCTTTTCATTGCCACACAATCATATAGAGGGTAAAATTCAAATTTATACATAGCTGTAGAATAGAAAAAAAAAAGAAAATTAGGCTACAGTTTTCTTTAAGATCCAAGCAATCATGGAGAAGCAAAACAAATATTGCAAAAAAAGTAAACACATTTTAAAATACTGCAAACCTTAGTAATCACCATGATTTAACAGACATTACAAATTGATGCATTCAGCTTCCAAAAGGTTAATGCTTTAGGCTGTCAAATAGAAGTGAATTAATTAAATGAGGATAAACTAAGATAAATTAAAAGTTTACACTTAGCTGTGATATTAACTCCTGCTCAGCATGACCTATCTACTCATTTCTCATTTCTGTAAAATACATTATAAAAAAGTAGAGAATACATATTCAAAGTTACCTTTAACAATAAGGGTCAGAGTTCTATTCTAAAGATTTTAAAACCACAAGATACAAATGTATTGCAAGGGCATAACATTCCCCACAGGGGATCTATTTAGTTGCTTGTGGTCATCCTGAGCATTCTACTGAATACATCTGTCCTCCTAGATGTCCAGTATCCCTCCATCTGATTTGGCAGCTATATTCTTAAGGGTACAACGTGCAATATTGAAATCAGCAAAATAAAAGCTTGGGTCTTCATCAGAAAATTCAGACACCAGAATGAAACAGGATGGAAAGATGAGGAAGAGCTCTAATTAATGAGGTATTAAAGAAAATGTGAGTTAACCATCAGACATATAAACTGATGTATAAACTGGTTACATTCAAAAGTTACCAAAAAAAGGAAAAAAATATGCTCAAGAGCAAAGTTCCATAAATCACCAGGGGGTGTGAAGAGTGGCTGGAGGTAATGTTTTATTTAAAAAAAAAAAAAACATAAACTAATGTAATGGGACAGTTTCTCTGTCACAGGTTTTAATGACTAGAATTTTATTCTTACTATTTTAATTCCACTAAGAGTCAAGTTCTGATCTGTTAATATTACAAAATAGAAAAATATTGTGCCAGATTCTAGTATAGCATATGAAATCTCTTTTCTCATACAGTTCATCCTGCAGACAAAACACTCTGTCCAATCAATAAGCAAAGAATTCCAGGAAAATGTAGTTGGAAATACACTGAAACAGAGTTAAAGTGTAGAGGACAAAAATAAGTCCTTCCACAATGCTTAGAGCTTTCTGTGCTATTTCAATCATAGAATGTACCTGCATATAACTCACTTAAAATTGTGGCATTTGTGAATTATAGATCTTTTGCACATGTGAAATACTGGTAAAAAATTCACATGCTTTATCTTATTTCATCCTCCTTTTAAAAGTTCTTTACAAAAATAATTGGAAGGGGCTGAATTTTCTGTTGCTTTTTTTTTAAAATCAATCAGCAAAGACATTACATAACATCTATAGTTTAAGAAATTGAGGTAAGAATACATGGTTTTCTAGGTGTTTTGTGAAACGTTTTGAAGGAATAATGAAACTTCTTGAAAAGATGGTAAGAAACACTTGAAAGTCTTATCTATAACTTATAGCCAAGTAAATAGTTGATGCATTCCTCTGATTGATGAAGAGCCCATACATTTTAGGGAGGGAGAAACAAGAAGGAAGGAAATAATTTTTTATTTATTAAATAAGAATATCAAACAGTTTTTCTTATTTAATAACTGGTTTTAGTAGGAGATGCTATTAAAAGCCCATTGAGAAGGGTTAGAATACATGATAGAAATCTACAAAGAACATAAATGAATTGAACTGGATACTATATAAAATTATGACAATAGTCTAGTACAGAAATTTTTCATGGAAAATTTGAATTAGATATCAGTGTAAGTGAAACAAGAGGAAAGGGAGCAGGGCACAGCATTTAAAAGGACGACATAGTCCGAGGACATGACATAAACTGATAAGAAACAAATAGGTCCAAGATGGTAGATGAGTCAACTTCCACTAGAAATTGAGCCTCAGTATATGCTCATTGTAATACATCAACGAGCTAAATGACACACCCACAGGTGTCATGACAGTTCCAAGGCTGACCATAAAGGCCGAAAAGTGGGCAGTAGCCCAATTCCTGGAAATTCTCACATCTTCCCCAAAATAGCTGGAATACCCCTCCCCCTCATTAGCCTATGAAGTTACCCAGCCCATAAAAATTAACCATAACATACCATGTTTTGGGGTTCTCGTCTTCTAAGATGGCCCACATTCCGTCTGTGGAATGTATTCTCCCAAGGTCTCTTGCCTTCTGAAATGGCCCATACTCTGTCTGTGGAGTGTGCTTCATTCTAAATAAAGCCACTTCTCACGTATCAATTTTTCTCTCACTGAATTCTTTCTGAGATGAGACATCAAGAACCTGAGCTTCATTAAGTCCTAAGACCAGGTGTGTGATATCAACTAAAAGACCATGGGTTCAAGTTGCAATCTGAATTGCACGGTTTCAGCATGAACTTGGGTTCAACAACATAGACATTCAACAGATAAAAATCTAGTACTATTATCCTTTAAACTGATGGATCACCTTATGAAAAATTAATATTTTATATAGGCATTTTTTTAAAACCTGTAGCACTCAATTATAATACAGCTGTTATTTAATTTTTCACATTTTTTATACCAAATTCAAGTTAATATTTTTCCTAAGGTTCAATTTTTGCTTATTATGTTGTGATTTCATGTATACCAATTGTTGGAACTCTCAGGATTTATTCCAACTTTATACTGAGATATCAAATTGGAAACATGTTTCTGTAATTTTTAAGTGCTATCTCTTCTTAATTCCTACATTTTAATTTATGTATATCTTTAATGCTCCTGCATTTCTATTAAAAAAAATAACTGAAGGATAAATAGCAACCACTGATTTCAATTTCTATCTTTACCTGCATAATAACATCACATTATCAAAGTCATATTTGGATGTTAAATCCTATAAAATAATTTTGATAAGTTAATGATTTTATCTATACTTCCAATAAATTGAAGCAAGCCTAGAGTACTCATTGATCAAACCAAACATATACCTTGTAATTGAGTGATGACAAATGCCTTGTGTGATATTTGTTGCCATGTGCCAATATGAAAAATTATGTCTGTATGTGTTTGTTTAAAAATCTTCATTGAACCATATAAAAATAAACTTGGTGGAATCCTTGCTATGCATGATTTTAATAGCCAGTATTTCAAGATATATCTGAGATTAAACTTATTTTTCATCCTGTTTCTTCAGTCTATCTGAAGAAAATTTAGGATATTTATTTATGTGTATATATGTGAGAAAGTGTATGTGTGTGTGTGTGTGTGGTGTGGTAATTAGACTTTAGAATTTGCTTGAGGGCATTAGTTTGAATAAATATTTGTTAAGGGCAAACTACTTCAACTGATACTTGTTTGCATAAGTTGTTCCTTAGGGGTTAGGTGCTTAAAGTCTCCTTCAGGGATATTGCTTTGCATAAGCTGTTTGCATTTAGATTCCCTTTAGGAAATGTTAATTGCTTGAGCTGTCATTAAAGAGTGGAGATTTAGATTCTGTTAAAGTAATACCCTGGAATGTGACTGAGAAGAACTGCTAAGGTGAATTTGAATATATTTAAATCTTGGAGGTTTGCCACAGAATGGATAAGCCAAGAAGTGAACTGTCTTACTGCACCATTAGAAAGTAAGTTCCATGTAAGCAGGCATGGAGGAAACATTATTTAAGGAAAAGTCTATCTTTGCAGCCCATTTTTATCCCCATACTACTCATTAAACCTTATAATAAAGATAGCATGCCTCCTTTGGTAGATAATTTTAAGTTGCTATGTGCCTCAATTGATAGAAACTATTTGTTTCTTCTTTTAAAACAATATCCTGTTGGTCATAATAGTTTCTTAAAATGTACTAATACCTGAACTAGTCCACATTAAGTAGGATTCTATTTTCTATAATATAGTTTTCCCAGATATATTAGTTTAGGAATAGAGGTTATCTGTTGATTCACCATAACCTAACATACATCATTCCACTACACCTGCATCCACCTTTTGCATTAAAACTTTTAGCTCTTCTATCAAGCATTCTCCACTCTAAAATTAATGCTTAATATTTTCTATCTAAATATCTATCTAGCCATCCATTAATCATTTCAAACATCTGCTGTTATGTTAATTTTATATGCATTTTACTGTTGATTCTTTCATTCAGTTACCTATTCATTTATTAATTCACTGAGGATTCCTTATGGTGCAGGCATACTCCAAGTGTTGAAGTAGTATACAAAGGAAGCAATATCTGTACTCTCATGAGATTAATATTCTAGTAAAAGAAGTGAATGATAAAAAAGTAAATAAAAATTGAGGTTACCTCAGATAGAAGTTATTATTACGAAGACAATAAAAATGTGTAATGAGTAAGAAAACGTGAGTGCAGTTGAGGAGACAGAATAGAAAAATTTTTAAAGGATAAACTAATGAAGCAAAATATAGTTTGTTTTCTGTAAGATTTTGGATCCAATTGGTCTCAATGAATATTTTGGTTATTAGAGTTAAGTGATTCCTCTTGTTATTATCATAGAGAGACTTCAGAATTGCATGATTCCTATCTGTTGTAAAGAAGTGACAAGGCAATTATATTGGCACTTGCTACTTATGTTTTATAGTATTGAATCCACTCATTCTTAGATCTTACGTATGCACAGATAACAAATATAGTTATTGTCATGCCTGTTTTTAAAGCATTCTGTAGTTGGCACTCTTATTTGCTCTACCCAACACCTTTTATTGTTCCCAATATTTCCCCAGTTTTCTTGGAGATGTCCAGCCTTCCCTGAAACAGCCTGGATGCTTCAGTGTGAACTGATCAAACATGACCTCAGAGATTAATTCATCTAAGAGTAATTCCAACTCCATTACACATGATTCATTCTAGGCATTCTAGGCACCTAAGGCATACAGGCCACAGGTATTCTTGATATTGATCTGGAAGGGATAAGCCTGTAGAGACTGCTGGCAGTCAGACAAAATCCATTATTTCCTTTCTTCCTAGGCACATGGCTAAATTACGTTTCCAAGGTTCTCTTATAGTTGTGTTCATATGATTAGACTTTTGCCAGTGACACAGGAGCAGAAGGGATAGGTGTAATTCTATTCTTTTTAAAATTCTACTCTTTGAAAAGTGTTTCAGATAATACCAATAAGCAACCAAGTCCCAATAAGCAACCAAGTTTGGGAAATATATCTTGAAGCTTAAAACATTTAACTTAACATATATAATTTCTTTTGTCAGTTTTTATTTCCTTCATATGTCAATTTATATTTTCAATAATATACTATCTTTTGTTTCAGGTTTATTGAAGTGTAATTGACAAAGTTCTAATATATTTAAAGTATACAACATGATGATTTGATATATGTATACATTATGAATGGATTCCCCCATTGAGTTAATTAACACATACATCACCTCACATATTTGTTTTGTTTTGTTTTGTTTGTGGTACACGGTTCTCTCACTGTTGTGGCCTCTCCTGTTGCAGAGCACAGGCTCTGGACGTGCAGGTTCAGTGGCCATGGCTCACGGGCCCAGCCGCTCCGTGGCATGTTGGATCTTCCCGGACCGGGGCACGAACCCGTGTCCCCTGCATCGGCAGGTGGACTCTCAGCCACTGCACCACCAGGAAAGCCCCACCTCACATATTTATTTCTTCTTATTCTTTTTTTTTTTTTTTTGGTGAGAATATCTAAGTTATACTCTTGTAGAGAATTTCAATTATATAATACAGTGCTATCAACTATAGTCACCTTGTTATACATTAGACTCTCAAACCTTATTCATCTTATAGTTGAATGTTTATATCCTTTTACTATCTCTCCCTATTTCCCCCACCCTCTCAATAATGTAATATCTAATGTTATTGTAATTTACCTAATATTAATACATTGGAAGAACATTATAAGAGTGAAGGAAGAATATATATTTTAGTTATTGATTTTCTAAGCTTTTATATTTTAAAATTTTTGTATTAAAATATTTTGATCATTGAATCTGATATTTGTGGAGTGTCTCAGTCCCCAATATATGATAATATATTTTTCCATAATACTTTAGTTGATGATCTTTCATTAAACATCAATATGTGAGTTATGATAACTGTAGGAAAGAGTGCTAAATCGCTCCTCCAAGTTTGTTTTCTCTTTCTTTCTTAGTGTTAGAACCTCTGATATTTACATAGACACATTCTGGATGGTCACCCAGAATAATGACACCATTTCCCAATTTCCTTGACCTTATGACTAAGTTTTTGCCAATGGGAGTTAAATAGGAGTACGGTATGCAATATCTTTCTAAAAAAGAAAAGCATAAGCTTTTTCTCCAGATTTTTTTTCCTGCTGACTGGAACATGTTCAAGATGCCTGAAATCTGAGCAGCCACCTTGGACCATAAGATCAATGCCATGTGTTAAGGAGGACAAAACAACAAGATCAAAGGAATGCTTGTCTCTGATGATTGTAGAAGTGCGCTATAGCTCTACACTTGCTTCTTATGAAATTGGATTCATATCAGGTGTAAGCAACAATTAATTGAGGTTTCCTTAATTTTGCAGCTAAACATGGCTTCTGTGTAGCATACCTCTAAGCACATCATTAAACTGATGTAGAGAAGATATTGAGGTCTATGGAGATTTCATCCCCAGTTTAATAGTAGATGGCATTTATATGAACTCCAGTGTGAAGATGTTCCTTGGATTTTTGCATTGTAGAGACCCTATTGCCAAACCAAATGTTAAAGCAATTAAATTATTATAATCAGTTTTTACCTCATTATGTGGAGACATAATTGGACATTAAACAAGATTTATTAGACTCTAAGAACCCATCAATCCTATAAAATTTTAGTGATTGAATTCCATGATAAAAATGACTTTGAAACTCTCTACATTATGCTCTGTATTTCACCGTCATTACTGACCTGTAACTCTTATTAAGATACAATTTGCTCTTCTTCAGCTGCCCTAGGACCTAGAACAGCCATTAGTGAACACTTCAGCACTGATATCCATCCCTGGTATTGATCTGCTTTTGGCAGGTTCACTTTACTAACAGAACACATCATTGGGGTTTTGTGTTATGTTCATTATAAGAAAAAGCACCAACGGCCCGCACACGTATTGCTTTGACAGAAACTCTTTTCCAGTATATCAAATGACATGAGTGTCAAAGATATTTTGATGACTGTGTTTTCTACTCCACTGGTATGAATGTTAGTAAAGTAAAATAATTTTTAAAAAATAAAAATAAGCTAAACCTTCCCCAGAATCCTATGAATATAAAATCATCCAACCTGTTCACTGAGAAAATTGAGAGATTGTTTGATTACACATTCATTTTCCAGTCTCTGTTTGTAATTTCTGCTCACTAGTGATTTTAATTCCATGCAATCACTGGTTATTGTGAAATTATATTTCAATAATGTGACCTTTGCTGTTTTCTTTTTATGCAGACACATTTTTAACAAAGATTAGATAGAAAAGAAGCTGTAATAATCACCAATTTATGTTGGTGCAAAAATGCACCAATATTTTGCTTCTTTAGAATATAAAATAAATGTTTGGAAACTGATATCTTCAAAACTTTTCTTCCCAAACTTTCTTCAGGTTTCAATCACTGGTGTTAGAAAGAAAAAAAAATGGCATTCATTCAGTTTTGCCTTCACAGAAAGATTTTTCTCGTAGCCTACAATTTCTCTACACTTTTGTGAATGACACATTATGGACATTATTCCCAAAATAGGTTAGAGAAGTTAATAACTCTACAAAAAGAATACTTTATGTTAATAAGGTGCCTATTATTTTCCAAGCTCTGAATTTTAGCACTTTCTACTACTTATGTGAATTATCTCTTAAAAAATACTATGAGGTACATATTTTTATTATCATCACTGGATAGGTAAAGAGAATCACAGCTTAAAGTAAATACATAGAAGCCTGAGGTCATATTTTTCATAAAGTTATAATGCTGGGATTTGAATCCAGACTGTTTAACTCTAGATCTTTCTTATAATTCACTGCACAAAGAATCAGGAGCTACTTGGAAACTCAGCAGAATGGTTAGTAGAAAAATTATTATTATTTTTTTAATCTAGTTAAACAGCTTAGTCATTTTGTTGGCTATGCAAGTAATGTGTATGTTTTATAAAATAGATTACCATAGAGAACTAATTAATATATCTATCAGCATTTAACAAAATATGGACCCAGGGAAAAATCTGTCCTCTTTCTTGTTTTTAAAAATAATATTTTAGTGGAACACTGATACATTCATTAATTTAAGTATTGTCTGTAGCCATGTTTTTACCACAAGGGCAGAATTTAGTAGTTGTAGCAGAGACCACATGGAATGCAAAGTCTAAAATATTTGCTATCTGCTTTATGGAAAATGTTTGCAAACATCTGATGTAGATTATTATATTTCATATCATATAAGACTTCAAAGAAGATATTTAGCTTCTATTATAAGTTGTAAAACTAAAGATATCTTTCTAAATTATCAACAAATGAAATATTTTGAATGATCATATTAAAGGGGTAAATTGTCTTTCTTATCTTCCTGTAGAAAGTGGTGTTACAATTTTTTGTCATATTAAGAGATAAAAGGAGATGTAGTCAGGATGTAAGAAATATATTATGCAGATATACCCAGAAGTTTGTCTTTAAAATATTATGTTATCTTTCAGGATTTATGTTTATTTGTATGCTTTCCCCACCCATACTGAACTCCATGAGAGCAGGCTTTGTGTTCTTATTTACCACTTTGCATACATCTGCCAATTTTTAGGTGAGTACTTGGCACAAAATAGATGCTAATGAAAGTTGCTAATAAACAAACATGTTTATTTAATTGTATAATTATGCAATATATTCTTATGTAGAATAAATAAAAATAATTAATTATCCATGAAAGATTAGACACTATTAATCTACCTACATAATCCAAAAGAATGAAGAAATTAAGAAAAGTAAACTCTAATACTGTATACAATTACAGCTATATAAAGTTAGGAAGAAGAGAAAAAAGAAAGGAAATCCCTGTCAAGAGAGTTGTTTGAAGTAATATATTAAACAAAGATAAATATAAGGGCAAAGCATAACAGGAAAAACAGAATCAGATGAAGGAAGCCATTGAAGGATAAGAATTTTCACTTGAAATTCAAGAAGAAAATCATATCTTTATTTTCCATATAAATGTAAAGATTGAACAGTAGCTCACAGAGCTGTCTCAGATAATTAATTGTAGCATCTTTGTAAAAACAAAAATTGTTTTTCTCAAGTAATCACAAACAATCAGGGGCATAGTAAAGAATCCTCTGTAATGCTACACCTCACAGAACAAACACATTTGAAATATACACGTGTATATATGCACATTTGCAAAGAGAGGTAAATTATTTCAGAAATTAGGACTCGTTTTATTAGACCCTAGATCCAGAATAATAGTGTATATAAATTTGATTTTAAAGAAAGGTTAGGGAAATATGAGCATAAAACTGCCTCAATTTTCTACTTTGCTTTGACTATGAGAGAATCTCTTTCATAGTTCATACTATTTATAAGTTATTGATTTTGGAATGATTCAAAAAGAAAAATGAGTTTGCTCCAGCTGTTACCAGGCCACTCATCCAAAACATCCAAGACATAGAGAACAAACGTATGGATACCAAGGGGGGAAAGGGGGGGTGGAATGGATTGGGAGATTGGGATTGACATATATACACTACTTTGTATAAAATAGATAAGTAATGAGAACATACTGTATAGCACAGGGAACTCTACTTAGTGCTCTGTGGGACCTAAATGGGAAGGAAATCCAAGAAAGCGGGCGTATATATATACACGTGGCTGATTCACTTTGTTGTACATCAGGAACTAACACAACATTGTAAAGCAACTATACTCCAAAAAACAAACAAACAAACAAGCAAAAATCCTTAACTAATCAGATCCTAGCCAATTGTGAACAGGTTAGAAAATCTGAGGGAGGATTTTAAAGGGTAACTTTTTCCTTAAAGAAATAAAAAAAAAGTAAGATAGATTTTTTTAAAAAAAACATGTATTTTCTTTCTTTGTTTTAAAGCTAGAACGCTGAAAGACAACCTCTTCCACTGCATGACTAATGACATCCTAAGCTTCAAAGAAAATGCAACCATTTGTGTGAGGAGCCAGTGAAAATCCCAGGGTAATGAGAGTCTGTTATAAATTGTTCTCTATATTTATTTGATACTAGATTTTCTGGTACTGAAACATTTCCTATTGAACTCCTGAATTTTGTCTCATAAAGGTGTCAACATTCTGCATTTCATATATATATATATATATATATATATATATATATATATATATATGAAATATACATATTTCCCCCACATATAACATGGATTGATCCTGTATATAAGCAATATGACCCTCTACAATTTTAACGCTTGATTCAGACTTTAATACTTATACATATTTTCTCTGAAAGGTTGAAAGAATTATTACAGTTGACATAGCTTTTAGACCAGAAAAAACATTAAGGTGAAATATTCAAACTTACATAGACCTTGTTTTATCCATAAAAATTTCCCAGATTCTATTTCAGAAACAAGTTTTGTTATCTTCCTTGTATAATGCTAATATTTTCAGTTACAATTTTAAAACCACACCAACTACATTATGTAAAAGGGCAGGTTCTCTAGTGTTTGAAGAATCATAGAGAAGTACTAGGATTTCTGATATCAGTAAATTTCACTGGGCCTTTGGGGACATCTTGATGTGGCTAAGAATGAGTTGCTTCTCCTTGAGCCTCTGTTTTGAAGGCATTGTTGATTAATGCCTTGGGGTTAGACTAAATGAAGTTATAGTCCAGGCTATACCACTGAATAAGTAGGGTTTACATTGCCTAAAAGTTTTAAACCTCACATTCCTCACCTATTAAGTGAGTGTGAGTGCCAGATGAAATAAAATTTACAAAGCTCAATCCATTCATGACACCATTAAGCAATAAGTAAAATGTTATTTATTATTATTTAGACCTGGTCTGCTCTCATGCTAACCCTAAAGTCAATTTAAAATATCAAGCAATAAACCAGTTTCTAATTAAACTTCACTCTTCTTCATGGGATTAACTAACTCCAAGGAAGTCTGAGTAGTACTTTCAGATTATTAATCTAATTCTAGATTTATGAGTTAGTACACTAAAAAGGGGTAATTCAGCACCGTGTTCCTTGACTTTCTGAAGGCAAGAATAATAATTTCTTCTTTTTTTTTTTTTAGAATTGTATGCAATGACACATTTTAGGTTCTCAATATACATTTGAATGCTGGGCAAATAAATGGAAACATGTTTAAATAAATGATCTCCAAATTTTATTTTTACTGAAACTAAGCACAAACGAGCATTGTATTTTCTAATGGGGGGCTCTAGACTCAGACGGCCAGGGATCAAGTCCAAGTTTTTCTACTTACTATTTCTATAACTGGCTGAGTGATCCACTGCTGTATTCAGCAACTTTTTCTTCTTCAATAAATGACCTCAAAATCTGAACAACTCACAAACAAAAATCCCAGTTCTACGGGCAGGCTATGTCTATGGCTCTTCTCAGCTAGGTTCAACTGTGCTTGAATCCACACCTGCATTGTGTGCAGGTCTGTTTTATACACCTTTCTTTCTGGAACTCATACTGAGTGCAGGAGTTCAAGAGAATCAAGGAAATATAGGTGATGCTGTTTAAAGCCTATTCTCAGAACTGGCACACTATAACTCCTTCCCACATACTGCTGGGTAAAAGAATCACACAGTCCAGCTCAAAGTCAATGGTTGTAGATATATACTTCACCTCTCCTTTGGGAGGCATTAAGAAGCCCCAAGTCAATGCACTAGGGTATATATTCATATGATAAGGAAGGGGAAGAATGATCCAATCTCCAACACTATGTCAGTGTATTTTTCCCTCTGATTATGTTAATAAAGTCACTGAATTAATAGGATTATTGTGAGAATTAAGTAAGATAATAGACAAAGTATATAACACAGTGACTGGCAGAAATAAAATGTAATATTAATAATTCCTATTAATATTATATTTTTGTTCCAAGACCTCAGTATACCATGTTCTTTCCTATTTGGCTCACATAATTACTGTACAGTTTCTAAACTTTGGTGTTTGTGGTATGCAGTATCCAAGATGACCTCCATGACTCCTGCCTTCTGATAGTCATGGCCTTGTGTATGTATACATGTTAAGAGGAGAAATGATCTAGAATATATAGACAACTTTTCACCACCTGATAAAAGGAGGTGATATAGAATTTCCTGGTAATATAACAAAATAAAATATACAGTCACTTAATCTTTACCAACTCCATTTATACCTTTTTTTTTTTACATAATCTCTGTCAGGAGGAAATGTTATTTAATATAACTGATAGGCACATGCTATATTAAATAGTATTTACTGTGTGATGTTCCATAGCCACATCTATTTTGCATATTTAGAAATGCCAATAATTCTAAGTCCCAAGAGCTTTTAATAAGAAGAAAGACATATATATATATATATATATATATATATACACTTATTATATATATACTTATTATATATATATATATGTGTGTGTGTGTGTGTGTGTGTATTTCACATCTTCTTTATCCATTCATCTGTTGAGGACACTTGGTGATTTGATGGACAAGGGGTTAATATCCAAAATATATAAACAGCTCATACAAATCAATATCAAATAAAAAAGCAACCAAATTAAAAAAAATGAGCAGAGGACCTGAATAGACATTTTTCCAAAGAAGACACACAGATGGCTAAAAGGCACATGACAAGATGCTCAACATTGTTAATTATTAGAGAATTGCAAATAAAAACAGCAATGAAATATCACTCATACTTGTCAGAATGGCTATCATCAAAGGCTACAAATAACAAGTGTTGGCAAGGATGTGGAGAAAAGGGAACATTATGCACTGTTAGTAGGAATATGAATTGATGCAACTACTGTGGAAAACAGTATGAGCTTCCTCAAGAAAACTAAAAATAGAACTTCTATATGATCCAGTAATTCTACTCCTGGTTTTATATCTGGAAAAAAACAAAAACACTAATTCAAAAAGGTACATGCATCCCTATAGTCATGCCAGAACTATCTAATAACCAAGATATGGAAGTATCCCATTTTTTTTCTCGAAAGTGTGAGATAAAACTCCCATATGGAAGATATTCTGCTCATATCAGAAGGAAAATAAGTTTTATCATTGAAGACTGGAAGTTGAAACAGAATTCTGTACAAACAGGCCTTGTTAAAATATTTCTGATCTTTTAGCCTCGTACATAGTTTACTTTTCCACAGTGGTCTCTTTTTGTTCAACCTGGTGTAAAGCGTTCAGGTTTTGTGACTCCTTTGGATCTTCATTTCCTTATGACAGCTCCTGTGTCATGTAAAATTTATGTTAAATAAGTTAATATACTTTTCTTCTGTTGCTCTGTCTTGCGTCAATTGAATTCTCAGCCTCAACTAAACCCCTAAGAAGGTAGAGGTAAAATTTTGCCTCCCTCTCCTACCATACTAGACAGCATCATTTTATTTTCAAGTTTTGGAAACACACAATATATTTGAGGCTGAAATTAGTTCCATAAGTAAAAGATTCAGTTGAAAATATGGAATTTAGTCATTTGGGCAGTTAAAATGTTATTTTTTGTGATATTTCATATAAAATATATTATTTCTAAACTCTCAAAAATTGTAAGGTATGAATTCATATTTCTATATATGAAAAGTAGACAGAAATAAAATAGTTGCTGTTCTTTTTAGATGAAAGTTGTCTTCTGCAATTTTACATAGTTCACACAATATTTGCCTCCTGTAACAGAAGTAAAGTGATTTTTTTTACTATTATACTTAGTTTTATATTTTCCATAAAATAGTTAAAAATGACTTATGTTCATGCACAGTGTATTACCTTCATAGGGCTGCCTTACAAATTCTCATGGACTTGGTGAATTAAAAAAACCAGAAACCTATTCTCTCACAGCTGTGGGAGCCAGAAGTCCAAAATCAAGGTGTTGTCAGGGCCAGTTCCCTCCAAGGGGTCTAGGGGAGAATCCTCTCTCAGCTTTTCCAGCTTCTGGTGGCTCCAGGAGTTCCTTTATTGGGGGCTACATCACTTCAACCTCTGCCTGTGTCTTCATGTGGCCTTCCCTCCTATGTATCTGAATCCCAAATCTTTCTTGGCCTTTCTTTTATAAGTACACCTGGCACTGGATTTAGGTTCCACACTGAATCTACGATATCTACAAAACCATTTTTCCAAATAAAATTGCATTCATAGATTTCAGGGTAAGGACATGGGTATATCTTTTGGGGGCTACTATTGAACTCATTCCGCCATGCTAATATTATTTTTAAAAAACTATTATTAGAGTAATATGTCTTAAGAAAAATGGGAGATATATTACTTGGAGGAAAAGAGATAACTTTTACATGTTTAATTTTTAAAAGCATATATGCATGGAATGACTACAGTTTTAATCACCATAGGGAAAAAATATAATTCATGTACACAAATAGCCACACAGTACAAGATGTAATGCCCTGATAGAGAACTAAAATTGAAATTATAAAAATAAAGTATGAACTTTTATAATAAAATTCAATTGTATATTAAGTGAAACTTTTTAAATAGATGGTGAGTGTATAAAAAGTGTCTATTGGGCTTCCCTGGTGGTGCAGTGTTTGGGTGTCCTCCTGCTGATGCAGGGGACACGCGTTCGTGCCCCGGTCTGGGAAGATTCCACATGCCGCAGAGCGGCTGGGCTCGTGAGCCATGGCCGCTGACCCTGCACGTCTGGAGCCTGTGCTCTGCAGCAGGAGAGGCCACAACAGTGAGAGGCCCGTGCACAGAAAAAAAAAAAGTGTCTATTGAAGATAGTAAAAACCAGTTGTTCTACTTACAATCACATGTTTGTTAATGTAAATTCAACTACAAATTCTCTAAACTCTATCTTTGGGAAATGTGGATAAAAACTTCCTACTGAAATTTTGTGGAAAAGATTAAAAAAATTGAAGCATGTCCTAATGCAGCTGATGACTATGCAGATGTAAAAAATACCATATGGTTATAATATTTAGTTATTAACAATTTTTATGTGGTTAAAAACCTATTGGACATGATGCCCCAAATATTCAATATTCTGATATGATGTACATATTTGGAAAAGTAGTTAAATCTTTATGTAGGTTGATCAAAATAAATGCTAATTTACATCAAGGGTAAGCAAAAAATAGCACACAGGCCAAATCTGGCCAAACCTGCCTTTGTAAATAAAGTTTTCTTAGAAGACAACCACATACGTTTGTTCATCTATGGCTGTTTTCCTGCTACAACCGCAGAACTGGGTAACTGTAACAGAGAACATACAGCCCACAAAGCCTAAAATACTTTGTACCTGACCCTTTATAGAAAATGTTTACCATCCCCTATAATGGATCAGCATTTTGCAACAGCTTTTTGAGATAATGGGTATATTCTACACCTGTGATCTCCAAGAAATCTGCTACCAACCCTACCAACCACATGTGACTGCTGAACATTTGAAATGTGGCTAGGGTGACTGAGGAAATGAATTGTTAATTTAACTTACTTTAATTTAAATTTAAATAGCTGCATGTGGATAGGTTACCAGATAGTGCAACTGTAGATGGTATTCCAGCTGTGGAATACAGTATAATTTTAGTTAAACAATTTAAATACAATGTGACTACTTTTTTTTCAAGGATTCAGGTTATAAATACACTTGTTGCACTATTCACAAGTAATTATTCCATGCTAGAAAGTTTAAAAAAAATGAAAAATCCTGGAATGTAATAACACGGTGTTACAGATCGTTAAAGTGTCACAGAAATATTACTGCTTCTCTAGTCATGTTATATGCACAACATGGTTGATTATTACAGAGGATGGTGGTATAAAATAATGTTGAAGATTTTTTTCAACTATTGAAAGAAATAAGGTCCTTGTCATCCAGTGAAAATACATGCTTTAGCTTACTGAAATAGTGGGGTCAAAAATTGGGATTTGTGGGGTTTTTTACAGAAAATCTATCTACACAGTTTGAATATTTCTTAGCAATTACTACCAAGCATATATACAAATTATATAATTCACTTTTATCCTTAGTGAAATAGTTTATTTGGGAAACTCCTCTGGTAAGGATTAATATAACCCAATTTCCTATACAGATATAAGTTTTCAGAAAGGAAAGTAATACTCTGAACTATATTCTTATAAATTGTGGAATTAGATTGAAGTTTAGAAAATATTCTCTGATTTGCTACTTTATGAAAATGAACTAACATTATTCAATTCACCTCTCTCAATGAATATTGATAGTGTGAATGAAGTGCTTCAAGTGGAAGTTATTGAACTACAATAAAATTTGATACAGAAAATTAAATATGATAATGCTGGTATATTAGAACTTTACAAATACCTTAGGACATGTTACTATAAATATAAAAAACATTGTGAAATATTATATCTATCTTTGGAAGCACGTACAATGGTGAACAGATGTATTCTACTATAAAACTGAATATAGTTAAATATTCTTCCATGTTAAGTGATTCAAAGCTGATTTCTTATTGGATACTAAGAATGATATTGATATTTCTTGATATAGAAAAAAAGGATCCAGGTATCTGGAACTAAATAAAAGGAAACATAGATTTGAACAATAATATATGTTATCCTTAAAGGTGTCTATTTTTAATATTAAATGCAAAATGCAATACTCACTATCGTATATATTATAATTGTATTATTTTATATTATATAAACAAAATAATATATTTGTATATAATAGTACATATATAAAATAATAATAATCAATAGAAAATTTAATTTCTGGTAGTCAATTTTTCTAATTTCTGTCCTGATTCACTTATTTATATTTACTACATTGTCTTTGTATAGACATTTGTGTTCACGGCTTTCACAACACACAAAACAAAGGTGATTTCAATATATTTACAAAATGAATGTGAATGAGTAAGCATGACTATATAGAAGTACAAATGATAGTAGTTGGGAACTAAGAGGATGAAGATGTTGAGAAGTGTAGGAATGCAAATATCCTCATTTTATAAAGGATAGTGGGCAGGAGGTAATATCTAGTATTGTTACAACAATAAATAAAAGTGCAATAATATATTTATAATGGAAATTAATGGAGGAACTGAAAATATTATTATTATTAAATTATAAGTGGTGGATTTAACTGTGGGTCATTAGTATGGTAAATCCTTATAATCAAAGTAGGAAATTAATTGAGAGGTCAAGAAAAAGTAGAATAAATCATTACTTAAAAATATGAAGAAAAACTAATATAAGAATCTTAAATCAATCCCCCATGAGAAGTTGACTTGGGCTTATGAGGAACAGGTCAGGATTTATTGCTGCTATTTACAGTCATTTATTGCAGAATTTAATTGTTTAATACAGGGAATTCCCTGCCACTCCAATGGTTAGGACTCCATGCTTCCACAGCTGATTGTTTAATAGAGTGCAGCATTGCTTTCGTAAAAAAAATGTTTAGGATACATTTAAAAATCTGAATAACCAAGTACACCAAAATTGCAAAAAAATATACAGGAATTTGATAAATTTGAAAATGCCTCCTCTTTTCAAAAGAATCAAAAATGAGGGAAATGAAAGTAAATGCAGACTTCTTTTCCCCTATGGTAGGCACTTGCCTTTATTCTTAATTGTTATACATATATTTTGAATTATACATAATAAAACATCCACTGAAACACTGTTCTTCAATAATTCAATGCTGCACCCTCATGAAACTAACATTTTAATTGGGAACACAATTGAAAATTAATTTCATTAAACTTTGATAAGCATGTTTGGCAAATTAAAAGACACTGTGGACTTATCTAGTAAGAGTGTCTCACGTAGCCAAGGCCAGATCAGGGAATATTTAGTAGACAAAGCCATATTTCACACTAAATGTCTTAATAGAGAATTCTTGACTGAGGAGTCACATGTGTATGACAGAACACTACATCTGGAAGACATTGGGTGATTCTAGATATATAAAGATAGAAGTAACCCTCTTGAAAGGTGTTTGGTAACCAAAATAAAATTAATCTTTTTGTCAGTGGCCTTTAAATATTACCCTTTGTACATTTGTAGGCTCATGGTTAGTAAGGCTTCTGCTCTGGTAATATATAGAAAATAAAACATAAAATTCATACTCATTGCAAATCTAATTTTTTTAACACAAGATTATAGAGGAGTTAGAAAAAGTAGAAAGAACCATGTGACAGTAAGTTGTAGGCTTAATATCACACCAACCCCTAGTTGTTAGTATGTTTTTACTACAACAAGAATATTCTTCTGTTACTACAAAACCACCTTCAAAATCAGAAAATTAGCATACATATATTACTACTATCTAAGCTTCAGACTTCATTAAAGTTCCCCAATTAGTATGTTAATATTTTAATAGGAAAATAATTCAGTTCAGAATCACACATAGTAAATAGTTCTTCCTGTCTCCATAATTTCCCTCAAGCAGTCTTCAGTCTTTTCTTAATGATCTTGACACTTTTGCATATCAGAGATAAATTATTTTATAAATTGCCTCTTAATCTGGAATCATCAGATGTTTCTTCATGATTTGATTCATAAATCTTTGGGAAGAATAGCACAGGAGAGACACTGTGTTCTTTTTATTACACCTGATGTGGTGGCATATGATTTTAATTTATCCAATTACTGACGGTTTTCATATTAATCACTTGATTGAGGTGATGTTTGCCAGTCTTCTCTACCATGTGGTTGATATTTTTCTCTTTGAAATTAATACATATTCAGGGGTAGGTTACATTTATACCTTATACATTTCCTGTTCCTAATCATACTTTCAATGCATTTATTCATTTATTGATATCTATATGGTACCCATGTTTTTCTATTTTATTCCATGTACTAGAATCTGTTATTATAGTTATTTATTTTCATGTTAAAATTTTTCCAGATATAGTCAGTTGGAGAAGCTCTTGAAAGGCAGTTCCTGTGTTCTTTTGAAATGCCCCCATGATTCTTTGACCACTTTATTTTCGAGGATAACAAGATATCCTAGATTCATTTTGTACTTTACATGAGCCAACTTTAGAATCAGCCATTTCTACAAGAAGCTTTGGTTTCTTTTAGAAGAAAATAACATTTAGAAGTCAAGAACCATGATCTAGTTATGCTCAAGGTGAATGAGGTGTCAGTAATGACAGGCTTTTTCAATGACTAGATCTAGGGAATATACATAGGAATGTACGTATGGAACAGAGAAGAACAAACCTGACTCCATATTGGATCTATTCCTTTAGCTCTAATCTTTGTGCTCTGTTGCCTGTGCTTAGTCATGCTGGCTCTGCACCTTTCATAAAAGAATATTGCCTATAGCCTGAAATACACAGGATAGCCCATTCTCTAAGCTGTGACCTTTAAAGATATAACACTTTCCATTCATACAGAGATTAAAATTTGCAGAACAGAGAAAAAAAATTATCTTGTTGGAGGTTATAGGAACATTGTGACCAGACCTACATGGACAGCTGCAAGAACAAAAGATTCTGGCACCAAGACATATGAAACAACCAGCCATGTCCTCCCCTTTTAGTATAAAGAAAGCCTGAATTCTAACTCAGGTAAAATTGTTCTTTGGGACACTAGTCCACCACCTTCTTGGTCTGCTGGCTTTATGAATAAAGTCACTATTCCTTGCCCCAACAACTCATCTCTCGATTTATTGGCCCTCTGTGTGGCGAGCAGTATAAGCTTGGACTTGGTAACACATACAGATATTTACACACACAATTAAGTCTATGTTCATCTATCTATCTATCTAATCTATCTATTCTATCAAACTGCATATTAAAAGTCAAATCTTCACCCTGTTGTATACAATTTAACACCACAGGATACATTTCTAGTTTTCTCACTTTTTGTATCTGAAACTTCTTTATCCACTCCTAAGAAACCTTGTTTTATTAACTTTAATATATTTACTTATTTGATTAATGCCCTGTATCTAACCAATCTTCCGCCTCTGCTGCCACCCGTTTTCTGCACAGATACCCACCACTCCCTGCTTCAGCTCTGGCCTCCTTTCTGGGCAGCACCCCTGCCCCATATGGATGTCCTCCTCAGCCTATTAGATAATTAGATTTTAGTCCCTTTAATGTATAAATACCATCTCTGTGCATCTCTAATAAGTTACAATAGACTCCAGTTTTTGCAAAGCTATTTGATTTTTTATTTCAGTTAACACTCAAATGTATAGAAATACTTTGTTGAATGTATATTATGCATGATCAATACATTATAGACATCATTGTCCACGTATCAAACTCTAGTGGCACTATTTCAGGATTATATCCCCCATGGGAGGCACATTCTACATTATTTTTTTCATACTAAGTTAGCCTTTTCCCATTGAAGAGAATACTAAGATACTGTACTGTAATATCCAAAAGATACTGATATATGTATATGTATTTCAAAAATTAATATTATTACTTGATATTTATTTGGGGCACACATTTAACACTTAAGAGTTATTAATATTATAGATAGTTTGAGCTTAAACTAGGCCCTTAAATATGCCTTCATGTATATGAAAAACTATACAACACTGTTTTAGTGCCTCTGTGTGTGTGTGTGTGCAATTAAAATTAGAACAGGTAAGAGAATTACTAATATTCTGATTCTTTTGAAGGAATAGGCTTTGTGAGACTGTATGTGCTTGCAGAAATCCACCGAGCAGAAAATTCACATAACATGTTGGGAAAGGGCTTCCCTGGTGGCGCAGTGGCTGAGAATCTGCCTGCCAATGAAAGGGACATGGGTTCGAGCCCTGGTCTGGGAAGATCCCACATGCCGTGGAGCAACTAGGCCCGTGAGCCACAACTACTGAGCCTGCGCGTCTGGAGCCTGTGCTCCGCAACAAGAGAGGCCACAACAGTGAGAGGCCCGCACACCATGATGAAGAGTGGCCCCCGCTCGCCGCAACTAGAGAAAGCCCTCGCACAGAAACGAAGACGCAACACAGCCAAAAATTAAAAAAAAATAATAATAATTAATTAAGACCACATAGTAAAAAATAAATAAATAATAAAATCTTAAAAAAAAAACATGTTGGGAAAGAGCATAGATTTTTTCTCAAGGCATTCTGATTTAAAGTCCCAATTCTCTTCTGTTTATGGGTTTGGGGGAAAAAAATCACCTGACCAATTTGTATTTTAACCCTCATCTACAAAATGATGATTAAAGAGTGTCTGTCTCACTGAGTTATGGTGAAGATTAAATTTGTTTCCAGTATAAAAGGACCTGGCATATAGTATACACTGTGCAATTGTTAGATATTATTATTGCAATATAAAATATTATTTGCTTACAGATGATATTTCTACTGTGTGTTCCTTGGAAATCTAAAATATAGTCCTTTATTAAAAGTTCACCTTTCACTGGAAATCTCTCTTTATGCCTAAGAATATTTGGAAACCAATTTGATCATTCCCAACAATTTTACTTATATATGCTAGGACATGTGAAAGTTATCTAATTTGATTTCTCTGTTTTATGTCGCCTCTTTTTAATGAATCTCCCTCTAGCCAATTTGAATAAGAAAATGGTTAAGTGGTGAATACTTTAGTGAATTTAGTAAAAGAAATGCATAACTGTGGATATCTGGGGAGAACAGCTTGCATTTGCCAGCAAACTAACCAGAAGGCACATTTAACAATTTTTGTCAATCCCTTTGCATTTGACAAGTAAAGAATATCCACTGTTTCATGTTTTTTTTTTCCAAAAAAGGGTTGTCCACTTTTATTCACATTTTCCCACAGCTATCTAAACACCTGAGCAATAACTATTTCCTCCTCTTCCTGCCCTGCTTGAGCTACTCATCCATATCTATTTTTTGTTCCCTCCTGTTTTGGAGGACAGGTGTCCTTGATTTGAGAAGACTAGTGTGGATTCCTAGTATCAAAGGTTATTCCACCTATCTATCTTCTTCCAAAACAATTCAAAGTAACCTTTCATCCCTCTTCCTTGTGGACCATCATTAATGAAACTTCATTTTTCATGTTACAGTCCTGCTGGCCACCACATCTGAAACCATAAGAATGACAGTGTATGCAAAACCTCATCCTACTGCGCTTTTGCTCAAGGCCTGTGAAACTGAGATCCAATGCAGAAACTCCTGGAGTTTTGATGTTTCACTTTGAATGGAAGCTTTGTTGTTTGGGCACCAGAAAAGAAAAACCTAGGGAGAATTGTTAGGTTACAAAGTTGGATAATACCAAAATGTTAAAAAAAAAAAATGCTGTAAACTAGGAGTCATGGAGTTGCCCCTGGATGTGAGTACATGATGAAGACTTTTGTGTATTGTATTTTGTTAACCTTAGAAATTTAGATGTATTGGGCTCAACCCACATTATTTAGGCTATTTATTTACAAGATCATTTTAATAACCAATTAATTGCTTGCAGTGCATTGGCAGACCTGTTGTACCTGGTCTATCCAGAAGAAATCATTATCAGAATTAAAGTTAAGTATGTTCCCATAAAGGCCTTTCAAAACCCCCCAACAAAAAGGATTAATTATCTTAGATAGGAACATGTGCACATTATATCAATCAACAAATAAGAACTCAGCTATGAGTTAATCTATGTTTTGCAGATTTAGAGAACTAATTTTGGAAACTGGATGAATTATCAAAATCAGGTACTTAGCAAATGCAGACAATAGTAGAGCAAGCCAGCTTAAAAAGATATCATGATGGCTTTCTGTGGCAGGATGACAGACAGAATCGGTAAAAGGATAAATGAAAAGAG
The DNA here is from genome assembly GCF_025265405.1 of Mesoplodon densirostris. Taxonomy (NCBI): domain Eukaryota; kingdom Metazoa; phylum Chordata; class Mammalia; order Artiodactyla; family Ziphiidae; genus Mesoplodon; species Mesoplodon densirostris. The sequence continues at coordinate 28,419,931 of NC_082677.1, read as the reverse complement.
ACAGACAATTTTCTACACAGAAGGAGATTTTCAAGCCATGCCAATCCCTGAAATGGATGTTGTAATAAACATAAACAGATCCCTGCTCAGATTAAGGTGATCTTTTATGGTAATAAGAAGCAATGTATCATAACAGTTAGGAGCAAAATTATAGTAAAAGAAAACAAAATATAATTCAGTAGTAATAGTGTCATGTTTTGTGTTCATTCAATCAATAAATTTTATTATGAATCTGCCATTTTCATACACTATACTAGACACATGATGCAACAGTGACTTTTTAAAAAATCTGCATTTAAAAGATGTACATTCCACTATGACACTGGGTAAGTTACCTAAACTCTGAAAGTCAGTTTCTTAGTATATAAAAAAGAATAATAAGAGTATCCCATCTTGTAGTTAAAAATAAAATACATTATTTCCTTGCCCATAGTCAATAATCAATGTTACCTATCATTATCATCATCTTCATCATCATCATCATCAAAAATTATTATATTTGTCCTCATCTATCATAGGGAGCACAAAAGATAATTATTACATTTGTACAAAATGATGAAAGGTATTCATATCTCTTTACAAAATGGTTCTAAAGGACAAATACTATTATCATTATTTTTTACTGTAACACATGTGAGACCATTTCTAAACATGTTTTCTAGATGACTAATTTAAAGAACAGCCCCATATATGTTTATTAAATTTCCATCAGTCGTAGACAACACCAATGAATTTTTTTAAGAAGATACATGATATGTAGAGGAAATTTTCAGCCCAATATTTTTGATCTATAATTTGAGGATATAATCTGTCCCTTATTATTCCAGAAACAACTGTGTACTTTTAGAATTGAAATTCTTCCACCATCCTCTATCCATCCAATTGTATATTAGCTAATTCATTCAAGATACTTTGGTTTTTAAATGTTTTACACTATCTTAGTAGAAGGATATGCATGTCATTAAAACATGGTCTTGTCCTTGAAATAGAAATAGTACCACTGGGGAGACAGGTATGTGTTTATATTTATACTGCTTCGATTCTATGACAGAAATTATTATTTTAAAAGTGTCCATTCTGCCACCTTACCTATAACTCCTTTGACATGCCCATAGCAGGAACTAGATAAGTCACCACTACAGCTGCCTGAATTTCAGGTTTAGTTTGAGGCTGCTTTGCTCTTCCATATCAGCTTTGAATCCTCTTCCTCAGTGACTAGTCTTATATGACTTAAGATCTCAACTATTTCCCTTTGTTTAGTGTGATTTATTGAATTTATTTTGGATTCTAAGACTTATATCTGGTTTTGTACGTTTTTATGTAACTCTATACAGGAGTGGCTTTTTCCCTTATACTAGGCCTGAGTATTTGAGCACGTGATGACACACATCCCAAGAATGCAAGGAAGTGGAGAGCAAAAAATATAGAGAATTACAGGAAACAACTGACTCACATCTTACAGGGGAGTTAGATTCTTAGGACAGCACATGAAGCAAGAGTTTTGCTTAAGGAAGCCAAATAGGAGTTAGACATATTGCATCAGAATGAGTTAAATACAACTGATGCTTCCTCCAGCATCAGAACAGATTTAATAGCAGATGAATTGATTGCTGATAATATTAATATTAATAAAAATAACATGACTAATATCTCTGCACCATACATTCTTTTAAGCACTGTACATATACTAATCCACATAATTTTTCAATAATCTTAAGAGATAGCCCGGAGGAAGATGGCAGAAGAGTAAGACGTGGAGATCACCTTCCTCACCACAGATACATCAGAAATTCATCTACACGTGGAACAACTCCTACAGAACACCTACTGAACGCTGACAGAAGACCTCAGACCCCCTAAAAGGCAGGAAACTCCCCACATACCTGGGTAGGGCAAAAGAAAAAAAGAATAAACAGAGACAATAGGATAGGGACGGGACCTGCACCAGTGGGAGGGAGCCGTGAAGGAGGAAAGGTTTCCACACACTACAAGCCCCTTCGCAGGCGGAGACTGCAGGTGGCAGAGGGGGAAAGCTTCAGAGTAGCGGAGGAGAGCACAGCAACAGGGGTGTGGAGGGCAAAGCAGAGAGATTCCGGCACAGAGGATCAGTGCCCTCAGGCACACACCAGCCCGAGAGGCTTGTTTGCTCGGCCGCCGGGGCGGCTGGGGCTGGGAGCTGAGGCTCGGGTAACAGCTTTCAGTCGGAGTGCAGGGAGAGGACTGGGGCTGGCGGCAGGAAGAGAGCCTGAAGGGGTTAGTGCACCACGGCTAGCCCGGAGGGAGTCTGGGGAAAAAGTCAGGAGCTGCCGAAGGGGCAAGAGACTTTTTTTTTTTTTTTTTTTTTTTTTTTTTGCTGTACGCGGGCCTCTCACTGCTGTGGCCTCTCCCGTTGCGGAGCACAGGCTCCGGACACACAGGCTCCGCGGCCATGGCTCGCAGGCCCAGCCGCTCCGCGGCATGTGGGATCTTCCGGGATCGGGGCACGAACCCGTGTCCCCTGCATCGGCAGGCGGACTCTCAACCACTGCGCCACCAGGGAAGCCCCCAAGAGACTTTTTCTTCCCTTTTGTTTCCTGGTGTGTGAGGAGAGGGCATTAAGAGAGCTGCTTAGAGAAGCACCAGAGACGGGTGCGAGCCGCGGCTAAAGGCGCGGACCCGGAGACAGGCGTGGGATGCTGGGGCTGCTGCTGCTGCCGCCACAAGGCCTGTGTGCGAGCGCAGGTCACTGTCCACCCCGCCTTCCGGGGAGCCTGTGCACCCCGCCACTGCCGGGGTCCCGGGAACCAGGGACGGCTTTCCCGGGAAAGCACATGGAGTACCTCAGGCTGGTGCAACGTCACGCCGGCCTCTGCCACTGCAGGCCCGCCCCACACTGCGCGCCCCTCCCTCCCCTCTGCCTGAGTGAGCCAGAGCCCACGAATCAGCGGCTCCATTAAACCCTTCTTGTCTGAGCGAAGAACGGACGGCCGCCGGCGACCTACGCACAGAAGCAGGGCCAGGTCCAAGGCTGAGACCCGGGAGCTGTGAGAGCAGAGACAGGGAAATCTCTCTGTACAGCCTCGGAGGCAGCGGATTAAAGCTCCACGGGGGCCTCCCTGGTGGCGCTAGTGGTTGAGAGTCCGCCTGCCGATGCAGGGGATACGGGTTCGTGCCCCGGTCTGGGAGGATCCCATATGCCGCGGAGCGGCTGGGCCCGTGAGCCATGGCCGCTGAGCCTGCGCGTCCGGAGCCTGCGCGTCCGGAGCCTGTGCTCCGCAACGGGGGAGGCCACAACAGTGAGAGGCCCGCATACCACCAAAAAAAAAAAAAAAAAAAAAAGCTCCACGGTCCACTTGATGTGCCCTGCGTCTGTGGAGTGCACGAATGGACAGCGAATCATCCCAAATTGAGGAGGAGAACTTTGAGAGCAAGATTTCAGACTTTTCCCCCTTTTCCTCTTTTTACAACGAGTTATCCCAAATTGAGGAGGTGGGCTTTGAGAGCAAGATTTTCGATTTTTTCCCCTGCTCTCTTTTTGTGAATGTGTATGTGTATGCTTCTGGGTGAGATTTCCTCTGTATAGCTTGGCTCCCACCATATGTCCCAGGGTTCTATCTGTCCGTTTTTTTCCAATAATTACCTTTTAATTTTAATAATGCTACTATATATTATTTTTTATTATTTTATTTTTTTATTTTTTTATTTTTTGCGAGACGTGGGCCTCTCACTGTTGTGGCCTCTCCCATTGCGGAGCACAGGCTCCGGACGTGCAGGCCCAGCAGCCATGGCTCACGGGCCCAGCCTCTCTGCGGCATTTGGGATCTTCCCGGACCGGGGTACGAACCCATGTCCCCTGCATCGGCAGGCATACTCTCAACCACTGCGCCACCAGGGAAGCCCGCTACTATATTTTATACTTTATTCTATTTTACTTTACCTGCTCTTTCTTTCCTACCTTCCTTTCCTCCCTCCTTCCCTCCACCACACCTTTCCTTCTTTCTCTCTTTCTTTCCTTCCTCCCTCCCCCGCTCCCTGCTTCCTTTCACTCTTTCTTTTTCTTTCCTTCCTCGTTCCCTCCCTCCCTCCTGTCTGTCTTACTTTCCTACCTCCCTCCCTCCCACACTTCTTCCTTTCACTCTTTCTTTTTCTTTCCTTCCTCCCACCCTCCCTCCTTTCTTTCTTTCTTTCTTTCTTACTTTCCTTCCTTGCTCCCTTCTTACATTCACACTTTCTTTTTCTTTCCTTCCTCCCTCCCTCCTTTCTTTCTTTCTTTCCATCCTTCCTCCCTCCTTTCTTTCTTCCTGCCTTCCGTCCTTTCTTTCCTTCTTCCTTTCTTTCTCTCTCTCCTTCTTTCTTCTACTAATTCTTTCCTTCTAATTTTACTCCCTTTTATTCTGAGCTGGGTAGATGAAAGGCTCTTGGTGCTGCAGCCAGGAGTCAGTGCTGTGCCTCTGAAGTGGGAGAGCCAACTTCAGGACACGGGTCCACAAGAGACCTCCCAGCTCCACATAATATCAAGCGGCGAAAATCTCCAAGAGATCTCCACCTCAAAACCAGCACCCAGGTTCAGTCAACGACCAGCAAGCTACAGTGCTGGTCACCCTATGGTAAGCAACTAGCAAGGCAGGAACACAACCCCACCCATTAGCAGAGAGGCTACCTAAAAACATAATAAGGCCACAGGCACCCCAAAACACACCACCAGACGTGGACCTGTCCACCAGGAAGACAAGATCGAGGCTCAACCACCAGAAAACAGGCACTAGTTCTCCCACCAGGAAGCCTACACAACCTACTGAAACAACCTTAGCCACTGGGGACAGACACCAAAAACAACGGGAACTACGAATCTGCAGCCTGCAAAAAGGAGACCCCAAACACAGTAAGATAAGCAAAATGAGAAGACAGAAAAACACACAGCAGGTGAAGGAACAAGATAAAAACCTACCAGACCTAACAAATGAAGAGGTAATAGGCAGTCTACCTGAAAAAGAATTCAGAATAATGATAGTAAAGATGATCCAAGATTCTATTTCCAAGATCCATAATCTTGGAAATAGAATAGACAAAATGCAAGAAAGAGTTAACAAGGACCTAGAAGAACTAAAGATGAATCAAGCATCGATTAAAAACACAATACATGAAATAAAAAATACACTAGATGGGATCAATAGCAGAATAACTCAGGCAGAAGAATGGATAAGTGAGGTGGAAGATAAAATAGTGGAAATAACTGATGCAGAGCAAAATAAAGAAAAAAGAATGAAAAGAACAGAGGATAGTCTCAGAGACCTCAGGGACAACATTAAACACACCAACATTCGAATTATAGGGGTTCCAGAAGAAGAAGAGAAAAAGAAAGGGACTGAGAAAATATTTGAAGAGATTATAGTTGAAAACTTCCCTAATATGGGAAAGAAAATAGTTAATCAAGTCCAGGAGGCACAGAGAGTCCCATACAGAATAAATCCAAGGAGAAATATGCCAAGACACATATTAATCAAACTGTCAAAAATTAAACACAAAGAAATCATATTAAAAGCAGCAAGGGAAAAAAAACAAATAACACACAAGGGAATCCCCATCAGGTTAACAGCTGATCTCTCAGCAGAAACTCTGCAAGCCAGAAGGGAGTGGCAAGACATAGTTAAAGTGATGAAGGAGAAAAACCTGCAACCAAGATTACTCTACCCAGCAAGGATCTCATTCAGATTTGTTGGAGAAATTAAACTCTTTACAGACAAGCAAAAGCTGAGAGAGTTCAGCACCACCAAACCAGCTTTACAACAAATGCTAAAGGAACTTCTCTAAGCAAGAAACACAACAGAAGGAATATACCTACAATAACGAACCCAAAGCAATTAAGGAAATGGGAATAGGAATATACATATCAATAATTACCTTAAATGTAAATGGACTAAATGCTTCCACCAAAAGACACAGACTGGCTGAATGGATACAAAAACAAGACCCATATATATGCTGTCTACAAGAGACCCACTTCAGACTGAGGGACACATACCGATTGAAAGAAAGGGGATGGAAGAAGATATTCCATGCAAATGGAAATCGAAAGAAAGCTGGAGTAGCAATTCTTATATCAGACAAAATAGACTTTAAAATAAAGACTATTAGAAGAGACAACGAAAGACACTACATAATGATAAAGGGATCAATCCAAGAAGAACATATAACAATTGTAAATATTTATGCACCCAACATAGGAGCACCTCAATACATAAGGCAAATACTAACAGCCATAAAACGGGAAATCGACAGTAACACACTCATAGTAGGGGTCTTTAACACCTCACTTTCACCAATGGACAGATCATCCAAAATGAAAATAAATAAGGAAACACAAGCTTTAAATGATACATTAAACAAGATGGACTTAGTTGATATTTATAGGACATTCCATCCAAAAACAACAGAATACACATTTTTCTCAAGTGCTCATGGAACATTCTCCAGAATAGATCATATCTTGGGTCACAAATCAAGCCTAGGTAAATTTAAGAAAATTGAAATTGTATCAAGTATCTTTTCTGACCACAATGCTATGAGACTAGACATCAATTACAGGAAAATATCTGTAAAAAATACAAACACATGGAGGCTAAACAATACACTACTCAATAACAAAGTGATCACTGAAAAAATCAAAGAGGAAATAAAAAAATACCTAGAAACAAATGACAATGGAGACACGACGACCCAAAACCTATGGGACACAGCAAAAGCAGTTCTAAGGGGGGAGTTTATAGCAATACAATCCCACCTTAAGAAACAGGAAACATCTCGAGTAAACAACTTGACCCTGCACCTAAAGCAATTAGAGAAAGAAGAACAAAAAAACCCCAAAGCTAGCAGAAGGAAAGAAATCATAAAGATCAGATCAGAAATAAATGAAAAAGAAATGAAGGAAATGATAGCAAAGATCAATAAAACTAAAAGCTGGTTCTTTGAGAAGATAAACAAAATTGACAAACAATTAGCCAAACTCATCTAGAAAAAAAGGGAGAAGACTCAAATCAATAGAATTAGAAATGAAAAAGGGAAGTAACAACTGACACTGCAGAAATACAAAAGATCATGAGAGATTACTACAAGAAACTCTATGCCAATAAAATGGACAACCTGGAAGAAAAGGACAAATTCTTAGAAATACACAAACTGCCAAGACTGAATCAGGAACAAATAGAACATATGAAAAGACCAATCACAAGCACTGAAATTGAAACTGTGATTAAAAATCTTCCAACAAACAAAAGCCCAGGATCAGATGGCTTCACAGGCGAATTCTATCAAATATTTAGAGAAAAGCTGACACCCATCCTTCTCAAACTCTTCCAAACAATTTCAGAGGAAGGAACACTCCCAAACTCATTCTACGAGGCCACCATCACGTTGATACCAAAACCAGGCAAAGAAAGAAAACTACAGGCCCATATCACTGATGAACATAGATGCAAAAATCCTCAACAAAATACTAGTAAACAGAATCCACCAGCACATTAAAAGGATCATACACCATGATCAAGTGGGTTTTATTCCAGGAATGCAAGAATTCTTCAATATATGCAAATCAATCAGTGTGATACACCATATTAACAAATTGAAGGAGAAAAACCATATGACCATCTCAATAGATGCAGAGAAAGCTTTCGACAAAATTCAACACCCATTTATGATAAAAACACTGCAGAAAGTAGGCATAGAGGGAACTTTCCTCAACATAATAAATGCCATATATGACAAACCCACAGCGAACATTGTCCTCAATGGTGAAAAACTGAAACCATTTCCACTAAGATCAGGAACAAGACAAGGCTGCCCACTCTCACCACTCTTATTCAACTTAGTTTTGGAAGTTTTAGCCACAGCAATCAGAGAAGAAAAGGAAATAAATGGAATCCAAATTGGAAAAGAAGAAGTAAAGCTGTCACTGTTTGCAGATGACATGATACTATACTTAGAGAATCCTAAAGATGCTACCAGAAAACTACTAGAGCTAATCAATGAATTTGGTAAAGTTGCAGGATACAAAATGAATGCACAGAAATCTCTGGCATTCCTGTACACTAATGATGAAAAATCTGAAAATGAAATCAAGAAAACACTCCCATTTACCATTGCAACAAAAAGAATAAAATATCTAGGAATAAACCTACCTAAGGAGACAAAAGACCTGTATGCAGAAAATTATAAGACACTGATGAAAGAAATTAAAGATGATACAAATAGATGGAGAGATATATCATGCTCCTGGATTGGAAGAATCAATATTGTGAAAATGACTCTACTACCCAAAACAATCTACAAATTCAATGCAATCCCTATCAAACTACCACTGGCATTTTTCACAGAAGTAGAACACAAAATTTCAAAATTTGTTTGGAAAAACAAAAGACCCCAAATAGCCAAAGCAATCTTGAGAACGAAAAATGGAGCTGGAGGAATTAGGCTCCCTGACTTCAGACTATACTACAAAGCTACAGTAATCAAGAAAGTGTTGTAGGGCCTCCCTGGTGGCGCAAGTGGTTGAGAGTCCGCCTGCCGATGCAGGGGATACGGGTTCGTGCCCCGGTCTGGGAGGATCCCATATGCCGCGGAGCGGCTGGGCCCGTGAGCCATGGCCGCTGAGCCTGTGCGTCCGGAGCCTGCGCATCCGGAGCCTGTGCTCCGCAACGGGGGAGGCCACAACAGTGAGAGGCCCGCATACCGCAAAAAAAAAAAAAAAAGAAAGTGTTGTATTTGCAGAAAAACAGAAAGATAGATCAATGGAACAGGATAGAAAGCCCAGAGATAAACACACGCACATATGTTCAACTTATCTTTGATAAAGGAGGCAGGAATGTACAGTGGAGAAAGGACAGCCTCTTCAATAAGTGGTGCTTGGAAAACTGGACAGGGACATGTAAAAGTATGAGATTAGAACATTCCCTAACACCATACACAAAAATAAGTTCAAAATGGATTAAAGACCTAAATGTTAGGCCAGAAATTATCAAACTCTTAGAGGAAAACATAGGCAGAACACTCTATGACATAAATCACAGCAAGATCCTTTTGGACCCACCTCCTAGAGAAATGGAAATAGAAACAAAGAAAAACTAACGGGACCTAATGAAACTTCAAAGCTTTTGCACAGCAAAGGAAACCATAAACAAGACAAAAAGACAACCCTCAGAATGGGAGAAAATATTTGCAAATGAAGCAACTGACAAAGGATTAATCTCCAAAATTTATAAACAGCTCATGCAGCTCAATAGCAAAAAACAAACAACCCAATCCAAAAATGGACAGAAGACTTAAATAGGCATTTCTCCAAAGAAGATATACAGACTGCCAACAAACACAGGAAAGAATGCTCAACATCATTAATCATTAGAGAAATGCAAATCAAAACTACAATGAGATATCATCTCACACCAGTCAGAATGGCCATCATCAAGAAATCTAGAAACAATAAATGCTGGAGAGGGTGTGGAGGAAAGGGAACACTCTTGCACTGCTGGTAGGAATGTGAATTGGTACAGTCACTATGGAGAACAGTATGGAGGTTCCTTAAAAAACTAAAAATAGAACTACCATATGACCCAGAAATCCCACTACTAGGCATATACCCTGAGAAAACCATAATTCAAAAAGAGACATGTACCAAAATGTTCATTGCAGCTCTATTCACAATAGCCCAGAGATGGAAACTACCTACGTGTCCATCATTGGATGAATGGATAAAGAAGATGTGGCACATATATACAATGGAATATTACTCAGCCATAAAAAGAAATGAAACTGAGCTATTTGTAATGAGGTGGATGGACCTAGAGTCTGTCATACAGAGTGAAGTAAGTCAGAAAGAGAAAGACAAATACCGTATGGCAACACATATATATATGGAATTAAAAAAAAATGTCATGAAGAACCTAGGGGTAAAACGGGAATAAAGACACAGACCTACTTGAGAATGGACTTGAGGATATGGGGAGGGGGAAGGGTAAGCTGTGACAAAGCGAAAGAGAGGCATGGACATATATACAGTACCAAACGTAAGGTAGATAGATAGTGGGAAGAAGCCGCAGAGCACAGCGAGATCAGCTCAGTGCTTTGTGACCGCCTGGAGGGGTGGGATGGGCAGGGTTGGAGGGAATGAGATGCATGAGGGAAGGGATGTGGGAACAGATGTATATGTATGACTGATTCACTTTGTTATAAAGCAGAAACTAATTAAAAAAAAGAGATATTTACCCCTCTCCCATTTTATAAATGAGGCAATTTAAGCAAGAGTGGCTACATGGAAGAGTGATGGTATGTATGAAACATATTTTCCATGTTTACAGAAGCTTTGAAAAAAAAGCAAGGGAATTGCTTCATATAAAATGTGATCATATTCATCGAGCTCTCCCATAAATGCGAGAAAGTTAACTCTTGTAACTCCATTAGTTAAATACAAGTTCTCTGGGTTAAGCCTTCCTGAGTACCAATTCTAATTCCTCCACTTCCTTTGTGGGAACTTAGACAAGTTATTTGACCTCTCCTCTATTTTCTCATCTGAAATTGATGAGAAAAATCCTTTCTTATAAGGGAGTTAAAACTGTTCCTGGGAATTAATAAATATTTAATAGATGATATCTGCTACTGTCAGTTATTATTTATTATTACTTATTTTTCTATAAGGACTACAGGGAAACTTTCACATCCTAATGTACTGTGGTACATTCCTTCATTCACAACAATATTATATTATACCAAACAAAAATTTTTGGTTGTTAAATGTTTACCTTTTAATAGCATATAAAAGATTTTGCAAAATATAGAGGTATTATAATGTAGCTTCATTGTAAGTCATTTTATTTAGGAAATCTGGACTGGCGCTACTTTCTGGACTTTGCAGAGAGATGTGATTTGGCTTCCTCTTTACACAGTGCACACGGAGGATCCATGTTTTAAAAAAGATATAATAAAGTGGCATTCAAATTAAGTGAGACTTCTCATAAAGAGAAGCAAGCTTCTATTCTCATTTTCTATAAATTACTACTTTTAAGCCTATTTTTAAATTATCTCATTAATTCTTCCCTTTTCTTTCTCTGAATAGTTTATTCTTCTTTTTCTGTGTGCCACCCTAAAATAATTCCACTTATATCCTGCACAAAAGAATGAGGGTTTTTCTCAGTTACAACACTCATCTCCTGCCTGTCTCTGTCCTCCAAACTTACTAATTATTTAGATATTATTGGTTGCCTTCAAACTGGGAGTCAAAAGTTCATTTGTGTCCATGGAATAGGCAATTAATTAGTTCTTTTTGTCTTCTTTGAGCTCCTGTCCTTGCTCATACCTTTCAGCCCTGAGCTTGAATATGTCTGGGTCTGTGCTTGTCATATTGGCTCTCATTTTTAATTGAATAATCTGATGTTTCCTCCCACAGAAGTGTACATTAAACAGATATCCACAGTCTTTCTACCTTCAGGAAATTGGTGAATTCCATTTTTTGCTTATGTTCCTTGTCCTTTGTCTTTGCTTATATGGGTTTATGTTAATTTTAATTTTCAGTTTCTTTACTATAATTTAAATTGGTCCTAAGAAGGAAATTAAGAAATGGATGTGCTCATTTCTTGTTTTTAAAGTTCATCTTTGTCTTTATACAGGTGTTAGTGATGTAATAAAATTACTTATTTATCAGGGTAACGCCAAAGAAACATTCAGAAGTAAATTATTGTTTAAGAAGATTTTTAAAATATTTTCAATTTTACATAAATAAAGTGAATGGAAATTTTATAGAGTCTTATTTGAGGGAAGTTTTTCATTATCAGGGAATATGGAGATATTTTAACATAGCAATGGATAACATTACTGTAGAGGTGTTATTTGAACTTCAGCATTTTTTAACTCACTTAAATATAGCTTATAATCTCTCTTAAGCATGTATGTGTGCATGTGTGTGTATGTATGTATGAATGTGATATTTGTATGTGTATCTCAGTATACCTTACGATTCTGTAAGATAAAGTAAATATTCTAACAGAAAAAAAAAAGGCTATGGAATTTCTCATGTCAAATGTATGTTTCATTATATTCTATAGAAAGAATATTTAACTCTAATGCTTTTTATGGGGAATGTCAGCTGTAATAAAGCAACTAAAAACAACCAAATGAATATGTCTTCTCTTTATACCATGTATAGGTAATTTCAATAAGAGAATATATGCCACTTTAGGAGTTGGATCTGGAAGTATACCAGGTGAAAGAGAGGCAGATTAAATCAACATAGTCTTATCCAGTTTATGTTTTGCAATTAGAATTGCTAATGATTTTTTAACAACAGTAAGATTCTAAGCTTCATTTAAAATATAATATTTTAATATAATAGTCCATTGAAAATTCTATAACATTTTTAAAGTATATCCGTGGAGGAAAACAGAAGACAGAACACCTTTGTTTGAAAAATATATGTTTTTGTTATTTCCATTGTAGGAAATAGAGGAGAAGAATTTCAATCAGCCAACTTCTAAAAGGTTGAGATGGAGGTCATCAGTGGAAGTAAAACAGTCATGTCTCAAAAAGCAAAATATGCCCCTTAATAAACTACTTCTCAAAAGGAACATGGTTTATTTAGTGTTAGAGAATAGAAGTATTAAAACAAACATTCCCATCTGTGTATGTTTCCAAGTATATCACAAAATAGAGATGTATTTTTTGTGTCTTCTGCAGCTTTCTTTCTTTTTGGCAGTTTACCTCCTCTCCCTAGGCAGCCCAAAGTAAGTTGCTACATTCCAGAAAGCATTCTGTGTTTGATAGGTTTTAGAATTCTGAGCTTCACTCTTAATATAACTGAAACCGTCCCCTGACTGATCTGTCTCCTTGCGTATCTCATTATATCCTCATGCTAATTTGGGATTGGATATAGGTGATTGCAAAAGAAATGAATAGTTATTGAATCAATAGTTGTTGTTTGTTGAAATGCAGTGCACTTGAATTTTTGCCACCATGTTGTTGCTGTGTTTTCTCTTATTTATACAACACCACATTACTAAATGTTTAAAGCGTAATAATTCTTACTGCAAATGAGAATATTTGATAAATAATAAATAATTGAGTTGAGTAAACAGCTTGTATTTCCTTTTATGACAGTTGAATTTGTCAATAAAAGATCATAATTATACATACTTCGAAACGTTGCTTAAAAAATATAAACTATTCTATTTCCAAAAGAATGCCTGTAAAGCACTTAACAACTACTTATTAAATATGGATATGTATTATGTATGTGTATGTAGAAGACATATGCACATACACATGCATTTTTTTTTGTATTACAAGAAGGATTTGAAGCAATCTTCAAAACAAATACTGAACAAAGAATAAAATTACTAGATGGTGATTTACTTCTGTATATGGTGTCTAACTTATATATTACTAACCTTTCAACAGATAAAAAATAAAAAATCTGGAAAATATTTTTTTAATTATTTGAAGCAATTGAAGATTAAAAAAATGCAAGAAAAATGAGAAGGTAAACAAAATATTAAAAAGAAAAATAGTGATGTTTGATTTGTGGTCCTGAGGGTTCACTTTTCCCAAGCACACTTCCCACTCCACAAAACATTAAGTTGGTGAAACTCAACAAGAAATTTCCAATTTAGCTAGTTAAATTCTGCCCTGCAATTTCTAAAGTAGAAATTGAAAGACAGAATCTAAGACTGCCAGAGTGGCTGGAAAGTAAGGCAAAGTCTTGTAAAAAGGAGGGAGCTTTGAAGTGGGGAGACCCCAAAATCTGCAACTATACTCCATTCAAAGGCTTGGCTAGCCCTTGAACTGCACTTGTGTGGGGAAGTCTTCAACAGGCCCAGTGGAAAGCAAAAGCTGGAAAGCTGAAACACTGAAGATTTCATTTGCTATTTATTGCAGAAGAAACAGAGTTTGGAATTTGAGTCAAGTAGTCTCCTTTATAGAACAAAAATCAACATTCTTTAAATGATGAAAAGAAAATTTAGAGCCTCTACAATGTATCATTCTAAATGTACAATATACAATCAAAATTGCTACACATGTGAAGAAAGAGAAAAATAAGACATGTACTCAATAGACAAATGATTCAATAAAGTGATGATAAGATAATAAAGAGGTTGGAATAAGAATATAAGTACCCTGATCCCCAAACCAGATAAACATATTACAAGAAAATAAACTTACAGACCACTATTTCTCAAAGTTATAAATATGTATCAACCAATGTAATTTCTTCACCATATTAACAGGACAGTGGAGAAGAGACATTTGATCTTGTCAAAGATGCAGATGGAAAAGAAAAATTACCACATTTGATAACATTAAACACCCACTGAGGGTATAACTTCTTAGCAAATTAAGAATATATGAAAACTCCCTGAAGCTGATAATGCCTTAACTCCACCTACAAATCTACAGCTAGTATCATTCTAATGTTTAATGGTGAAATATTGAACACTTTCTTCTCACAGTGAACAAGACAAGGTTATACATGCTCACCACATTGTTTCCACATTACACTACAGGCCCTAGCTATTACAATAAGGCAAGTAAGAGAAACAAATCATAAGGATAGAAAAAAGAGAATGAGGCAGTCTATATAAAGTTAAAAAAAAATCTACAAATTAACCATTACACTGAATAAGTGAATTTAGCAAACAGCAGGATATAAAGTCTATATACACATATTTTATTGTATTTATATACACTAGCAACAAACAATTGAAAATTAGGTTTTAAAAATTCATTTACAATAACATTTAAAGACATATACTAATCTTATTAAAATTTAACAAAGGATATATAAGACTTTTTCACTAAAAACTATAAAACATAATCCAGAGGGCTTTGAAAATAGAAACTGACATGCTGATACTAAAATAAAGAAATTCAAATGACCCAGAGTAATAAATAACATTTGAAATGAGCAGTATATTTGGAAAATTTATAATACAAAATTTTGATATAATATGAATATATATATATATATGTGTGTGTGTGTGTGTGTGTGTGTGTGTGTGTGTGTTTGTTAAATAGAAGTCCAGACATACAATTTTATAAGGGGGTCTTTCCAAAGAAATTATATATATATATATATATATATATATATATATATATATATATATATATATATATATATATATATATATATACATATATGAAAAGTAAACCTCAATCCTTACCACTCAGTGTTCATCAGCAATAGTTTGAGTTATACTATTGTTGTAAATATAAAAGCAAAACCTACAATGTTTCTTAAAGAAAAATGATAGAATATCTTCAAACACTGGAGACAAATAAAAGAGAGTGAAATGTAAAAACAAGAAAAGAAAAAACAACTTTTCCCAAGAGTGATATCAGCAAGATGGTAGAATAGGAGATCCTGAGTGCTCATCCTCCAACAGAAACACTTATTTGAAAATCTACAAAGGCCCATTACTTTGTTGGAGATTTTGGGTCTGGGTAAGATGCTGTGACAACTTTGAAGAGCCCAAGACCAAGAAAACCTGCATTGAGAAAGCAGGCCTATGTCCCCTGTAGCAGGTATGCCGACCTCAGACCAACCTGCATACCCCAGCCCAGTCCCATTCCCCTGTGCACTTGCCTGCAGTCTTACTCTTGCATGGTTCCACTACCAGTCTTCTCACCTTCAGGACTTGACAGGAACCACAGCTGCCTGTGCTACTGGTAATAGGTTCATCAAATGGGACCTGACTATCGACCCAGAGGCAGTCACATCATCTGGGGATAGTGACAACAATGCCTGCCTATGTTTCAAATAACAGGTCTGCCAACTGTGGACTTGACTGTGAATTCAGAAGCATAATCATCTACCCTCCTGACCCAGCCACATCCATGCCTGCCTGCTGATTTGGAGGCAACCCCATCCTCCAACAGACACAGCAGGAATCACACTGAAATGCATCTCCAGTGGCCGAACTGTCAACAGTGGAACTAACTGTGGTCCCAGAGGCAGCCCAGCCCTCCCACAGATCCAGGGAAAACTCCATCAGATTACCCACGGACCTGACTTCAGCACCACCCACCAGCAGATGTGGCTTTAGCCATGCTCATATGCATCTCGACAGCCCAGAAGAGAAATAGAAACCATAAAACATAAAAAAGAACAAAAATACATCTTGAAGCTGAAGAATATGGGGACTGAACTGAAAAATTTAATAGAGAATTTCAATAGCAGACTCAATCAAGCGGAAGAAATAATCTGAAAACTTTCAAACAGGTCACTTGAAATTAACCAAGGAGAAAAAAACAAAATGATTGAAAGAAAGTGAGTGATGAAAACCTGTAGGATGTAAGGGATACTATCAAGTGATCTGATATACACATTATGGAGTTCCAGAAGGAGAAGACAGAGATAAAGGGACAGAAATCTTATTTTAGATTATAATGGCTGAAAACTTTCCAAATCTAAGGAGTGAAATGTACATCCAGATTTATAAAGCTTAAAAAACCCCAGATAGGTTGTATATAAAGAAGTCTACACAGGTACATATTAAAATTAAATTTTCCAGACAAAATCTGAGGGAGTTTATCACCCATAGACCTACTTTACAAGACAAGCTAAATGGAAATCTTCAAGTTGAAATCAAAAGATGCTAAATAACAACAAAAAAGCATATGAAAGTAAAATCTCACTGCTGAATATAAATATAAAAAATAATTTTACAGTTGTAACAATCTGTTTTAAATGGCAACAATTTAACTTCAATTGCATACCGAAACTTTACAGGTTATTTTCCCTGCCCACATCTTCTATAACTTATGTCAGATTTTATTTTGTACTGTGTTTCCATTAAAATATTTCTTTGGTTATAACTATTCTTACTCATTTTTTCTTTTAATTTATATACTAGTATTAAAAGTGATTTTTGTTATACCATCATGTTGTTGCAATATTGTTTGATATAAGCCTGCTGGTAAGAGCACAATAAATAAGTGCTTCAAGATCTGTACACAGCATAAGGTCTATGACTACCAATACTGTATTGTATACTTAAAAATTTGCTAGGAACATAGGTCTTATGTTAAGTGCTCTTACCACAAAAAGAAACAAAATAAATCAGTATGAAAAACAAAATCAAAAGGGGTAGGAAAAAACTTCTGGAGTTTATGGCATTGATTGTGATGATGGATTCATAGTGTATAGTTATCTCCAAATACATCAAGTTGTATATGTTAAAAATCTACAGTTTTTGTATGTCAATCATTCTTCAAAGAGGTTTAAAAAACAACTTTACTAAACCTACAATCTATCTAAAAATTATCGGCAACCTACAAACTGAGATAAAATATTTGGGGAAGATATATACTACATGGTATATATATAATATCATGTAATTATGTAATATTACATATGTAATATAACATATTATAATATATATGAAGAACAAAATTTATCCAGAATATATATTTATAATTTTTATAACTCATAGTGCAAAAAATGCAAAATGGACAAAATATTTGTATTGATTTCATCATGGAAAATACACAAAAAGTCACTAAACTAGAAAAGTGCTTAGCATTACTACCATCATTAGGGAAATGCAAGTTAATTCACTGTGAGGTACCACTATTCTACTTGAATGAGGAAAATATAAAAGATTGACTGCAGCAACTATGGTGAGGTTATAAAACACCAGTAGTTTCAAACATTGCTGAAGGAAGATAAAATGGCAAATTAGAAAAGTTCATCAATTTCTTACAAAGTTAAACATATACCTACCATATGACCAAGAGTTTCCTTCATAGGGATGCATTGTTGTCCACACAAAGACTAGTAAAGCTGTTTTTATAAGAGCCCCACACTGTAAACAATTCAAAAGCCAGTAAGAGAAAATTTGATAGAACAGTCATAGTATATTAATACTCCACAATAATATAAACTACTAAACTACTGATACATGTAACAGCTTGAATAAATCTCACAGTAAAAAAAAAAATCATATATAAAAACTACATGCTGGATGTTTCTATTTCTATGAAAATCTGCAACAGTCAAAACCAATCTCTTTGGTTAAAAGAAACAAACAATAAAACCCCACAGAAGTAGCTCCTTTTATGTAGAAACAGCCTGGGAGAAGCTATGATGTATGGGTGGTGCAAAAACTCTGTATTAAAAAAAAAATTGATATCCAACATTGTGAATGTTTAAAGTGTACAGCATGTTACTTTGATTTGTATATTGTAACATGATTCTATCACTTATAGATGTGGAATCTACAAAACTATTATCTTAAAAGTGTTGTGGATTACATACGTGTGTGTGTTTATTAAAATTCATTGATCATTGATTGTAACCTTAATATTTTTCATTGTAGTTTGTGCATAAGTTATCTAAAAGATATTTGCAAACAAATATTTAACACTAGCTTGTAGTTTTTTTTTTTTTTACATAGTTATATGAGTTAGACATTCTGAAAGTACCTTCTGCGAGTCCTAGCCTAGAGAAAATGAGAAATATATTGAGAACAAAGGGCTCCTGGTTTCTTGCTGTTGGGGAAGAAAGTGATAAATATACAATAGGGAAAGTCTAGAATGCAGTCTGTACTGTTGGGTTGAAAATGGAGATATCATTAAGAAGTGAGTATGTGTGTGAGGGAGGGAGAGAGAGAGAGGGAGAGAGAGGGCAGGCACTCAGGTTTGTTTTCTAAGAGGAACTAGAAGCAATGTCACATGAATAACAATGAGTGGGCCCAGTACTCAGAATTCAGTTTCTAAATAACATCCTCCTTTGAAAGAAATTAGAGGTCCTTGGAGGAAATACTGATTTCAGTGTTGAGTCAGAAAATATATAAATGGGCCTAAAACATCTTTCTATTCCAAAAAGCAAGACAGTTCTCAAATAATGATGGTAGCACAGTGATAAAAGAGAAGCTAGTCTGCAGTGGCTCTGAGTTGCCATTCCTGGAAGAATCTGAGCATCAAAGTAAACACTGATATTTATTGATTATCTGTGAATAATGTAACTACCCATGAGATCACTATATAACTGAATAAAGGAATAAATAAATGGGAGAAAAGAATGTTCTTCCTTGTAGTAAAATGGTAAATAATAAACATAGAAAGTTTGAAGGAGTTTGAAAAACATCAGTAGATGGTATGAAATTATAGTGAGAAATAAGATATTTAAGACATTTAAGTAACTTTCCCCAAAATATTTATTAATTAAATGAGGGTAAAAGTAATTTTACTGGCAGAAACTAGTAGGTACAACTTTAAACACATATTGAAATGCAACTTTGGAATAAACTACTACTGTGTGCCTCTTGATATGATGTAGAAGGACACCACTTTTGTGATACTCCTAACAAATATACACATTACCTAAATCTAATCAATAGGAAACTTAAATTGAGAAATATTCTACAAAATAAGTGGCCTATACTCTAAAAACTCACAATGCAATGTTTGGGGAATTAGATTAACTTAATATAAAGGATTAAATCCATGATTAAAGGGAAAAAATTACCATAAAGGGCATTGTTGGGATACTTGATGACATTTGAAAACAGACTGTGAATTTAATTATAAGATTGTTTCAATATTGTTTTCTGTTTTTGATAACTGCTCAGTGGGTATGTAAGAGAATATCCTTACTCATAAGAAAGACACACTGAGCATTTTGGATTAAGGGCATACATAATGTCTTTAACTTACTCTCAAATAGTTTATTTAGAATGATATGCACACATATGTAAATATGGATAGACCAACAAAACGAAAAGCAGATAACATAAGCCATGGATAAATCTGGTTAAAGAGTATATGAGAATTCCTTGTAAGCTTCTGTGAAATTTTCTGTAAGTTTGATATTAGATCAAATTGAAAATTTCAAAATGTAAGAAAAAGTTAAAGACAAAATTTAAGAGACAGACAAGATGATGAGATAAGAGAGAAACACACAAGTAGTTCCCAGGTCATGGGAATACCTAGTTCTTAAATGTGATGGCTCACAAGTGTTCATTTTACTATATTTCACAACAATCATATTTCTTACACTTTTTAATGTATCATATCACATATTACACACTGAAAAAATAGTGTGAGTGGGCTTCCCTGGTGGCGCAGTGGTTGAGAGTCCACCTGCCGATGCAGGGGACATGGGTTGATGCCCCGGTCTAGGAGGATCCCACGTGCTGCGGAGCAGCTGGGCGCGTGAGCCATGGCCACTGGTCCTGTGCGTCCAGAGCCTGTGCTCCACAGCGGGAGAGGCCACAAGAGTGAGAGGCCCGTGTACAGCAAAAAAAAAAAAAAAAAAAAAAAAATAGTGTGAGAATATATTCATATGAAACAATTGCTAGATCCAGAATTTTAAGCATCTTTATAATGACCTTTATTTTATTGTTTATTACAGAAAAGTGCCACGGTACCACAGAGTATAAAATAAACAGAGAGAGAACATGAGTAACTAATTTCAGATTACAGATTATGGAGGAGAATAACATTTCTGCCCAGGTGTGTGATATTCTGAGACCTGAAAAAAATCACTTCTCAACACCACAGATACAAAGTTCCTTTTCTGGGATAGACCATAGTTTCACAATGACATTGTTTTACATATCCAAATGTATAATAGTTTTGTATTGGCTTACATTTTGTTTCTAGTTGTTGCAGGTTTGTTTTAATCAGTATAAATAATTTGTATTTGTTTTATTATTCATAGTTCATTACTGTTCAGCTTCAGTGAGCAGCTTAAAACAATAGTGAAGGAAGGAGACTTTCACCCCATGATTCACCTTAATAGACTGACAAAGAACCATGAAGTTACTGGCTATTTTATGTTATTGGAGATACCAGAGCACTATCAAATTGTTTTGAACTGGAAACAAACCTGGAATTAATCTATTGATATCAAGATATGAAACTGATCATTTTTTAAATTTTGTGGGGAGCTATTTTTAACATTTGTTCCATTGGAGAAAAGGTTTACAGCAATCACTGCTTGACACAACTTCATGGGTATAGGAGCCTACCTTGATTGTGGCTTGTTAAGAGGTATTAATTTTCCAAAGTTGTATGGGATGGGATTAATGCTAAACCTTTTGTCAGAATCTTGACTTTGTTGATTGATGTAATCTAAACAAAACAAGGATTTTCCTTCCTTGCTGCTGAAGTAGTTTCCTGAACATAAGAAATATGATACATATGTATGATACATATGTTTCTAATAATTATATTAAATTGTGGGAATAATTATCTTAAAACTAATTTGATTTTAATGAAGAATATGAATATATTTTCCTTAAGATGCTTAGCTCTTTTTAAATAAATAATTTTTCTGGAAAGAATGATGAAGAAGAAATCAGACCTTTCAAATTCTGTTTATAAATAACATACAAAAAGCAGTTGAAATCAAATGTTTTATTTTTCCATTCTGAATCCTTCCATAATCAGATTATTGCACCTGAATTAACACACATCTTCGTTTGGGGTGCCATATAACCAAAAAGCAAATTGTAAACTTACTGTTACCAGTCAGTGGCAATTTTCATCAAATCGTCCCTAAGCAAAATAACATAAAAATAAATAAAAGTAAAATATATGGTGTCAAAAGTTTATTTCAAATGTCCCATAAAATACCACACTGTTAAAATGTAAGCAGTTATTTTAAATAATATTTTCAGATGATAATTGCAAATTACCTTGTGCTTTCCTACATATTTGTATCTCTATACAATGCAAAAAATCTGACTTAAATTATCAAGCCAAGATTGCTCATTATTTTAACTCTAAACCTATGGTTTGTTTGCTTTTTTCCTCCATTTTATTAAAGTATGAACCATGATAAGATACAATAGAGACACACTAAAACACTTCTTACTTTTCATTTAAGAAAAAATCACTATTGTAATTTTTATTTTTAGCATTAAGAAATAGTATCAATCATTATCTTTCCTTCATAATCATTTCAATAATGAGTGATTGAAAAATTGTGTCCTATTTGAAAGTTATCTTGTTTCATTTTCATGTCATTATAACTAAGAATCACATGATGTGAGAAAATGTATCTCAACTGACAGTTAATAAAATGACAGTGTAATCTGGTCTTTAGTCCTACTCAAAGAATTAATATCTGTGCTGAGATTGAAATTAGGGTCCAACAGTTATGTGTTGCTTATTAATTATCCATCAGCTGAATCCTGCCTTCTTTCCTTCTGCCCCCCCTTCCTTTCCTCCCTCCTACTTTCTTTCCTTCCTTCCTTCCTTCCTTTTCTTTCCTTCCTTCCCTCTTTCATTCTTTCCTTCCTTTTCCCTTATATATGCATGTGGTGCCCAATATGTATGTGGAATTTGCTATAAGTGCTGTTCAGACTGGCCTTAATTATATGAATGAGTAAATAAAGCATTCAATTAACGATGATGCCAAGATTAGGAAAAATAATTGTCAAAACCTCATTTTCAATTAACCCTGGAATGATTTTTAGGAATTATTCTTGGAATAAAATTATCTTTATTTCACACAAAATTTAATCTTAAAGGAAGACAGGATATCACTATATTAACATTAAAATCTAGAAAAAGTTGAACAAGAAACAACAGGATTTGGGTAAATACATTATGATACATATACCTGTATATGTTACTAAAATATAGAATGATATATGATTAATGGGAGGTGTTTACATTTATTGGTAATTTTTTTTAAAAAATAAAGGAAAAAAATAGGTCCAGAAGTATGTGTGTGCACATGTGTGTGTTTTAACTGCATTTCTCCACTGTTATGTTAAACATATTAAATGTTAATATAGTATAGTATAGTGTAGAATATTGTACAGAGGGTTTCCCTGGTGGCACAGTGGTTAAGAGTCCGCCTGCTGATGCAGGGGACATGGGTTCGTGCCCCGGTCCGGGAATATCCCACATGCCGTAGAGCGGCTGGGCCCGTGAGCCATGGCCGTGAGACTGCGCGTCCGGCACCTGTGCTCTGCAAAGGGAGAGGCCACAACAGTGTGAGGCCCAAGTACTGCAAAAAAAAAAAAAAAAAAAAAAGGAATATTGTATAGAATTTAAGTTTAAAGATTAAATTCCTATTCCACTAGCTTCCTTTAATGTGAGTGGCAAAACATCTAGAATTTGCCCAGTAGTCTCCTTTCTCACTGCACTTTGTAAGAGGACTTGAGAAGCCAGCAAAGGGGTCTCTGATTCTCACTTGTTACCAGAACTGTTTTTACAGTAGTGTACCCTCCATGTTCATTACTCTTACTGTCCTTCTTTCTTGATGCTCCTCCTGATGCACATGGGATGTCACCTTTGCATGCACCAATCACTTTTCTTTTGTGTGTGTGTGTGTGGTACACGGGCCTCTCACTGCTGTGGCCTCCCCCGTTGCAGAGCACAGGCTCCAGACGCACAGGCTCAGTGGCCATGACTCACGAGCCTAGCCGACCCACGGCAAGTGGGATCTTCCCAGACCGGGGCACGAACCCCTGTCCCCTGCATCAGCAGGCGGACTCTCAACCACTGCGCCACCAGGGCAGCCCCACTGTTTTATCACTACACTCTTTACTGACAGGTATTACCATTTACCTCTTAATACTTGAAATTAACTACTCTTCTCTTTCTTGATGTGTTATTTCCAACACAGGCTCCCATATCTTAGCCCCCAGTACAAAATACAGGTTTTTTCTAGAATACCACTTTACAAATCTTGGGTTATGAGACATTAATAGGTGTAGAAAAAATATTGTTGTTCAATCTTCACTAGAAAAAATTAATTGAACTGAAAATTATCAAATAGAAAATAATATAGTACATCAAAATGAGAAAGAGTGGGATTACTTTGTGCAGCATCTGTGTGTTGAATTGTATTTTTTCCTCCAAAGAGATTCTATGACCTATGCAAATCATGAAACAATACTACTAATAATAACAGTAGTAGTGATTTACATTTAAAGACCATATATTATTATTTAATGTAATCATGATAAATCTATGATTACATACATATCTGCCCTCTGAGGAAACAGAAACTAAGACATTTAAATAACTTGCTCCAGGTCACAGTAGTAGTTGGTGACAGATCTGGCACTCAAGTCTGTCCCAAAACCAACAATGTTCCTAGGCGCTACCAGCAGCCTCATTGCCCCAGTACTCTATGTGTCAGCAAAGCATTCTGACAAGTGCTCAGGAAGAGAAAGCTAGTGTGCCCTGAGTGCCTGGAAGGCTGTTGCCTCTGCCCCAAGTCAGCCTCAGCAAGTCTCATTTCTAACCGACACATGTTCTATTCCGCAAATACACATGGATAAAGAGTTGACTGCATACAAAAATCTGTGATATATCAACAGTGTCTCTAAGTTGTGTAATTTCCTTTCTTATGTTTAAGTTTTTCCTAATTTTTAACTTTCTTAAAATTAATATTTGTAAATAAATAGAAGACAAATGAAGGAATGACAGTACTCAGAGATCTGGTGTTTTTATCTTAATCAGAATATGACTGCAACATTTTGACAAAGGAAATTGATATTTAATTTAATTGTAGCAAGTGAGAAATTAGCCAAGACCTGACCTGCAAATATAGAGGCAATCATTTGCTTAGTAAATATCCCTTCCAGCCATGCTAGACCAGTTTCCATTAGGTTATGAAAAGAGTTCTTACTTGAAGTGGTGCTGTGTAACTTTCAGATCTAGACAGATTCCACAATGATACTGATTGACGTCAGAGGATCAGACTGCTTTGTCAGTTCAAGTCATTGTCATGTCAGAAACAGTCTACCAGTGCAATGATTCCAATAGTGATGAATGACAAAACCTCCTACTTAGATTGTGACATGAAAATATGTAGTTCATAACTTGAGAAACATTTATTAGAACCTCCCTTGTGTCAGATACTATTTTAAGTACATAAGAGTTTTGCTTAGTTTGCTACTTTAAATGGTCCACAGACAAGTTTGTTGTTGTTTAGGATTAAAATATAATTTAAAAATTAGAAACATCTATAAAAATAGCTGACTAAGATTTTGCCAATAAACATAATACTAAAATGTTTACATTACTCCAAGTAATTTATCCAATTATCCAAGTAACAGGATAAAAAAATAAAACAGAAACATCAACATGGTAAGAATAACCAATAAAAGTGGGAAAATATTAAAGATATCAGTAACTGTAAAATGAAAAAAGTTGAATAAAGTACTGAAAGTAGGGAAAGCAAAAAAGTATATAATTTGCATCCTATTCCTGCCTGTTCATTCACTATTCATTTTACACAAATGTGTGATAACTGCTATTACTTCTTTGGGGCATATGCCATTAATGCATAATCATATTTTAAAATATAGGTGCATAAACACTTCTGCTATTAATAACAATAACATACATTTACCTACTGATTATTAGGCACTGTTATAGTTGCCTCAGAAGCATTAGTACTTTACTACTTAATAGTAGTCCTGAGATTATTCTTTTGAAGTTCAGGGTAAATGTGCACTCATGTGTGAGTGTGTATGTGTGTGTTATAAATGTGTGTTATATTCAAAGCCAAAAATATGCTTGTATATAACCAATAAATTGTATCACATGTAGAATTTATTGTGTATATTTATTATCTGAAATACATTAAAATTGTTTTTAAATGTGAAAACTTAAAATTATTTTTGTTAAATAGGGGAAGCATCAAAGAGGTGCTTTTTGCACTTCTAAACATTGAAACATTAGATACTTAACAAAGATGTTATACTTTTATTTAAAAAAATTAAATAGCGCCACTAGACATGCTATGTTTACAAACAATTGTTTTAAGCAAGATATATAGTTGTGTAATCTTACTATTACCTTTTTGTAATGCTAATTATAGGAAGTGAAAGAGTTTAAATAAAACAAGCAGGAAAACAAACCTTAAATAGATACTCTTGTAGACACTTAAGACTTCATCATCCTGGTAAAATAAGAGTTTTCTACTGTTTTCCCACCAAAGAACACCAATTTTGACAGCACCACGGATGAGAGAAGTCTTTGCAGAAGTCCAGGAGGCCAGTGGAGAAGTTCCAGCACAACACTGGAGCAAGATATCTGAGACAGGACACATTTTAGAGGGTAAGAGAAACAGTTTACTTTACCCAAGTCTCCCCTCCCCGAAGGCAGCACAGCTCAGTGTCAAGCGGGACCTTCTTGGCCGTGATTTCTTCTGCAGGCGAAAGTGAGAGAGAGCCTGGCTTCCTCAGTTGTGCAAGATGCTGCCAAAGAGACCCATTTCTTTTTCACCCCATTAAGAATACTGAAGTATGAGGCACAACTCGGGTGGGAGAGACTGGGAGAACCACAGACACCGAAAATCCTACATATCCTGCTAACCGTTTTGCAGACACCATCAGTAAGTCTGCCCAAGAGCTGCTGAGGACGCCTTGCCTTGGATCCCACCAATTGGACTACAGCTACCCCCAATGCTCCTCTCACCTCATTGCCCTACCCACCCTCACCCCCACCCCCCCAACTCCATGGCTGGCTCCCTGTCTGTACTCTCTTTGGCAGCAAGAACCAGCCTTTGCAGACCACTAGTGAGCATGTACAGAAAGCTGGCCCAACTCTGTGGAACTGGGAGAAACCACACAAATTTGAGCATCCAGCACCTTCCTAGGGAAAGCAAAAGAAAGCTGTCAGCATTCTGCCTGGTTCTGCAGGATGGGGAGATGGGCATACAATCTTAAGAACACCCCGACAAGAAGGAACAAGAATTGTGGAGCATTGTATTCATAGAAAAGATCTGAGAAAGCCTCAGAATATCTAATAGGACTGACAAAAGGTATTTCTTTCCTGAAGCTAGTCTGTAAAGACTGGAAGAGGTAGAAAATATTTGCAAACTATATATATATATATATATATATATATATATATATATATATATATATATATATATAAAACTATATATATATAACCATATATATATGTTATATATATATATAGTTATATATATATATTTATATATATATATGGTTATATATATATATAGTTATATATATATTTATATATACAGTTATATATTTATATATATAGTTATATATATATATATATATATATATATATATATTACAAGGGTTAACATACAAAATCTATGAGACTTATACAACTAAATAGTAAAAAATAATAATAATAATTACACAAATAATCCAACTGTAACTTGGACAGGGACCGGAACAGACAAAGAAGATATACAAATGGGCAACAGATATGTGAAAAAAAAAATGCTCGACATCACTAACTATCAGGGAAATGCAAGTAAAAACCACAATGAGATATCACCTCACACCTGTCAGAATGGTTATTGTCAAAGAGGCAAGAGAAAAAGGAATCCTTGTGCACTGTTGATGAGGATGTACATTGTACAGCCACTAAGGAAAACAACATGGAGTTTCCTCAATTAATTAAAAATAGAACTATCGTATGACTCAGCGATTCCACTTCTGGCCATATACCAAGTTAAATAAAATGATTCTTTTGAAGGATAGCTGCACTCCCATGTTCACAGAAGCATTATTTATAATAGCCAAGATATTGAAACAACCTCAGTGTCCATCAATAAAAGAATGGATTAAGAAAATATGGTAAATATATATTATATAAATATTTTATAGTTATAAAATATATAATAACAGGGTATTATTCACCCACAAAAACAAAATCCTTTGTCAAATTTTACTAAATTCTACCAGGTGCCACAGTTGTAAATATACAGATGACACTAATTCAGCTGCTGTTTTAGAGAATTTTGCTTGCCTTGGTGGGAAAAAAAAAACAAAAAACAAACAACAACAACAAAAAACAATGATTTTATAAAGCTTTGGCTATCAAGATGCTAAACTAATGCATTGATTTCTGAAAATATGCACTGAAATAAGAGTGAAAAGGATACAGAACTTGATTTTCAAAAGAGCTTATTTCTTAAGTTATATAGCATGTATTACCTATAATAAATTTGCTGATGTGTGTGAGTAAACTGTAGATAGTACTTGATTCCACATCAGTCATATAATCAGAGTCTCTGAGTGAAGGTCCCAGGGAACCATATTTGAAACAAACACTCCAAGAGATTATTAATAAGCACTGTTTTGAGAACCACTGTTTTGTCAAGGTTTTACTGTAATCTACATAGGTTACTGGGAGAGAAGAGAGGAGATGAGAAGTTAAATGGCCCCAATTCAATTTTAGATAAAATGATAATTCAGTCCTCTTTGTTATCTCGAATGAATAGAACTAAGAGAAATCATCTACACTTTTTAACATATATGTGTATTCTATTCTGTTTTATTATTTGGTAGTCAAAGGTAAAAACTTAAGAAGCTGGTAAAATCATAAGTTATTTTCTCCAAGATTGCAGTGAGTGGGTATGCAAAATTAAAATAATTTCCCACTTAAAATACATTGCATTTGCTTTCATTAGTAATCTACTTTTTTAAATGTGTATATATTTTTGTGTGTCCTTATCATATTAAAAAGTATTGTTTTTAGGAGTGTCTGAGCACTTGGGTTGAAACTGTTCTAAAATTAATTGAATTTTCAATTTGCCCTTCAAGTAAATTTGTCATATGTTTTCTTTCTGCTTTTTGCTAGGAAATGCTAGCTCCATAGCTAAAGTCATGTTCTTCTTCCTGGGCACACTGCTAGACTACATATATTTCTCCCTTTCTATTATGACCCAGTACATCAGTCTGAATATTTCTAGCCTGTGGAATATCATCTAAGTGTTATGTGTCACTTCAGGGGCTGCCCACTATAGTTTTTCTTGTGTACAACTGCATATTCTTGTCCTCATTTAGCTTGATGAATTAGAATCCACACCCAGGGTAAACCAATCCTTGGACTCTGGATGACTGTGGAGAAGAGCAGCTCAGTCAGTGCACCCATTAAATCCTGCTATATGAGCAAGATATATGCTCCTACTTTGCTTGAGACATTATATATTTATGAGTATGTTTATTAGGTCTGTTTCACTTAATATACATACTAATAGAATTATTGGAAATTCATGGATCATATACAATTTTATTTTAAACATCCTTGCATTAAAAATATATTCCCTAGACTAATATTAGCAAAATATTTTTCATAGAGAAATTGAGGATAACAAAACCATAATATGAAGCTTCTGCTTTACTCACAGGTATATATAAAATCTGGAAAAAGCATCAGCCCAAACCATACAGTGGAAAGAAGCTGGACGAACTGCAAGTCTGCAGCTTTTGTTGAACATACCAGGTTTCTGAAGTTGCAGAGCAAGCACTTGACACAAAAATCTAACAAGAGACGGGTGCCTGTTGGGAGAGATGCAACGGGAGCAGTCACGTAACCAGGGCAAGATTCACCTACAAACCAGAAAGAAGAGTTCAGTCAGGATGACTTATGAGTAAGTAGAGACTGAGTATTCACTGACAAGAGAGGATGAAGCTCCCAGAGTCTGCAAATGTAGGGGGAGTCTATATCCTCACACAGCCTTTCTCCACAAACCCCACCAGGCACTCACAGAAAAGAGTGGGAGTGCCCTGAAAAATCCCCCTCATGTTGCATAACTGCAAGAGAAGAAAAGAAGCTACTGAAAATCTCACTGGGACTCCTCTCCCCTATGGAATAAAAGCTCAATCTGTGGAGTTAAGGACAACAAAGACTAACCCACAGGGTACTGGTGAAAATCCACTGCAATTGGAGAAAAGGAACACAAAATAGCACCTGTATTGAGGAAGGAGCAGACATAAGTGCTACACAGAAGTTTGGAGCAGGCCACATCATGAAATTCAAAGATACTGAGCCTGCCAATGATTAAGACTTAACTAGAAAAACATAGAATATCCTTAAACCTCCACCACCCATGCAACCAAGCCAACAAATGTCTAGGAATTAGTAACGTGCAATGGTGTGACTCTCTCAAAAGTCCAGCACAAAAGAAAGACTCAAAGTCAAAGATGGAGCAGACATTGAGGTTAAAACAACAACAACATCAACAACTCTGGCTAAACAGGTCTCACCCTTAACACAGATATAGTTAAGGATTTGAAGTCTCTGAGGCACTGAGGTTCACCATAGGAACAAGAAACCTCAAATCCAGCTCAAATAGTTGTATTAATTTATTTCTCACTAAGGGTCTTGTGGAAACAAAGCCATGACAGTTAGCAAATACAAAAACATGTCATTTCAGTCTCCACCATCATTCACAATATACCTGCTTTTCAACAACAAAATGATGAGGCATACTGAATTCAAAATATATGCATACTAGGAAGAGACAAATAAATCATAAGATTTAGATTCAGATGGCACTGATGTTTGGACTATCTAACAATAAAACATATACTGAGGCATACTATCTTCCAGTTTCTAGAAGCACAAAGAAATGGAAAATTGTAAATATAAACAGAGAAGAATGGACTCATTTCACAGAGAGTAACCCAGATAAGAATTCTCACTTCAGAAACCATATAAGCTAGAAAACAATAAAATTATATATTTAAAGTGTTTAATGAAAACAGCCAGCATTCTATAACCAGTGAACATATCTTTCTAAAATGAAAGCTAAATGAAGAATTTCTCAGATAAACAAAATCTGGGGACTTCATTGTCTACTGACCTACACTTAAGAAATATTAAAAGCTAAGGACTATGTTACCAGATGGTTACTTCATTTACACAAAGAAATAGAGTGTAGAAATAAAATAAATCAAAGTAAAATAAAATTTTTATTAAAATAGTTTAATGGCTCTCAAAGGCAACTGAGTTTCTAAAGCAAAACAGGAATAATAAATCATAGGTTAACAGCATTTTTAAGGTATGACAGAAATGGCACAAGAGTTTTGAGTGAGGATTTGGAAATTTACTGTAATACATTTCTTATACTACTTGTGAATATTTGTAATTTTATTTGAAGATTGACTCATTAACTAATAGTGAATATGAAACAGTATGGCAAACGTTAAATTTTTAAGGTATATAAATAATAAGTCAATAGAGAGATAAAGTCATAAAGAATCCTCAGTTAAAACAAGATTAAGCAGGAAAATAACAAAATAAACAAAGAACAAATTAGAACAAAGTAAACAGCTTGCAAGCAGGTAAAATTAAATACAACCATATTAGTAATCATATTAACTGTGAATAGTCTAAAGAGACCATTTAAAGAAAGATATTGTTAGATTGAATTAAAAGGCAAAAACTTCACTACATATATGCCTTCAAAAAGAAACACAATTTAAATGAAAGACATTGACAAAAGTGACACCAGCAACATTTTTGAGAAATAATCTCTGCAAATTCTCTCCTACATAAAAGCAACTAGAAAAATGAAAAAAAAAGATAGAATTAACTTTTTCAGAACTCTGTATATTAATTAGAAGCTTGTAACAAAGAGATAAATATTTTTAAACAAAATTGGCTGAATCTAAGTGAGAATGGTCAGTTTTGTGGTATTACAATGTTCTAGTCCCACTCCCTGGTTACAGTTCTATTGTAGCCTTGAAAACTAATAGCCAGCAACCACAAAAATTAGCAGCACAGCAAAACTCTACTTTCACGAGTGGATAGGACAACTAGACAGAAGATAAACAAGAAAGTAAAATATTTAAATGCTATAAACCTAACAGGAGTTGTGGAACAAGTCGCTCAACAATAGCAGAATACATATTCTTTTTCATTATACCTAGAACATTCTCAAGAATGTAAGAATATTCCATAAACTAGTTTATAAAATGTCTCAATATATTTAAGAAGACTGAAATCATACAAAGTGTGGACTGCAAACAAAATTGAATAAAATTAGAAATAATGGAGAAGGAAACCTGAAATATTCACAACATGTGGAAATTAAACAACACACTCTGAAATTATTGATGGGACAATGAAGAAATGACAAACAAAATTAGAAAATTATTTAAGATAAATGTAAATGACAAGAGCTTCAAGATGGCAGAAGAGTAAGACATAGGGATCACCTTCCTCCCCACAAATACATCAGAAATACATCTACATTGGGCTTCCCTGGTGGCGCAGTGGTTGAGAGTCCGCCTGCTGATGCAGGGGATATGGGTTCGTGCCCCTGTCCGGGAAGATCCCACATGACATGGAGTGGCTGGGCCCGTGAGCCATGGCCGCTGAGCCCGCGCGTCCGGAGCCTGTGCTCTGCAACGGGAGAAACCACAACAGTGAGAGGCCCACGTATTGCAAAAAAATAAAAAATAAAATACATCTACATGTGGAACAACTCTTACAGAAAACCTACTGAACGCTGCCAGAAGACCTCAGACTTCACATAAGGCAAAAAACTCCCCACATATCTGGGAAGGGCCAAAGAAAAATGAAAAAAACAGACCAAAGAATAGGGATGGGATCTGAACCTCTGGGAGGGAGCTGTGAAGGAGGAAAAGTTTCCACATATTAGGAAGCCCCTTCACTGGCAGAGATGGGCGGTGGGCAGAGGGGAAGCTTCAGAATCACAGAGGACAGTGCAGCAACAAGGGTGTGGAAGGCAAAGTGGAGAGATTCCTGCACAAATGATTGGTGCCAACCAGCACTCACCAGCCTGACAGGCATGTATGCTCACCCACCGGGTTGTGTAGGGCCTGGGAGCTGAAGCTCGGGCTTCAGAGTTCAGATCCCAGGGAGAGCACTGGAGTTGGCTGCGTGAACACAACCTGAAGGGAGCTAGTGCAAAATAGCTAGCCAGGAGGGAGTCTGGGAAAATGTCTGGACCTGCCTAAGAGGCAAGAGACCATTGTTTTGGGATGCGTGAGGAGAGGGAATTCAGAACACTAACTAAATGAGCTTCAGAGATGGATGAGAGCCACGGCTATCAATGCAGACAACAGAGATGGAAATGAAATGCTAAGGCTGCTGTTGCAGTCACCAAGAAGCTTGGGTGCAAACAAAGGTCACTATCTACATCACCAGTCCTGGGAGCCTTTGCATCCTGCCACTGTCTGGGTCAAATGATCCAGGGACAACTCCCCCGGGAAAACACACAGTGCACCTCAGGCTGTTGCAACCTCATGCTGGCCTCTGCCGCCACAGACTCACACCACATTCTGTTCCCCTCCCTACCTCAGGCCTGAGTGAGCAAGTACCCCTTAATCGGCTGCTCCTTTAACCCCCTCTGGTCTGTGCAAAGAACAGATGTCAGAGGGCGACCTACATGTAAAGGTGGAGCCAAATCCAAAGCTGAACCCCAGGAGCTGTGCAAAAAGAGAAGAGAAGAGGAAATTTCTCTGTGCAGCCTCAGGAACAGTGGATTAAATCTCCACAATCAATTGATATACCCTGCATCTATGGAATAGCTGAATAGGCAATGAATCATCCCCAAATTGAGGCAGTGGACTTTGGGAGCAACTGTAGACCTGGGGTTTGCTGAATGAGACTGACTAGATTCTGATTTTTATGTTTATCTTAGTATATTTTTTAGCACTTATTATCATTGGTGGATTTGTTTATTGGTTTGGTTGCTCTCTTACTTTTTTTTAAATTGCTTTTTCTTATTTTATTTATTTTAATATATATATTTTTTAATTTTTTATTTTAATAACTTTATTTTATTTTTTCTTTCTTTCTTTTTTTTCTGAGATAGGTGGTTGACAGAGACGTGGTGCTCTGGCCAGGTGTCAGGCCTGAGCCACTGAGTTGGGAGGGCCAAGTTCAGGACCTCCAAGCTCCATGTAACATCAAATTGTGAAAGCTGTCACAGAGATCTCCATCTCAATGTTAAGACCAAGCTACACTCAACAACCAGCAAGCTACAGTGTTGGCAACCCTATGACAAGCAACTAGCAAGACAGGAACAGAAGCCCACCCATTAGCAGAGAGATTGACTAAAATCATAATAAGGTCACAGACACCCCAAAACATACCATCAGAATTGGTCCGGCCCACCAGAAAGACAAGATCCAGCCTCATCCACCAGAACACAGGCACCAGTCCCCTCCACCAGAAAGCCTACACAAGCCACTGAAACAACATTACCCACTGGAGTCAGACAC
The DNA here is from genome assembly GCF_025265405.1 of Mesoplodon densirostris. NCBI lineage: Eukaryota > Metazoa > Chordata > Mammalia > Artiodactyla > Ziphiidae > Mesoplodon > Mesoplodon densirostris. Next base: position 28,385,978 of record NC_082677.1, on the reverse strand, counting down.
CAAAAACAATGAGGACTATGAACCTGCAGACTGCCAAAAGGAGACACCTAACTCAGTAAGTTAAGCAAAATTAGAAGCAAGAGAACTACACAGCAGATGAAGGAGCAAAGTAAAAACCCATCAGACCAAACAAATGAAGATGAATAGGCAGTCTACCTGAAAAACAATTCAGACTAATGACAGTAAGGATGATCCAAAATCTTGGAAATAGAATGGAGAAAAAACAAGAAATGTTTAACAAGGACCTGGTAGAACTAAAGAGCAAACAAACAATGATGAACAACACAATAAATGAAATTAATAATTATCTTGAAGGAATCAATAGCCAAATAACTGAGGCAGAAAAACGGATAAGTGACCTGGAAGATAAAATAGTGGAAATAACTACCACAGACCAGAGAAAAGAAAAATGAATGAAAGTAATTGAGGACAGTCTCAGAGACCTCTGGGACAACATTAAACGCACCAACATTTGAATTATAGAAGAAAAAGAGAAGAAGAAGAAGAGAAAAAGAAACAGACAGGGCTTCCCTGGTGGCACAGTGGTTGAGAGTCCGCCTGCCGATGCAGGGGACACGGGTTCGTGCCCCGATCCCGGAAGATCCCACATGCCGCGGAGCGGCTGGGCCCGCGAGCCATGGCTGCGGAGCCTGTGTGTCCGGAGCCTGTGCTCCGCAACGGGAGAGGCCACAGCAGTGAGAGGCCCGCGTACAGCAAAAAAAAAAAAAAAAAAAAAAGAAACAGACAGAAAATATTTGAAGAGATTATAGTTGAAAACTTCCATAATCTGGGAAAGGAAATAGTCAATCAAGTACAGGAAACACAGAGTCCCATACAAGATATATCCAAGGAGAAACAGGCCAAGACACATATTAATCAAGCTATAAAAAACTAAATACAAAGAAAAAATATTAAAAGAAGCAAGAGAAAAATAACAAATAAAATACAAGGAAATCCCCATAAGGTTATTAAAGTGATGAAAGGGAAAAACGTACAACCAAGATTACTCTACCCAGCAAGGATCTCATAAAGATTTGACGGATAAATTAAAACTTTTACAGACAACAAAAGCTAAGCAAATTCAGCATCACAAAACCAGGTTTACAACAAATGTTAAAGAACTTCTCCAGGCACGAAACACAGAGAAAGAAAAGACCTACAATAACAAATCCAAAACAATTAAAAAATGGTAATGGGAACATACATATCTATAACTACCTTAAATGTAAATAGATTAAATGCTCCAACCAAAAGACACAGACTGGCTGAATGGATACAAAACAAGAACTGTATATATGCTGTCTACAAAAGACCCACTTCAGACCTATGGACACACACAGACTGAATGTGAGGGGGTGGAAAAAGATATTCCATGCACATGGAAATCAAAAGACAGTTGGAGGAGCAATTCTCATATCAGACAAAATAGACTGTAACATAAAGACTATTACAAGAAGCAAAGAAGGACACTACATAATGATTAAGGGATCAATCCAAGAAGAAGATATAATGATTGTAAATATTTATGCACCCAACATAGGACCACCTCAATATAAAGGCTAACACTAACAGCCATAAAAGGGGAAATCAACAGTAACACAATCATAGTATGGGACTTTAATACACCATTTTAACCAATGGACAGATCATCCAAAATGAAAATAAATACGGAAACACAAGCTTTTAATTACACATTAAACAAGAAGGACTTAATTGATATTTATAGGACAGTCCATACAAGAACAACAGAATACACTTTCTTCTTAAGTGTTCATGGAACATTCTCCAGGATAGATCATATATTGGGTCACAAATTGAGCCTTGGTAAATTTAAGAAATTTGAAATCCTATCAAGTATCTTTTCTGACCACAATGCTATAAGATTAGATATCAATAACAGGAAAAAAAATGTAAAAAATACCAACACATGGAGACTAAACAATACACTGCTAAATAACCAAGAAACCACTAAAGAAGTCAAAGAGGAAATCAAAAAAATACCTAGAAAAAAATGACAATGAAAACATGATAAACCAATGCCTATGGGATGAAGCAAAAGCAGTCCAAAGAGGGAAGTCAATAGCCCTATAAACCTACCCCAAGAAACAAGAAACATCTCAAATAAACAACCTAAACTTACACAAAAAGCAATGAGAGAAAGAAGACCAAAAATTTTTAAAGTTAGCAGAAGGAAAGAAATCATAAACATCAGATCAGAAATAAATGAAAAAGAAATGAAGGAAACAATAATAAAGATTAAAAGAAATACTAAAAGCTAGTTCTTTGAGAAGATAAAGAAAATTGAATAATCATTAGCAAGACTCATCAAGAAAAAAAGGGGAGTTTTAGACACAGCAAGAAGAGAAGAAAAAGAAATAAAAGGAATCCAAATCAGAAAAGAACAAGTAAAGCTGTCATTGTTTGCAGATGATATGATACTACACATAGAGAATCCTAAACATGCTATGAGAAAACTACTAGAGTTAATCAATGAATTTGGTAAAGTAGCAGGATACAAAATTAATGCACAGAAAACTCTGGCATTCTTATACACTAATGATGAAAAATCTGAAAGTGAAATTAAGAAAACACTCCCATTTACCATTACAACAAAAAGAATAAACTATCTAGGAATAAACTAACCTAAGGAGACAAAAGACCTCTATGCAAAAAATTATAAGACACTGATGAAAGAAATTAAAGATGATACAAATAGATGGAGAGATATACCATATTCTTGCAATGGAAGAATCAAAATTGTGAAAATGCCTCTACTACCCAAAGCAATCTACAGATTCAATGCAATCCTTATCAAACTATCACTGGCATTTTTTACATGACTAGAACAAAAAATTTCACAATTTGTATGGAAACACAAAAGACCCTGAAGAGACAAAGCAATCATGAGAACAAAAAATGGAGCTGGAGGAATCAGGATCCCTGACTTCAGACTATACTACAAAGATACAGTACTCAAGACAATATGGTACTGGCACAAAAGCAGAAGTATAGATCGATGGAACAGGATAGAAATCCCAGAGATAAACCCACACACATATGGTAACCTTATTTTTGATAAAGGAGACAAGAATATCCAGTGAAGAAAAGACAAGCTCTTCAATAAGTGGTCCTGGAAAAACTGGGCAGGTACATGTAAAAGTATGAAATTAGAACACTCCCTAACATCATACACAAAAATAAACTCAACATGGATTAAAGACCTAAATGTAAGGCCAGACACTATCAAACTCCTAGAGGAAAACATAGGCAGAACACTCTATGACATAAATCACAGCAAGATCCTTTTTGACACACCCCTTGGAGAAATGGAAATAAAAAGAAAAATAAACAAATGGGACCTAATTAAACTTCAAAGCTTTTGCACAGGAAAGGAAACCATAAACAAGACCAAAAGACAACCCTCAGAATGGGAGAAAATATTTGCAAATGAAACAACTGACAAAGGATTAATCTCCAAAATTTACAAGCAGCTCATGCAGCTCAATAATGAAAGAACATACAACCCAATCCAAAAATGGGCAGAAGACCTAAATAGGCATTTCTCCAAAGAAGATATACAGACTGCCAACAAACACAGGAAAGAATGCTCAACATCATTAATCATTAGAGAAATGCAAATCAAAACTACAATGAGATATCATCTCACACCAGTCAGAATGGCCATGATCAAAATATAGAAACAATAAATGCTGAAGAGGGTGTGAAGGGAACACTCTTGCACTGCTGGTGGGAATGTGAATTGGTACAGCCATTATGGAGAACAGTATTGAGGTTCCTTAAAAAACTACAAATAGGTCTACCATATTACCCAGCAATCCCACTACTGGGCAGATACCCTGAGAAAACCGTAATTCATAAAGAGTCATGTACCAAAATGTTCATTGCAGTTCTGATTACAATAGCCAGGACATGGAAGAAACCTAAGTGTCTATCAACAGATGAATGGATAAAGAAATGTGGTACATATATACAATGGAATATTACTCAGCCATAAAAAGAAACAAAATGGAGTTATTTGTAGTGAGGTGGATGGACCTGGAGTCTGTCATACAGAGTGAAGTAAGTCAGAAAGAGAAAAACAAATACCGTATGCTAACACATATATATGGAATGTAAGAAATCAAAAAAACAAAATGTCATGAAGAGCCTAGGGATAGGACAGGAATAAAGACACAGACCTACTAGAGCATGAACTTGAGGATATGGGGAGGGGGAAGGGTTAGCTGTGAAAAAATGAGAGAGTGACATGGACATATATACACTACCAAACGTAGGGTGGATAGCTAGTGGGAAGCAGCTGCATGTCACAGGGAAATCAGCTAGGTGGTTTTTGAACACCTAGAGGGGTGGGATAGAGAGGGTGGGAGGGAGGGAGATGCAAGAGGGAAGAGATATGGGAACATATGTATATGTATAACTGATTCACTTTGTTGTAAAGCAGAACATAACACACCATTGTAAAGCAATTATACTCCAATAAAGATGCTAAAAAAAAAGAAGAAAAGGGAAAAGATTCAAATCAACATAATTAGAAATGAAAAGAGAAGTAACGACGGATACTGCAGAAGTACAAAGGTTCATGAGACATTACTACAATCAACTATAGACCAATAAAATGCACAACCTGGAAGAAATGGACAAATTCTTAGAAACACTCAAGCTTCCGAGTCTGAACCAGGAAGAAATAGAAAATATTAACAGACTAATCACAAGAACTGAAATTGAGACTGTGATTAAAAATCTTAAAACAAACAAAAGCCCAGGACCAGATGGCTTCACAGACGAATTCTATCATACATTTAGAGAAGAGCTAACATCTATCCTTCTCAAACTCTTCCAAAATATAGCAGAGGGAAGAATCCACCCAAACTCATTCTATGAGGCTGCCATCACCCTGATACCAAAACCAGAAAAATATATCACAAAACAAAACAAAACAAAACAAAAACACAAACAAAAACAAAAACTGCAGGCTGATGAAAATAGATGCAAAAATCTTCAACAAAATACTAGCAAAGAGAATCCAACAGCATATTAAAAGGATAATACACCATAATCAAGTGGGTTTATCCCAGGAATGCAAGGATTTTTTCAATATATGGAAATCAATCAATTTGATACACCATATTAACAAACTGAAGGATAAAAACAATATTATAATGTCAACAGATGCAGAAAAAGCTTTTGACTAAATTCAACACCAATTTATGTAAAAACCCTCCAGAAAATAGGCCTAAAGTGAACTTACTTCAACATAATAAAGGCCATATATGACAAACCCACAGCCAACATTGTTCTCAATGGTGGAAAAATGAAAGCATTTCCACTAAGATTTGGAACAATACAAGGTTGTCCAATCTCACCAATATTATACAACATAGCTTTGGAAGTTTTAGCCACAACAATCAGAGAAGAAAAAGAAATAAAAGGAATCCAAATCGGAAAAGAAGAAGTAATACTGTCACTGTTTGCAGATGGCATGAAGTTATACATAGAGAATCCCAAAGATGTTACCAGAAAACAACTAGAACTAATGAATGAATTTGGTAAAGTAGCAGGATACAAAATTAATGCACAGAAATCTCTTGCATTCCTATGCACTAATGATGAACATTCTGGAAAAGAAATTAAGGAAAAACTCCTATTTACCATTGCAACAAAAAGAATAAAATATCTAGGGATAAACCTACCTAGGGCGAGAAAAAAACAGTATGCAGAAAACTATAAGACACTGATGAAAGAAATTAAAGATGACACAAACAGATGGAGGGACATAACATGTTCTTGGATTGGAAGAATCAATGTGAAAATGACTATACTACGTAAAGCAAAATACAGATTCAATGCATTTCCTATCAATCTACCAATGACTTTTTCACAGAAATAGAACCAAAAAATCCACAATTTGTATGGAAACCCAAAAGACCCTGAAGCCAAAGCAATCTTGAGAAAGAAAACCAGAGCTGGTGGAATCAGGCTCGTAGAGTTCAGACTATACTACAAAGCTACAGTAATCAAGCCAGTATGGTACTGGCACAAAAACAGAAATATAGATCAATGGAACAGGATAGAAAACCCAGAGATACACCTATAAACATATGGTAACCTTATCTTTGATAAAGGCAGAAGAATACAAAATGGAGAAAAGACAGCCTCTTCAATAAGTGATGTTGGTAAATCTGGACAGCTACATGTAAAAGAATGAAATTAGAACACTCCTTAATACCATACACAAAAATAAAATCAAACTGGATTAAAAACCTAAATTTAAGGCCAGACACTATAAAACTCTTAGAGGAAAACATAGGCAGAACACTCTATGACATAAATCACAGCAAGATCCTTTTTGACCCACCTCCTAGAGAAATGGAAATAAAAAGAAAAATAAACAAATGGGACCTAATGAAACTTAAAAGCTTTTGCACAGCAAAGGAAACCATAAACAAGATGAAAAGACAGCCCTCAGAATGAGGGAAAATATTTGCAAACAAAGCAACTGACAAAGGATTAATCTCCAAAATATACAAGCAAATCATGCAGCTCAATGTCAAAAAAAACCAAATGGCCCAATCCAAATATGGGTAAAAAACCTAAATAGACATTTCTCCAAAGAAGATATACAGATTGCCAACAAATACATGAAAAGATGCTCAACATCACTAATCATTAGAGAAATGCAAATCAAAACTACAATGAGGTATCACCTCACATGGGTCAGAATGGCCAACATCAAGAAATCTACAAGCAGGAAATGCTGGAGAAGATGTAGACAAAATGGAACGCTCTTGCGTTGTTATTGGAAAATAAATTGATACAACCACTATGGAGATCAGTATGGAGGGCCTTAAAAAACTAAAAATAGAACTGCCAAACAACCCAGCAATCCCACTACTGGGCATATATCTTGAGAAAACCATAATTCAAAAACAATCATGTACCACAATGTTCACTGCAGCACTATTTACAATAGCCAGGACATGGAAGCAACCGAAATGCCCATCAATAGATGAATGGATAAAGAAGATGTGGCACATATATACAATGGAATATTACTCAGCCATAAAAAGAAATGAAATTGAGTTATTTGTAGTGAGGTGGATGGACCTAGAGTCTGTCATACAGAGTAAAGTAAGTCAGAAAGAGAAAATCAAATACCATATGCTAACACATATATATGGAATCTAGAAAAAAAATAAAGGTTCTTATGAACCTAGGGGCAGGACAGGAATAAAGACACAGACGTAGAGAATGGACTTATGGATAGGGGGAGGGGGAAGGATAAGCTGAGACAAAGTGAAAGAGTGGCATTTGCATATATACACTACCAAATGAAAATAGATAGTGGAAAGCAACCACCTAGCACAGGGAGATCAACTTGGTACTTTGTGACCACCTAGAGGGGTGTAATAGGGAGGGCAGGAAGGAGACACAAGAGGGAGGAGATATGGGGATATATGTACATGTATAGCTGATTCACTTTTTTATACAGCAGAAACTATCAAAACATTGTCAAGCAATTATACTCCAATAAAGATGTTAAAATAATAATTATATATATTATTAATAATAATTATATATTATATATAATTATATATATATAATATATATATATAAATGAAAGCACAGCATATCAATAACTTAAAAGCAGTGCTTAGCAGGAATTTTATAGCTGTAAGTACCTTTATTGAAACAAGATTAATAATCTCAAATCCATAACTTAAATGTCACCTTAAGTAACCAAGAAAGAGTGCAATCAATCTGAAGAAAGCATAATGAATTAATAAAGATTTGGGTGGAAATAAATGACATAGAGAGTCCAAAAACAATGCAGAAAATCAATGAAATAAAAAGTTGGTTCTTTGAAAATCAACAGAATTGAAGACCTTTAACTAGATTGAAAAAAAGGAGAAAATTCAAATTATTAATATCAAGAATGATAAAGGGGACATTACTATCAACCTGGCAGAAATAAAAAGGATTTCATACATTATGAACTATCATTTGCCATCAAATTAGAAAACCTAGATGAAATGGACAAACCCTGAGAAAAATGCTGAAACTGGCTTAACAAGGAATAGAAAATCTGAATAGAACTGAATAGAACTCTAAAGAGCAAAGAGATTTAATTAGCTATTTTTAAAGTTTCTACAAAGAAAAGTCCAGGACCTGATAACAATGGGATGGCTTCACTTGTGAAGTCTACCAATGATTAAAAAATAATAATAATAAGACCAGTTTTTTTCAAATTCTAAAAAAGACAAAATAATAATAATTATAAATAATTGTAGAAAGAGGGGAAAACACTTTCTAACTCAATCTATGAGGCCAGCATTACTCTGATACCAAAGTCAGAGAATGGCATCACAAGATCTTAAAATTACTGACCCAAATTCCTTATGAATGCACAAAATTCTCAACAAAATATTAACAAGTCAAATCCAGCAACATAGGAAAAGGATTATATACCATGTCCAAGTGAGATTATCCACAGGACATAAGGTTGATTCAATATACAAATATCAGTCACTGTATTGCATCTTATTAATAAATATTCCCCATATTCAGTATAATTATTCTCAATATCCCAGTTGGATTTCTTGCAGAAATTGACATACTAATTCTACCATTCACATGATCATCTTACAATTTACATGTAAATGAAACATCCTAGATTAGGTAAAACCATCTTAAAAAATAAGAATAAACTAGGAGAACTCACACTTCCTGACTTCAAAACCCACTGCAATAAGTACAGTAATGAAGATAGCATTTTACTGGCATAAAGAATAGACATATCAGTCAATGGAATAGAACTGAAATTCCAGAAGTAAACCCATATATCTATTGTTAGCTGATTTTCAATAAAACTGCTGAGACCATTCAATGAGGGAAATAATAGTTTTTTTCAACAAATTGTGATAGAATAACTGGATATCCATATATAAAAGAATGAAGCTGTACTTCTATTTCACAACAGATAAAAAATAACTCAATGTGGATCAAAGATCTTACATTTGTAAGATCTCACATTATAAAACTGTCAGGAGAAAGTACAAGTGTAAACCTTTGTGACTTTAGATTTGAAAATGCTGTCTTACATATGACTCTTAAAGCATAGCAACACCCGCCCCTCCCCAAAAAAAGAAACCGAACTTCATGCAGATTAAAAGCTTTTGTGATTCAAAGGACACTGTCAAGAAATTGATAAGCTACCCAAAGAACGTGAGAAGATATCTGTAAATCATTTATCTGATAAGTAACTCATTTCCAGAATATGTAAAGAACTCTCAAAACTCAACAATAAAAAATCCAATTAAATAATGGACAAAGGACTTTACTAGATCATTCCCCAAAGAAGATATACAATTGACCAAAAAGCACATGAAAAAGTGTTCAACATCCATAGTCATTAGGGAAATGTAAAAAAAGAAAAACACACAATGACATACAACTTCACTCCCACCATGATAGCTGCAATAATTTTTTTTTAAAAAAGTAAAATTACAAATGTTAACAAGGATGTGGGGAAATGGGAACTGTGGCAACTTGAAATATGAAATTGGAACTGGTGGGAATGTAAAACTGTCCAGCTGCTTTGGTAAACAGTGTGCAGCTCCTCAGTAAGTTAAGCATAGTGTTACCATAAAAGCCTGCAATTCCATTCCTAGGTATATACCCAGGAGAACTGAAAACATAGTTTCACACATAAACTTGTACTCAAAAGTTCATAGAAACATTATTCATAATAGGAAAAAGTGGAAATAACTCAAGTTTTAATTAAATGATGAATAGGTAAGCAAACATATATATATACACACACACACACACACACACACACACACACACACACACACACACACAAGTGGAATATTATGCAGTCATTAAAAGGAATTAAGTACTGCTACATTCTACTAGATGAATGAACTTTGAAAACATTATGCTAAGTGAAAGAAGCCAGCCACAAAGGCCACATAGTATATAAGTCTGCTTACAGAAAATATCTAGAAACTGGGAAATCTATGGAGACAGGAAATAATGGAGTGACTGCTAATGTGTATGGAATTTCTTTTGGAATGATCAAAATGTTCTGAATTAGGTAATTGTGATGGTTGTAAAACCTCGTGAATACACTAAAAATGTCGAATTGTATACTCAATTAGATGAATTTTATATGAATTATATCTCAAATAAAAGGCGTAAACATATTAAAAGAAAAAGAATGCACAGAGAAGCTCCATATAGACAAAAAACAAAATAAAGATAGAATTGCTATATCAATAAAATACAAAATAGACTTCAGAAGAAGAAATATTATTAGGCATATAGTAAACATTACAAAATGACAAATGAGTATATTATCCAATAATACATAAAACACTAATGTGAATTCTCCCCCAAAGAGTTTCTAACATATGAAGTAAGAAATGAAAGAAAAAATAAACAATGCATAAATATATTTCAAGATTCAACAATATTTTCTCAGTAATTAATAAGGGTAGGCAGAAAATTGGCAATGTATAGATGACCTGAAAAACAATAATAATCAGGTTAACTAAATGCCTTATTTGAATACTCCACCCAACAGCAGAATACACATTCTTCTCAAGTGTGCATGGGCTGGTCACCAAAACAGCCTACAGCTGGGCACATAAAAAATCTTTACAAATTTAAAGAATACAAATAATACAAAGAAGTTTCTCAGACTGTAGCAGATTAAAATATAAATAAATATCTGGAAAATACCAAATATTTTAATATTTGGAAAGCATTATACTTTTAAATAGCACGTGTTCATGAGAGAAACTCTAAAGAAAGTAAAATACATTTTGAATTAAATAAAATTGAAAACATAGCATATAAAATTTGTCAGATGCACCTAAAATAGTGCATAGAGGGAAATATATAGCATAAAATGTTTATAAAAGTGTAGATGAAAGGTCTTACTTGAATCAGTAATTTAAATTTATACTTTACTAATCAAAAGTAAAAAGAACAAATTAAACCAAAGCAAACAGAAAGAAGGAAATGTGCTTCATAGCACAGGCAGTGAAACTGAAAACAGAAAAACAATAGAGAATATCAATGAATCCAGATGTTATTTCTTTTATAAACAGTTAATAAAATTGATACAACTGTAGCCAAACTGAACAAGAATGAAAGAGGAAACATTATTCCAGATCCCTAACTCATTGAAATGATAACAGAGGATTAATATAAACAAGTATATGCACATAAATTCAACAATTTAGATGAAATGGACCAATTTCTCAATAGACAAAAGCTATCAACATTCAATCAAGAGAATCCTATTATGCCAAGCAAACACAATTGGGAAAGGATAGTTTCTTCAATAAATGGTATTGGGAAAACCGGATGTCCACATGTAGTAGAATGAAACAGGGTCCTTATTAGCACTATACAAAAAAAAATCAACTCTGTATGGGTTAAAGACTTAAACATAAGACCTGAAACTGTAAACTACTAGAAGAAAATAGGGAGAATTCCTTTTGACATGGGTCTGGGCAATGATATTTTTTATATGACCTCAAAAGCATAGGCAGCAAAAGAAAGCTAAAATTGACAAATCAGATTGCATCAAACTAAAATGTTTTTGCCTAACAAAATAAACAAACAACAAAGAGGCAACCTGTGTAATGGGAAAAATATTTGCAAGCCAACTATTTAATTTGGGGTTAATATCCAAAATATATAAGGAACTCAAAAACTCAAAAACAAGAAAATAGTCTGATTTAAAAATAGACAAAGGACCTGAATAGACATTTCTCGAAAGAAGACATACAAATTACCAACAGATATGTGAAAAAGTGTTCAACATCACTAATCATCAGGGAAATGCAAATCAAAATCACAAGGAGCATGTGAGCATGGCTATTATCAAAAAGACAAGAGATAACAAGAGCTGTTGAGGAGGATGTGGAGAAAAGGGAAGCCTTGAACACCGTTGGTTGGAATGTAAATTGGTGTAGTTACTATGGAAAATAGTAGGGAGGTTCCTCAAAAAACTAAAAATAGAACTACCGTAAAATCCAGCAATCCCATTTCTGGGTATACATCCAAAGGAAATGAAAACAGGTTATTGAAGAGATGTCTGCCCTCCCAGGTTCACTGCAACATTATTCACACTATTCACAAAAGCCAAGATATGGAAACAACCTAAGTACCTATTAACATATGAATGTATAGAGAAAATTATGTACTACAGATAGTATATATTAGTACAATCTATAGTATATATGCTATATATATTGTGTATATATATTTACATACATATACACACATAATAAGATTTCCTTATTTCTTGAGGCTGAACAATATTCCATTGTGTATTATGACAAAATGGATAAAACAGGAGACCCTTATGCCAAGTGAAATAAGTCAGACACAGAGAGACAAATACTGTTTAATCTCACTTAGATGTGGAACATACAAAAGTCAAACTCTTAGAAGCAGAGAGTAGAATGGTGGTTACCAGGGGTTAGGGGATGCAGAAAATAGGGAAAATGTTGGTCAAGGGGTACAAAGTTTTAGATATGCGGGATGAAGTTCTGAAGATCAGATGTACTACAGCATGGCGATTGTCATTAACAATACTTCACTGTACACATGAAATTGGCTAAGTGAGTAGATCTTAAATGTTCCCACACAAAAACAAATGGTAACTATGTGAGGTGATGGATATTTTAACTAGCTTGATTGTGGTAAACATTTAACAGTGTATATGTATATAAAAACATCACATTGTATACCTTAAATATATTCAAGTTTTGTCTATACCTCAATAAAGCTGGGGAAAATAAAGATAATCTTATTAAAGGAAGTTAATTTGTAATTATAGCCTTTCAATCAATAAAACATCAGGCCCAAGTGGTTTCCTGAGCAAATTCTATCAAACATTTAAAAAAGAAAAAATACCAAAGCAATACTACCACTTCCTGAAAAAGAAGAGGAGGGGACACTTCCCAACTCACTGTAAGTTCAGCACTACCGAAATACTAAAATGACTAAAGACATTACAAGAAAGGGAGACTACAGACCAACAACCCTCATGTGTATGAATGCAAAATTATTAACCAAACAAGAGCAAAATATATTCAGTAATATACACAGAAGAAACTACATCGTGACCAGTGGGGTTTATCCCAAGATTGTAAACTGGTTCAACAATGAAAAACAATTAATACAATCTACCATATCAACAGCTTGAAGGAAAAGCACATGATCATCTCAATAAATGCAGAAAAAGCATTTACAAACTCAACATTCATTTATGGTATATCTATGTATTTGACAGATATTCAATAAATCCATGTTGTTTGAATAAATTAAAATACTCATTAAAGCCATAACAATGAAAGGAAAACAAACAAACAAGTTTAAAGCCATAATACTGATTGCAGAGTTATGATAAATTATAAAATGAAGCCACAGAAGCCAAAGGAGAGAGATTTTTTGAAGGAAGGTGACCAAGAGCAGTGAGCTGCTGATGTCCTTCATTATGAGAACTGAGGAAAACGTACTTGAAAATTAGAAAATCCCTGGTGATCTTCATAATACAAGTTAAACAGAATCTAAAACAGAAGTGTGTGTGTGTATATATGTGTGTGTGTGTGTATATATATATATATATATATATATATATACACACACACACTAAGAGGAAGAGGGGAAAATAATTAATACCTGATACTTTTTTTTTTCAATGTGAAGAAACAAAATCTACGAAGAGGCCAATGGGAAAGTCAGCATCAAAATAATTTTAAATTTGTTAAATACTTTAGAATTTCCAAATATGTTAGGGAAAAAAAATCATATGATGATTAAAAGTAGACCACCTCAGGAAGTTCCATAAAATTTTACTGCAATTGCCCACATATCAAAAATTAATATAGAGATAGAACATCCGATCTAATGTGTTCATTTTAGTGAAGAAAGACTTAGAAAATAGAAAATTTGTATAGCACCTTGATTTCTAGAGAAAGCAGTTTAGGAAAATTATTTTTAGAGCCAGTCCTTCAAAAGAGCAAAATGATTAATTCTGTAAATATTAGTTTTAAGACTGAAACAGAGCAGTACACATTTTGCATAATATATTTTTGTGAGGGAGAGAAAGTTCACTAGTTAATCCATTATCTTTCATGTCTGAATGGCCATTCATTGATGAATTAAATAAAATTGATGCCATAGAAAATTAATTTTTGCAGAACAGATACCTGTAGCGAAATTGAGGACCTTAGTGAATTAAATGGGATCAATATTCAATTTTATAAAACAGCAGTATATTTACTAATTTTTAAGTAAAGTTAATTATTTTGGAATAAAAGTACACAAGAAAAAAACTTAGTATATAAACTATGCCTTTGCATCCTAATACTCAGAAAACTAAATACACACTTTAAAAAAAAATGAATGCATAAAATGACTATTCATGTGTGTTACATATACTCAGAAAGAATTTTGGTTTTATTCAATGTAAAATGAAAAAAAGAAAGCTCTTGCCTTACCTACTCTGGTGAAACTTATCCTTGCTTGATTACAATGGTGATGGATAATTTAACACCATCCTCACAACCCTGGTATGTTCTAGCCTTAGTCTAGCAACATTCATAATGAGGGATAATTAAGATAATACTGGGCTATGCCACCAACAGGACAACCCACAGCTTTGTTATCTTACTTAATGTATCAGCAAGGGAACAGAGACCAAATAATGTCACCTAACTGATTCAGGAATTTTTCATGAAGTTGTGATAGATCATCTTCTAAAACATTACCTTGTTAGCTTACAGCTAAAATGGTCCCTATGTTAATATCTCACAGTCAATTCTGTAGCCTTTCTTGGGGACTTCATTTCATTGATTTCAGTCATGATTGAGCAAAGGACTATTGATTCAGACCCCAAAGGCTTAAGGTAATAAATTTTCACAGACCTTATAACTAATTGCATTGTCCCAATTCATTACAATACACTGCTCAACCTTTGTAATAAAGCTTTACTCACTGAACACAATGAGCATTGTTTTCATGCTGGCCAGTATCCTAAAGTGACAGATTTAAACCAATATGGTTTTACATATCTCTTTGAGGTCCCTATAATAGAGTAAATTCTTTATCAAATCAATATCACACACTTATGGAGACATCTGGCTATCTCAACTTTTGACAGTCCATATTCTAGATCAATGAAACACATATTTTAGTCTGTTTTTATTTGGAACATCTATATATTGATTAGATAAAACAACCCCAACCAGAAATGTTTAGAGATAAGCTTAGAAATGATGCAAAACTCTTAAACAAGTCTGAAGAAATTTATTCCTCCAGGTCTTTTAAATAAAACAAAACAAAACACAAACAACAACAAAATATAACTTTATTCCAAATCTTTCCTCATTCTGATTTAATCTCAGTCATATAGAGTAATTTAATATTTTGGATTGTCCCAGTGTTCAGCAATAGGAGTGTTGTTGAAAAAAGAAAGTTCAATTTTATTGCTAATATCAGGGTCAAATAACTTTTCTTAAACATTCTTACTATGCTGAAGTAATGAACTCCAATAATCAGTGGTTTAAAATAACACAGGCATATTTCTTATGTTTGCTACCTGCCCATGAGGCTCGCCTAGGATACTGCCCCCGAATTTTGCTTTTCTAAGAAAACAATAAAATTAGATTACTTATAATAATTTTAACCAATGGTACATGAGACTTTTTTTTTAATCTTAGCAATAAAGTTTCCAACATCTTGCAAGTTTTCCTTGTTCTCTTCTTCCAGGCTATAACCATTTCCTTAGAATACATAAAGGTTATGAATAAAATGAAATGACCCTATTTACTACTCTTCTGCCATTAATTTCCTGCCACTGGAGAGTGGTCATTTATAAAGCTACAATTTTCTAAATAATCAGCACTATTCTTCCTGGAGTTGCCAAAAGCAGCCTTTGAATTCAAAGACCATCTAGCAAAATTTTGCTTAGCTGTGAAAATAAGCCTGAGGATGTTCCACCAAGCATATAGCCAATGAGCTAAATCATTTACTATAATCCACAACAAAGACTCTTTTAAATAGAAAAGCAACTGAGTTGGAAACTTCTCCTTATGAGGAAGAGTAGCAGCAAGGCACGGGCAAATAAATGAAAAAGGTAGGCACACTAGTTCACAAAACCAAAGCAGTGAGAACATTGGGATGTATTACAATGAACTACTAGTGCTCAATTTCAAAGCATGTATATTGGAATATTGCCATAAAATATTTTTATTATCCAAAAATGACTTATGTGCTACTTTGCTAACAATAAGAATTATTGATATTATTGAAAATGACAGCACAAATAGTAACTAATGCACTGAAATGCCTGAGCATGAAGCTTTCTGGCTTGCACAGCCTTGCTATAAAATTGATACAAAACTGATTTTCATAGTTGACAGGTTATTTTAAAGAAAGAAAGGTACATTTCCATTTTCAGCAAATGTAGCATATGAAAATCATGATACACCCCAGAGGTACAAATAATGCCTAACATGTGGTTGGTAAAATAAACCATATTGTAAAATGAATATATAAACAAATTTTTTTAGTTATCTTCTACCCTTACAGTGTTGTTATTTGTGAGTAGAGGAAAAAGAGAAAGTCTGTCAAGCTTTGTCATGAAAAGTAACACAAAAGATCATTAAAAGAGATACACTGACTTTTAGAGAGGCAACATAAAACAGTGACTAAAAGACAGATTTGGAATCAGAAAACCTATGTTTAAAGTCACAGGTTTTCTACTAACTAGGAAACAGTGTCATGTAAATTACCTCTCCAAGCCTCAGGGTCTTCACCTGTTAAATAAGGCGTTAATATCTTGTTCACCATGTATGAATATATTTAGTAAAATAAATATAAATCCAGCACATTGCTTGATTAAAAATCAGTGGTATTTGTAATAGAAGACTCTGACTAAATGGTCAGTCAAGTAGGAGTCAATAAGCCTAGGTTTATCCCAGTTAGAACACTAACTCAATGTCTTGACTTTTTCACTTACCTTCAAATCTTTCATTTTCATTATCTGTAAACTATGAGAGAAGAGAGCAGGTGGATAAGAACATTCATTCATTCATCCTTTTATTCATTCATTCTCTTTTACTGAGCACTTCCTATGGGTTAAGCACAGGGCACAATGGATGCACAGATGAATAAGTCAGTCTCTGTCTTCCAGACATTGTTTGTCTAGTGAGGGAGTCAGAGAAGCAAACAGAGCAAACACCGTGTAACAAGGTGACCACTTTAACAAATTATAGTTGAACATAGAGAAGAGATAAGTCAAAACTGCCAGGAAAAGTCAGAGCTTGCTAAATCTCTGAATACTATGCATACTACAGCTTGAGAAATATTTTTTAATGTAGTTTAAGAAGAAGAAGTAGAATTACTTTCCAGAAGGAAGAACAGGTGCATAGTCAGGGATGAGTAAATGACACTTCTGAGTTAGAAGGGCAATTGATAGTGAACTCAGTGCCACAGTTGGAGAGGTGGGCAAATTCAATCTAGTCTGGAGGTCTTATCTAAGGAAGCAATGTACAAAGCTTCATCGCAACTTTTGGATATGAGCTTCAAGCTGAGGTTTGGATAAATATTAGCAAAGGACTACATGAAATGTTTGAATATAAAATAAATCACAGCTAAGTTCTGGGTGGCGGGTGGCAAAGGGGAAGGGATTACTGTAAGTGACACTGTTCTGCACTCAGTCTTTTGGAAGGACTCCAAGGTTTTGATCAAATATTGAGTCTATAAGGCAAAATGGACACTTGCAAAATGTTTGGAGAAGAAACAGTAGTAAGAAATACAGGCACAATTAAAGAGGCTAAATTTACCTCTGAATCCACTGGGCAGGTGAACAACATTAGACTTCCAGGTCACACCGCAGACCTGGAAGACGGAATAGAAGAAAGATGTTCACCCTGTAAGTGCATGTGGTTATAAGTAAGTGCAGCCAGAGTGTAAACATCAAGAAAAATGATAAACTCACAGATCTACTTTTCAAAATTATTAACTCTGGAATTTCTTTTAGACCATGTACTTTTATCTTTTTTCACAAAACAGATAACCCATATCTAAAATAATTTACTTTATCTCAAAAAATATTATATTTAAGGTAAGAGGTAGGTACGTAAAATATTTGTATTATTAAGCTTCCCATTCTATTAGAAACGCATAAGGTCTGACCTTGTAAATCTGTTCTGTTCTTGTTTAAAATCCAGCTTGTCACTTTTTCTTTATTCACTTCATCAACTACAAATCAAAATCACGGCATAGGTTCTGCCCATCTTATGAGATCCCAATTACCACTCATTGTCTCCTTCAAAGGGAACATGATTGTGATGCTTAGCAATCTTCATCTTTATCATTCAGGAGGGAAGGTGAATTATTCTGAGATGATCCTTAGGATGAAAATTTGTAATACACAGAACTATTTTTTGAAACTTAGAGAAAGGAAGATAGTGCTTTTGAAACACAAAAAACAAGAGTCTCTTCTTTGAAGCATGTGATGGTTAGTGTAACATCATGATGACTAAACAACTCATTGGAAAGCCATAATATTCCACATTTTATATCCCACGTATCGTTGATAGTAATCACACACTAGGTTTCAGGTAAGTGAATGTTATTGTTCAACATAAAAACACAATTTCTTACCTTCTCCCTTCCCTAATACAGTACTAATAATACCACCCAGGACAATCATCAGTATATTTTTATCTTGGTTCCTATCATTAAATAAATGAAAATTTACCTGTAATTTATTATTTTACATGACTTTCATTTCTTAAAAACCCTAAGCAGTAAATTTTATTTTTAAAAAATAAAATTTTATTTATTTAAAAAAGAAATAAAATTTATTGATATTCTCCTCTACTTGGAATATCGTGTGTTTACCAAACTCCTGGGGAAGAGATTTGTGTCATAGAATGCCTGCTAGAATTAGTCTATGGGAATATATTTGCTTATTCCTGAATAATGTTTTAGGAACGTAACCAAGCATGCTATCAACAATATTAGGAGGAAGTTTGGAGTGAGGAAAGGAGGAAAACTAAACAAAAATCTATACACACATGTGTGCATACACACATATATTTCTAAAGCCATGAACCATTTTCCTATAGCATTTTATATATTAGCCCAATTTCTAATTCAGTTTGGGGTCATATTGTAGTTTCTCTTAATTTTTTTTTTTTAATTATTAAACTCGAATCAAATTGCTTGCCTATCCTCACTCATCATAGTCTCAGTTCTCATGTACTTTGCCTTCCTTTCAGTTATCACGCATGGTCCCACTGTGCTACTAGGTAAGTCCAGTCCTCTATGTGTGCCCTAAATTCCATTTCTTGTTACCTATGCAAGGACATCAAGACATTGCATTAACAAATTTTCGATCTCTCTTTTTCATTATCAATTTTGCCTTTTCCATCCATCAGCATGAAAACACACTGCTATGTTTGTGATTTTAAAGAACCAGGAGACAAACAGCAAAGGCAAAACTTCTCGGAAAACCTCTACCCTCTTCAACTTCAGCCCCATTTCCCTGTTTTCAATTACAACAATAATCCACAAAAGTATTTTTTTTCTACTCACTGTATTCAATATTTCTTCTCACCCTATCTTGACCTTTTGCAGTGATCTTCAAGATACTAAACCCCATGGTCAATTGTCAGTACTCTTCTTACTGAACTATCAGCAGCATTATTCTCTCTTTCTCAGAAATGTTCTCTGGTTCCCAGAACAGCTCATATTCTTGGTTTTCCTCCTAGATTTCAGGCGGCTTTATGTTATTATCTTTTTGTCAATTCTTATCACCAGGGGTCCTTAAATTTGGGGTTCCCCTGTACTCAAAGATCTTCTCTTTTCTACATAGTGTTTGACTTGGTAATCTCTTCTGGCCCATGGCTTAAACCACTAATTGAATAATGAATACTTGTACATTTTTATCCCTAGTGTAGATTTCTCTTAGGTGTTGATTCCACAACCACCACAGAGTGAAAAACTACTGCTCATGGGTTAGGTAAAAAGATGACTAACCATTAACCACTAAACATAATAAGAAGACTTGACGTGTGTTATTTAGTGTACAGGTGGGGTTGAAATCCTGGGAAGAATAGATTCAACAGAAAACAGGAAGAAATAATTGGAGACTGTAAGCACGGATAAATATTTCAAGGTTTTTTATAAAGGGGAATAGAGAAATGGAGTAATACCTGCAAGAGAGGGTTTTATGTTGAGAAATATTACAAAGCAATGGTCATGGTGCATATGTAAAATTGGTAGATATTCTGACTTACTCAATTTGGGGACTTTGTCAAATTTGGAGAACACATTAAAGTCAAAAGTAGAAGATATATGTGTGTGTGTGTGTGTGTGTGTGTGTGTGTGTGTATATGCCACGGAGTGGCTGGGCCCATGAGCCATGGCCACTGAGCCTGCATGTCCGGAGCCTGTGCTCCAAAACGGGAGAGGCCACAACAGTGAGATGCCTGCATACCGCAAAAAATAAAAAAAACAGTACAAGTTCATTTCCACCTTGCTTTTCTTGAACGGTACTTTTTATATAACTGTTATCACAGTTTTTAAAAATTCTATTAATTTCCCGTATGTTTTTCTTCTCTTACCAAGATTTTAATGAATCCACATTTCCTTTAGCTTTTTTCAAATGCTGTATTTTTATATTTTTGTTAAAAAGTTGTATTTATTGTAAAATAGGCACATATGTGTTTTTAAAAACAGAATGTAATGCAGAAAATCATGATGGACATAACATTCAGACTTTATAGGAATAAGAAGGAAAAGAGTGTAGAGGGCACTTTTATCCTCTAACTGCTCTTATAGTCACAATGACCAATTGTACAGTTTATCATATTTGAGAAATTACTTTCACATATATAATCTTAATTGATCTTCCAAATAATTCAGTAAAAGAGATTTTAATCTCTATTTTGCAAATAACTACTGAGTCCTCCTTTTAGTCACAAGTTATTATATTTAGGATCAAATTCAAGTCTTTTAATCTTAGAGCTTTGTTTGCTAATATTACTGATGATTAAACTTGGTCCTTATCTGGATTAGAAAGTTTACAAGTCCCATTAATAAGAAGCTTTCATGGTTTTCCTTTTTTTTTTTCCTTGTATTAACTGCTATATCTGATTCTGTATTCCTAAAAATTCAAAAGAATTCATGAATGATTACAGAAAATATGGATTTCACATAGGGCAAACCAGACACAAAGAGCTCTTCTGCTATAAACTTATCCAGAATCTTGCAATAAGATAATCTAGACTTAATTTACTTTAAATTTGTTTCAACAAGGATGCCACATTTAGGAGATAAACATACTTTTATTTTGAGATAGTCTTTAGAAACAACACAATATTTCAGGAAAAAATGAATAAGCAAGGATTTTGAATAAAAAAAAAACATTAAATTCTGATTACAAACAATTGCAAAGTTTTCCTAATTTTTTGTTCAACAAAGTTTCCAAAATCATCTATAAGCTTATTTTAAGTGGTATGCCATCTTATACATGCCTGTATTTTTTGTAAAATCCAGTGGGCCTAGTGTCTATAGAATCAATGCAATTTGGAAGCTTTTTAGTTTCAAAATGTTATCAATGAACAGATAACTTAGTAAACATTTTAGACATATTGTGATGTTAGGAATAATTTTATTGACTTAGTAACAAGTAATCATTTCTTTATTTTTCTACGTCTTGACATCCATTATACAATGTCCACTGACACTTAACCAAAAACAGTACTGATGACTTTTCACTAATCTTTTATTGTAAATCATCACAGTAATGTTTATTAATATTTTTGAATAGTAATAATTTTAGCTACTTAAAGCTTTAAAAATGATGCTATATTTAAACAAACTTCCCTGGTCCCTATTCAATAAAGATAAGAAATCCAAAAGTGTATGATTTCAGAGCTCACTCAGAACATTAAATTTTATATGAAATCATTAAAATTAATTATTCATAATTGAACCAGAAATGGAATATAGCAAATATATTTTTTACTAAAACAGGTCAAGTCATCATTTTTCATTAAAATTGATTGTATAAAATTCAGTGCACACAGTACTTTCTTCTAAAAATTATTCAAGAATTATGAAAATATAGAATTCTTTCATTTTCATTATTGAATTATTCTGACCATCTATGGAAAACAATCTTGGTCATGATGCCACGTTTCTGGAGGCCATTTTCTTAATTGTTAACTATAGAGGCCTGTAGTAACTTGAATTATTAAAACATGAAGTGTTCTGAATCATGTACTAATAGTCTTACTCAGTTTATTTAGAGAATAAATAAACCAATGTCATGTATACTTGTATAGTTGCTTCTGCTGCCTGACATTTGTCTATTGCTAATTTTATAACACAAGGGAAGTGTATTCAACCTTTAAAATGGAAAAATTTTGATTCTTCACATTTTTTATTACCCCCCAGCTTTATTGAGATATAATTGACATATAAGATTTTATAAGTTTAAGGTGTATGACGATTTGATGCATTTATATATTGCAAAAAGATTACCACCATAGCATTAGCTAATACCTCCAACCCATTACAAAATTACCATTTTTTTTCACACACATACACAATGTATTTTATTTTTATAAGAGATAAACTGACATCAAGCATTGTAAATGGATTACCACAACAAAAGCAACAATGATTGCATTTACCAAACACGAAACAAACTCATACAATGTCATAATACTGACATTCAGTCCAGTATTCCTCCACTGTAACAGCTCCTTTCTTTGCAGTAAAAATTGATTTGTATATTTTTTGCCTCTGAGTCATTGTGGGATTTTTTTTTTATTCAAACAGAAAGTCACAAAAATTGTAATCATCCTCATCAGTTCACTCAATCCCATGCAATTATTTTTTTATCTTGATCTTTTGTTAGCACTTTTATAAAGTCATCGGTGTTCCATTAGAGTTCTGAAAATGCTTATTCATTCAGTTCAGAAGTATAGTCAATTATGAGAAACCTGTACTTGTCAAGAGTCTTTTCAATGAATTCTGTGAAGATGAAATGAACCAATTTTATAGGAACATATTTGCAAAAGAATCAGAGTACACCCAGAAGAGTCTGTAAAGAACAAAAGACTTAAAGATGCCCACGGTTAAAGATTTAATGAAAGTTCATAATAATGCAATTGACAAGGAAATATAGTTATTTCTGAGATATACATTTTAAAGTAATAACTAGAAATATGACTTACAACATTATACCAGAACATATAAGATTTTTAGAAATTTCATGTAATGCCTGAAACATTTATATTAACATATTTCCATACAAATAACCCAAAGAAAGTTTAGTATTATATGTTTTTGTTTGTTTGTTTGTTTGTTTTATATTGCAGGTTCTTCTTAGTCATCAATTTTATACACATCAGTGTATACATGTCAATCCCAATTGCCCAATTCAGCACACCACCATCCCCACCCCACCGCGGTTTTCACCCCTTGGTGTCCATACGTTTGTTCTCTACATCAGTGTCTAAACTTCTGCCCTGCAAACTGGTTAATCTGTACCATTTTTCTAGGTTCCACATACATGTGTTAATATACGACATTTATTTTTCTCTTTCTGACTTACTTCACTTGGTATGACAGTCTCTATATCCATCCACGTCTCAACAACTGACTCAGTTTCATTCCTTTTTATGGCTGAGTAATATTCCATTGTATATATGTACCACATCTTCTTTATCCATTCATCTTTTGATGGGCATTTAGGTTGTTTCCATGACCTGGCTATTGTAAATAGTGCTGCAATGAATATTGGGGTGCATGTGTCTTTTTGAATTATGGTTTTCTCTTGGTATATGCCCAGTAGTGAGATTGCTGGATCATCTGGTAATTCTATTTTTAGATTTCTAAGGACCCTTCATACTGTTCTCCATAGTGGCTGTATCAATTACATCCCCAAGAATGGTGCAAGAGGGTACCCTTTTCTCCACACCCTCTCCAACATTTGTTGTTTGTAATTTTCTGATGATGCCCATTCTAACTGGTGTGAGGTGATACCTCATTGTACTTTTGATTTGCATTTCTCTAATAAGTAGTGATGTTGAGCAGCTTTTCCTGTGCTTCTTGGCCATCTGTATGTCTTTTTTGGAGAAATGTCTATTTAGGTCTTCTGCCCATTTTTGGATTGGTTTGTTTGTTTCTTTAATATTGAGCTGCATGAGCTCTTTATATATTTTGGAGATTAATCCCTTGTCCATTGTTTCATTTGAAAATATTTTCTCCCATTCTGAGGGCTGTCTTTTCCTCTTGTTTATGGTTTCCTTTGCTGTACAAAAGCTTTGAAGTTGTATTATGTCCCATTTGTTTATTTTTGTTTTTCTTTCCATTACTCTAGGAGGTGGGTCAAAAATGATCTTGCTGTGATTTATGTCAAACAGTGTTTTTCCTATGTTTTCCTCTAAGAGTTTTAAAGTGTCTGGTCTTACATTTAGGTTTTTAATCCATTTTGAGTTTATTTTTGTGTGTGATGTTAGGGTGTGTTCTAATTTCATTATTTTACATATACCTGTCCAATTTTCCCAACACCATTTTCTGAAGAGACTGTCTTTTCTCCCTTGTATATCTCTGCCTCCTTTGTCATAGATTGGTTGGCCATAGGTGTGTGGGTTTATCTCTGGGCTTTCTATCTTGTTCCATTGATCTATGTGTCTGTTTTTGTGCCAGTACCATATTGTCTTGATTACTGTAGCTTTGTAGTATAGTCTGAAGTCAGGAAGTCTGATTCCTCCAGCTCCGATTTTTTCCCTCAAGACTGCTTTGGCTATTCAGGGTCTTCTGTGTCTCCATACAAATTTTAAGATAATTTGTTCTAGTTCTGTAAAAAAACGTCATTGGTAATTTGATAGGGATTGCATGGAATCTGTAGATTGCTTTGGGTGGTATAGTCATTTTCACAATATTGATTCTTCCAATCCAAGAACATGGTGTATCTCCCCATCTATTGGTATCATCTTTAATTTCTTTCATCAGTGTCTTACAGTTTTCTGCATACAGGTCTTTTGTCTCCCTAGGTAGGTTTATTCCTAGGTATTTTATTCTTTATATTGCAATAGTAAATGGGAGTGTCTCCATAATTTCTCTTTCAGATTTTTCATCATTAGTGTATAGGAATGCAAGAGATTTCTGTGCATTAATTTTGTATCCTGAAACTTTATCAAATTCATGGTTTAGCTCTAGTGGTTTTCTGGGGGCATTTTTAGGATTCTCTATGTATAGTATCATGTCATCTGCAAACAGTGATGGTTTTACTTCTTCTTTTCCAATTTGTATTCCTTTTATTTCTTTTTCTTCTCTGATTGCCGTGGCTAGGACTTCCAAAACTAAGTTGAATAATATTGGTGAGAGTGGACATCCTTGTCTTGTTCCTGATCTTAAAGGAAATGTTTTCAGTTTTTCACCATTGAGAATGATGTTCACTGTGGATTTGTTGTATATTGCCTTTAATATGTTAAAGTAGATTCCCTCTGTGCCTACTTTCTGGAGAGTTTTTATCATAAAAATTTTGCATTTGTCAAAAGCTTTTTTCTGCATCTATTGAGAAGATCATATGTTTTTTACTCTTCAACTTGTTAATATGGTGTATCACATTGATTGATTTGCATATATTGAAGAATCCTTACATCCCTGGGACAAATCCCACTTGATTGTGATATATCATCCTTTAAATGTGTTGTTGCATTCTGTTTGCTAGTACTTTGTTGAGGATTTTTGTATCTATATTCATCAGTGATATTGGTCTGTAATTTTCCTTTTTTTTTCAGTATCTTTGTCTGGTTTTGGTATCAGGGTGAGGTGGCCTCATAGAATAAGTTTGGAAGTGTTCCTTCTGGAATTTTTTGGAAGAATTTGAGAAGGATGGATGTTAGCTCCTCTCTAAATGTTTGATAGAATTCACCTGTGAAGCCATCTGGTTCTGAACATTTGTTTGTTGGAAGATTTTTAATAACAGTTTCAATTTTATTACTTGTGATTTGTCTGTTCATATTTTCTGTTTCTTCCTGGTTGAGTCTTGGAAGGTTATACCTTTCTAAGAATTTGTCCATTTCTTCCAGGTTGTCCATTTTATTGGCATAGAGTTGCTTGTAGTAGTCTCTTAGGACACTTTGTATTTCTGCAGTGTCTGTTGTAACTTCTTTTTCATTTCTCATTTTATTGATTTGAGTCCTCTCTCTCTTTTTCTTGATGAGTCTGGCTAATGGTTTATCAATTTTGTGTATCTTCTTAAAGAACCAGCTTTTAGTTTTGTTTATCTTTGCTACTGTTTTCTTTGTTTCTATTTCATTTATTTCTGCTTTGATCTTTATGATTTCTTTCCTTCTGCTAACTTTGGGTTTTGTTTGTTCTTCTTTCTCTACTTCCTTTAGGCATAAGGTTAGAGTTTTACTTGAAATTTTTCTTGTTTCTTGAGGTAGGCTTGTATAGCTGTAAACTTCCCTCTTAGAACTGCTTTTGCTGCATCCCATAATTTTTGGATTGTCGTGTTTTCATTGTCATTTGTCTTTAGGTATACTTTGATTTCCTCTTTGATTTCTTCAGTGATCTCTTTGTTAATTAGTAACGTATTTTTTAGCCTCCATGTGTTTCTGTTTTTTACATTTTTTATCCCTGTAATTCAGTTCTAATCTCATAGCATTGTGGTCAGAAAACATGCTTGATATGACCTCAATTTTCTTAAATTTACTGAGGCTTGATTTGTGACCCAAGACCTAATCTATCCTGGAGAATGTTCCGTGCGCACTTGTAAAGAAAATGTAATCTGCTGTTTTTGGATGGAATGCTGTATAAATATCAATTAAATCTATCTGGTCTATTTTGTCATTTAAAGCTTCTGTTTCCTTATTTATTTCCATTTTGGATGATCTGTCCATTGATGTAAATGAGGTGTTAAAGTCCCCCACTATTATTGTGTTACTGTCGATTTCCTCTTTTATAGCTGTTAGCAGTTGCCTTATGTATTGTTGTGCTCCTATGTTGGGTGGATATATATTTATAATTGTTATATCTTCTTCTTGGTTTGATCCCTTGATCATTATGTACTGTTCTTCCTTGTCTCTTGTAACATTTTTTTTTAATTTTAAAGTCTATTTTATCTGAAATGAGTATAGCTACTCCAGCTTTCTTTCGATTTCCATTTGCAGGAATACTTTTTCCATCCCCTCACTTTCAGTCTGTATGTGTCCCTAGGTTTGAAGTGGGTCTCTGTTAGACAGCATATATATGGGTCTTGTTTTTGTATCCATTCAGCAAGCCTGTGTGTTTTGGTTGGAACATTTAATCCATTGATGTTTAAGGTAATTATCAATATGTATGTTCCTACCACCATTTTCTTAATTATTTTGGGTTTATTCTTGTAGGTCCTTTTCTTCTCTTGTGTTTCACACTTAGAGAAGTTTCTTTAGCATTTGTTGTAGAGCTGGTTTGGTGGTGCTGAATTCTCTTAGCTTCTGCTTGTCTGTAAAGCTTTTGATTTCTCCATCAAATGTGAATGAGATCCTTGCTTGCTAGAGCAATATTGGTTGTAGGTTCTTCCCTTTCATCTCTTTAAGTATATCATGCCACTCCCTTCTGGGTTGTAGAGTTTCTGCTGAGAAATCAGCTGTTAACCTTTGGGAGTTCCCTTGTATGTTATTTGTCATTTTTCCCTTGATGCTTTTAATAATTTTTCTTTGTCTTTAATTTTTGCCAATTTGATTACTATGTGTCTCGGCCTGTTTCTACTTGGGTTTATCCTGGATGGAACTCGCTGTGCTTCCTGGACTTGGGTGGTTATTTCCCTTCCCATGTTAGGGAAGTTTTCGACTATAATCTCTTCAAATATTTTCTCTGGTCCTTTCTCTCTCTCTTCTAGTTCTGGGACCCCTATAATGTGAATGTTGTTGTGTTTAATGTTGTCCCAGAGGTCTCTTAAGCTGTCTTCATTTCTTTTCATTCATTTTTCTTTGTTCTGTTCAGCAGCAGTAAATTCCACCATTCTGTCTCCCAGGTCACTTATCCGTTCTTCTGCCTCAGTTATTCTGCTATTGATTCCTTCTAGTGTAGCTGTCATTTCAGTTATTGTATCATTCATCTCTGTTTGTTTGTTCTTTAATTCTTCTAGGTCTTTGTTAAACATTTCTTGCATCTTCTTGATCGTTGCCTCTATTCTTTTTCTGAGGTCCTGGATCATCTTCACTATCAACATTCTGAATTCTTTCAACATTCTGAATTCTTTTTCTGGAAGTTTGCCTATCTTCACTTCATTTAGTTGTTTTTCTGGGGGTTTATCTTGTTCCTTCATCTGATATATAGCTCTCTGCCTTTTCATCTTGTCTATCTTTCTGTGAATGTGCTCCCCCCCCCCCCCACAACAGGCTGCAGTATTGTAGTTCTTCTTGCTTTTGCTGTCTGCCCTCTGGTGGATGAGGCTATCTAAGAGGCTTGATGGGAGGGACTGGTGGTGAGTAAACTAACTGTTGCTCTGGTGGGCCGAGCTCAGTAAAACTTTAATCCACTTGACTGTTGATGGATGTTGCTGTGTTCCCTCCCTGTTAGTTATTTTGCCTGAGTCAACCCAATACTGCAGCCTACCTGGGCTCCCTGCTGGTGCCAATGACAGACCGTGGGAGGGCCCACACCAAGGAGCACTTCCCAGAACTTCTGCTGCCAGTGTCCTTGTCAGCATGGTGAAAAAGAGCCACCCCCACCTCCACAGGTGATCCTCCAACAGTAGCAGGTAGGTCTGCTTCATTCTCCCCTGGGGTCACTGCTCCTTACCCTGGGTCCCAATGCACAAACTATTTTGTGTGTGCACTCCAAGAGTGGAGTCTCTGTTTCCCCCAGTCCTTTCAAAGCCCTGCAATCAATTCTTACTAGGCTTCAAAGTCTGATTTTCTAGGAAGTCCTCCTCCCATTGCTGGACCCAAAGGTTGGGAAGCCTAATGTGGGGCTCAGAACCTTCACTCCACTGGGTGGACTTCTGTGGTCTAAGTTTTCTCCAATCTGTGAGTCACATTCTCCAGTTATGATATTTGATTTTACTGGGATTGTGCCCCCCGTACCTTCTAATTGTTTCTTCTCCTTTGTCTTTGGATGTGGGGTATCTGTTTTGTTGACTTCCTGTGTTTTCCTGTCAATGATTGTCCAGCAGCTAGTTGTGACTCTGGTGTTCTCACAAGAGGGAGTGAGAGCATGTCCTTCTACTCTGCCATCTTGGTTCCTCCTCCTCTATTCTTCATATTGATCATAGTTTTTTAGCTCGAATTTTAAATTGTAATATTCTCTTTCCTCTTTTCTAATTTCTTTTCACATAATCTGTATGTTCCACCCAATGAATATTAAACTGACCCATCCAGAAGAAAACTGAGTGTGGTATAACATACCACTTATATTGCACTTTATTTACTTTAATTTCTAGCTTAATGTTCTATTATGTCTAGTGTGATGTGATTTTCCCAAGGAAGGCACTTTTCTCCCTCTGCTTTTATTGCATCCTCAGGGCTCAGCACACGGTCTGGTTCAGAAAAAATGCTCACATAAAATTTATCATTAATGAATTAATACAAAGCAGTAAATAAAAACATAGTCCTACTTAGGGAGGTATTGATCAACCTCATTGGGAGAGGACTTGAAATGAAATCTTATTTTCCAAATATTTTGCAAATAAATTTGTTGGGGAATTTGATTGTATTTATATAAAAAATAAAATTTAAATTGGGGAGTATTTTCATCTTTAGCAGAGCATATGACATGTCTCAAAATGTATGCTTTGCTTTCTTGCTCACTTAAAAATAATTTTAGAGATTTTTGAAATTGCATATGTAGGTGACACACAAAACTCATTCCTTTTCACTGATCAGAATCTAATAAGTAAATCAAAGCAAAGTAATTAAAGAAATACACAATTTATTTTATTTATTACTTATTATTTATTTATTTATTAACATCATTATTGGAGTATAATTGCTTTACCAAGGTGTGTTCATTTCTGCTTTATAAGAAAGGGAATCAGCTCTACATATACATATATCCCCATACCTCCTCCCTCTTGCATCTCCCTCCCTTCCACCCTCCCTATCTCACCTCTCTACATGGTCACAATGCACAGAGCTGATCTCCCTGTGCTATGCAGCTGCTTTCCAGTAGCTATCAGTTTTACATTGGGTAGTGCATATATGTCCATGCCACTCCTTCACGTTATCCCAGCTTACACTTCCCCCTTTTCTTGTCCTCAAATCTATTCTCTAGTATGTCTGTGTCTTTATTCCCGTCCTGCCCCTAGGTTCTTCATGACCTTTTTTTTTTCTTTTTTTAGGTTCCATATATACGTGTTACCATACAGTATTTGTATTTCCCTTTCTGACTTACTTCACTCTGTATGACAGACTCTAGGCCATCTACCTCGCTAAAAATAACTCAGTTTTGTTTCTTTTTATGGCTGAGTAATATTCCATTGTATATATGGGCCACATTTTCTTTATGCATTCATCTGTCAATGGACACTTAGGTTGCTTCCGTCTCCTGGCTATTGTCAATAGAGCTGCAATGACATTGTGGTACATGACTCTTTTTGAATTATGGTTTTCTCAGGGTATATGACCTGTAGTGGGATTGCTGGGTCATATGGTAGTTCTATTTGTAGTTCTTTAAGGAACCTCCATACTGTTCTCCATAGTGGTTGTACGAATTTACATTCTCACCAACAGTGCAAGAAAGTTCCCTTTTCTCCACACCCTCTCCAGCATGTATTGTTTGTATGTATTTTGATGATGACCATTCTGACTGGTGTGAGGTGATATCTCATAGTAGTTTTGATTTACATTTCTCTAATGATTAATGTTGTTGAGCATTCTTTCATGTGTTTACTGGCAGTCTGTATATCTTCTTTGGAGAAATGTCTCTTTAGCTCTTCTGCCCATTTTTGGATTGTGTAAACACACTTTTTAAAAACAACTTTAAAAACATATTTCAAATCCTCTCTCATGCAGTCAATATAAATGGGTGGAAAATGTGCATTTTTATTATTTTTAGGGCCTAAAGAATATTAATTCAGATTAGGAATATTTTTACTTAGAAAATCTCGAGATGTTAACAGACAGGAAAAAGGCAGGATGAAAGCAAGAGAGAAGTTATAAAAATAAAAATTAAAAAAGGAAACTACAAAAATTTGTTACATACTCCCGTATATGGACTATTTGTATAACTTACAGATGGAGGCAATTAATATACCTATGTTGTATTCCTAGTATTTCAATTAAGTTACAAGGGGTTAGGGAGCTTTTGTTTGAATGTGGGTGGATGGTGTGTGTGCGTGTGTGTGTGTTTGTCTGTGCATGATGATACAGTCTGTGTTAGAGAGTTGAGGACAGAATTTTAACCACAGTGCTGTGTTACTCAGGGCTCCCTTTCAAACATTTGATTCCACCTCACTCAACAATTTGGTAGCATTAAAAGATCCTGTCTTTAAACATATGACAATTAAATAGAAGTAAATTATTCTTCTAGAAAACCCAAGATTTTAAGTTCCTATAACCAAGATTTTAGATAGTATTAGAGAATATATAAACTTGGTTTCCCAGCTATATAAAATAAATTTTAAGAGCAGACTGTAAGTCCACTTTAAGATCAGAAATAGCCCAGGAAGATTCCAGCCATTTCCATATATGAAGACTGAATAACATGAAGAGATCCAAGTTCTCTGAAATAATGACACATTTCCTCAGTTCCTTATGTCTCTATACATCATGAAAGACTTAACACAAAGAAGATTTTTTGTTTTTCTTTTTTGGATTTAAGTAGGGTTATGACTTTTTATTTTCCATTTTAGGACATTATTAACTAAGTCTGGATACCCAAACTGGCATAACCAATTCCCCAAGGGAGCCGTTTAGAAGTAGCAGCAACCTGAGAAAGGATCAAGTCCCACCTCGTACTTACCTGAGCAAACTTCTGGCGTCTGCACAGAACATGTGTAAAACAAAAGAGTAAATATATACAGAAATGAAACAACCACACCAAGCAAAGCATGGCCTCTTGCTCCCAATTTCATGGGGAAAAGCTCCCTGATGTCATCCGGTAGTTTGGCTGTATTGCTTCAGTGCTGCTGCTTGTAAATTGTTCTCGTGTCTTCACTGTGGACACCAAAGAAAGCCGGTGTGTGCTCGTGGATATTTGCTGTTTTAGACTTTTGCTCAACTCTTTATTTCTGGAATGGAGCACTTCTGCTATGGGGAAAAAATATATCTTCAATGTGTCCTTTATGCTTTTAAACTGAATTCCAAGTACGTAATGAAATATGTAGTATACCCAGATATCATGTGTTTTAAAAGAAATGCATTGACATACTATTATTCATATATATATATATATATATATATATATATATATATATATATATATATATATATTTGTATTGCACATTCAATATTATATCTCAGTTGAAATCACTTGGAAACATTAATCAATCTGGTTTACTGGTCCAGGGGTGTGGCAAGTTGTCAGGGTGAATTAGTGATGAAGTCTGAGGAACTTTAAAGACATATTTGTAAAATGGTATTGAAAGTGTCTGAGACTGTTTTTTCCTCAATTCCCCACCGGACTGCCATGAAAATTACCAGTAATTTTCAAAATGAAGAATGACCATTTCAATGTAGGAAAGAATGACGTTCAAAAATCAGAAAATGTTTATGTATTTTCTTATTTAAAAAAGTGTGTATGAGCCAATGTCTAAGTAGGAGCCAGTTCAGCAGAGGAGTGAGGGGGCAGTGCCTTTGAATTAATTCTTACCAAGACCCCTTACTTAGCATAAGCCAGAATAATGAATGTGAGGTGTAAATGGGTTACCCAATGTGCAACTAAATGCTATCAGTCCTTCAAATCACAGTATTTAGGATTGCTAGATTCAGCAAACAAAAATACAGGATGTCCAATTAATTTGAATTTCAGATAAGTAACAATTAATGTTTTTAGTATATGTATGCCCCACGTAATCTGAGGGACATACTAATACTGAAATGTTTGCTGTTTACCTGAATTTGAGTTTAATTAGAATTCCTGTGTTTTATCTGGCAACCCCACATTATATGGAGATTTTGTCCTAGGAGGCTTCCTCTAAATTTACACTTGGCTCAATTTTTCTTAGAAAACCATGAGTGTGGCCACTATATTGAAAACCTCCTGGTTCCACCTCATACAAAGTTTTCCATCTATGATACCTAATCTGTGTTAATGCTGGGAACTGCTTCCAGCATCATCCATCTACCATGGGCTGTTAGATCTTTGAGGGATGTATTGAAATTCATAGGAAATTTTTTTTAAAAAGTACCTTTGAAGTTTATCCAGAATCAAAAGATTCAGGCAAGGATCTCTGTATCCTGAGCTAGCCTAGGCATCAATCTCTAAAAATGAACTCAGAGAAAATACCAGATATTAACAGAAACTGTATTTCAAAGAAATAGATCAAACTTAATTACTCTAACATATCCTATAAAATATATTTTCTTAAGAAACAGAATACAGATTCCAAAATATCTAAAATGTCTTTCTGATAGGGACAAAAAAAAAGGGACAAAACAGGTGGTTAAATAGTTAATTCCACTAAGGGATTATAAGTAGAGAAAAAAATATGGGAGACCTGTAATTTAATGATCATTCAAGAAAACAGGCTTAACAACTAAACCAAGCAGGCTTGCTTAGCAACAAAATCATGCAACAGAAGCATGGGGCATGCACCCAAACAATAAAACAATGGTGGAAAAAGACTCACATCCTGCCCAGTGAGGACAGTAAGTTAATGATTCTTAGGATATGCTGCTCTCCCTGCACTAAAAACAAAAATATAGAGAAAGGTGACATTATACAGAAACCTGAAATGATTTACCATATTTTAGTATTTGTTACTAAACTATTTCCAAAGTGCCATGACATTCCCAGTTTGACCATTTAGGTACAAGAAAACTCCCCTGCCCAACTAGGAGGAGCAGCGGATGAAGGAAGTTTGACATCTATACAAGAATGAGGAAGAAGGTGGTCTTCTTATCCTCCTCATTTTTCTTTGATTGTAAAACTGTAGCCCACTAAGTTCTCAGGGCAGCAGTCCCTTGCCTGCCTGCTTGTATCTCTCACAAACTTATATCTCTCTACTAATTAACTCTTTCCTTACCCGTCATTTTGCCTCTCACTGGATTCTTTCTGTGTCAAAACAGAAGAACCTATGCTTTAATAAGTCCCAAGACATATTCTGTGGGTTATTTTCCAATAATATTAAAATTTATGTTAAATTTATAACAGAATAAAGTAATCATGAATAGATTGTAAATCTGAAAAAGAAGTCATAGGACAACACAATATTTTAAAACAATGAAAGCTGTAAGTAGCAGAGTAGATATTGCAGTAAAAGTAAATTAATGAAATAAAGCTAATGTAAAACCTTCCCCCATTATTCAGAGAAAAAGTGTGAAGAACTAAACTTGAAGAATGAAAATAGAAACACTGAAAATACATTGAGGCAATTCAATCAATTATTAAGGAAGAGGGCAAAACAGACAACAAACATGTAGATAACAATTAGAAAGGCACAAATATATTTATCTTTATGTAAAATTATATCATTATAAAACTGAAAAGCCCAAGTGAATCAACTAATTGAAATATATACTACTTTTTTTCATGATTTTACTATTCTTTATTAAAATATTTGTGAAAAAATAATGCATGAATATTTATATATTTAGTTAAAATTGCAACTCTGGACATTTAAAAATATATAATAATGAGTTTATATTTATATAAATATTTTAGAAGTCAAAATGGATTAAAATTTCAACTTTAAGTTAGTGTAAAATGCAAAATTGAACTTGAATTGATGTTTCACAAGAGAAAAATTATATGTGACTATTTAATCACCTATTAACTGGACCCAGTTCTAGGTATTCTACTCATTTTCCATACGTTTATTTACTTCAACCACCCTATGAGTTAGTTCATATATCATTATCTACTTTTAACAGTCAAAGAACCTAAAGTACAGAGAGGCTAAGTAGCTTGATATAAAATTAGAGATAATTTGCAGTGGAACTGAGATTCAATCCCTGTCATTTTGGCTGAAGTGTCTTTTCTCCTACTAATGTGTCTACTACACCTATACATTTACCCTTACCATTAAAGTGAACAGTATTTTTCTATTTTTTACATATATAAATGATACATATTATATCATTTATATAATGGGTGAAACGAAGAGTTGAACAGAAAA
Organism: Mesoplodon densirostris; assembly: GCF_025265405.1. Classification (NCBI taxonomy): domain Eukaryota; kingdom Metazoa; phylum Chordata; class Mammalia; order Artiodactyla; family Ziphiidae; genus Mesoplodon; species Mesoplodon densirostris. The sequence continues at coordinate 28,350,634 of NC_082677.1, read as the reverse complement.
CAGTTTTTTGAAAGTGATTTTTTCCCCACTATATTATAAAGGAAGTGATTAAGTAACATATATCATGATCCTTTAATGCTTGTACTTTTTGATCAAGTAATTTCCTTTCTACACTTTATATCAAAGTAATAATAGTAGACATAAAATAGCTACATAGTTTTTAATCACACTTATTAATGACATTGTACTTTGGGACAGTGAATAAATGTTCAATAATAAAATAATCCTTAAATGATGATGTATTAAGAGAGTGGACAAGTACAGATATATTAGTGTGGTACGCAGAATTCTAAAATGACCCCTGGACAAGATTCCCTGCCCTAACCCCCAGGGCTCTGAATAAGATGTGATATCAGGCCTGTCATTATATTAGGTTATATGGCAAAATAAATGTTGTGCCTATTTTAAGGTTACAAATCAGTTCATATTGAGTTAATTAAATGGTAGATTATGTAGATGGGCCTGGTTTAATCACATGAATCCTTTAAAGCAGAGAGTTTACTTGACTGGTCACCGAGGGGAAATTAGAGAGATGCAAAGCAAGAAAAAGGTCTGTTGTGACCTTCTGGCTTAGTGATTTCTCCACAACAGCCAGAATGATCTTGTAGGTAGATTCTCCCATTATAGCCCAGGTTAGAGCCCGGCCTGAAAAATACTTGGATTTGTCTTGTGAAAACCTCAGCAGCCAACTCAGTTGCATCTGCCCAGACTTCAGAACTATAAAACTGTGAGTTAATAAATAGGTATTGTTTGAAGCTGCTAAATGTGTGGTAATTTTCCATGCAGAGTTAGAAAACTAACACAATTAAAAATCATTATTTCAATGAAACTTAATAGAACATAATAGTTTAATATTATGTCTCATAATAATAGTATCATGAAATAATAAGAATATAAAAATAAACATATGACTCAAACAAACCCAAACATTGATAGGAAAGGAAACATTAATACCATTTAATTATGAGGAATAGAATTGCTGTTCATTTATATTAAAATGCTTTTGGGCAAGTAACTACACTCTCACTCTCTTTATCTTGAAAATGGGGTTAATACTTGTATCTATCTCATAAGGTTGGTTCAGGTTTAAATGAAATAATTCATGTATAGCATTAAAGATAGTGTCTGCCAAGTAGCAAGTGTTCAATAAACATTAGCTAATATAATAATTGCTTAGTAATATTGGTCAAATATATTAAGGCCTTCAGTTACCATGGAAAAATATCACTGCATTGGGGTTCTCCATCCTCAGGTATAAACTACTGAGGTATGCAATTATTATTATACTCTTGTTAAGTATTTTACATGTAATATTTTATTATATTACATTTTAAAAGTAAAAATAAAAAGTTATCACTCTTTATTCTGTCATTTATCCTCGTTATCTTTTTTGGTAAAAGTTACTTTATTTGGAAAAAGGTAAATTAAATATTAATTTAACTAACCCCATACTCTTCTGTACAGTGTTACCGTTTTCCCATTTATTTGTTTCCACTGATGTATTAAACCAATAGAATTATTTTCCATAAAATAAGGAAAAAAGCTATTTTTCTATAAAAATAGTTATGATTGGGACTTATGTTAAATTAGCATGTCAGGGAAGCTCTCTCTGAGAAACAGATATTTGAGGGGATAAACGAATATTATTGATGAAAATAATGAGAAGGTGGAGATGGATAAAGGAAGAGATTTTCATTTCATTTATTTTTATCATTAGTTTAAAAATTTTGGTTAGTGAATATTTCAAAGTTATTTTATTTCTTTTTAAACTCCTTTATAGACAGTAATAACTTGCTGTTATCTAATGAAGAATGTCATCTAAATCTGATTATAAAAGTGGTGTCACATCAAACTCTCTTTGTGATAATGTATTATCTGTTTTTACTTACTACTGCTGATTTACTGGAATTATTTTAGTCCCTGATCATTTGTACATCAATGGTTGCTATAATCTAGGCAGGGTTGTTATTTATTTGCCCAATTAAGATGCAGAAGACAGTTCCTCAACACTTTGTCTATTTCAGGAGGCATGTGAACTACTTACACTTTGCTCTGTGATTCTTAATATTTTGAAGGAGACTAATTATTTATTTAATTAGTAGACTAGATGAAACTAATTTGAAATGTCAATTGCTACAATTTCTAGTCAATTTTTAATTTTTTTTCCTTTTTTTTTTTTTTTTTTTGCGGTATGCGGGCCTCTCACTGTTGTGGCCTCTCCCGCTGTGGAGCACAGGCTCCGGACGCGCAGGCTCAGCGGCCATGGCTCACAGGCCTAGCCGCTCTGTGGCACATGGGATCCTTCTGGACTGGGGCACGAACCCGTGTCCCCTGCATTGGCAGGTGGACTCCCAACCACTGCGCCATCAGGGAAGCCCTTTTTTTTCCTATTTTTATAACTATTATTAATATATCAAAGACCTTTTTGTTGAATGTTGTCTTTATTCATGATTTATGGAATTGCATATGTGTGAGGTACATAGGAGTATACCACACAAAGTGTTTAAAATGTGGCCTTTTATCTATTTAATTTATACCACACTCATGTTAATAATATTGCCAGAATATGTTGATGTATATTACACATTTTTATTTGATATTGCTAAGTGCTTGTCTGAAATATATTTATCAACATTTGAAGTAATATTTAAATATTTGGAAGAGTTTTATTGATCATACATGATTATGTATTCGGAGAAATAATATCACTAGTACAGACTTCAGTACTGACTTCTGGAATTTCAAACCAACTATCCAACTGACATTTTTATCTAGATATCCCACAACTCAAACTCAACATACCCAAAGTCAGCTCTTATTTCCCTATCTCTAATCTGGTTCTCATTTAGTATCAATATTATAACGAAGTACTTGAATTATTTCACATCAACCAATTAGAAAACACTTTGCACCTTACATTGTATTTAACAGTGACCCAGTTCCATTAATATCACCACTGAAACTTATCTCTTATCCAGGCTCACTGTCTTGGTTCCAGCCCCCTCTGTCTTTTGAAAGAATATAACAACAGCTTTTTAACTGACTTCTAAAGATTTCTATCTCATTTCATTATTATCCACAGGATTGTGAGGGGTCTTTCTGCAATATATCTTATCTGGTTAATTTCCCTGAAACATATTTCCATATCCACCACTGTCATTTAAACTATAGGCTATAAAATTATCCTTCTTAAACATTTATTCTATGTTTTCCAAGGTCTGCCCCTCAAGTTTCCTCTTTTGCCTCATCCTTATTCTGACACTTTGAGGCAATCATAGTTAACACTTAAAGTTCTTTGAAAACATCTCCAGATCCTTGACCTCTGCCTGGAATGTTTACCTAAACCTCCTGCACACCTTCTTTCACCTTCCTAAAAATACTATTTTGTCTCTAAGATTCTGCTTAAACAAGTTTGCTTGCCCACACCTAATTCTCTATTAGCTACTGGGAAGAATTGATACTCTCTCTTTTATACACACATGTACACTGGACATTGTGTTAAGTTACTTGTACCTTAATTAATTTACTCTGTGTGGTGAAGAAAAAAACCATTCAGCTCTGTATAGAGATTATTCCCTCTGCCCCTTTCATGGAGTTCTTTCATGAAAGTTCCAACCTTGCCCTGGCCTCTAAATAGTTTCTTCACACATATGGGCTAATCAATACGCAGATGAAGACGTCAGAACCTTCTGCAGACATCTGTAATTTTGTCCCTGTTCAGCTTTCTCCTCCTGGTATTCTGCCTTGATAATTCTACCCCCCTTAGGTTCCCCAAGACAATAAACTCTCTCAACTCCAGTAGTTCAACAGTCTTTCTCTAGATTATTGGTCCTCCCAAACTCCTGGCTACTCCCCTCCCCCATTTTGCAACTTGAAAACTCAGCAAGTCAGAAGCTGGGACAGTTGTGGGGCTTACTCCATTTATTGTCTTTCTTTCAGGAATCACTGTCCACACTGCCTGTTGTTTAATGTCTGAAAATAATTTTCTCATTTATACGTTTACTTTGTATTTTGCTTTGGTGAGAAGTCTGAATTTGACCTCTGTTACTAAAATATCCCCCTGGAAGTAGATGTCTACTCAGTGTATGTTCCCTCTAAGCATTTTCTGAATTCATAAACTGCCCAGGGAAAGAGTTTAAGAAGTTAAGTAGAACAATTCTTGTAAAGAGAGATAATTTTCAGCTGGCTTATGGCTCTGAGAGGTCAAAAACAAAAAACAAAAACAAACATAGTTCTGTACGCCAGTGAAAAAGGGTCCTGGTGAATGATTTCTGTGGAAAATTGGAATCCCCTAAATTGCTATTCCTCAGAAGTGGAAGCAAACAAGGCCTTGCTAACAATGTAGTCCAGAAGTGGGACAGCTCATCTGGTTGGTTATTTTGATTTGTGCCATTCTATCTACTTTCCAGAGCAAAATGATTTTTTTTTCTGGAAGAAGATAGAATCACCCAGACGTTCTGCAATGTTTCTTACATAATGTACAGGATCCAACAAAATGTTATCAAGTATAACAAGAAAGAGGACCAAGAGAATATTATAAAAAGAGATAGATACACATAAAGACAGGTATGGAGAAACAATGGCATTATTTGCATTTTTAAACATGGCTTCTAAAATAATGTGACTGATATACCCATGAAAATAGATGAGAAGGTAGAAAATTTAACTAGAGAAATGAAATAAAAATCAATTGAAATTATAAAAATATAAATTCAAAAATTAAAATTAAGGACACATTAGATTAATTCAAATGCATATTGAACAGGGGAGAGACAACATTAGTGAACTGGAAAATATTCAATTTGAAACACTGAGAGCTAAAAAAATTAAAAGTACAAAAAGAGACATTGTGTTAATTAAAAGGTCTAACAAACAAGTAACTCAAGTCTTAGGGATGAAAAGAGTATATAGGACAAAAACAACCAAAAAATGTGATATATCTGCCCACTTAATCATCCACGTTTTTACTTAACCTGAGTAGGTATAGTATATGTTTGTTTACTGCCTATAAAAATTAATTACATAAAGTGCAAAGTTTAAGAAAAATAAAGACGTGAGTCCTCAGACAAGATGTATATTATGAGAACTGAGCTTGATAAAGAAAAATAAATTCATATCCAAAATATGATATTTGTATGGGATGGAGTTATTTTACAACTGGATTGGGAATGCTCTATTCTTGTGTTTGGGGACCTCGGGATTTCTTAGGCTCTTGGCTAATACAAGAGCAGTGGGGTTTATGACCTGCTTTTTTAAGGCTGAACTCCCCTGGCAACTCCCAAGGCCAGTTTGTTTACTGATGATTTCACTGGCATAGCATAATTGGTCAGATGGCATGACTTGAGCAAAGGGATGTAAAGGACTCCACTGGAACTTCTGCCTTGTGTTTTCCTGAAGCCAAGATTCATTGCACAGATTTTGGTGATTCAAATTGGAGAAGTTTGTCCATACGTCATTAAGGACCCTGGTGAGCTTGCATCTGGATGTTTCTAAGACCTCTAATGATTTCCTGCACTCACTTTCTCTTGCTTTACCTTATCCTTTGCCTTTAAATAGAAACCTTAGATTTATCTGCTCTATGAATTCTTGTGAGTCTTTTCAAATATCTAAACTTGTGAAATTGTTGTAGTAGTTAAAATATAAAATATTAGAAATGAAGAAAAATCGTCAAAAATACCAATGATAATGAAAGATAAGAACCATATTTGAATGACAGTCAATCTCTTGTCAGAGACAGTAGACATTATAAGTAAGCTGAATATTGTTTTCAATATGTAGAAAAATTGTTTCTTGGAATTTTGTAGAACCAAATTATTTTTAAGGTATTGGATAAAATAAAGACATTTTCAAACACAAAGAGACATATTTGTTTTCTCACATTTACTCTAATAAATATTAGAAAATTTTAGGGAAAAAAATGAAGCCAGGAAAATGTCATCAGTTAGAAAAGAAAAATATGGGAAACACACAACTATATTACATATATCAATAAACCCAACTATTAACTGAAAAATGAATATTTTTACTTTGGAATATAAAACAATATCATGAAGGTAAATTATACAGTGTAACATCATTAACAATTAGAAAGCAGTTAGAAATATTGAATAACTATTATTTTATAAAATATCATATTTCAATATATGATTAAAATGTAATAAGTTTAGTTTATAGAAACAATACCTTTTATTACTTCCTTTAGTCTGTGTTGCCTAGGACAACAGGTTTGTCAGGTTTTTTTTATTTTGTTCATTTTATTTATTTATTTACTAAGAATGTATTTTCTTGGGTTTAATAAATATAATTTTAGATTAAAAGCACTTTCAATCTATCATTTTATTATTTTGGGGCTTTCATTGTATATGATAAAACAGTTAAAGATAATGTGTCTTTATCTGTTGTTAAGGTTGTCATTTTGTTTTAGTTTTTCTGAGCTATGTCTAGTGGTATTTTTTTTTTGTATTTATACAGTTGATATTTTTGAAAAATCTTGAAATTTCTAAGCTATTATTTCTTCCAATATTTCTTTTATCTCATTTTCTCTTTCTCTTTTTATGAAACTACAAAAATATGTAAATTGTTTTTCACTATTTCCCTGTCTTATTTTTTTTACTTTATTTTCTTTCCTTTTTTGATCAATGTTTTAGATTGAATATATTGTTTTAACTTATATCCCAATTCCCATTAAATTAATTTCTGCTTAGACAATCTGCTCCTATGTCTAATTTTTGCATTCTAAATTTCAGTCTTTGCATTGCTCAGCCCTATAATTTTTTAAAATATATGTTCAAATTTTCTCCCCCAAAGTCACCATTTTGTAAGTCTCTTAATCATTCTTTCATGCTTTAAAATATATATGTGTATATATGTATTTATTATATATATATATATATATATATATGCCTGTTGACATTATCTAGATTTACTTTTTATTTATTTTTTAAAATAAATTTGTTTATTTATTTTTGGCTGTGTTTGGTGTTTGCTGCTATGCACGAGTTTTCTCTAGTTGTGGTGAGCGGGGGCTACCCTTCATTGCAGTGTGCAGGCTTCTCTTGTTGTGGGACATGGGCTGTAGTCATATGGGCTTCTGTAGTTGCAGCACGTGGGTTCAGTAGTTGTGGTTCACGAGGTCTAGAGCTCAGGCACAGTAGTCGTGCACACGGGCTTAGTTGCTCCACAGCATGTGGGATCTTCCTGGACCAGGGCTCGAACCGTGTCCCCTGCATTCACAGGTGGATTCTTAACCACTACACCACCAGGGAAGTCCCTATCAAGATTTTCTTTGGGAGTATTTCAATTTTTTTTTCTTTTTTTTCCAGGCAAGTGTCTCATCTCATATTTTGTTATGAAATACTGTAAAGATATTTTGAAGCTCTGGGTGATATTACTTCTCACCAGAGAAGATGTATGTACTTTTACTTTTCGTATGTACCTATGCTTGGTACCTACCATCCCCACAGAAGTAATAAATTATTGGGGTAATTTAAACCTAGGCTTCAGTTGTTATGAAGAATGGACTGTTTCTCATTTGCCCTTACTCTTTAGATACAGACACTTAGGACCCTAATTAATGTTGGGATATTTATCAAATATCTTTCTTTTTGGTGGGAACTTAACTTAAATATTAGCCTCCCAACCTGTAATTCTTTGAAAGCACTGCCCAAGTTCTCAGCTTCTCAATCACTGCTTTAAGCAATGGATATCATCTCAAATGGAAATACTGCACACAATGACAGGCTTGACTTTCATTGTTTTCCTGCCTTCTAGGATATTTATCTAACAAACCTTCCTATCTTGAAGGCTCCCCAATATCTTAAATCAAGTTGTACTAATATATATATATATGTATATATATATATATATATATATATATATATATATATATATATATATATAATATTTCAATAACTAGCTCAAAACCCTCTGGTCTACCATTTCCAGCTGAACAACATCTCTGTAAAGTGGCATGAACAAAGATGATGTGATATTTGTGCAGAGTTAAAAAAAAGGAATAAAAATTATCCAGAAGTTAATGCAGAAAATACTTGATTTATTATGAAGTATAAGTCAGGAAATGGTGGATCATTATTGGTTACACAGCAGAATATTAAATTAGATGACTGAATTTCACCATGTACAATATAAATTTCAGACCTATTAAAGAATTAAAAGCCCATTCTAAATGAGGTAGAATAAAATAAATGATAATATTTCTATAATTTTCAGGAAGAGAAGATATTCTAAAATAAAGATTCATACACACAAAAATGGAACTGCAAGAAAACACTGACATATTTAATGTCACACATTAAATTTTTAAATATTACATATGTCAAAAGCCACTAAAGACAAGATAAAAAGGCAAGCCAGAAGCAGGAAAATGATTTTTCTCTTGCAACTAACACTGAAATATATATATACAAAATGAAAAATGTGAATTGTAGGAAAATATTCAAAGAGAATAGATATGTAAGCCACAGTAGAAAACACATAGGAGATGATGAATCATTAGTATTTTACAGAAATTTAAGTTAAAACTATAGGTCACTATTCCCTATCCATCAGAATAGCTAAAGTTAGACGTTAAAAATATTGGTAAGTTTTGGAGAAAGAATTCTCTTACAGTGATCATGGGTATATAAATTGATACATCAGTTTTGGAGACAACTTGATACTTTATGAAAATTCATAGATGCTTATATCCAAAAATGTAGAAATTCCTTTTAAAGTATGCATCTTAGAGAACTTTTACCACATACATTCATGAACATAATATAGAATATATTTATTTTAGGATGTTTCTTTATAAAAAAATGGAAATAATGTAAAAGACCATCAAATCAGAATAAATAAATAGATTATGATATATTCTGGAGTACCTCAGTTCTTTTGGTATCAATTTTCTATTATAGGAGAACCCCTTCTCCAAAAGGGGTTCTGCATTGCCACACTTCTTCACAAATTTTCTTCACAACCAGTCCAAAGCAGGAAGCTATAATTAGACCTGACTGTTCCTTTTGTCCTGTGTGACCTCACATCTTTTGAAGCAGGAAAAAGTAGTACATACTCGTCATGCTTTTCAGTTAGCTCTGGACATCCATTTCCCAACTAGGCATTGTCACCCTCCAATCAGTTCCCATTAGTAAAGCTGAGTTTTAATAACTTGTTTTTCTCCACAGCTTATTTTATTTTATTTTTTTAAATTAACTAGACAAGACATATGAGCATCATGAAGCCTTAGAGCAGTAACTAGAATTGGTCACATTTTAAGTCTGTGGTGTGTAGAGGGATGGGGTTAGAGAAATACAGAATGTAATGGAGTTTATTCTCTTCCTTTCCTTGTATATCACCATAGATGATAATATGCTCCATTTTTCTTATGCTTTGGTTCATTTTACTGGCATCTAGAGTGTGAAAACAGCTGAAGCTAAAGATCAAGAATGAGAAGAAACAGCAGAAGGTTTACTCACTTCTTGTTTTACCTTATACATCTTCTTTTCGCAACACAGAAGCAGACCAGGAGATTAAGAATTAAATAATAATAATAATAAGATGAGGAGGGGAATGGAGGTTTAGTATTCACAGTCAACAGTTGTATTTTGATATTGAGAAGGGACATGATATGGAAGAAAGGTGGGAATTTACAGGAGCAGCCAAAGATGTATATTCTGATTGCTTCTGCTTCTTCTGATCTTAGTTTTTTTGTGTTTCTCTTCAGAGTCATTTCTATACTAACCACCTGCTAATTTTTGATTAATTTTTGCTATACTCAATTTTTTTCTGAATCACCTTTTGGCAATAGAGGTCCTCCTTTCTACTAATGTATATTATTAAATATCTTTCATATAAATATTTCCCAAAAGAGAAAAAAAAAAGTACCTGAAGTGATTTAGTGTGAAAAAGATTGTGATGAAGATGGGGAGATTTGACTTCTGACCCTATTTTATTTTATGAATTAAATACTCTACCAATAATGTTCATGTAAAACACAGAGAGTCTGCTGAACAACGTTTTTTTCTCATCTGGGTCACTTCCTGATGCTGAATGCTGTCTGAAAACTCTAAATAATTTTTTTAAAATTCAGAGATATATCTGGACCACAAATCAGTTATAATAGTTTTACTCAACTGTTATTTTTAGATACAATTCTACATTTTTGTTTTTTTCTGGGGATTTAGAACGTATAGTATACTTCTGATTAAAACTGATGTTAGAAATATTTCAGAATACCGGTTCTAGATTTGGTGGTTCAGATAATCAGTTTGTTATTAAGACAAGTTATTTAACTTTTTTTTCTCCAGTATCAATAATTCTAAAATGAAAAGTTTGAACTTAACTATTATAAAACTACTTCAGAACTACTCTGTGACCCTTCTTGTTTCATCTAGCATGATTTCATATTTGACCTTACCTTCATTTTAGATATTTTATGTTATATAAAAATAGTAATTCTCTATATTTTAATTAATTGTTTAAGTTAAAAAAATAATGAATTTCATGCACACATTATTTAGTTTACACATCAAAACAATTTTCTTTTCTTTTAAATTTATTTATTTTATTTTTGGCTGAATTGGGTCTTCGTTGCTGAGTGCAGGCTTTTCTCTGGTTGCAGAGAGCAGGGCCACTCCTCATTGCAGTGCACAGGCTTCTCATTGCAGTGGCTTCTCTTGTTGTGGAGCATGGGCTCTAGGTATGTGGGCTTCAGTAGTTGTGGAACACGGGCTCAGTAGTTGTGGCTCGTTGGCTCCAGAGTGCAGGCTCATTAGTTGTGGTGCACGGGCTTAGTTGCTCCACGGCATATTGGATCTTCCCGTACCAGGACTGAACCCATGTCCCCTGCATTGCAAGGCAGAATTTTAACCACTGCACCACCAGGGAAGCCTAAAACAATTTTCAATTCATACATTTTTATCTTTACAGAGAATAGGCCTGAAAATGATTCCATTATTTTCTTCATATGTCCCAAGACTTCGAGAAGTGAAAATACTAATTTATCTCAAAACATCAGAATGTAGCCAAAGAAGCATTCTAAAAATAAGAATCTTTAATCTTAATGTGCTTTGTTTCCAATTAAATCACCTACTAAGCAATAGGAAATTCTAGTAGTAAGATTATTAAAATGTGATATTCTAGAAACAGAAGAGAAGTTTTCATTGTCTAAATGATTTGGATACAGACCTCTGGTTTAATAGCTTTGGATTTCTTTCATTACAGAATTGTATTGCATCTCTGTAATTTTCCTTTTAGGCACAGAGGACAGGTGTTCTACAGATGGAGAGACAGGTGTGGTTTTATGGGACCTCCTCTCCCAAGCACATTAATATGTGTCACTCACAGGGGACCTTTTTCTAGAAATGGCAAATGCCCTCATGCAGACTTACTGTCAAAAAAAACCTTAGCATCTGGGAAAAGAGAAGAGATGGTTTACATTTACGGAGTGTGGGATGGGAGGGTGAAGGGAATTTCCTGATACAATCTAGATATTGATTATATAACAAAGTGGTTTCTTGATCACATGTACTTATGGAAAAGAGGCTATGGTTGCAACACATACTAGTTATAACCCAGGAACGAGCCACCCCCACCCTCACTCTCCACCCAAACATACTCACAAACAAGAGGAGAAAGGCATGCCATGTAAACAGATGAGAGATCTCTGGTGATAGTGAAAGAAGTTACAAGACATCTGTGGAAATCATGAGAAATATTGAAGTGAGATCTACAGCTCCATTTATCCGCCCTCAAGATCACTTTGCAAACCAGGCTTGGCCCTCTTTCAGTGAACTAGGTCAATAACATGGTTCATAAAACCCCGTGGGCAGCAGTAGGTGTGGAATAATTACTAAAAAGCACTCCTCAGCCATACAGTTGCTGGGGTAGAATAGATGAATCAGGGGATTTGATTAGTTCCCTTTGTGTCCATAACCCCTGATACTCTTTAGTTAATTGAAACTTTCAGTAAACCCACTTGATAACTGGGCTCCTTGTGGTAAGAGTATCAGAACCAGAGTGTCTTGCTAACCAAGTTCTAACTTGTATTCCATATTTTGCATCACATTCTAGATATAATAATTTTGTTTACAAATGGGAGAAATTTTTGAAATATTAGCTGTTAGTGAAATTTTAAAAAATGCTTTGTGGTTATTCCACAGGAAAATCATATTCAAGAAAAGTCTACCTCTAAGAAAGTATGTTTCTTAGCCAGAGCAAGAACTCATACATTTGATTGAACATTTTGAAATTCAGCTTTGTCTTTTTGGTAATATATTTCATCTTAAAAATATAAGAAAACAGTGAGTTTATGTTTTTGCAGAAGAAATTTAGGAAATGGGTGCTCATTTTAGTGGTGAAAGTAAAAAATTAGTACCAGATCTAAATATCCATTAGAAAAAGCAAACAAAGAAACAAATGAATGAAAAACACAAAAAGAAAGATCATAGTTTTGTTCCTCCACAAAACACTCAGTCTTTATTCTTGCTAAATAGTAAACAGTCGTTAAGTATTTTTCCTGGTCACTGGAGAGGGATCTGGAGGAAAAAGCATAATTACAATCTAATTAAAATAGGAAAATAAAACCTCACTAATAAGAACAACAGTATTTCTTTGGTATTCTCTGAAATATGACTTAAATAAAAATTTGGTACCATGAGATTATTAAAGGAAAACAGTCGTTAAAGAAATAATCATCTTCAAATTCAATTATTTTCCTTATAGTTTTTTTATTTTTAGGAGAAGTATATGATTGCAAATTTCAATTTGAGAATTTTAAGTTAAAATGCAAAAGTAAATGCTTATAAATTAAAAAATAAAATAATATTTAGGTAAATTTATCGTCTAAAGCAACATAACATTTTGGTACAGATATATTTTATGTGATGGGGAGTACAGGTATAAAAGCTGCAGTCTGTAATGTACTCTAAGCATCATTATAAGATTAAATAAAAATACAACTTTCAAACTATGATGGATTTAAGTAAATAATTAACACTATATCAGATTAATAATCAAAGATAGTACAATTAATTTCCATTTTAATGAAAATTTCTATTTTCCTGTGTCTGGTCCTTTCATCAATTGTTCAGTATCTAATATTAAGAAGTAATCACTAACTTCAATCTCCTGTGTCTGGTCCTCCATTCAATTGTTCAATATCCAATATTAAGAAATAATCTCCGACTCAAATCTCCAGGTTTCCCTTGCAGTTTCAGTGATAGGATGCAACTTGTTAGTGTGATACTGTGATCCTAATTAAAGGCTGTACACCTAATCAGAGCCAGCATGGCAAAGGCATGAATCTCCAGATTAAGCTCTCTGAATACTAATTAGCATGTGAAAACGTCGAGCACCAGTCCTGATTCACAGTAGATGATCTAGAAGCATTATGTTATTGGAATGTCTGTTTGATCTGAAATTTTATTTACAGGGAATGATATCAAAGATCACATAATTTTGAAAACCAGTCTGTATACACTTAATTAGCCATATCAAGTTTAAGTAACATTCCTTCAAACATTAAAAAAAAATAATATTAGTAAATGATGGCTATGATTGATGATTTAAAAAATAGCAAGTATTTATTACTAATACTAGGTAGCCAGCATAATCTTCCAAATCTAAAATTATATATTAAAAATAGTGTTAAAAATAAGTAAATTAATTAAAAACCTGGATTTGCTATGAATATTAAATAGCAACTCAAACCTAATTTTATTTTTTTAGATATTTTGAAATGTCACAAAGAAATCTAAAGCACAGCACATTTTTTTAAAAGTTTTCAAAGTCATTGAAGTTATTCTTTATGCAGTAAAAAGTGATATAGAAATGGGAACAAAAAAATCAAAATTAAATGTTCAAAAATCTCATCAATTGGTTTAACAAAAATACACAAGTATAAATGAATTATTTATTTTTTTGACTCACTCTGCCAGAGGATTTCAGGAATCTGTCCCTTGGGCAGAGTCTTTTTCAACACTAACAATATGAGTGTTCTTTATATTTCTGAATAAAGTGAAAAATAATTAATTTTTTTAAATTTCTATAATATCCTACAACAAGGCTCTAAACATCCAATAAGAGAAGGATACATATAATGTGCTGCCACATTTCTATGGCAATTCTCTCAGTTCAAGAGTTATCCATCTTTATTCTTCATTCTTTTATTACAGAATGAAATTGGCTGTTATAAATGGTTGCTAAGTTAAGGAAGTTGTGATTGGGTGTGTTATCATCATGGCCCAATATTTCTGCTCCTGAGTACACCATAAAAGAGGAAGAAAACATTATCCTTTGAACTGTAGACCTTGGCTAGTGTTGAGAAAGTGAAGTTTCAGAGGTATTTATACTCATGAATGGAAATTCACCTCATCAGCAGAGAAGTGGATAAGCACTGACTGTTGTCCTGGATAGAGTAAAATGTGAAGAAAAGGACATTCTTTGACTGGTTTCTGTGAGTTGATGTCCTTTCTCAAACTTTCATGAGCTACGTACCATACACGCTGGAGAGGAAAACCACCCTCCTTGTGGAAACATCCTGAAACTCCCACAGTAAATCTGTTTTTTCCTTCAAACACATTTTAGAGAAATGTTCTTGTAAGAACCTTGCAAAAAACTTATTCAAACCTGTAACTTTGTATAGGAGGACCTTAAGCTCTAATAAATGGGTTGTTTATGTAAACTGAGTTGTTTCCTTAGCTTTTCAAAAGCTTTTAAGTTTAATTAAGTCCCAATTGTTTATTTTTGTTTTTATCGACAAGACAAAAAGACAACCCTCAGAAAGGTAGAAAATATTTGCAAATGAAGCAATGGGCAAAGGATTAATCTCCAAAATATGAAAACAGCTCATGCAGCTCAATATCAAAAAAAAACAAACAAACAAACCAACAACCTAATCCAAAAATGAGCAGAAGACATAAATAGACATATCCCCAAAGAAGACATACAGATAGGCAAGAGGTACATGAGAAGATGCTCAACATCACTGATTATTAGAGAAATGCAAATCAAAACTACAATGAGGTATCACTGCACACCAGTCAGAATGGCCATCATCAAACAATCTACAAACAGTAAATGCTGGAGAGGTTGTGGAGAAAAGAGGACCCTCTTGCACTGCTGGTGGGAATGTAAATTGATGCAGCCACCATGGAGAACAGTGTGGAGGTTCCTTAAAAATCTAAAAAACAAGTTATCATATGACTCAGCAATCCCACTCCTGGGCATATATCTGGAGAAAACCATAATTCAAAAAGACACATTCACACCAATGTTCATTGCAGCATGATTTAAAATAGCCAGGTCATGGAAACAACCAAAATCTCCATTGACAGAGGAATGGATAAAGAAGTTGCAGTACATATATACAATGGAATATTACTCACCCATGAAAAGAAATGAAATTTGGTCATTTGTAGAGATGTGGATGGACCTAGAGTCTGTCATATGGAGTGAAGTAAGTTGGAAAGAGAAAAACAAATATCATATATTAATGCATATATGTGGAATCTAGAAAAATAGTACAGATGAACCTATTTCCAAGGAAAGAATAGAAACACAGATGTAGGGAATGGAAGTGTGGACACAACAGGGAAAGGGGAGGGTGTGATGAATTGGGAGATTAAGTTTGACATAAATACACTACTATGTGTAAAACAGATAGCTAGTGGGAACCTGCGGTATAACACAGGGAGCTCAGCTCGGTGCTCTGTGATGACTTAGATGGGTGGGATACAGGGGATGAGAGGGAAGTCCAAGAAGGAGATAATATATGTATACATATAGCTGATTCACTTTGTTGTACAGCAGAAACTAACACAACATTGTAAAGCAATTATACTCCAATAAAATGTGAGTTATTCTTTGTCAAGACTGAAATCCAAATCATTTGTTTATTTTTTAAATTAGAACATTTTGCATTTATATCAATTTCGTTGCCATTTAAATATTTTCATACATACCTCTGCATATAGTATGATAGTCACAACAACCTGTTACATGACAAAAAAATCATGATTTTGTATATCTACTACATCAGCACAGATACTAAACCTCAGAAAGGTGCAGTATATTTGTCACTCTAAAGAAATTTAGGGTTTGTTTTCAGATATCCCCGAATATAGTTAACACTTCATAAAGTTTCCCCAAATGTCCAATTCACCAAGACAATATGACTCAGAAACTAAACTGAATTCTGAGAAAAAACTTAAGCTTTTTATTTATGAAAAGCTTTAACCTTGCCAATAACAGTACAAGAAATATCATTTTTCATCTGACTTCAGCCAGTTTCTTATGGATCTTCCTGGAATTGCTCCATTCTCTTTGCCATGGAACTGAGAAAATTGAAGCTATTTATCAATCCCAAAGAGTAGCAGGCTAGGGTGTGATTTTTTTGCGATACAAGGGCCTCTCACTGTTGTGGCCTCTCCCACTGCAGAGCACCGACTCCGGACGCGCAGGCTCAGCGGCCATGGCTCATGGGCCCAGCCGCTCCGCGGCACGTGGGATACTCCTGCACCGGGGCACGAACCCATGTCCCCTGCATTGGCAGGCAGATTCTTAACCACTGCACCACCAGGGAAGCCCTCAGTGAATTTCTTTTGACCTTGTTTACTTTGGTGATTTAACATAGGTGAAATACACCTAGCTGGTGAAGACTTCAAGGTCATTCTCAGAATAAAAAATAAATAAATAAAAAATAAAAATGTGTGAACTAATATTGATTGATCATCTCTATTTAACTTTGAGAAATTATAAATCTAATGACAAATTAATGTCTTTAGTGGCATGAGCTATTGTGAGAAACAATGTTTCTGAAAAAAAGTGGTAAGGTTTATTTATTCCTCTATTTCCAGTTACCAATCATTTTATTCTTTTGTGTATAAAGTCAATTATAATATTGTATTCTGCCAAATGAACTTGTGAGTAAGAATATGTTTAAATTAATCCATTAATACTACTGGTAACTAATCTGAAAATAGGTGAGTAAAATCACCTCTATTTATGGAATCAACATACATCACAGAATTCACCCAGTATCATCTTTTGGCAAGGTTATCTATTTGAACACCATATCTTAAATTCTGAGAGTCCTAGAACCAATCCTTATATGAACTAATTGAATGTGCTTAGACAAAAAATAAAATAACACCTGATTTTTATTGACCAGTATTGGGGCAGTAAAATTATTGAATGTAATAAGCATACCAAATCAATGATTTAACAAGTTTTATATGTTATATTAAAATGTTGACCGGCAAGGAGATATTTTTTTATTCTTTTGTTGAGAGAATACTGACAAAACATTTGCACAAACATGGAGAAAAAATGCTTCACAGTCTCTCACCTCCCATAAATATTCTTTAACCTTGGAATAGCTTTCTTCATACAAAATGATGAAAGTGTTTTAATAGCTGATTAAAGCTGTTCTCCTACTTATCTTTAAAGGTATTTTTTCCTGTTTGTTTTTTCTTTCTTTTTGTTTCTACTTTACCAAAAAAAAAATTCATTTCATGAGATTAAAAAGGCACTTTTTTTTTCTTTTTTTTTTTTTTTGCGGTACGCAGGCCTCTCACTGTTGTGGCCTCTCCCGTTGTGGAGCACAGGCTCTGGATGCACAGGCTCAGTGGCCATGGCTCATGGGCCTAGCTGCTCCACGGCATGTGGGATCTTCCCGGACCAGGGCACAAACCTGTGTCCCCTGCATTGGCAGGCAGACTCTCAACCACTGCGCCACCAGGGAAGCCCAGCACTTATCATTTTAAGTGTTATAGTTACACACTGTTGAATGCTCAGGGTCATATTTCTGTTTTACATAAAATTTAACCTACAGGATATGACCCTTAGATAAAACGAAGCTAAGAGAATACAAAAGAGATATATCCTTTCCAGCACAGAAAGTGTAAGTCACTTTTCATGAAATATAACAACTGATTATGCATTTTGGAAGTTTAATTCTGTCTTTTGTTTCTGAATAGGACTTTATTTTCCATGGTAAGGTAGATGAATTAAATACATGTTAGCTGAATAGATGATTGGATGGTATTCAATTAAGTGAAGTATCTAATTTTTTAAATTTATTTTTTGTAGAGGTGTAAAATAATTAATTTTAAAATAACTAATCTTCAAATGTTACAGGTCGATATTCTTTACAAAAGTTTTTGATGAAAATGATTCATTTTAATACAAATCAAAATTTCCAAATTAATACAGTTAACAGGTAATAGATTTAAATATTTTGTTTTCATTTCCTCTAAAGTGAAATATTCTAAAAGTATAAGTACAAAATGATATTACTAAAGTTAAATGTTCGGTAAGATATAAAAACCATCCCCTGCAGAATATTATCATCACTGTATTGAAGTGATTCTCTGAAATCTTTGCTTTGAGTTCAGTGACTCAAACTGATAAGCTTCATGAATTTGTCAGAAAATATTTTGCATTTTTGCCTTCAAACTAGCAGGTTCCAAGTATTTAACAATTTTATCTGTAAACTCTGACTATGAATCAAAAAGTGTAATTTTTCAGACTTACAATAAAACCTTCAGTTCACTCTCAGTGATTTCAGTTTTGTTTCTTTTTTTTTAATTTGGCATAAGGATATGATAAAAAAAATAATTTGCATTCTCTAAAAATGCTCAAATAGAAATGTTATTTTTACTTCAATGTAATATCACTTCAACATATTTTTCATAAATCAAGTTTTATTTATTTAACATATAGTGTTAGCCCTGAATATTAATGTATGAGAAAAAATAATCTTTGTAGGCATTTCCAAATATGTGTCTATGAAACAGATCAAGACCCTATGGTCCTGCCCAGGACAGAACACCCACCTCCCATGTCCTCTGCCTGCCTTTATCTGTAGAAAAACTTGAGTCTAAGAATACATTTAATCAGAGAAGTTAGAAAATGCAGAAGCAAAGGAAAACAGTCAAATAAGGCCAAATGAAAATAGTTTAGCCATTAAATAAAGTCAAGAACCTTTAGTTCCTCCTCAAGAGCGATAGATAATATTCTGACATACAGCCATATCCTGTGAGCTGTTTTGTCGATACAGAAACCCTCACCAGGTGGAAGAAGTTAACTATCAATACATGATGACCAAACTGTAGCCATGACATAAGCTATCACAACTCTGAGAACTGGTCTCAAAGAAATGGGAACAAACCAACCCTGGAACTGAAGATTAACTATCCTCCAAGCAATAAGATGATGCTGTTTAGACCACTGCATGACCAATTTCAAGATGACTGTCAGAGCTGACTGTGCCATTTCTGCCTGTAGCCCCCTTCCTCCACCTATACAACTGTGAAACTCCCCTTTAAAAGCTTTATGCCCACAGATTATCAGTGAGGAGTTGACCTTAGGACATAAGTCTGCCTTCTTTCCTGGTTGCTGACCTCCAGAATAAAACAAACTTTCCTTTCCATCAATCTCGCCTCTCGAGTATTGTTTTTTTCAGTGCTGAGCAGTTGGATCTGTGTTTCAGTAGCATATACTCAAGATCAAGTTATGGAATCTACAAGCTATCATATTGGCTAAAATAGAAAAGAAAGGACCTAGGTGATAAGGATAAGGAAAGAACTTTTAAAAGTAAAAATTATTGATCACACAGAAGACAATTTTGAACGGTCTTCAATCATGTCTACAGATCCCTTACTACAGATAAAGTGCATGGTCAAGTTGTAAGACGCTAATACAGTCTTACAAATTACAAAATGTAGAGGTCTATGAAATATGCTATTTACCATCTAAAACAGGTACAAGATTTTCTTATCAGGAAGGTCTTAATATCATTATTCTACCTCTCTATCCCCTTCACGCATTTTTCATTGCTATACCTTGAAGAAAACAAAGTCTCAAATTCAGTTAAGAACTACATGAAAATGCAAAACCTGAAAGAGAAAATGCAGGAATTGTCAGGTTAGTTAAGACAGATTCAGTTTGAAAGAGCACTATAATTTGTGTGCCTGCATTTTCCAATAATCTACAATACATTTGCTGTAACAAATATAGTCTGTTTAAAGTAACTTGGCTACTGAGTGGGAGTACTATTCCTCAACTCTTTTCAGGGTTAGGAAAATAATCTAAAGGCAGCAATGGAATAGCAACAACAGCTGGATAAGGCCTGGAGGCAGGAAAGTGTCTGGCTTGTTTGTGGGAGCTGTGTGTGATTCTAGCTCACTTAGACCACATGGTGCATTGTATAGGTGGTAGGCCAGGCTGTGAGAGGTATGGAAGGGCAAGCTAAGGAGTTGGTGTTTATTTTGTTAGCAATGAAAGGAGATAATGGAGGTTTTTAAGCAAAGAATGAATGATGAGACCAATCCAAATTTTAAAAGAACACTGATGGGGTGGTCGATGGCAGATTAGTGTAAGAAACACTTATATTACTTTTAGCATAAAGGTAGATAAAGAAGCTATAGAAAATATTCTAAAATTATGACTTTTGTTTAAATATTATGCAATACATATGTTAGATGATGTAACAGATGTGTGTGCATAACATGGGCATATATTTATGTATATTTATATGTACTACACACACACATACACACACACACACATATTGGTAGAGCATCAAGACTAGAATTTTACAAAAGCAGAGTCATCGTCTCCTAATTTTTAAAAGTTTCTAATTTTTGTTTAACTGATATGATTTTCTTAATTAGGAAATAAAACATAAAATGTTTCCATTGTGGACTTTCATTATGTATTATATTATATTTTATCATATCATATTATATAGTTGTTTTTCTCTTTTAGGAGATGCTATCAGTCTTACTTGGAGGTACTAAAAAGAGAATGCAGAAAATAAATATGTATTTGAAATAGGGATGTTTGCAAAAAGAGACATAATGGGAAGTAAGAGATAACTAAATAAATACAATTATATGTATATATTATGTACAGAATTTCTAAAACTGCATCTTTTTTACTTAAAAATTAATGTTAAGGGAAACTGACACCATATAGATACAAGCATCAACGTGGATACTATTAAAGGATTACTGTTGTTTAAATTTTATCTCACTATATTAAGCTATATTGATTTACAGTAATGGAAGTAGATAACAGCAAAGAATTAAACAATTAATTGATTGAATCATGATCATTTGTAGTTCTTTGTGCTTCATCTAGAGCATTAGATGGTAACAATGTTTGATGAAGGTTCACTCTTAATTTGTTTAAGAGGTAATAAGCAGGAATAATTTGGAACTTTAAATATGTATATGTATATTTTACTTTCAGTAAATGGTAAATATTATACTGGTTACAGAATATAAGGCAATTGGTAGAATTCAGTTCATCTTTACAATGATTATGTATTCTAGTTATTGAGACATTTGTTTCCAAGTGACTACATATGATATGCAGTGGTATAGCTAGTTGATAAAGTATTGAAATATTTCCTCAGCAATTTTGGTAAACAGCTACTTCCTCAAGTCCCCTGAGGGCCCCATCACTACTTTCGCTATACCATCCACCTTCTGAAAAAGGTCTTAATAAGAAGGATATAAAAAACGGACTCCAGTTCTGTTGTCCAATTTCCTCACATGTTGAAAGACTCATTTCTTGGAAGAGTAAATGAATAACAAACAGATAAGGCCTAAGATGGGAACAATTTTCTACTTTTGAAGAAGAGCAAGGCCACCCACACTGATGAACAGTGATCCAGGAAATAGTGCACAGAGATATCCAATGTGGAGACTAATGGTATAGCTCACTCAGGACCTCTTGGGCCAGGGCGAGGTGTTGTGATTTTGTCACATGTTAAATAAAAATGCAATGGAATGTGTAAATGTGAAAAAGAAAAAGACTGGTTTTATGTTTTAAAAATCTTATACAACTGTTCGGTAGAAAATGGACAAGAAGTTTCTCATTACAAATTCTTTTCTAGACATGTAAGTTTTGAAAAATGTAAGAACAATTGTATGATTAACTTCCATCTGAAATAGTAGGTTGCCCAAATATTTAATAGTCACAAAATGACTAGAGACACTCCTGATTTGTAAGTCTAGTTTGGACAGCAAAAATTATTATATTAGATTCGGACCTTATGTTTAGAAAATAGATTATGAATGTTAATCATAATGTAAAATAGTACCATCCCTCACTAGAATCCTGTCCACTTATCAGGCCTGGTGATTTCTCATGGAGAGAAAATGTTTCTCTCACTTTTTATTTACTTCATTGCACAAATGGGTTTCAAACACAGATGGCTACACAGATGAAGCAAATTATAGAAAAGAATGAAGGGTGCTCAATGAAAAATAATGAATAATGATGGGGGTAAATTGCCTGTTTATGACCATGAAAAATTATCCAAACATGCTTTTAACACATAATAGAGGACAAAGAAAATAAATTTGTTTGCAATTTCACAAATTTATAGTAGTATATTCACAGTGATGACTGTCTGTCATCAGAGGGAACTGTCTGTCCCACTGGTTTCTTAAATGGAACTGAAAAATGCCTTAGGAAAGCTCTTCAAAGGAAGGTTTCAGTTACTGAATATGAGCAGGTGATGACACTCAAGAAGTTCATCTGATATTAGTGAAGAAACCATATACACACAACCTTATAGAATTTTATGGCAGGTAGGAACTCTTATGATGAATGAGTTCAAACCCTTTAGTTTTCAGAAAAAGAGACTAAAGATTTATGTCTCAGTATTCTTTATAATATGCAATTTTCATTTGGTTTTCATAGGAATCATAACATCTGAAAAAGCAGAGGATACTTCTCCCAGTAAATATAAATGGAAGAGTGTAGTTTTCAAATAAAACACGGAATTATATTTAGGAATTAAATTCCAGGAAGAGGGCTTCCCTGGTGGCGCAGTGGTTGAGAGTCCGCCTGCCGATGCAGGGGACATGGATTCGTGCCCCAGTCCAGGAAGATCCCACATGCCACGGAGCGGCTGGGCTTGTGAGCCATGGCCACTGAGCCTGCACGTCCAGAGCCTGTGTTCCGCAACGTGAGAGGCTGCAACAGTGAGAGGCCCACGTACTGCAAAACAAACAAACAAACAAACAAACAAAAAATAAATTCCAGGAAGAAATATATTTAGTATCTGTGGTAAAATTCACAAGACCTAATGAATGGGTAAATAAATATATACCTTAGAAAATGTAAATAATCTTAAATTTTATTCACTGAATATTATTTATTATTTATTGAAAATCTATATTCTTATATTACAGTCTATTGTGCATTTTCAACATGTAATAAGAAGAAACACTCAGGAAAACAAGATCAAGTGTCCCTTACCAGTTACAGTTAAAAATCTAAAGTCACATATCTAGGAATAAACCTACCTAAGGAGACAAAAGACCTGTATACAGAAAATTATAAGACACTGATAAAAGACATTAAAGATGATACAGAGAGATGGAGAGATATACCATGTTCTTGGATTGGAAGAATCAACATTGTGAAAATGACTCTACTACCCAAAGCAATCTACAGATTCAATTCAATACCCATCAAATTACCATTGACATTTTTCACAGAACTAGAACCAAAAATTTCACAATTTGTATGGAAACACAAAAGACCCCAAATAGCCAAAGCAATCATGAGAATGAAAAATGGAGCTGGAGGAATCAGGCTCCCTGACTTCAGACTATACTACAAAGCTACAGTAATCAAGACAGTATGGTACTGGCACAAAACAGAAATATAGATCAATGGAACAGGATAGAAAGCCCAGAGATAAACCCATGCACATATAGTTCTCTTATCTTTGATAAAGGAGGCAGGAATGTACAGTAGAGAAAGAACAGCCTCTTCAATAAGTGGTGATAGGAAAACTGGACAGGTACATGTAAAAGTATGAGATTAGATCACTCCCTAACACCATACACAAAAATAAGCACAAAATGGATTAAAGACCTAAATATAAGGCCAGACACTATCAAACTCTTAGAAGAAAACATACGTAGAACACTCTATGACATAAATCACAGCAAGATCCTTTCTGACCCACCTCCTAGAGAAATGGAAATAAAAACAAAAATAAACAAATGGAACCTAAAGAAACTTCAAAGCTTTTGCACAGCAAACGAAACTATAAACAAGCCCAAAATACAAACCTCAGAATGGGAGAAAATATTTGCAAATAAAGCAACTGACAAAGGATTAATCTCCAAAATTTACAAGCAGCTTATGCAGCTCAATAACAAAACACAAACAACTCAATCCAAAAATGGGCAGAAGACCTAAATAGACATTTCTCCACAGAAGATATACAGGCTGCCAACAAATACATGAAAGAATGCTCAACATCATTAATCATTAGAGAAATGCAAATCAAAACTACTATGAGATACCATCTCACACCAGTCAGAATGGCCATAATCAAAAAATCTAGAAACAATAAATGCTGGAGAGGATGTGGAGAAAAGGGAATACTCTTGCACTGCTGGTGGGAATGTGAATTGGCACAGCCACTATGGAGAACAGTATGGAGGTTCCTTAAAAAACTAAAAATAGAACTACCATATGACCCAACAATCCCACTACTAGGCATATACCCTGAGAAAACCATAATTCAAAAAAAATCATGTACCAAAATATCCATTGCAGCTCTATTTACAATAGCCAGATAATGGAAACAACCTAAGTGTCCATTATCAGATGAATGGATAAAGAAGATGTGGCACATATATACAATGGAATATTACTCAGCCATAAAAAGAAATGAAACTGAGCTATTTGTAATGAGGTGGATGGACCTAGAGTATGTCATACAGAGTGAAGTAAGTCAGAAAGAGAAAGTCAAATACCATATGTTAACACATATATATGGAATCTAAGAAAAAAAATGTCATGAAGAACCTAGGGTCAAGACAGGAATAAAGACACAGACCTACTAGAGAATGAACTTGAGGATATGGGGAGGGGAAGGGTAAACTGTGACAAAGTGAGAGAGTGACATGTACATATATACATTACCAAATGTAAAATAGATAGCGAGTGGGAAGCAGCCGCATAGCACAGGGAGATCAGCTCGGTGCTTTGTGACCACCTAGAGGGGTGGGATATGGAGGGTGGGAGGGAGGGAGACACAAGAGGGCAGATATATGGGAACGCATATATATATATGTATAACTGATTCACTTTGTTATAATGCAGAAACTAACACACCATGTAAAGCAATTATACTCCGATAAAGATGTAAAAAAAAGTAACAATGGAAATTTAACAGAAAAATATAATCTAAAGTCACTTAATACACCTCAATTATTATTTGTTTTAACAAAATCTTTTATTTATTCAGAAGTCATTTCACAACAATATCTCATTTAACAGTCATAAGAACCTTTTCCAGATACCTAGAAAATCTATTATAATATTCATTTTCTAGGTTAGGAAACTGAAGTTAAATAACTCAAGTAGGGGAAGTCCATAATGATTCCGAACCCCACTTCTGCCTTTACTATCATGTACCACAACTCAAGGTTAACATAGTCACGTTGTTTCAGGTGAAACACCTGGTATATTATCCATTTTTCATATCTATCTAGCTTTGTATGCTTTCTGGTTAACTTTATCAAAATTCACATTATGCTCATTTGTTAGGAATGAATGTGACAGGCGTTTTTCAGCATTTGGGAGATCACTTAAGAGGTCTTATTCTGAATAGGTCCAGTTTTTGAACTGGTTTCACTACTGTGAAAATAGAATATCTTCAAAGACTATCTAGAGGTGATTTAGCTCACCTATGAATGGTATATCCTCCTGTCAACTCTTTAATTGACCTAAAAAAAACATTGTGCAGCCTTTGGTCATAATGATCTTATCTTAGAATAGATATGCTCTTAAAAGAAAAAAACAAAGTCAAGTAATATCTGCAGACAATATGAAAATGTGATATCTTTTGAAAAAGGAGAGGTCTTGGGGTGTTTTCTATTGTTTCTGTCATCTATTATTCTTCTTAGAGCACATGTAGATGATATTTATATTTTTATTTTAGAATTTTAGTTAGAATTGCAGGAATATCTAAATCTATAAAAAGTGAAATTCCTGTTACCCAATTCCCAATCTGATCTAGTTTCTCCCACAGGATGTGTCTA
This sequence comes from Mesoplodon densirostris, assembly GCF_025265405.1. Lineage (NCBI taxonomy): Eukaryota > Metazoa > Chordata > Mammalia > Artiodactyla > Ziphiidae > Mesoplodon > Mesoplodon densirostris. The sequence goes on along the minus strand of NC_082677.1, from coordinate 28,324,553 downwards.
TATGTTATGTAAATAGGAGGTTAAAGTGGAGGCAAACAGCAAGTTCTAGTTGCTTCTATTCACAGGCAGTACAAAGCTCAATATGGCTCAGAGTGACATTTTAGAGCCTTGTAATAGTGATTCAGGTTTTTACCACAGTGAACTTGCATAGTCTTTTAAATATGTGACACTGTTCCCTACTTAAACAATGAACAAGACACATGGCATGTCACTCAGAATCCTCCATGCCTTTCAAGAGGTCAAGTTCACTTTGGTTAGCTTCAGGGTATTCTGTCAAAGTTGAACATTTTTTTCACAGGTGTCTCAGAGAGTGTTCATTGTGTAAGCTATTGAATCTATCCAAGAGTTTGATAGAGCAAAGAAAAAAAATTTCAGTTAGAAATATAAAGAACAATATAAGAGAGCTAAAATGTTGATTTGTCTTTTTATTAAGAGAAGGGAATACAATAAAATAAATATCCTTATATATTAAATTGTAAAAATCATGCATTGCGTGTAGTATAGTTTTCTAAAAGACTGTTTTGACCCCATTTTAGAACTCTGACTAGTAGCCTGTCAGCTCCCCTTCTTGAGCAGCAAATTAAGTCCACACCTCAACCTCTTCTCTGATCAGCCTCTTACTCCAGGGCTAGTATTAGCACTAGGGCCAGGTACCAGACACTTAGGGATATGCCCTATGTTCTAGATCCCAGGAGATTATTCAAAATAGACAACCCATACCCTGTTTGTGTTACATAAGCTTCTCCCTACAGCTCCAGCTTGCTGTTACCCTGTCCTCTGTTTCAATCCCCTATGTGACTTTGTCTGGCAACCTTACCTCTTTTGGACCTAAAATTAACAAAAAATTCTGCCTTTCAGCTATCGGAGTGTCATTGTGTTGCATCCTGCCATCAACCAAATCTTTAAATCTTAAAAAAACACCATATAAGTGTAATACTAGACTGGGCCACACAATACATAAATCCTAATGAAGTTTCTGTTATTTCTTAACTAGATGATGCATAACAGATATGACATCAAGGTTGAAATTATCCTCATTGAGACCACATTCTATGAGAGTGAGGTGATACTTCTTTTATTGCCTTGACTACAACTGTCAGGTGGAAGTCATCTTGCCCTAATCCACAGAGTGGGGACTATTAAATTAGTATATATAACTATACATGCACACATACATGTGTTACCAGCAGAACAGTGATTTCCTCGGTTCTTGTCCTCTCGAGGGAAATAATTTAAAAGAGACATAGAGCAGTTTCATGCAGCAGCAGTTTTATTAAGAGTACAGAGTACACTGTTGAGAAATGTTGAGAGTGGGCTGTCCGGAAACCAGAAGCAGTCCTGCAGTGAGGGTAGTGTTGGGTACTTTAGGAGTAGCAGTCTCTCCCTGACACCCACATCATTTGACCGACAAGTTGATTGCCAGTCTTTTGGTATATAACATTTCTCCTAGTAAGCAGTTGTTTACCCAGAAGCAACCAAACAAAACCCATGGTGGGTGGTGGTGGTAGTGGTGGTAAAAACTGCAATGCTAATTTATTATAAATACAGCATAATGGGCCCTGGGTTACTCTGAGTCACTTTTTTGGTCTTGGTGCACCTGCGCCAACCTGTGTTGGTGGTTTTATCCTGCTTAGTCCTGATAAGGCTGGAAACTTAGTGGTGGTCCTTTACTAGCAGAGAGAGGATCTCTGGGCATGCTCTGCTTACCAGTGTCCAGGTGGGGGAGAGAAAGATGACTCCCTCCAGGATGGGGCAGGACCCACTCATGTGTGACCTAACACATGCATTCAGTAGAAAGAACATATATATTCTAATAGATTATCAAATCAGTTCATGGCTTCCCCAAATTTAAGTATCACTGAAACAGAAGAGTTTTTAACTTAAAATTTTGTGAAGTCAAAAACCCAAGAATAATTGCATCAAAAACGTTGAAAACAATTTAAATATAATTTAAGGTAGAACTGAATTAAATGCAAAAGTATTATTAATTTTAAATTCTTTCCTACAAAGGACCTTGTAAAAACCTTTTGTTAAGTGCGGCTCAGAGATGATATTTACCCTGATTCCACCAGCCTTGAACTTTTCCAGGTGCTTCCCAGGTTCTGATATACTCTGTTAGGTTTTTGTTAGCATCTATGACCCATTTGGGGATATCCTGATTTTCAGGTATTTATATTCTTTTAAAAGTGTTCAGTTTCTACAATACAATTTATTTTAACTACAACACCCTATCAAATGTTTAAATTTTTCTTTGCTCTGCTATAATCAGAAAATGGCTTCTTGTAAGCCTTTACTCTGAAGAAATTATTTCCTTTTTCCTTCATAGAGCTAGATACCATTGTTTAGTAATGTAAGTATTCTATGTGTAGGCCTATTGCCTTTGTGTTCAGCCTATGGAAGGGCTGCATTACTATTCTCCATATGCCATAAAAAATAATAATATGCATATATAATATAAACTGAGAAAATAACAATTGTTAATATAAATATTAAGACAATGGCATTTCCTGTATAAACATGTATTACAATGACTTTATAAATCAGTGTTAGCATCAGAAATTATCATAGTTTACTATTTGACTTTTCAATCAAGCAACACATAGTTCATTTTGTTCAAACTCTAAATGCTCTCAACTCTGAGTCTCACTTTATTCATTTATAAATCTGCTTTTTCCTTGAAGGTGTTTCCCAAGCCAGTCGAACAGTAGCATCTGATTTTCATGATCTCACAGGGCCCAAAATCTACCAAAGTACTTTAATTTAATAGGATAGCAACTATATTAAGCAGGTTCCTTCAGAAGGAAATGTCATCAGTGCAGCAGGAACTAGAAATAAACAGCGTATAACCTTTAGTGTCTTGATGAAGCTGACAGAATCACGTACAGATTTTCTCAGGACAGAGTCTCATGAATTTTAGACCTCATCAATTACATATAAATAATGTAATAAGGAAAATGAATACCTCTCTCCATCTTTCACACACACACACACATACACATACACTTAAATTGCAAAATACATACAAACAACTGAAAATAAAAACAAAAACAAAATAAAACAAAACAAACAAAAAAAACACCCACACTAGAATAAGACCTGAAAAAGGCTTGAGATAAAGGAATTTTGGACACATAATTAAAACAATTCAGAAATAATAGAAGCTTGAACATATATAAAAAAAATTTTTATAAGAACCAAAAAGAAGTTACAAAAATAAAATAAAACAAAATAAAGTAACTGAAATATTAAATCCAATCTATGAGTTTAACCACAAATTGACATTTGAAGAGACCAGTAAACCAAAAGATAGATCTATAGAAATTATCCAGACTGTATCAGAGAGATTAAAACAAAAAAAAATAGAAACTATGTAAAGGCCCTTAAGAGGCATGGAAGATAAAATGAGAAACAGGAGTTGTAGAAAAAAAGAAAAAGTTATTAGGTCACAGATATCACTAGAAGATATACAAGCCAATCACTTTCCAGAAGTGATGAGATAAAATAACTTATATAGTCACAGAGCCCAGTGAACCCAAGTAGTATTAATAAAAAGAAATCTAGACCAAAGACATCAAGGTACTGACTCAAAACACTAAAAGCAAATAAATGATCTCAAAAATAGCAGAAATCAATGTCAGATTAACTTCAAATGTGCAAAGATAAAATTGATATCCAATTTTGAGTGATGTTGGAAGCTAGTGATGTTATTTAACTACCTTGTAAGAAAGTGAAAATGTGCTGTTAATCTGGAATGTTATACTTAATGATATCCTTTAAGAATTAAGTGTGATTGAAAGGTAGTTTCAAAATCAAAGCAGGGTTAACCCTCCACAAACCTTCACTAATGGAAATTCAAAATGCTCTACCACAAAAGGAAGTAGAAAATCATGCCAAATGGAAGTTCTGTGATTGAAAACAATAGGGGAAGACAAGAAATTAATGAAACTATATCTAAACCTAAAGTAACACTAGCTTTATTTTTTAAAAACATGATGTTATTAACAATGTAAAATAGATCTAAAATACATGAACAAAGAAAAATAAAATACATGACCACACTAGTATTGAAATGGAATGGATGATAGAATTTCAAATGTTTTAAGAGATTTTTAGAGTTAAGGTGGTGTCAACTGAAAAAAAATTTAAAAAGCACAACCTAAAAGTTGAGAGCTATGTTTTATTCAGTGGACAAAACTGAGGACTTAAGCCTGGGACACAGCAACTCAGATAACTCTGAGAGACTGTTCCAAAGAGGCAAGGGGGTATGGGGAAGGGGGCAGGATATATAGGAGTTTTTACAGCAAAGTTCAAGTAGTTTGCACATCTAAAGATTACTGTTAATTAAGGAAAACCAGTTATCTCAAGCTAAGGAATTTAGCACTTTCTTATGTATGGGGAGATGAGAAGCCTGAAATTGAAATCATTCCTTTGTTATACACCTCAGCTATCTGGGGCCAGTATCCTGTTCTTCTCATCCTGAGTCTCGGCAGGGTGCACTGTCAGAGGTGGGTGCAGAGGCTGCCTATTAGATGTGGGGCATCCTGCCTCCATCCTGAGTTCCCTCAGGGCTCACCATTAAGGTGCCTGTAATTTGATAGCTTGATGGCTACAACATCATTTGTTTACTGACATGGCAGGTGGCATTTTTAGTTCACGGTGGGCAAAAAAATGTTAAATAATATTAAAGTGGGTTCAGAATGGGTTTTAATATTTATAGCACATATACAACAATTATAGTATGTATAAATTTCCAAATAATAAAGTTTGTAGAATAAGAAAAATGTCCAAAAAGAAAAAAAAAAAAAAAGAAAAGAGAAAATTAAACATAAAAAACGATGTAGGAAAATAGCACAAAATATCATGGGAGAAATTAATGGCTGTGGTTACAATAAATCTAAATGGAGTAAATACTCTTATGAAAATAAATATTTTCACATTGGACAAAAAGAGGTATTAGCTATACATAGTTTAAAGTAGAGACAGTAAAATACTAAGAACTCAAAACTTGGAAGGAAATGGCTATCAAAAAATATAACAGACCTTTACTTATTATATTTTCAACTTTATTTTATTTGCTTAAAAATATAAATGATGCTTATTTCACAATGTATGTGATGATTATTGCTTCTTCTTATCACAGAAGTCCAGTGTAGATGGAAACTTCTGTACGATTGCCTAATATTCCTTCAAGTAGAATTGTCTGGCCTTTCACTTTTAGAGTCCCTTTAAAGCCTGGATATACACCTTTCTATAGGTTTATAACTGACACTAGCTTTTGACTTATAATTTTATGCTTACCCTTTGCTAATTGTAAGAGTAATGTAATTGACATCTGTCTATTCTAATATTATCTTGGGGAGATCTTTCTTAGTATGATTTTTTAAAATCAACTTTATTATAATGCATCCTTTAAAAGTAGACTCAAAATGCAACTCTGTCTGCAATAATGAAGACAGTAGGCTTCTTAACTCCAATAAAGTTTGCTAAAATTCTATAACCTAAAAAAAATCTCTATTCTTCTCTCATTGTAATGTTGAAAACTTAAGAAAGCCAAACTTACCACTGGTAGTTTGAGGGCAAATGCATGATTTAACAATAATATCATCTTGGTAGTGAGGTTAGGATAATTTTTTCCAGTTTGTGTTTCTAAATTTTTAAATAACCATAGACATTTTTCCAGAAGAAAAAGCTAGCAAACTTTTGAAATAATCATGGAGGAGAATACAAATTTACAATTCTAGAATTTTTTAAGAGAAGGATTAAATGGAGATGGTATCTTTTTATTTTTCTTAAGCAATCTAATAAATAATTGTTCACTTTAACAGTAATAATGTTTTGAGTAATTATAACTTATAAATCGGTGAAATTATTGAGAGGAGTTGAGAATACTCTGACGAACTTAGGAGCATTACAGTGTTATCAGAAAGTAGATGTGGAAAGTAGTTGTATGTCTATAATCTGAAATCTAGGTCAATCACTAAAATTGTTTTAAAAGAAGTATATTTAATATGATAAATGAGGAGAGGAAATAGGATCATATAAATTTCTCATTTAAAACCAGAGAAAGTTAAAAAAGAGGGAAAGATAAAGAAACAATGAACAAGTATAGTAAATAGAAAGCAGTTATAGTAAAAGGTAGATATAAATCCAACTATATCAATAATCACTTTCAATGTGAATGTTCTGAATTTACCTATTAAAAGACAGAGACTGAGGGAGTAGGTTAAAAAAATCAACATCTCAACAACATGTTGTCTAAAAGAAACGCATCTTAAATATAAAAACAAAGGTGGATTAAAAGTAAATGGGTAGAGTAAGACATACCATGTTAACATGAATCAAAAGAAAACTGGAGTAGCATATTAATTTCAAAGCTGACTTCAGGGCATGGAAATTTTTCAGATTTAAACAAGGGCATTACATATTGCTGAAGAGTCAATCTTCAAGCAGACAAAGCAATTCTTAATGTGTTAAAATACATTAGGCAAAAACTGACAGAACTGCAAGAAGAAACATAAATCCACTATTAGAGCTGGATATTTTAACACACTTCTACCAGTATTTGATTGAGCCAGCAAGCAGAAAACCATAAGGATGTAGTTGAATGGAACAACTTTATGTTAGTCAGAGTTCTCCAGGGAAATATAAATAATTGTATATATATATATATATATATATATATATATATATATATATATATATATATATATATATAAGCTTTATAAAAAAGGTTTATTATAGGAATCTGTTCAAGCAGTTATAGAGGTTAAATTCCACAGTCTACCATCTGCAAGCTGGGGAACTAGGAAAGCCAATGGTTTAATCCACTAGGACTGTGAAAGCCTGAGAAGGGGACAGGAAAGACATGGTCCTAATTCAAACACGAAGGTCTGAGACCCAGGAGCACCAATGTCTGAGGGCAGGAAAAGACACAAGTCCCACAAGTCCTGTGAAAAGACGAATTCAGTAAACAAAGACAGTAACTGAATAATGTAAAAGGTAAGCCTAGAGAGGCAGAGGGAAGAGAGAAAAAGCATCTTTTTTTTTTTTTTTTTTTAGTTCCTGCTGAGGTCAATTTGCATTCCCCTCTTTTTTATGAGATTTCTCCATATTCTCATAATACATCATCCCTTTCTCCTTTGGCTAAATCTGGTTTTCTTTATTTGAAATCAAAGCAGTTCTAAGTTTTTGTCATATCAAATAAGAAATCCTGTTAAAGCACAATAGACTCTGGAGGATATTAATTGTACTTCCCTGTATCTACTTTGTTATGTAGCTGATGACTATCTAAAATAGTATTTTAATTATTCATTGATTAGCTTTTTGTTATAAAATATACCACCAAGGAAAACAATCCATATAACAGTGGTGAAGCCTTTAATAAATCACTGCACTAGTGTTTTAAAAGTGCAGATTTTGTCTTAGTTCATATTAAATTTCAGTATTAAAATATTTTTCTCAAAGAATCGGAATGACATACATGTGTTTGTGCAGGCAAAAATGAATGTGAAGACACATCATTAAAGTTGCAGTAATAACAGTTTATAACATAATTACAATGTAGTAATAATGATAAATCTGGTAATTGAGGTCTTAGATTCACAAATCATAGATCATAATTTCTGTGTCCTAAAAGGCAGGCAGACAATGGTCAAAGAATTGGGAAATTCACAATTGCTTTCCCACAAAGAATTAGGAAAAGAGTTTTGGCTTATTATTTCTGAGTGATTAATAATGGAAGTAAATCTGGGGAAAATAACTTATATACCTGAATAGATGTGATACATGACCAGTGATTAAATCAAACAATAATGTTAATTACATAGAAAGGTGTATAAAGTAGACTTATTTTTTTAAAAAAGCTATATAAAAACAAACAACACAACAACATCTACAAAAGAAACCTAGTACATGGGCATAGGGTAAGGTTTGAAATTATACTTACCCAGCTTCTTAAGAAGCAAAACTTATTTTTTTTTCTAATGGATTAGCCCCAAATAAAGAATTATGCACCTTATAATGCTAAGTAAAGATACGAAATATAAAAAGTTATCCATATCATTGCAACTATATAAAAACTAAATATAAGTGAAAAGTTAAAATTTATTTGATTATCAAATTGAATTGTAGAAAACTTACATTTTTAGTTTTTTCCTTCATGTTGTTATTTTCATTTTGCTTTGCCATAAAGTAACATTTTTTTAAATCAAGAAATAGAACAAGAAGAAGGAAATTCACATCTACTGAACACTTTGTATTGGCTTTTTCTTTCTTTCTTTTTTTTTTTTTAATATAAAACAACCACATCCATCAGTTTCTGCTATGTATTGGGTCGGCCAAAAAGTTCTTTTGGGTTTTTCTGTAACATTTTACTGTAAAACCTGAACAAACTTTTTGGCCAACTCAATACTTTCTTAGAAGTATAGGAACTGTACTCAGAAGTACAGAAACCCAGAGAAGGTATTTTTCCCCCTAGAGTAAAAGCTAATAAAGAGCAGAAACTAGGTGGCAATCAACATTTTCTAATTTTAAATTCTTTGACATTTAGACTGCAGATATTGATCATTTGGAAAGTGTGCTTATACAAATTTGGTCATTTTAATATAAATTTATGATAAAATCATACTAGAAATGTAAAGTCTAAAAATATAAAATAGATGAAGGACTCAACACCTTCACTATATTTCTGATTGAGAACAGGGAGAAAATCATTTAAGTATGTTGTAATTTTATGTATTATTTCATTAGCATTATTTTATAAACAGGTAGAGTTTTACTGGCTTTAATTGGCTGAGATTTTGTTTCCTTTAAAATTTTAACATTACTGCAAATATCAAAGCAAAAAACAAACAAACAAAAAACAGAATACTACTTTCAATTTTGGCTAAGGAAAAATCACTCACAAAATGGACCTTGCAAATTTCTTCATAATACTTGAATGGGATTATATTTAATATAAGGACAGATATTAGTTTTAGCTGTCATACTTATGGTTAAAAATATACTGACCAGGGCTTCCCTGGTGGCGCAGTGGTTGAGAGTCCGCCTGCCGATGCAGGGGACACGGGTTCGTGCCCCGGTCTCGGAAGATCCCACATGCCGCGGAGCGGCTGGGCCCGTGAGCCATGGCTGCTGGGCCTGCATGTCCAGAGCCTGTGCTCCGCAACGGGAGAGGCCACAGCAGTGAGAAGCCCACGTAATGCAAAAAAAAAAAAAAAAAAAAAAAATATACTGACTAATATTGCCTATTTGGTAATAGTAAAAAGCAAAAGCTTATCTAAATAAAACACTTTTCTTAGTTGTATAAAACTAGAACTTTTTTGTCAGTTTTATAATTTAATTATGATTTTATGTATTTCTGTCTAGTTTTATATTAGTATTGAAACATGCTATTTCTATCGTGTAATTTTTCTCTGAATTTAATTGAACAGAAGCTACCTTATATGTGATTGAAAGCTATAATGTGTTTAACAACAGACATACTTCGCTCATTGATTTCATTTTGGCTTGTTGCTTTGCTTATAAACGTACTTAGTTTAGTTGGTTTCTTTCGGTTTATCTTTTTTTTTTTTTTGTATATTTTACCAAAAAGGAACCACCCCATTTCCACACACTCCACAATAACAGCTTCTGTCCAAGTTTTCAGTCAACAACAAACATGTATTACTTCCCAAAGCATTTCAGATGTCTGCTGTACACACACCCCTTCCATTTTGCTTTTCAGAGTTTATCACAGTATGTATTTTTTCTTCCAATTTCTTTCCTTCTTTTTTTATTTTTTCAGCCCAGCAAAATTAGAAACACTAGTGCTGAACTCTAATTTCTGATGTCTTTACAGCTGATGATGCCTTACCACTTAAGATTATCTATAGCATACTGAAAAAATTCCTAGAGGATAAGGCTGCTATGGCTAATCTGAGTTTCATGCTTGTAAGAGCGAGTGGCATCATCCTTCTGTAAATCTTTAGCTTTGTCTGGAGTTTAATATAACATGGATGTCAGAATGTTGGACTTCCAAAGGACTTGCTGAGATTTTTGATCCCCTTCTCTGATTCTTGTCTATTAATAAATTCTGTGACAGCATCCTGCTGAGTAGCAAGATTCAGTGACAACTTTCAGATAGATGTTGCCAGGAAAGATTTTTGAGTGCATGTAGTTTTCATCTGATGCAATTTAGTACATGACCTTTATCTTCTTTAGCCTGTCTATTAAACCACAGTGCTGGGCTGACTGTAAAAAATGACTCATAATATTGGTGTACCTACTTGGATGTGATTTTGGGGAAAAGATTGTTCTAACATCTTACATTGAAGCTGTTGAGGAGGTAATATTTCCTGGAGATAAAAAGTTCATCAAATGCCAGTACTGAATCTTTGCTTATTTTTTGTTTTATATCAGAAAAAACACAGGCTCAGTTACCAATGTGTTAGGGAGAACATTATTATTATTATTATTATTATTATTATTATTATATTTTCAATGCTTACCAAAAACAGTATGTTTTTTATGATTCATAGTTGACTGGAATAGTTTTTTTAAGTTTTTTTCTTCCAGATTTATTGAGATGTCATTGACATATAACAGTTTGTAAGTTTAAGATATACAATGTTAGGGAGAACATTATTACTACATTTCTTACCTGCTTTTATTTCTATGAAAACAACTTATTGGAAATGTGTGGAAATAAAAATAAAGAGCATTTACTTTACCTCTCAAAGCATAATGACCATCTGCTTAAACTGATAATTTAAAGATGAAAAGTCCTTGGAAGGTGAGCGGGAAACAGAAACAAAAACCAAAAAAAAGGGGGAGAAGGTGGAAGAAGGAAGGGAGAGTTAAGATTCAGTGAGGAAAGTTTAAGTGCCAGGAACAGTGTGTTCTAATTTCTTTATGGGAATCATCTTATAAATGTTTATAATAACCTTATGCATTAGGTACTATTATTATCACCATTTCACATATGTAGAACTGAGGCACAGTGAGATTAAGTGACTTGTTGAAGGTCATCCAGTAAGTGATGGTAACACTTGTATTTGAATGTTGGCAATGTGCTTCAGAGTAGGAGAATGGTATCAGAGGATGCTGCTTCTCTCATTCCTAACAGAAAAAAATTTCTGATACAACCCTTGATAGAGTTTCTTGTAAAAATAAATGAATTATTTCACAAATGAATGATGTCGAAGGAGAGTTTACCTCAAGTTAAGATTCAAGAGAGGTACTACATCATTACATAACAAAATACTTCACAGTGAGTGGCTTAAACAATAAACATTTATTTTCTACAGTTCTGGAAACTGGAAGTCCAAGATCAAGGTGAAGGAAGATTTGATTTCTCTTGAGGCCTCTCTCCTTGGTTTGCATATGGCTGTCTTCTCAACACGTCGTGTCCTCATGTGGCCTTCTCTCTGTGCACACCTATCCCTGGTGTCTCTTCCTCTTCTTATAAAGACATTAATCATATTGGATTAGGGCCTACTCTTATGATCTTAGTTAGCCTTAATTACCTCTTTAAGGTCCTTATCTCAAAATAAAGTCATGTTAGGACTTAAGGTTTCAACATATGAATGGTATATAAGTATTATACTTACAAATACATATGTATATATTAAGTACATGCATGGTATATATTATGTGTACATATATATTATTTATCCATCATATCAAGGGAGATTATAAATACATATTCATTATTTATTTTGCTTTTATTTGACCCTTGCTTTTAAGTAGGATATGTTCTATTTATATAGAATTATATAATAGCTGTTCTGACTAGATAGACTCAAGAGCGTTTACAGATTTAACAAATCAAAAAATTGCCTTTTTTATGTCTCAAAAATGTCAAATTTATATACATAACCACCAATATCTGAGTAAATTGTTATTTAAAGATAGCAAAAAAAGTGTTTTTGTTAAATTGTATAAAACTAGATTGACAGACTTGATGTGATTCTCTGAATTTTACCTTGAAAAAATGTGTAGGTCTGTAATTATTTATTGAAATAATTACAATAAAGATATTCTGAGAGAAAGAGATTGCCAAAAATCCCAAATCTGAACTTAGGTAAGGTGAGACTTTATTTAAAATATTATCACAGTAAGAGAGGGTGCCTTGCAATAGGAAGATTGCTCTGACCATAAGATCTACAAGTTTCAAGAGTCAGGCAGAAAGGAATTTTCTTTTCTAGGGAGGTATAAATGAGAACCAGGCATTATGGACTGGGAAGGGCCAGGGACATGGTCTGACAGTTGAGTAGGGGAGTTCTTTCCCTGAGGAAAGCCTATTTTCAAGAGTGCCCTTGAGGAGAGGTTGCTCCATATTCCATTGTTGACCAGATCGAAGGTTGGTCGATGTTTAGGAGCCTGAGGGGAAGGAAGAAAGCTTAACTAAACTTTGATCAAGTCAAATTTGCAGGTATTTTGCGGAGGCTGGTCAGTAAATATCAACAGTTCAGGTAATCACCTAGAAGGCAAAGAATTTGGATGGTCTGTGTCTTGTCTTGCCATAGGTAAACATGAATTTATCTAGTCCTTTGGGAAGGTGATTCTTTGAATTAAACCTTTTCTCAGAGAGAAAAATTTTAAAAAAAGGGTGGAAGGGGGATTCCTGAACCTTTGCTCTCTTTCAAGAGCACAGACTTCAGGTAGCTTAACATTGCCACAATCAATGTACATTGATGAGTTACTGTGTTTCAACATTCAGACATGTGGTATATGTAACCTTATGATTGTAAAACAGAGCACTTCATAAATACTACTGATAATGACATGTTTATCATCACAGTTAGCTATAAAGTACTGAGAAAGCAGACAAAAGTCAATTCTTAGTCCCTCTTACAAATGACACTATGGGACAAATTAATGACAGTAGCAAAATCAGAGGTGAGTAAATACTTTGTGGATTCACCTCACTTTGGGCATGAGATTGAAAGATATTGAGTTGTCTTTCCCTCAAAAAAAATGATATGGGTTTTAAAGTTTAGGAGGTGTGATGAACATCTGTGTCTGTCACTTATTTTGGACATATGCTGTGAGTCATAGGGATTCAATAAAACTTAGACTTCTGGAGTAAATTAATAGCAGGTTTTGTCTCCCATCTCTGATGCCAACTCTTTTTCAACAGGTGATGCTAGCTGCTTCTTCTTTTTTTTTTTATACTTCTAGGAGAAATAAAATATTGATACTATCACAGTCTCTTAAAATCAAGACAAGGTTGCCCACTCTCACCACTCTTATTCAACCTAGTTTTGGAAGATTTAGCCACAGCAATCAGAGAAGAAAAGGAAATAAAAGGAATCCAAATCGGAAAAGAAGAAGTAAAGCTGTCATTGTTTGCAGATGACATGATACTATACATAGAGAATCCTAAAGATGCTACCGAAAAACTACTAGAGCTAATCAATGAATTTGGTAAAGTAGCAGGTTACAAAATTAATGTACAGAAATCTCTGGCATTCCTGTACACTAATGATGAAAAATCTGAAAATGAAATCAAGAAAACACTCCCATTTACCATTGCAACAAAAAGAATAAAATATCTAGGAATAAACCTACCTAAGGAGACAAAAGACCTGTATGCAGAAAATTATAAGACACTGATGAAAGAAATTAAAGATGATACAAACAGATGGAGAGATATACCATGCTCCTAGATTGGAAGAATCAATATTGTGAAAATGACTCTACTACCCAAAGCAATCTACAGATTCAATGCAATCCCTATCAAACTACCACTGGCATTTTTCACAGAACTAGAACAAAAAATTTCAAAATTTGTTTGGAAAAACAAAAGACTCCGAATAGCCAAAGCAATCTTGAGAACGAAAAAAGGAGCTGGAGGAATCAGGCTCCCTGACTTCAGACTATACTACAAAGCTACAGTAATTAAGACAGTGTGGTACTGGCATAAAAACAGAAAGATAGATCAGTGGATCAGGATAGAAAGCCCAGAGATAAACCCACGCACATATGGCCAACTTATCTTTGATAAAGGAGGCAGGAATGTACAGTGGAGAAAGGACAGCCTCTTCAATAAGTGGTGCTGGGAAAACTGGACAGGGACATGTAAAAGTATGAGATTAGATCATTCCCTAACACCATACACAAAAATAAGCTCAAAATGGATTAAAGACTTAAATGTAAGGCCAGAAACTATCAAACTCTTAGAGGAAAACATAGGTAGAACACTCTATGACATAAATCACAGCAAGATCCTTTTGGACCCACCTCCTAGAGAAATGGAAATAAAAACAAAGATAAACAAATGGGACCTAATGAAACTGAAAAGCTTTTGCACAGCAAAGGAAACCATAAACAAGACCAAAAGACAACCCTCAGAATGGGAGAAAATATTTGCAAATGAAGCAACTGACAAAGGATTAATCTCCAAAATTTATAAACAGCTCATGCAGCTCAATAGCAAAAAAACAAACAACCCAATCCAAAAATGGGCAGAAGACTTAAATAGGCATTTCTCCAAAGAAGATATACAGACTGCCAACAAACACACGAAAGAATGCTCAACATCATTAATCATTAGAGAAATGCAAATCAAAACTACAATGAGATATCATCTCACACCAGTCAGAATGGCCATCATCAAGAAATCTAGAAACAATAAATGCTGGAGAGGGTGTGGAGAAAAGGGAACACTCTTGCACTGCTGGTGGGAATGTGAATTGGTACAGCCACTATGGAGAACAGTATGGAGGTTCCTTAAAAAACTAAAAATAGAACTACCATATGATCCAGCAATCCCACTACTAGGCATATACCCTGAGAAAACCATAATTCAAAAAGAGACATGTACCAAAATGTTCATTGCAGCTCTATTCACAATAGCCCGGAGCTGGAAACAACCTAAGTGTCCATCATCGGATGAATGGATAAAGAAGATGTGGCACATATATACAATGGAATATTACTCAGCCATAAAAAGAAACGAAACTGAGCTATTTGTAATGAGGTGGATAGACCTAGAGTCTGTCATACAGAGTGAAGTAAGTCAGAAAGAGAAAGACAAATACCGTATGCTAACACATATATATGGAATATAAGAAAAAAAAATGTCATGAAGAACCTAGGGGTAAAACGGGAATAAAGACACAGACCTACTTGAGAATGGACTTGAGGATATGGGGAGGGGGAAGGGTAAGCTGTGACAAAGCGAAAGAGAGGCATGGACATATATACACTACCAAACGTAGGCTAGATAGACAGTGGGAAGCAGCCGCAGAGCACAGGGAGATCAGCTCGGTGCTTTGTGACTGCCTGGAGGGGAGGGATAGGGAGGGTGGGAGGGAGGGAGATGCATGAGGGAGGGGATGTGGGAACAGATGTATATGTATGACTGATTCACTTTGTTATAAAGCAGAAACTAATAATAAAAAATAAATAAAAATAAAAATAAAAAAAAAAAGAAATCTTGCTACAGGGGTGAGGTAAAGTTGACCAGAGAAATGTAAAATTGCCCATTGCAATGAAAGCCTAATTAAAGCTGATGACCTTGAAAAAAAAACAAACAAACAAAAAAAAAACAAAAAAAAAATAAAGCTTACTAGGTTAAAAATATAGAAATGTCATTATCAGCAGCAATCAAGTTCTATCTCAGCTAAGGCCATTTGATCGTCCCCAGTGTTTCAAAGGGCTTCTTAAACTGAGTATCAAAGTAAATAGCTTATCCCTTGGAAAATAAGTTCAGTTTGTTTAAGTATTCGGTTAATGCTCTGGTTGTTTTGTCTAAGAAAAGCCATCTTCTCAAGATAAAAGTATCCCTCTTTGTTAGGGGTTGGGGTCTATGAGCTGCTATTATTTTTCTCTTAATAAACTTCTAAAAAATACTGAAAATAAAATAGTTAACAAAAAAAAAAAAAAAAAAAAAAATCAATATGGACCAGGGGTTGCATTGACATTTCTAGAGTACAGAGTGTCTCATTCCTGATCTCCACCCTGAACTCCTTTCAGGTGTTGTTGAAGGTCAGCAGCTGCAGCAGCATTTGATTTAATCCTTGTAAAGGCAGATGGCAAGTGCCAATTTTTAGTCGGCACCACCAACAGTGTACAAGTCTTCCAATTTCTCCACATCCTTGTCAACATTTACCTTTTGTTTTTTCATGATAGCCACACTAGCAAGTGTGAGGTGATCTCTCACTGTGATTTTGATTTGCATTTCCCTGATGATTACCGATGTTGATCACTTTTTCATATACCTGTTGGCACAGTCAAAAATAATGGAAACAACCTAAATGTCTACTGACACATAAATGGATAAAGAAAATGTGGTATAGACCTACAATGGAATATTATTCAGCCTTAAGAAAGAAGAAAATCCTGCAAAATGGAACAAAATGGATGAACCTGGAGAACACATATTAAGTGAAGTAAGTCAGTCACAGAAGAACAAATACTGTGTGATTCCACTTATATGAGATATCTAAAATATAGATATCTATATCTACAGATATAGAACTTATAGAAGCAGAGTAGAATGGTGGTTTCTAGGAGCGGGGGTTGTGGAGGGGAGTTTTTCTACAGCTTTGTTCTAAAGTTTCAGTTATGTAAGAGATATACATTCTAGAGAACTGCTGTACAATAAATATAGTGCTAGAGTTGACTGTACTCTATTGTACACTTAAAAATTTAAGAAGGTAGATCTTATTTTTAGTGTTTTTACCACAGTAAAAAAAAGAATAGAAAGGGTGAAGTACAAGAAGTTATTGGGTTTGATAGCAGAGTTAGCCTCCCTTGTTTTAGAAATTTGAAATAAGACACATATTAATGTGTTTTGCTTTAACACATGAACATAGATAAGTGTATCCATAGCATCACAGATCATTTCTACTGAAACTATTTTTTTCTGTATATTATTACCCATTACAAGACAGGCTTATGTGACATTATAAAGGGAAAAATGACAGTAACTTATTTGTTTTCTTGTATTGATGCACTGGATTAATAGATTTTTTCCTAGCAATGTGTGCATAATGATAGCCTATGAGAAATTCAATAACAGTGCCAGGAAAACAAATAGAAGTAACTCAAATCATGTCTATGCACTATTATGTGGGAATATGTGTCATGCTAGCCAGGGATATTCACTTGTCCTCTATTTCTTCACTTTAAGAAACAATGATCTAGATATATGGATGTCACACTTTTCTAGAATGGTTCCATTTTTCTTCAGCACTCACAGCAAAGCCTATGAAGAAATAGCTATCCCCCAAACTACACCACATCCCAGCGTAACCAATAGATGATGCTCTTCATCAGCTTGACAAATGTTTACAGGGGGCACATTTGTTTTCTGGCAGTTTGATTTATGAAGAAATTACACATAGTGTTTTATCTTATGCTAACTATAACTATAAATAAATAAAAGCAATAACTTGATTGTTAACAGTAAACATGATTGTGGCTGAGAAATATATTGGAGCAAACAACATCTATTTAGAAAAGGCTGATCCTTAATCTCTTTTTGCTTTTTTAAGGAGAAATTATTAAGTATCCCTGCTGTATCACTGAGCATTTTCTGAACAAAATACATCCTTGAAATTAGTATGTCATAAATGAATAGAATGAAAATTAAAATATTAATATAATTAAATTAACAAACAATAAAGTACCCAAATTAAAAAAAAATGCATTGCCTTGATCCACGGTTTAACACAGTGATAGTATAATCCAGGTAATAGAACTCTGTTGGAAATATTCTAAGCACTCCCTTAGCAAAGTCATTACAGACTGGCCTGCTGCTTCATATAATTTCTGTGATAAGCTACTGAAAATTTAATTGGCTTTAGCTCTAAAATATTTCTTCATAAAGTAAGTACAACAGATGAATAAACCTCTTTGATTCACCTATTTATAGCAACTTAAGGAAGCTCATTAACATATTTCCTTTGATGATATGTGTATTAAATAGGAATGCTCAATGAAATATTGCAAGGATCTTTAAGAACCCATATTCCATACCATAAAATCATGTTTGTGGATGAAAAATTTGATTAAGTGAATTAAGTATCCACTTAATTTGATGCCAGAAATAGCAAGTACTATTGTGGTCTCTTATTGAGATATAGTAGAAGTCATTATAGAAATGTATGGCTTTCTTGAATAATATTTTTTCTCTAGAATCTTAGAAATGTGGCCTCCTTATAATCATTTAATTTGAGAATTAGCCACATGTCCATATTTCAAATATTGTGACTTCATTTACTATGTTCCTTTACTGTGAGTTTCCTTGCTCATTTTAAGTGGTTTTTCTGCAGGAATCATGATTTGTAAGGAAATGAAACAAAGTTCAACTAAGAGCCCCAAACTTTCCTTGTAATTTCAACCCAGACCTCATTCAATCAATAGTTATATTAAATAAAATTTTACTTCTACCTTAAGTATAAGGATATTAAATATCCTATGTAATCATCCCCAGAAGTCACTTTGACATTCCAGAGATTCCTTTGGAATCTCTCCCTTAACCTAGATCCCAGAGTAGCTTCGTGTCCTTTTATCCCTGTGATGTTTCTCTTTCTTAGATGTTTCCATCTCTTAGATGTTTCCTCAGTGATGACTCTTATTTTTAAACAAATTTCTGTCATATTTTTCCACAGTTTTTTTCACAACCTCAAAAGATTTGGTGGAATGAAATAATATTTACACATATATCTAACTTACACATTGAGGATAAATACTAGGATTAGGTAATTTCTTGAAAATATGATTTTCCCCAGTGTGTGTTTCTCTTCCAGAACCACTGATGCACAGTTTTTAGCTCCTCATGGCTTACAGTCCAAACCTCTTAGCCTAGATCACAGTATCCCTCATGATATCCTTTCAAGCTACCTTCCCCATCTTTTCTGTAAATACTAGTGCTTTTCATTTCACCAAGTCCCCTTCAGTCTATCTGCCCATGCCTGAAAGTTCTAGTTCTAATCCACTTTCCAATTATGTATATAATTCACAAAACTCATAAAAAATTACTTACCAGTCAAGCCAAGTAAGATAGTTAAATGTCTAAAAAGGGTTATGCAATAAATTTCTGATTATAGACTGTACACCTGTATGTGTGTGTGTTTACTCATTTAATCTTTTTTTCTTATAGTCATCCAAGAAAGGGTATCGTTAAACATATTTCCTAAATTCTCGAATCTCAAAATGACTTTGTATTGCTTGCATTAGATGAGCTGTAATGTGGAATTGCAAATTTGGGGTCTAAAACCACACTTTTAAAAAATCTGTTGATACCAATGATACCACTATATACATTTTAGTCTCTATACTCCTGGTATTGTTTTTAAAGACATTTTTTCTGTTTAATTTCATTTGGAGCAATATTATTTATTATATATTGTATATAAATATATATTTATTTATATATACTCTTTATTTGTATTCTCATTTTTGCTTTTTTATTTCTTTCACATTTTCTTTTGCTATTTTCTTCATCATTATTTTTTCTTGTAAGAAGTGTATGTGAAAACTTTCAAATTTGTTCTCCACAACTTTTTTACATTTTATTCATCATAAGGTTGGCTGCTTTGTACCTTTAATGTGGAAGGTTCTCCCACTTTCTCCTTTTTAATTAAAATTCATATATATATATATATATATATATATTGTGTGTGTGTGTGGTATGTGGGCCTCTCACTGTTGTGGCCTCTCCCGTTGTGGAGCACAGGCTCCGGACGTGCAGGCTCAGTGGCCATGGCTCACGGGCCCAGCCGCTCCGCGGCATGTGGGATCTTCCTGGACCGGGGCACGAACCCGCATTCTCTGCATCGGCAGGCGGACTCTCAACCACTGCGCCACCAGGGAAGCCCTAAAATACATATTTTTGATATACCAAAGTCTAAAGGAAATAATATAATGAGTGTTACCATAACCAAAACTCACTAGGGTGAGTTGATACACAAGTTTTATTTTCTTGTGTATCATTCCATAATCACATTCCCTCATTCTCTCCCACCCAGAAGGAAACATCATCTTGAAATAAGATCTCATGACACCTATAGTTTATCATTTTATTATGTGTGTTTATATTGAAAAGTTATTAATTTGAAAAGTTTTAAAAATCATCTCTGTGGTTTTGTATAACTCACCTTTACAATGCATAATTTTCTAATCAGTATCTTTGTAATATTTATCCAAGTATATATAGCTTCTGTTAATTTTCACCTCTGTATAGCATTATTTTCTTCGAATATAGAGATATTTATAAATCCATTATCCAGATGGTAAATATTGGGGTTATTTTCAGCATTTGCAAGTACAAAAAATTATTTTTGTATGTGTTGCTTGTGGATATATATAAGTACCTCTTAAGTATATAAGTAAGAACCAAATTACTGTGTTAAAAGACATGAACCTCTTCATTTTACTGGGTATTTCTAACTTTGTCTTAAAGGGGAAATAGAATTTGATGTACCAGCAGTGTATAAAACTTTTAATTGTTCTATCTACTCATCAATTCTTACTCTTTTTTTTTTTTTTTTTTTTTTTTTTTTTGGTACACGGGCCTCTTCCGCTGCAGAGCACAGGCTCTGGACACGCGGGCCCAGCGGCCACAGCTCATGGGCCCAGCTGCTCCACGGCATGTGGGATCCTCCCGGACCGGGGCACGAACCCGCGTCCCCTGCATCGGCAGGCGAACTCCCAACCACTGCGCCACCAGGGAAGCCCCCTTACTCTTTTTTGACACATTTTTAAATCTGGGTAGTAATGAATAGTTTTATTAAATTGAGATTTGAATATGTGTTTGATTATTAACAATTTGGAACATGTTTTCATACACTTATAAAGTTTTCCTCTAAATGATTTATATGAACTCTATATTCTACAGGTAATTACATTTTTAAGTTTTCAGTATTTCACATATTTTCTACAACTCTAGTATTTGTGAACATAACAAATCTGTGTACTGTATTCTTAATTAAGTAAATAAACATACATATAAAATACATATATGCATATATGCACATACATATTTACCCACACATATATATGCCATATTGATGTGTATAAATGTACAATTATATGATATACACATTTATATACCTATTTACCTATGTAATCAGTATTTTCCTGTTTTAACTCACAGACACCCAACATACACACATGCACACATGCACCAGAAAGAAATATCTCTGAGAAAAGATGATGATGTAAAGGTGATTATGATACTGATGACAATATATTTACAAATGAGGAAATTATAAATATATTTGACACTTAATGATTTTGTTTCTTCAATAATCAATTTAGTTATTATGTAAAAGTATATTGTACACCAAGAAAAAATAAGAAGCTATATATTGTCACATAATTAAAAAATGTTTATGGCTAAAACTCAAATCTTCCTTTCAAATAATAAACAGGATGTATCTGGTATTCTTGCCTTTAATTCTGAAAACCATAGTCCTGATTTCCCCCATATAGTCAATTTGTTTGGCATAAAACTACCTTAAAATGACCTCTTCACATCCCAGAGGTGAAGATATATTTTAGTTTTAAAACTTCCATTTCTCAAGCAATTGAAATGATTTATATATAGTCTCATAGATCTCTCCTACATTAAATAAAAAATAAATAAAGAATCACAGTATCACATATCTGTTGAAAGTATAGATAACATCTTTTCAAACTTTACTAGAATCATTATGAAGTACAAAATGTCAAAATCTGAGGACATGAAAAACTAGTTTACAAATTCAAATTAAGAAATAAAAGCATGGTTATATAAACTTTTTTTTTTTCTAGTGGCATACACACCAAAGAATTGTATTAAAGGTTTCTTCTTCATAATAGCAATTCTGGAGTTGGTGCATAACCTTTTTTCCAAATTTTTCTATTAATCTTTAAAAAAATGCTAGAATGGCATATTGCTAATACTAAAACCTTGTTCTCCAAGAATGTATTAATAAAGCATGAGATTTCCTTCCCAGAGAGGAAGGGCAACATTTATATTACAGAAACTTTTTTTAAAAAGTCACTTTAGTATATTAGAAATTCTAGTCACTATTGTGTAATTGTATATATATTTTACTTTAATTCATTTGTTCAGTTTTTTTCAGTGAAATGTTAATGAACCAAAAATTTTATTATAGACCTTTAATAAATAAAAGTCATGTATAGCTTTCCATTTCTCATAAGACAGAACTTTTCTTCTCATTAAATAGTTTTTTTCACACTGTTACCCAATCCCCAATCTTATACTCCCAGACACAATATTTTATTAATTATTGGTATAAAAATCCAGCTTAGTATCATAATGAATACGGAGATGGTGAAGTTTGTTAGTTTTTCTTTCATACTCAAACCATATGAGGGTGAGCATATTCTCCTGTAATCTTTTTTGAAACATTTTCCTCTTGTCTAACAAAATGATATTTATGCAAATGAATGTAACACAGTAACATCAAAAACTGCTGTTTAGTACAAACTTTGGGGCAAGATATTACAAATTGTATCTAAGTTTCTTTGATATTTATTGTAATTGCTTCAAGCTCACACACACACAAAATAAGTTCAGATGCCACACTTAAGGTATGTGACTATTATAAAGCTGCATCTTACTGACCCCGGCACATTTTCACTTCTGAGTGAACTATATAGAAATTAACAAAATAGGAACCTATAACTTCTATACAATGGGCTATTCACCTCTATATCCTTTTAAGATCACTTGATTATACATTCATGCATAAATATAGTCTGATATTTCATTTAATTATTAAGGCTGAGATTTATCTTTGCTTATTATTTTGGGTAAAATGTTGCTAAAATTAAATTCACTATGAAATACAGTACTGCATGAAGTTTAAATATCAGATATATATATATTTTTTTCTGCAATCCTTATGTTGGCATCTTTCTCAGCTTTATATCTTAAATGACATAAACATTTGTATTAACCTCGAACATTAAGACTTTTAAAATGCGTCATATACTTTTAAAAAAGTGCATTGAAACTAAATCATGAACCTAGTCAGTGACAAGAGATCTGCTTGAAGTGTAGAATTTACACAAGGAAATTATGTCAATAAGCAGTGCTGAGTTCCACAAAGCAGGTACAAAACAGCAAATAGAACAATCACTCATAATGACACATTTCAAAACCAAAGAAATGAGAGATCTGTGTCAATTGACTTCAGCTAACAATCTGTAGAAAACAGACTTGAAAACTCCTTCTGGTAACTTTGTCTCCAGGCATGGCATTTTAATACAATACTAGAACTTTATGGGTAAAGCAAAATTTGAGGATCACCTGGGGTAGCCAAGTCAAAGATGGTATAGCAAGTAGAAATCAAGCTGTCCTATTAATTATGCTAGATTAATGTTATAATCAAAGAAGCCTGTAATTGACAACATGCAAAAAAATTACTTGGAACATATGTCAAT
Source organism: Mesoplodon densirostris (assembly GCF_025265405.1). Taxonomy (NCBI): domain Eukaryota; kingdom Metazoa; phylum Chordata; class Mammalia; order Artiodactyla; family Ziphiidae; genus Mesoplodon; species Mesoplodon densirostris. The sequence continues at coordinate 28,301,165 of NC_082677.1, read as the reverse complement.
TCTAAAAGAAATACAATCTCTCAAAGAAGATGCCATCATATTTTAAATGAATAGGCAATGTCAATCAAAGTGTCCCACATTTTAACAATAGCTTAGATTTAAAATATTTATTAAACAAAGTCTGGATGCTATAAATTATACAATAGATTATGGAATAGATTATCTAAGACCACAAACACCAAATGTCAGGTATTGTCTAACGGACTGGAATTGGGAAAACTGTAAAAGAATGCAAGGTGTCAGTTTTGGACATATTTTAAGTTAGTGGTGGGGTATTTAAGGGAATTCCAGTGAGAGTGCAGGAAGTAATAATGGGAAAAATATGCATTTTTATTTAGAGGTAATTATAAATGGCTTGTGCTTTTATTATAAAATTAGGATATTATAAAATTAGGAAAAATAACATTGTGAGAGTATGTTGAATATTGGAGAGGAGCTTTCTATTTATGTTTCTAGGAAGGAACATGAATATTTAATAAATGCAAAACTGTGTCTCATTCTTGGCTTTGGAAAATAAAATTTCCAACTTTTACTCCTCCATTCTCCATAGACTTTCCTATTTTCTATAAAATGTCTGTTCAACTACTGAATAAGGAGTATCTGACAACTTAAATATGATTCATCTGAGGACGAAAAACATGAAAATACACAAGGCTGTCTCCACCGTTTTTTTTTTCTTTTTATCTTATTTACTTTTTCAGAACAATTTGAGCTCTAGTAAATACACTTCAGAATGCATCCTAAATAAGGTGAATGGTAATTCTATGCTCAGTGATGTTCTAGCAGGTAGATCTTCCAGAGAAAGCAAGTGTTAAGTTGTTAGTTTATTTAGCTGGTAAAGTCAGGAAGAAATGTTTGTTTTATTGAAAGATAAGGTTATTTTTTTTTAATTTCAAGACTATTTTATAGAGCAGTTTTAGATTTACAGTAAAATTGAGAGGAAGGTAAGAGATTTCCTACACACCCACTGCCCCCACACCTGCATAGTCTCCCCCATTATCAGAATCCCTCATCAGAATGGTACATTTTTTTATGAAGGATGAACCTACCTTGACACAGCATAAACATCCCAAATCCATAGTTTAAACTAGGATTCCCCTTGGTGTTGTACCTTCTATAGGTTTGGACAAGTCTTTATTAAAATATCAGACAAAATATTTTCACTACCCTAAAATATCCTCTGAACTCTATTCATCTATCTCTCCCCATCTCCCCACAACCATAGTTTTTTTCTTTTAATGTCCTCTGTAGTTATGCTTTTTCCAGAATGTCACATAGTTGGAATCATAAAATATTGAGGCTTTCCAGTTTGGTTTCTTTCACTTAGCAATAATAATTTAACTTTCCTCCATGTCTTTTCCTGGCTTCATAGCTCATTTCTTTTGAGTGATGAATAATGTTCCATTGTCTGGATGTACCAGTTTATGTATCCATTACTGAAGGATATCTTGGTTTCTCCCAAGTTTTGGAAACCATGAATAAATGGCTATGAACATCCATGTGCAGATATTTATGTGAACATAAGTTTCTAATTCTTTGGGTAAATACCAAGGAATGTGATGGTTGGGTTCCAAAGTGGGTGTACCATTTTGCATTCCCACCAGCAATAAATGAGAGTCCCTGTTGCTCCATCTCCTCACTAGCATTTGGTGTTTTCCACGTTCTGGAGTTTGGCCATTCTAATAGTTCTATATTGGAATCTTATTATTATTTTAATTTTCATTTCCCTAATGACATATGATGTGGAGGATCTTTTCATATGCTTATTCATCATGTCTATATTTTCTTATATTTCTTCTTTAACTAATTACTTAAGATAATTATTAGAGTGCTTATATTTACACATAAATTAGTATTTCAAATAGTTACTTATTAAGGCTGAAATTTTATTTTACCTGAGGAGATGGAAAAAAAATGAATTTTGCCTTATGTACATATGACACATTTTTCTGCTAATTGCAGAAAATGATAAAACTGAGTCAAGTAGTTTATAGGCAATATTAAATAATCCACAGGCTCATCAATCACAAAATAGCAAATGCAATGTAATATTCTTAATTTCTAATCGAAACTACCTCACATGAAACATTAGCCTTTTAAGACTAGAACACTGTCCTAATTTAAATGACATTTTCTTCGATTTTTTATCTAAGAATACATTTTGTTAGATTTCTTATGAATAATGAAATAATCTAATCCAGGGTTGAAAGCAAAAGTCAAAAGGACTTTAAATGGCAAAAAAAAAGAAATAAAATCTAACTTAGGAGATATAAGGACTAGTTTCTTCTCCTGTTTTCTACGATTTCAGTGGCTGAACCATCATTCTGATTTTGTAGGATTGTTATGAGAGTTGGTGATATGTTAAAATATCTACCCCAGGACATGATTGGTACTCAATCAATGTTAACTGTACCTGAATTCTAAGCTTGTCTTTAAATAGACTTTCAAGAAAGTTATTGATCCATACACATGAATAGACAATAATTTTGAAAAATAAAACAAAATAAAAGTGAGTCTGAACTTTGAAGGCTTCTAATGACATAGCTTTTTTTTTAACCTAATAAATAAAAGAGATCCTTAAAAGATTGTGACAAGGGAAATTATAATATGACAGCTTTAATATGTCATATTTTAACATATTTAATCTGACTTGATTGGCAAGTGATTGTATATGTGTGTGCATTCATGTTAGTGTAAGAACAAAGACAATTAATAAAGATGCCCTTAAAATTCAACTGGTCTGGATAGAAGGCAAACATCTTGCTTCCTTTCAGATTTTTTTCTGGGGGGGCATATGATCCTGATGGCTTTTCTGTATTGAATTTTATGATTTGTAGGTGATAATAAGTATCAGTATGCTCAACTGGTTAATTCTCTTTTTTTCCTGACAGTTCACACAAATAGCAATAAACTTATCTGATGCCTGCTGCTTTCTTTATGTCATTTGGAAATGAGTTACTGTTATATTTTCAGCATAAATTGAATTCTATCCTTTTAAACATGTATTTAAGTGGTTTGGTACTTTAGCTTTTTTTCTGTTATGTTACAGAATATTATTTAGTCCAAAGTGTTACACTGTGGGAAGAGTACCATCTAAATCCTGTTGCTATTGTGGAATCTGGGATTTGTTTCCATGGACACTGAGCCAAGCTAACAGTCAGGGTTTCATAGCCTAACATTGACTGAGACTGAGAACCTAAGTAGTCTTTATTTAAAATGAAGTGACTATAAATTAAGCAAACATTGTGTATATTACATAAAGAACTATCTTTTCAAATTTTCTCTACAGAAACATATTAAAAAGAGACTATTAGAACTTCCAGAATTTTCTTAAAGCAGGAAAAAACACTATTTTCTCCAATTCTAGTATCTATAGGTTAATAATTTTGATGCTTATACTAACACACACATATGATAATGAATTAAATATAATGAATGATGGCATATTTATTAATCTAGAGTAAAACTAGAAGCTAATATACCAAGCATCTCTATTGACTTTGAAACAAAAATTATCCAACTGTATTTCTGTCTATAGTAAAAAATAAAAGAACAAAATGCTAGTATAAAGTAAAAATATTTAATCAACCAGTTAACTCAAATTATATAAAAGTGCTACATTAAGAAGACTATGTTTTTCTTCATTCTATTTCAGTAGAAATATTGCTTTCCAAAGTGGGTGGCTGTGAGGTTCCTACGTTCAGATTCTTGTATTCTGGGAAGAAAGCCATCTTTACTGAATTGTGAATCTGCCTTGCTTACTGTTTCACTCAGCCATCAACCTATTTCATTCATTCTGGAGAGCTGCATGTAGGCTGGGTTTTATATGGCATAAAGTTTTATCTCATCAATGGTTGATTGACCTTTATTTATTATTTTCCTCAGAATTGCAGTAAAATAAATTTTAATCTACTAGTGATATAACATAATCATTATTCAATTCCTAATTAAATTCATGTATGTTACTATAGAAATCATGCTTAATTTCAAATAAATTAGAATAATATTGTTTATCAAGAGCCTCATGTGATATTCACCATATGATAAATTTTCAACAATTTTAAATTATATGAAACAGGACAATCTTAAGTAACTCTTTACAAATAATTTTAATTGAGGCTTATAAAGGCTTATAACGCCAAAAATACATATTTTACATATACTTGTGGTTGCAGCAAATATTCCTATGTTCCCCAGTATACCTATTTGATTGTTTCTGATTTGTGCTTGGTTTGTCTGAACTATTAATGCAAAGCAAGGATTCTAAATCATTTTTGATGTCTTTGCAAAATATTGGTTAAACTTATTGTATTAGGCAATTTCACCAATCCTTTATTCTACGTATTCCAGGTAATGTTAACTGTTTCTTGCCAATAAAACAAAGTGCTGCATTTGTGGCACACAAACATTGTCTGAGAAAACACTGAAACTTTTAATACAAAGAAAAAAAAGGAAAGACAGAAGAAAGAAAAAAGTCATTTGAAGTCTGCCTACTTTCAAATAAGGAAGACAACAATTATTGATGTGTATGTCAGAGTTTAAGACTTGAATCAAATGTGACAATATAAAATGAAAATCTGTTGTCTTTCTATATTCAGCTTTAGTAGCTGAAGAACATATTGGAAAATTTTGTGTTGTACAAGTGGAGGACACATTTAGAGACAAATTTCCAGCTAAATCACCAGAAATCATCTGTTGCTTTGTTTAAAGCTATATTGCAAAGTCCAACAGCCTCGAGAATGAGCTCTTTTTTTTTTTTTCCTTTTTTTGCGGTACGCGGGCCCCTCACCACCACGGCCCCTCCCACCGCAGAGCACAGGCTCCGGACGCACAGGCCCAGCGGCCATGGCCCACGTGCCCGGGACCCTCCGGGACCGGGGCACGAACCTGCACCCCCTGCATCGGCAGGCGGACTCCCAAACACTGCACCACCAGGGAAGAACATGAGCTCATTTTTTAAAAGGGAGTAAAAATAATTACTAATATTTACCAAAAAATATGTATTTTAGATTAATCTATGGATTGATGTTGGCCTTAATTACATTATTAAAAACTTTAAAGATGCAAGCAGTGCAAATTTGTTACCAAATTTCCCATTCACTTTCCATATTGATCATGTAAAATTTCTCATGGTCATCTTGTAATGAAGCTGCTTGACTTCCTCCCAAAAAATAAAGCCACTAATTTATTTTCTGTGTTCTCATTGCCTTCTGACAATTATGGTAAAATGGCACATAAAGTTACCCACATTTTGGTGACAAAAACTTCAATTGTTACATACATGGTTTTATAAACTTCTTTATTAAAATAATAATTTTGATATTTATGAAATTAGCCTCAGAAAAAAAATGCTAGCTGTTTTTTGTGTTGACAAGTTATTTACCTTTTTGAAAATCAGATGTAAGAAAATGTCAAAACATAAATACCTCTGTAGGGTCACAATAATTATCTATCACATGGGTCATTTTTGTCCACAAGGACTGAACATCTTCCATTCACACCTTCCTTGATTCTAATTGGTTATTAACCCTATTCTTCTCCTTATCTCACAAACTGGTGAGGGAATAAAAATGCAAAAGGAAGAAATGATTATCTTGACTCTAGTCCCTTATAAGCAAAAAGAAATTTAAAAAATAACATTTACTGAGATATTCATAAAATGGGAGAATTCTTCTCTTTTTCTGTGATAGAAATGAAGGACAGAAATATGACTTAATATATAGATATACCTGGTGTGTAGAGTCAAAAGTAGTATTTCCATCTTGTTGACTCTTTCTTTCAAAGTACAGAAACATCTAATCAACTGCTTTCTGCAATAATGAAAATTAATATACTATAGTCAAAGATATATTTAAACCATATATTGGAAAAAAAAAACTCTGTGGGATAAGCAACATTTTTTTTCCATTTTAAATGAGAGAAAAATGATGTTCAAAGTTTAAATTTTATTCAGAAACTCACTCATATTTAATCTTCAAAGCCCATTCAATTTCCAGTATACTGTGAAGTAGGGTGAGGCCCCTGATATGGGGGTTTAGTCATAAAGTACAGTTCCACAATTCAAATTTCACAAATGGAACAAGTTAAGATCCTTGCAAGTGTCTTGGTGACTATATGGCTAAAATGGAATGGAGAGAAGTTTAATGTTGCTCAGGATTCTAGGGGGTTAGAGGTGTTACACCTGGTCACTTGAAAATAGCTTGATAGACATAAGATTGGTTTTAAGGAAAAGTGGTTTTCTGGGGGATGAGTATTGGCAGAGGATAAGATTGAAAAGCAGGGCCCTGATGAGAAAAATAAATGAATGTATTCATTCACAGCCTCTCTTGGAGGCCAACACAGGGCAATTTGTTTACATGAGCTCTCTCCGCTGAGAACAGATATAACAGTGGTGTTGGTCAGGGGCCATCCATAGTACACTCTTCAATCTATCAATCAAAGACAAAATAGCATTCCTTTAGCCTGAAACAGGGTAAAATATTCCCACCTGAAGTCATAAGCTCAGCCCAGGTGGTGTGGGTTCTTTATCTCTTGATAAGAAAGTGTTGCAAACACAAGGCCCAGTCTTAAGTGGCCCACTGGGGGCCAAAAGACTACATGCACAAGGAAACTGCCTTTACCAAAAGGAAGTCTGATTTAAGTCCACTTCTTTTCTTTTGCAAATGACTTTGTTTTACAACATTCAATGAACTTTTAAGATCTCTTTATTCCTTTTTTAAAAAAAAATTATTGGAGTATAGTTGATTTACAAGTTGTTTTAGTTTCTTCTGTACAGCAAAGTGAATCAGTTATATATATACATATATCCACTCTTCTTAAGGTTGTTTTCCCATAAGATTTATTTTTTCTTAATATTTAAAATTTCAAGAGATCTTTCTGGGTTGGGTTTTTTTTTTTTTTTTTTACATTGTAATCATTCAGTACAACCTTTAAATATAAATATGTGGTCTTCATCTCTAAACCTTTTTTCTATTATTTCTTTAACATTTTTTCCTCCCAATATTTTCTGTCTTCTTTTCTAGAGCCTCCTATTAGGTTTTTGGACCTATAAATCGCATTATCTATATTTTCCATTTTGATCTTTCTGTGTATCTTTTAAGCAAATTTCCTCAAATATAGTTTTAGCATTTTTATAAAAAATAACTATATATATTTAATATATAGAGAGGTTTATTATATGTATATATATATGTGCATATGTCAGTATTTTTTTATACTCACACACACACACACGCACACACAAGTGTGTATATAAATTTTTCAACAGCAAAAGCAGCTTAGATACCCATTATTTGAAAAGTGGATAAATTATATGACATATATTCCACATACATATATCAACATATATCAACTTTAAGAAACTAATGCTGAGTCAAAAATGAAGCAAAATGATACATAAAAATATTCAAACAGTACTTTACCTAGGAACATAAAAATATACTTATATATAAACAAATTATATATATATTTATAATGTATATGTATATTACAATTATGGTTTCCTATTGTAATGAAAGAGAATGGAAGAAACTGAATAGTTTGTGTAGAAAAAAGTAAAAAATCATTAAATTTTAAAAAGTCTTTTCATAGGCCAATGATGAAGATCTCTCTCTCTCTCTCTCTCTCTCTCTCTCTGTGGTCAAATAACAAAATGCACCTAACTAATGCATATTAATTTGTATTCAGTAAGTTTGTCACTGTTGTTGCAGATCAAGGGCTCATGCTGTCTGACTGGAATAGAAGCCAGTATTACGGTACTGGCTTTCTGAGGAAAGAAACAGCTTTGTGAGGTTGACCATCAAGAAGACAGAAGGCAGGGCTCAAATACAAAATACAAATTCTTCCTAGTATTAATTCAAAGGAATGCCATCATTCCATTTGGTGGATTTCCTGAAGCTCTAAATGAGAATCACTTTGAGAGAGAAACACTCCAATGTTTGCTTCAGTAGCCCATATACAAAAAATGCAATGATGCAGAGAAGGTTAGCATGGTCCCTGTGCAAGAATAACATGTACATTTGTGAAGCATTCTCTATTTTTTTCTATTTTTTATTGTTCATATGCTCCAGAGTTTTTGTTAAAGTAATAAAAATACTTGGAAATAGATAGTGGTGATGGTTGCACAATGTAGTGAATGTAATTAAGGTAAGCAAAATTTATGTTTAAAAATTGTTAAAATAGCAATATATATATATATATATATACATATATATGCAAAATAAGGGTACAAAAAATACAGTTAATTTATAGAAGTTCCATTATATTGCATCATTGTTCTCCATTCTCCTTACTCTTATAAGGAAAAATTGAAAATTAATTAGAAGGATAAGAATATAACCTGGTATTATTATTTGTTTTTTCCCATTTTAAAGCTCAATAACAAATATAGCAGTGATTTACATATGGAATACATTGAAAAATTAATAGATCATCTGTAATAAAAGCCATGGTAGGGCATTCTTTTTAATCTCACAGAGTCATTCCTAAAATTATATTGCTTGTTTATAAAGAAATTGTTTTGCCTTTTAATCTGCTGGTATATTCAAAACTTATTTCTGAATCTCTTGCCGTTTTGCTAGAACTGTGCTCTCACCAACTTCATTTTTCTTATTCATTTTGCTAAAGAGCCAAAATCTTTTAATTCTGTATTTACAGAAATGATGTTTGACATGTTATATCATCTTTTAATTTTTGTTTGTCTTACAAATAATAACATAATTCTAGAACTGTTCTAAAGCCAAATGTATGTTTATTAAACATACAGGATTGTCTTTTCTTTTGAACTGCCTCACAGAACATCATCAACTGTCAGAAGATACCAGATTTGGTATGATAATCACTGTTCTCTTTTTAAACATGCAAATCTAAATAAGATTTATTTTGTGTCTGCTCAGTTACCTGGACTAAAATCAATTATGTGATAATATCATGTCAGAATGTAGTCATGACAGCAACACAACATATGTAGTAAGAAGAACTATGTTTTTTGTTCTTTATTTAGATCTTTCTAACCTAACTTTTTAAATACATTGTAGGTTTGCTGATAATAACATGTGCCAGACCTAACTACTTCAGTTAGTTTAAGAAATAACTAAAATATCTTTGAAATGATTCTGTACACTAGGGGAAATAATTATTACAAATATTATTTTTGGAGTTTGGTAGCACAGTAAATGTAGAGAATTTGGGGAAATTAAACAATTCACTGAAAACACATGAACAAATTCATTGAAATAAAATGGAGTTAATCACAAGAAACTGCAGGGTAGTTCTTTTTCCTTATACTACCTAAGTTTCATTAGTCTCTTGTCATTTTCATTTCTAGTCTTATCCCTAAAGAAAAACAGAGATTTCAATTCATCTACTGATAACAAGGGCTGATTGTATCCAGTGAAATTCATTACTGCTTTGATTTTTACATAGTTCCCTCCCTCTGTTTGAGCTGTTGTCTTCTTGTCATGTCCATTTTTTTCTCTGTAGTCAAGATCACTCTGATCTGTACTTTGATATTCATTTCCTTGCTGCCTTTTGCACACTACATAATGACATGAATGTCTATCATGTTGAAGAAAGAAGATACTGTTTTTGGTACTTTAAAATAAGTGAATTTAGGGTTTTGTTGCTGCATATACAAAAATAATGTACTGTGAAGTGTAAAATTAGTTTTAAATGATACTGAAATATGTAAAGTTCATAAATAACTAACAAAGGGAAAAAATCAGAGGCAAGAAAAGAAAAAAAACCTACCATAGTTAAGAGATTTAAATCTGTGTTTTTTCTTCTTGCTGTTTCCCTCAATGGTTATAGAAAACATTGCAATAGATCACATATATACTATTTTTGCATTGTGCACTTGCTTCAAATTGTTTATGTCTATAAAAAGTTAATGTGTATATACCCTTTTATCTGTGTGAGGTATGAATCAATAATTTATCTTAATATGCATTTTAGGAAATCTAAGATATTTGCATATTTTATTGAGCAAGGTAAGTTAAGAGTTGTGTTATTGCTCAAGTTGACACATCCTCATATGATGTAATTTTTCTTGAGCTTGATTATCTAACACAGTTATAAACAGTGTATTGAACACTTACTTTGTTCTGAGCAGGAAATATTGTATTTGAATTTCTTGAAGAGTTTCAAAGATATTCCCAAGACCGAGGGGATCTTACAATTTCACACAACCCCATCTACACTTGGAATTATAAAGTATTCTAATTTGACAGTGATTGAGGTATAAAATGATATCCCAAATTTCCTTTAATCAGCATTTTTAAATGCCAAAGATTTTGAGTACTTCTTCATATGCTTATTCTCTCTTTGGGTTTCTTATTCTGTAAAGTGCCTATATACACTCTTTATACACTTTCTATTACAGTTTCAGTACCTTTGCTGTTAATTTGAAGAATTTTTTTGCATATTCTAGATATTTTTTTCTATTAGACATATTCAATTCTGTCCTCTAATTTTTAAATTCATGCAAATTTTATGCAACCCTGACTTCAGAAATTTTTATTTTTGAGAAACCTGAAAATTGCCCAAAAATACATAGAAAGGGCTTCCCTGGTGGTGCAGTGGTTGAGAGTCCGCCTGCTGATGCAGGGGACACGGGTTAGTGCCCTGGTCTGGGAGGATCCCACATGCCGCATAGTGTCTGGGCCTGTGAGCCATGGCCGCTAGGCCTGTGTGTCCGGAGCCTGTGCTCTGCACTGGGAGAGGTCACAACAGTGAGAGGCCCGTGTACCGAAAAAAAAATAAAAACTATATATATATATATATATATATATATATAGAGAGAGAGAGAGAGAGAGAGAGAGAGAGAGAGAGAGAGAGAGAGAGAAGTATAAGAAGGCATAAAGACCCCAGTAAAATTTTTGAAAAGAAGATAAAGGCTTACTATAGTATACTATAGCATCTCATATGTTTTAAAATTTAGCATGTATAAGAACACAATGATAAACCAACTGAAAGAACAGAGAGCTGAAAACAGACGATTTATAGATGGTCTTCTCAAATACAATAAAGTGTTTTCATAAATCATTGAAAAAAGATGGAGAATTTCAGTAGATTGCATCAGGAAACCTAGCTCTCCATATAGAGAAAAAGAAATTTAATCAAACATGACACACAAGGATGGAACTTAGATGGATTGAATATTTAATTTTGAAAATTAAACTGTAAAGTTAATAAAGGAATTTTTAAAAAAACTTTATTGTGTCCTAGAGGCAGGAAAGAAACTTCTTGCATAAAATCTTTACTGAACAAATGACCAGACAAAAAATGATAGATTTAGTTACATCAAAACTAAAGATTTATTTTTATAATGGACATCAGTGTCATTTTCAAATTTATTCACTACCAGTAGTGAATGAAAAATATATTAAAAATAGTAATACCAATAACAATGAAAATATGCAGTGTCTATAGATAAATTAAATATGTGCAAGAAGTTTATATAAGGATGGACTCAACACTTTAAGGACTTTTTTTTCTTTCCAATTTCATCTCTAGATTCATTTCAATGAAATTCACAATTTTGTGAGGCATAGTCAACAAACCTTTCCCAATGAACTTACACCCAAGAATATGTAAATTATTAAGATTTTAATGAAGCTAGAGTTTTTAAGGTAGCATATATATTGGGACACAGAGAGTAAAATTGACTAATTCTATAGAGAGGTGGTCCTGGAAATTATCCCCTACACATACAGAAACTTGATTAAAGAGAGAACTGGAGTGACCAGAACTGGAATGGGGAAAATTATTATAATTTCAAAAATATATGCTATTTTTATAGTACATATAACTTATGAAACCACTTTGGTATTGGCATATAGAGCCGGAATTTAGTTGCCAATGGAAACTTTCTGTGGTTCCTCAGGACTGTTTACTTATTAAATTGCTATATGTATCAGCAGGTTGGTACTAAAAAATTTGTCTTGTTCTTTTTAAGTAATGTCGGAAAATCAAAGAAAAAATGATGTAGAGCTAATGAACTCTTATACTGTTTATATCTTCATTAAGATAAAAAGCAAAATATTATCCACCATCTTTAATGTGGCTCATGTGTGTCAAAAGGACATGCTAATTTCCAGACCACTCTTTTCTCTGTACCTACTGCCAATCAGATTTTCTTTGGAAAATAAATCTGTTTGTCATCAGACATGTGACTCATATAAATTATAAGCTTGATATATTAAGATTGCATATTCTATTTCCTTAACAGGATACCAAATTTGGGACACCTTATTAGTATATATTAATATGCAATGATAGTGCCATTCCCATTTCTAAGCAATAAGGAAAAACAGTGGAAAAAGATAACAATCACTGCCTCTTTGATTGAGGATACATTCTAGTTGGCCAAGTGATAATTTAGCTAAATAAGTGTAACAGTTATCTGCATAATTATGCCAAAAGAAAGTAACTTAAAACATTTACTATCACACAGTTTCTGTGGGTCACAAATTCAGGTTCAACTATTCAGGGTGCTTCTGACTCAGGATCTCTCATAAAGTTGTTATCAACATCTCATTCCTAGCTGCAGTCAGAATATCCACTAGTAAGCTCCCTCACATGACTATTGGCTGTTGGCTGGAAATATTGTTCCTTGCCATGTGAGCCTGATCATTGGGTGACTCACAAAATAGCAGTTGCTTCCCTCAAAGATGTGGAAGCCACCATTTTGGGGGAAACAACTTAAGAAGCCACATCCCATTTATTATGTTATATTTTCTTTGTTAGAAATGAGTCAATAAGCCCTGATCACATTTAAAGGAGAGGCGATTACACAGGTGCATGAGTACATGGAGGTGGGGCTCTTTGGGGGCCATGTTAGAGGCTACTTCCTGTAATAGGTAAATAAATAGTGATAAGGACTAAGAAGAAAAGTCATGAAGAGAAGAAGGTAAGATTCCGGGGAAAGTTGAAATTAGATAGGATGAGAAGACAGCACTGACAATGAAATTTGACACAAGTAAAGGGTGATGACACATGTGAATATGCGAGGCAAGATCATTCAAGACTGAGAAAATGGCAAATAAAGAGATCTTGATATGTAACAAATCAGTAATGAGAAAATTAAAATTAGCACATACTGAGAAAGTTATAATTGGCTCTCTCACACATTAGGCTAGGATAACAGACAAGGCCAGCTCAGAGTTAACATGAAACAATATGTCTCTGAGGATATGCTACAGCTGTAAAGTGTCATAACAATCCCCTCCTTTAGTGAATACTGGTTTCTTAATCACTGAGAAACTCTGTCCCCTGAAAATCATACCATCAGAAACGTTGTAGTTTGAAACAATATAACTAAGAATGAAACACGCCACTCTTGTCTGGATATCTATGTCATTTGGTATAGAGTCCAGCCTCAATTTTCAATCCAGGTCCAGAGATGCAGATAATAGCTTTCTGGACACAACATTCCACATTTAAATTAACTTTGTCATTTCCATGGAAACAGGATCCAGGGTCCACTTTCCAATCTAGACCTCACGTCGACCCTGTTACACAAAGCCCAACTCTGTTTTTAGCCTATCAAACACTGCTTCAGTTAGATTTCACCTACATGCCACGTGTCCCAAATCCTTTAATAACTGTCTTTTCTCCTTTGTGGAAACGTGCTTTAGTCCCCCCAGTGTACAGTCTTTCTCACTAAGATAGGTCTATAAACTTGACTTTGGGGGACTACAAGCTTGTTCTCATTGGTCTTAGATTGATTGGGCTGGAAAAGTAAGGCGTGTTGAGAGAACGAAGAAGAGGCAGTTAGCAGAGGACAGAGAAATACCTTTTGTCCTCCCTCAGGGTAACAAAGGGTCTATTCAAATGGAGGATACTATTATACTGCTGGCATTGCATCGCTAATATCATTAATCTCATTGGAGATAATTGAATAAACTAATTGAATAACATGGTTGGAGATATTTTGGATGGATAATAAAAAAAAATTCAATCTTGGATACATGGTGGGATTGAAGTTAATGTGCTATTTGCTTTCTGGAGGAAGGTTTTACACTGCCCACTTTGGGAACCAGGATAATACCTATGAAGCAGTTGTTTGTGTTTTGAAAGTAGCTGATGGAAGTAAGAGTAGAATAGTCAAGATAGACTTATTTTTTTTTCTCCCAAAGGGGATCACTAAACCCTGGATGGCCAAAATTTGTGACTATCAGGTAAAAGTATTTAATACTGAGTATGGATGTGGGCATGAATACTTACTCTGAGTAGTATTTCTGGTAGCTTGTCTTTGCTTTGATTTTCTGAGTGGGTGCAGCAATCTAGTACTAGCTGTGAACACATGGCTCTCCCACTCAATCCCTACTGGGGCCAAGCAACAGTTTTTGGTAAGCGTGTCTGTAAAGAAAATTAAAACTTGCCCTCAGGAGCTCTGTTTCAAAGTTTAACCTTTTTGGAGGGTGAGTTGGGGCAAAGCATGTTACCAAGTCCATTTGGATGCATAGCTTACCCATATAACCAACCTAAAATTTACCAATGATACAATGTCTCATAATAATTATTATTCCATTTATTTAGCTCTTGTGTCTACCTCTAAACTGGTTTTGAATTTATGTGGAATGCATATTATGGATGGATACTATAAAGCTTCAACAGTCTGCACTAGCTACCATCCTATTTTTCAGTTCTCCATCTTATCCAAACCTCTGGACAATATTATCTACATTTGCTATCTACACTTTCTTATTTCTCTAGCAAGTTATTCTAATCTGACTTTCATTATCAAAACTCTACTGAAACCCTTTTAAAGTTTACAGTGATCTCCATGTTGCCAATCGTTCTTATCCAAACTCAACACTTGGAACGTTTGACCATTCTCTCTTTCATGATATGCTTTTTTTTCCCTTAGCTTCTATATACCTCCCATCAACATATCTCCATTTTTTAATTGATATTTCATCCTTTACTCCACCTGTAAAATCTAAAACCTGAGGAGCTCAACTTTGGTTTTCAGCCCTTGTCTTCTTCTGTGCTTCCTATAGAGAACCTCATCTACTCTTACGATCTTAATCTTAAATGTAGTTCACACACACACACACACACACACACACACACACACATAACGGTTCCCAAGATATTTTGTCCAGACATGGTGTGTTTCATAAGCTCCTTCAGACCCCAAATCAATGAAGCATCTACTTAACACCTTCATCTAACTAACATGTACCTCAGGTTTATGATTTCAAACTTTACTACCTTCACCCCCTCCAAATCTGCTCATGTTTAGTTTTCCCTTTTGTATTAAATAGTGTCCCAGTCCATTCATATCTTCCATTTTAAACCTAACAGTCATCTTTTCCTTGTTACCTGCCCTAATGTCCCACCACCCCACACACATTTAATCCTTGTGCATAGATTCTATAAATTCACTTCAAACTGCCATCATCTCTATCTTGAAAAAAATGCAGTAAACACTTATCAGATCTCTCTTCAATGATCCTTATTTCCCTCCAAGCAATTCTATTCTATAGGCTCGAATTTTTCTGATCTAATATGGTTATATTTCTATCCATATGATAATTTTTAAGCCTGTACCTTTTAACCTTATAACCCGTTTTTCATAAATTAGAGTGATTTTTTTTTAATGGAAGTAAGTCATGCCATTCTCTCCTCAAAATCATCCCATAACATCCCACTATGAATGGACGCTTTTTAATAATTTTAGCATTGGACTTACAGATTGTGTAAGAAGGCACAACTTTTCTTTTCATCCTCAATTTCATCCACTACTCAATCTCTACCCTATGCTCCAGTAACTGGACTGCTCATCATTGCCACAAATAAGTCATGCCATTTCTAGGGCTGTTTTTCAGAACCTCTGTTCTCCTATCTCAATGAAACAATCTAAGCCAAGTACTTCAAGATCTAAGTCAAATGACAACTCTTTGATAAAGTTTTTTTTTTCTTCTTCCCCTCTGGTCTTTCATGATCTCTTTGTGGATACATTTTATAGCACATGTAATTTATAAATAGCTGAGTAAGTATCTACCTTTTCTCGTTATTTTAGACTGCCAGACTTCTAAGACTTATTAACCATATCCCCATTTCCTAGCACACGGTCCCTAGTTCAAAGGGAATAGTTTAGAACTGATGATTGAATCACATTGAAATAATACTAATTATCTACTAATAAGTGATTGATAAAGTTGGGTAATTTAGCCTTGAGATTTTGTACTCATTAAATACCATTTTCAACTCTTTTCTCTTTCTTACTTTGAACATTTATGCCCCAAAATACTACTGTTGTAAATAAGTAACAAAACTATATTTTGCCCACAGGTTAGACAACAACCATGAAATCATTTTCATAGATTTTTGAATTTATTCAATAGTGTAACTACCTTTAGTACAGAAGAAAGTTGTAATAGTGCTGTTTATTTTCTTCATAGGCAAAATATGCGGAAATTTGGGAATTAGTCTCTGTTACTCAGTACAACGGTAAACATGATGTCAAGTTGTACATGAATAAGGCACAGATTTCTTAGAATTCAAGAAATAAGCATGTGATATTGTTAATATTAATATGTTATTATTAGTCCCAGTGGAATTGCTAACCATGTCACTTAGTCTGCAGCATATGGTTGAACAGGCCTAACACACTTTCCTTCCTCTGGCCACAAATTCCCATTCCCTAGTTCTGCATAGCATATAGAGAAACTGCACATCTCCAACTCATTACCTAAATAAACTGGCTTTACTTAAGAAACTGGAGGAATAGCTCTATAACACATAGACTGGTTAACGTTCATAGGTTTCACAATCATGACTATGGTAATGAAATAAAACAAAATAAAACCAAATAAATTATGCATTTACACCCGTTAAATTTTAATAATGAAAATATGATGCTCTAGGGTGAGCCACAAGAAAAGAGAAAATCTGAACAGTTAGAAAAACAAGACTTCCCCATCATTAAGTAGCCTGAGGGCTGTACTTAAAATATGTCACTTAACCAGTGCCTTACTGCTTGAAGTGCCTTACTGCTTACTGCTTGAAGTGCCTTACTGCTAAGGCACCTGAAGTGCCTTACTGCTTAATCATGTAATGGTCTCAGTCTGTGTGGAACACAGCCCATTGCTAAACTAGCTCATGTTCTTTTCATGTTCTTTATTTTTCTCTCTCTCTCATTGTCTCCATTTTCTTTTTTTTTTCTTGGTAATCTCTCTTATCCTAATACGTATGACTTAACCCCCAATATACATACACAATTCCCCCAAAGTGATTCCCTGTAAGGCTTGTTCAAAATATGATTTGTGAGAGAGATGTTGAATATATTTTACAACACTAAGCTGAATTCTGAGGAAAAAAGTAAGAAAACTCTCCTCCACAAGGATTTCGTTCAGCCCACTTTTAAACTTGATCCATAATTTGATCGAATGCTCTTGGGCACTATTAAATAGTAATAATGAACTTCACCTAAAGCCCTTAGTAATTTTGTCCCACATTTCCTTCTCTAATTATCCACTATTCCCTATTTATTACTACTTCATTCTCTGCCTTCAGGCTGTCTAAAAATACTAAGAATGATAAATTAAACAATACATTTGGCACTAAGTTAACCTGTGGGGAGGGTTATAATTTAATGGGTTGTCTTCTGAATTAATTATTTCTGAATTATTTAATTGCAGTTTCTAAACAAATTTCTTAGAATATGTGACATTAGAACTTGAAGTATATTTCTCATAAAATTATTATGGCAAAATCACAGGTTATTATAATTATCTATTTAAGTTTAATTTTATGGTAATTTTACTACACATATATACAGATTTACTGATTATATTTTTACTATAAGTATTGTCTTCTACAGAAGTTTAACAATATTTTCCTTAATATCTTGCCAGTGTAGACATTAAATTGTTGACATTTTGAAACCAGTGCCTTTTTTCCCCTTAAGTAACAATAACCATTGACTTTTATATTCAAGTCTTATGAGTCTTACTATATTTATAGATTTTTAGATTAAGTACTACTTTAGAGAAGTTGATGATACATTGTACATTATTTACTTAAAACCCTCAGTCTCATTAAAGTTCCGTGATAATCAATTTCAGATTCTCTGAGCTAAAAGTCTCATTTTATCAGGGGAAACTCTCATTTAGAAGAATCCACATTGCAAAATGACAAGCAGGCTATTTGTGGTGTGAAATTTAACCCATAAATCAGAATTCTTATGAAAGTTTCTTACAATGCCAATAAACAGAAACTCCTCAACCATTCATCTGTAGTCAGCAGGTCTAGAAGTGGAACAGCTCAGCCGGTCTTAACTTCTGGAATTTTCCCCAATTAATTACCTGCTACATCCAGTCCACAAAAGTCTTCTCAAATTCTATGTAAGAATGGCTGTAGTGGCGATCCAAAGTTCTTTACAACCTCCTTTAATACTTTGATCTACTGGACAGATGCTTTTTAATACTTTAATAAGCTCAGTGCTAGAAAGAAAGTTTGAATGAAATACTAGGATATTATTCAACTGTAAAGTCTTAAATTTCCAAAGTATATCAGGTCCTTTAATATATAAAAAATATATATAACATATATATAAATGATATATTTTTTTCTTTTACATATTGTTTAATCTTAACTACAGAAGGACTAAGCTCATTAAGTGCTGTTAACCACAGACTAGTTTTATTCTTAACACTTAGAATAAAATAGCTCCTGCATGTCTCAAAAACACCAATGATATAACTGTCTCAGAAAGAAATATTGAGGAAGGTAAATGCATTTCAAAAGGAAAGTAGAATTCTTATAGAGTACAAGTAGGTAGTATAAGTTGCTACAGGGTCTTTGGAATACTATTTTATATGATCAAATTTAAACATGCATGCACCCAAATGACTCAACAGTTTTGCAAATGGATACACAAGTGCACCAACAAAATTGGACAAGAATATTCATAGAAAAAATATTGTATAAAATCCACAAAGTGGTAATAAAGATCAATAGTAAATTGAAAAAAATATATAAATTGCAGTATCTACATACAGTGGGGAAACTATGTAGTGATAAAAAATAAATAACTATAGTTACATACAACAATATGGCTAAATCTTACTAACATAATATTGATTGAAATAAGCCAAACACAAATAATGTATTAATTCATTTATCTAGTATTCAATAACAGGCAAATCAATCTGTAGAACTGAAGTCAGGACAGTGGTTACTTTCAGGGAGAAGGGAGGTAGTGTGAATGGGTGTGGCCATAAGCCTGGATTCTGGGCTTTTGGCAACATGACTTGACCAAGGTAGCGGTTACACAAATGTGTTTGCTCATTCAATTGTACACTTCTATATGTCCATAGTGCTTCAACTAAAATGGTAAAAAGTTCAATTTGACATATTTAAGTATTAACATCTTTATTTATTTATTTATTTATTAATTTTGGCCATTATCACCATCATTTTCACAGCTATCTACCTTAAAGGCTTCAATTTGATTCATCTCTTTCCCTCATTCCTAGTTCAAACTGTCATGAATTATTTAATTTGGGGTTTTGAAATATGTTTTACAATTGTCCTTCCTATGATCCAATTTGATCTTCATGCCCATTACTATTCTAATAGAGATTCTCCCCAGTTCAAACTCCCTCAGACAGATCTGATTTAAATTTGTTTTATCTGTCTTAGATAAATTTCTTGAGCCACTACTGTTAGAATTTGAGACTTATGACCAAGTAGTCTCTTTAGTGAATTTGATCACCTACCAGAAAATGAGAAAACTATTTTGCTTTGCTTTGGAGGCCCTCCATTTTCTTATATTTACAATTTTATTATTACTTACCCTGGTTTTCTGTACAAAGTGCCTTCTTCAGAAAGACTTCCATTCACTATATATTATGGAAAGTATATTCTCATAACAATTTCTTATTTTAGATGTTCATTCATTTTATTTTTTCTTTATTTACTCATACTTCAACTTCTTTGTTTCAGTTATTTCATGAAGTTTTGTTTGATAATACCAGATTGACTGATATCCCCTTCTTTTGTAACACTTCTACCATTCTTACAAAATACACAGTATGATGATTAATTACACTCATTTACTTATAAAGATTCTATTAATATTATGTGTCAGGGTCTACACATATGCAGATGTAATAATACGTACAGGGATGTGTAGAAGAGTTCTATGCTCTGTTCTGCAAAAGCTCACAGTCATATACAGATAAAAGTAAGGAAACACATAACTAGAGTATACTGGAGTGTTCAACATTGTAATTTTTTTAATATTGTGTGAATGTAGGGCAGAAAGCAATAAAGAATTTCTTAGAAGGAGCATTGTGGGTTTCACAAAGGGACTATAAACTGCGTTCAATAAGCTAGAATAAGAAGTTTCCCATTTGATTGATGGATGGACATTGAAGTGACTGAGATAGTGTGTGCTGATTTTATTTTTACATGTATTTAGTAAAATTTTGATAACAATATTTTTATGTCATCATTTTTTTGTCTATCTCCAACAATGTTGGGAACATTTTCAAGCATAGTAGGTGCTCAATAAATTTTTTAATGAATTATACAGAATGTAGTGATGATGAATGCAAACTTAAGAATAAGGCAAAATCTATCTCTGGTTTTCTAACTGCAAGCCTTTAAATTCTCTTAAATGAATTTCAAAATACTATTATATATTTTGGACATATTATATATAAATATATTTATATATTTTATATATAACTATACATAAACTATATGAATGCAGATTTTTAGTAGTTGACATATTATTTTGCATTCATAATATATAAATATAAATAAATATATGATATTGCAAACGCACAAAGCCCTTAATATAATTCAATTAAATAAGAAATATGTCCATCAATTAACACTGTACCTGGCAAATAGTAAGTCCACCAAAGTTATCATTATCAACATTTTTATGGTTGATTTGGCCAATACATTTATTCTATGTTTTATTATATCAATAGTAAATTCTAATTTTAGGATACAATACAAATACAGAGGGCAAAACTTTTAATTAATTATTTTCTCTTTCGATTTGACAGCTCCTAACATTTTTTTTTTAATTGAAAGTAAGAGTTTGCTAATCTTAAGCCTTAGCACAATTGGTGGGGCCAAACAATGGCAAGGAGTGGCTTATACCAGCAGGAATAATCTGTATATTCTTGTAAATTATGTATGAGCAAGGCAAGTATTATAAGCCCACAAAGTAGACAAAGTAGAATTTTTGAAGGAGGTAGGGTTTAAACTGCTCTTAAAGTGTAAGAGGAAATTCAATAGTGGAGGTAAATGAAGAGACAGGAATCTTATTTTTGCCTGAAGATTTACAATTACATTCCGCTAGGAAGAAAAGATTAATTATTGAGAAATAAGTTGTTTTATTTTTCTTTTATGTTCTATTAATATATATATATAATCCCTTATGGAAATAGCAATATCCTGTATTTTACACATGAAAATTTTATTGTGATTATTAAATTTACCTCTGTACTGAACATATTTTAACTATGCATAAAATGTTTTATAGAACACATATATCACAAGAATATACTATTTTGTTTTAAAAAATTGAAAAAGTCACTCATAACAGATCTTAACTAAGGGATTACTATACCTGCATGTGTTGCAGTTTCTTTAAATAACTATGGAATTGGGGATCCCTAAGATAAATTTGTGAGGGAAAGTATAAAATATAAATAAAAAATACTTGTTTAAGTAGCTGTTTTAACTGCTATTTTTTTCAAAATGCAATAAAATTATGACATTCTAGGCAAAAACAAACAAAAGACTTCCCAATTAATTAAATGTACATGAACATTCTTCAGGTAATGGAAATTTTCAAATGCCCATGCATATTTGTGTAGCACCACTTAAATTGGTTTTCATTAACAAAATAAGAAAATAACGGTGTGGCATTTGCAGATAACTATGCCTGACTTGCTGTGTCAATTTTGAAAAGATATTCATAATTGTTTTGTTAATTGTGTTTGAAATAGCATACATGAAATCATAGTTTTATATTTATTAGTTGTACAATTAGCTAAAATTATTTTCAGTCAAAGCCACCTAGCATGTAAATAATGCTCTAAAATTTAAAACTATAGAAACAAATCACATTTCTACTACATTATTTACTTCTAAGTAGCATCAAAACTGCATGCATAATAAAATTTGCTGTTTTCCCCCTAAAGATAACAATTAACTATATGAATGCATTTGTTTAGCAGTTGTTTTGATATATTATTACACATTCAATTTTACAAGAAAACAAATACAATATATATGCTTTAATTCATACCCCTAAGTAGTAATACATGATAGTTTATAAATATAAGGTGTATTATTAGTATGAACTCCACAGAAAAGGGTAAAATTTATAAATAAAATGTGTTGTTATGAAAGTAGAGGGATAATAAACCACAACTTTCTTATATAGTTAGTTTATTATATTAGAATTTGTTTCTTTTAAACAAACATTGGGATTTCATTTTCAATTTGTGATCAGGACACAAAGCCTACTATAGTTTCTCATATAATATCTGTGTTTTGTTTTCATTATCATGTGTCAGCCACCTGACATGCACACAAATGGGATGAATAGCCCATCCAATTGATTTTTTCTGAACATGCATTATATTCTTTCAAATGGGAAACTCAAAACCACAAGTAGTTTTGTTATACTGACATATTTTTACCACTGAAGGGCCATGAGTATGTAAATAATTCTATAGAAATCCATATTTCATGTGACTTTATTTTAAACATAAAAATGAAAATATATTTTCTTTCTTTTGGCTCTCTATATAGAGATATGGAAATCCACATGATATATACACATAAATAGTCTATGGTCTATGTGGGTATAATATAAAGTCAGAAAACATTAATGACAATTATATTTGCATTGAGAATTCATCTGTGTGTGTATGTATGTGTGTGTAAACTTTTTCATAATTTTGGACAATAGGCATGCCACAATTTGCATCCAAACAAGCTTTGGTATTTATTAGCTGGCTCAAAAAAGAAATATATTGGAAATCCCTTATCCTCTGTTGCTTAATCTGAAAAATGATACTAGTGTTATTGTGAGAATAAATACAATTACACATATAAAGTGCTATGCATGCATTTGAATATGTCATTATCACTCAATAAATTGTGTAGCCATACATATGTAAAATGTTAAAATCCATAAATTGATGCAATATAGTGTTTCAAATTAATATGTTAATTTCCTAAATGTTTAATATTTAAGTATTACATAAGAAATACAAATGAAAACATTTACTTCAAAATAGTAAATATTTATACGTAAATTTAAAATTCTTATGTCTTTTTTATAAATAAATATATATATATATATATATATATATATATATATACCAAAATGTCTTTAATAATCATTTTATAGAGACACAATAAATAAAATAATAAAATTAAGATGCCCCATCTATACTAATTTTAAGTCTCAAGAAATAAAGACACCATTTCTTGGGAAACATTTTTAATGTATTGATAGATTACATTTCTCTATATTATTCATAAATTCCAACCTCTCCTTCTTTTGTATTATAATATACATGAAGAAGATTTTTAATACCCTTGATTCAATAATTGTAGCTTTTTAGAGCTGATCAAACATAATGAATTTTTGAAAATCACAAACAGAATAATACTATGAACCATAGTAGTTTATGTCTTTCTTTGATACTCTTCCCTATGTCATTGTCCTAATACTTGAATTTTAGAACATCAATACAAATTATTTTTTGTGTAGTTGAAAATGTAGAGCAAAAAGGGAAAGTGTACATAAAATGATCCAAGTTATTTTATGCCCCAAATTTTCATAATGCTCACCATCTGTATCACCACAACCATTTAGTTCCAGTCCGCATTGTCTAAACACAAGTGAGAAACTGTACTGAGGCAAATGCATAGTTACTAAGGTTCCTACTTCAAATTCAAAGTCAAGTTTCTCTTCACTACACCATTCTCAAGAAGTTGCAAGTTAATAAGAAAGAAAATATTGGTATATATATATAAGTATAATGTAAGACTGAATATGATAAGTTTCTAACAGGAATGCAAAAATGTATTAAAAACGTTGAGGGGAGAGAGAAATTGAAAATGGAGTGAAATATGAGAAAATATTCTTAAGAAGTTGTCTCTTTAATTCTGAGCCTGAATAATTCTAAATAAGAGTTATTTTCAGAACTCAGATCAAGTGGCTGAGTAGGAGTATGTGGAACACACCTCCCCCAAAGAACACATCAAAAATATCTCTACATGTGGAACAATTCTCACTGAAAGCTAACTGAAGACTGGTATAAAGAATACCATTCAAACAAGCTGTAAGAAATATCTGGAATTGAGTAGGATGGGAGGAGAAGTAATTGGGCTAGAACTTATGTCCCAGGGAAGGAGGGAACTCAGAGGAGAAGGGAGATTACACATGGAGTGGAGATTCTCCCTGGGAAATGAGCTATTCAAGCCACATATTGTGCTCTAAGACCTGGTGTGTGATACAGGGAAGATGAGCCCCCTTGGCTGTTTGATGGGCTGGTGGGTCTAACAGGAAGGCTGTGAGAAGCTTGGACTCTGCTCTTGAGGTATGCATGAATGTGTTCTTGCCAAAGTGCATGTCCCAGTCTGAGCTGAGGGAATGTACCATCCCTGCTTGCCTCACATCACAGCTTCACACTGGAGTGAGGGCTGCCACAGCTGAGGAAAGACCTCAGCCATGAGATGCTGAAGTGACTCAAACCCAAAACTTGAGCAGGGAGGGGACAGACATTGCTGGTCCTTACCTGGCTGGTGCATCAGAGGAAGTCCAGATCTCTGTCAGTGGCTGAACAGTCAAAGCTCAGACCCTGGCCCTCACCACGTGCCCACATCAGACCCACTTGGTCCAGCACTGCTCCCATCTGGGACAAAGGTCCTGATGCTGCAAGGCAGGGGAGAGCTCACATGCAAATGAAACTGAGCCGGCTCATTCTGAATCTCAGGGTTTCTGCCCTAGCAACTTGGGACCTGACCCTACCCCTTATAGATGATGATAGCCACTGAGCAGAGGAGAAGCTCCACCTCACATGTGGCTCTGGCCCTAGCCCCTCCATTTCCAACCCCACATCCTACCAAGGTAAGAACTGCCAGCACAGCCTGAGGAAAGACGTGACATGTGTTCATGTCAAATCCAGCTCTCCCACCAAAGCCACTGGGCATATGCAGAAAATACAGGGATGCTCTCAGATAAGGATACCCTTTCAAGACTGCAATAGTTAACTATTTAACCTAATTTTGTAGAGACAGTGAAATAGATAAAAATGAGAAGACAGAGGAATTTGTCTCAGTTGAAAGAGCAAAAGAAAACCTCTAAAAAATTAACTAACGTAACAGAAATAAACAATTTGCCAGATAAACGTTCAAAACATTAGTAGTAAGAATGTTAACTGACTTAAGGAAAAGAATAGATAAACACAATGAGAAATTTAAAAAGCAACTAAAAAATATAAAATATAACCAGTCAGAACTGAAGAGTACAATAACTGAAAAGAAAAACACACTGGAAGGAATGAACAGCAGAATAGGTGATACAGAAGAACACATAAGTGATCTGGAAGATGAAATGATGCCATACACCCAGTCAAAATAACAAAAAGAAAAACAAATTAAAAAAATAAGAACAGTTTAAGGGATGTCTGGGATAACACCAAGTGTACCACAGTTTAAATTATAGGGATCCCAAAGGAGATGAGAGAGAGAAGGTGGTCAAAATATATTTAATGAAATTATGACTAAAATTTTTCTAAACTGCAAGAAAGAAAGAGATATTAAAGTATAGGAAGCAAAGATAGTCCCAAACAACATGAACCCAAACAGACCCACACCAAGACATATCACAATTAAAAAGGAAAAACGTTAAAGGGAGAATTCTAAAGGTAGCAAGAGAAAAACAAAGAGTTGTATACAGGGAACCCCATAATGTTATTAGCTGATTTTTCTGCAGAAGGTTTGCAGGACAGAAGGAAGTGGCATGATGTATTATAAAGTTTTGAAAAGGAAAAACCTGCAACTATATACTGTACCAAGCATGATAGTTATTTAGAACTGAAGGAGAGATAAACTTCTCAGATAAGCAAAAACTAAGAGTTAACTGATACTAAACCAACACTAAAAGAAATCTTAAAGGGTCTTTTCTAAGTGGAAAAGAAAAGGCTATAAGAAGTAAGTTATCTATAGGAAAGAAAAATAATCCCACTAGTAAAGTCAAATATATAGTAAAAGTTGAAGATCAACTACTAAAATAAGCCAATACAAAGATTAAAACCAAACAATTGTAAAATCAAGTATAACAACAAAAACCAAAAAAGGATAAACATGAAGATGTAAGTGTTTGAACATAAAGTACTACTTGTTTAAAACAAATAGATATAGGTAAAATTATATGAACACCATAAAAAATTATAACGAAAATCATTAAACCACAAGTGAAGAAAATGAAAGAATAAAATAACATGGAAGAACTACAAAAAAAAAAAACAGGAAAGAGGTAATAAAATGGCAATAAAAATATACCTAAAAATAATTACTTTAAATGTCAATTTACTAAATGCTCCAGTCAAAAGACATAGAGTGTCTGATTAGATCAAAAAAGGAGATATATATCTATATATATGTTGCTTACAATAGACTCACTTCAGAACTAAAGATACAAGCACACTGAAAGTGAGATGGAAAAGATATTTTATGTAAATAGAAACAAGAAGTGTGGGTAGTGATATTCATATCAGACAAAATAGACTTTAAAACAAAGTTTTTAATAAAAGACAAAGAAGGGCATTATATAATGATAAAGGGGTCAGTACAGTCAGAGGACATTACACTCATTAACACATATGCACCCTATTTAAGAACATTTAAATATAGAAAGCAAATATTAACAGACATAAAGAGAGAAATTGATGATAATACAATAATAGTAGGGGACTTTACCACCCCACATACATTAATGGACAGATCATCCAGATGGAAAATAAATAAGGCAACAGTGGTTTTAACTGATATTGAGCTGCTCAGACAGCTCAATATTAAAAACAAACAAAAAACAACAAAAAAAACCCAATCAAAAAATAGAAGATCTAAATAGACACTTCTCCAAAGAAGACATATAGATGGTGAATAGGCACATGAAATGCTCCTCAAAATGGCTAATTATTAGAGAAATGCAAATCAAAACTACAGTGAGGTATGGCTTAACACCTGTCAGGCCATCATCAAAAGGACTACAAATAAAAAATGATGGGAAAGTTGTGGAGAAAAGGGAACCCCCCTACACTGTTGGTAGGAATGTAAATCGGTGCAGCTACTATATAGAAGAGTATAAGATTTTTAAGATTCCTTTAAAAATTAAAAATAATGTTACTGTATGATCCAGCAATCACACTCTTGGACATATATCCAGAGCAAACAATAATTTGAAAAAAATACATGCACCCCAATGTTCATAGCAGCAATATTTACAATAGCCAAGACATGGAAGCAACCTAAGTGTCTACTGACAGATGAATGGATAAAGAAGATGTGGAGGCTTCCCTGGTGGTGCAGTGTTTGAGAGTCCGCCTGCTGATGCAGGGGACACGGGTTTGTGCCCCAGTCCGGGAAGATCCCACATGCCATGGAGTGGCTGGGCCTGTGAGCCTGAGCGTCCGGAGCCTGTGCTCCACAACAGGAGAGACCACAACAGTGAGAGGTCCGCGTACCATGGAAAAAAAAATGTGGTATATATACACAATGGTATATTACTCAGCCATAAAAAAGAATTAAATAATGTCACATGTACCAACATCAATGGACCTAGGGAATATTATTCTTATTGAAATAAATCAGAGAAAGACAAATACTATATGACATCAGTTATATGTTGAACCTTAAAAATAAAATGAATGTATATAACAAAACAGAAACAGACTCAGAGATATAGAGAACAACCTAGTGGTTACTGGTGGGAAAAGAGAAGGGGAGAAAGGCAAGATCGGGGTAGGGAGGTAAGAGACATATATTACTATGTATAAAATAAGTAACAAGGATCTATTGTACAGCAAAGGGAAATATAGCTATTATTTGGTAATAAGTTTAATTGGAGTGCAATCCATAAAAATATTGAATCACCCTGTTGTACAGCTGAAACTAATACAATATTGTAAATCAATTATATTTCAAAACAATGAATTAGTAAATAAAACTTACTGATTTGAAAATAAAATTTAAAAAATAAATAAGGGTTATTTTTATTGTCAACTAGAAAATACCTCTAACATGTTAAAACTACTTATTCTAAACATCCTTAGAGGCCAATCCCACCTCTAAAACTTAAGGTAAATACTGGTTTCAATCATTCATTTTCAGATACTCACAAAAATCTCCCTTTCAGTTAATATGCTTTCTTTAGGACACAAAGAAGTCATGATCACTGTAGGGCCATTAGGAAATGCAGATAGTATAAATTTAAAAAAATTTAAAATCACCCAAAATTCTATAGCCAATAAAAATCACACAATAAAATCTTATGACTTTTAACACTTAACAGTTTAGTATAATTCTATGCTTCACAAAAACTGGAACCTAGTTTTGAAATTTGACTATTATGTTGTTTATATATTTTTAAATACATTTCTTCTACATAATTTGAATGCCTGTATGTATCATTTTTGTTTAGCCAATTCTCTGTTGATGAATAACAATTTGTTGGTAACATTTTGGTATATTAAACTAGTTAGAGCTTTTTTCTTACTATATTTATGTAAGAAAAGGTAATTCATAAATACTTTAAAATATTGTATACAGAGCTATAGTAAAAGATGTTCATCTTCATTCATTTTTATAAATATTATCCTCTCAACTGTGATGAATTGTTGGTAAAGAGATTATGAAGCTTCAATGAAAGACAAGTGATGACTGACAATGTTGAATTTTACCTAAGCTCTGTGATTCTGGAAAATCTTGAAGGTTAAGAAATCTTCCCATTCTTTGTGTTTTGGAAAAGGGCTTACTGCAAAGAACTATTCTTCCCAAAGTGACTTAGGTAAGACTCAGGGATGGCCCCCTTGTTTACCTATAATAAGGCCAGATTTAGACTTTTAAAATTGTTTCTTTGTTACATAAACAATTAGCTGAACTGCTTGCTCCCACTGAACAATTGGAACAAAATGTGTGTTCACCAATCTATGGTTAAGATTTCTCTCCTTCCTCAAGGCCCCTGAATTTAAGTCAGTCCTCAGCCTGAGCCAGTAGACAGTCTCTTGTGGGAATAGCCTGTCTTCAGTGTAAAACTCTCTCTGCCACTATCAGATCTTGTTTCCCTTTCAGTCATCCCACTTCTCCACATCTGGTTCTCTCTTGTTTAATCTTCTCCATAAAGAGAAAAACCTTTTTGGCTAACTCGTGAGTTGCTTACAGTTCTTATGGTCACAGTCTTCTCCCTACTACAATAGCCCCTTTCCCATCCTTTGCAATATCATTTTGAATAAGGTTTCTGTTTACTAAGTACAGATTTGCTTTTTATTTGATACCACATTTGAATGAGATCAGTATAATTGACCATCAAAATATTCATGTAGTGAGAGCCATTAATACTTTGTTGTTACATATTTGTCTTCTGGATATAACTTCATATTAAGAGTTTAAACAGAGAAAATGTTCAAGAGATCAATACCTTGAGTAAATACAAATGTATGCTATAAATACAACAATACAGAAAATAATTTATTATAGCAAAAGTACTTCAAGGTCAAGATATGTTACCTTTCTTTACATTTAAATTTTCTTCACTGATTACTACTTCATGAGAAGCACACACATGTAATACAGACACATGTCTGGCTCTCTATACACATTCCAATGCTATGACAGCTCAAGAAATAGTAGAACATAAATATATTTTCAATGTAGATTAATTAACCTGCAGTAGCAAATTTGAAATACATTTATATGAAGAGGAAGTAAAAACTCATGCATATCCTAAAAGATGCTGGCTAAGTGGAGTAGCAAATGAAATGAGTCCATAAGGTTGTAATTGAAAAATTAATCAAGCCATATATAGGATCTAAAATAAAAAAGAGATAACTTTGTTTCATAATTTTTCTATGCTTTAAAATAAAACTATGCTACCATGTTCAAATTTTTCTTGGTCATTACTTCTGTTTCAAAGCTGTTTTTTCATTCCTATTTCAAAACATAAGGAAAATATTGTAAACATGTACTTTATTTTATGGCTTAGTCTTCTTTAACTAACAGTCTTCTGAGTATGTTTTCATCCTATATTTCTAAGAATTACACTTCTGTTCTTTATTGTATGTCCTCTATAGAAAAAAATTATGTTATCAAGAGACTTGATTTATACTAGTTCACTACTGATTTAGAATAAGAGAACGGATGTGATCAATTACCAAAAGCAATATTTACATATACATTATTCAATTTTGCTTGGTTTAACCAAGTAATCAGTATAATAGTTTGTTTCTGCAACCAGACATTCTAAATTAATCACAGCATTGCAATGCAGTAGATTACAGCTTTAAAGGAAGAAGTAGAAAACCATAGGACAGCCGTTTGGTAGCAGAGTTAGAGTGGATAAACCTAAGAGAACAGAACATTAATTTCATATTACTTTAACTTTACTACTGCATGTTCTGAGCAAAATATTCACACTGAGGAGATGCAAGTATCTGTGTCTCAGTAAAGGCACGTTAAAGTTGTGTTATGATTTACAGAGTGTTCATTATGCCTTACTCCATAAATTACTCTATGATTGAACTTTTTTTTTTCTTTACCTATGGGATATGTGATTTCTATTGAACCTTGTTTTTATTTTTTTAATTTTTATTTTAGTGTAGACTCTTTATGATACTTTTTGTTTTTATTTTTTTAACATCTTTATTGGACTATAATTGCATTACAGTGGCATGTTAGTTTCTGCTTTATAACAAAGTGAGTCAGCTATACATATACATATATCCCCATATCTCTTCCCTCTTACATCTCCCTCCCACCCTCCTTACCCCACCCCTCTAGTTAGTCAAGGAGCTGGTCTACCTGTGCCATACACTGGCTTCCCACTAGGTATCTATTTTACATTTGGTAGTGTGTATAAGTTCATGCCACTCTCTCACTTCATCCCAGTTTACACTTTCCCCTCACTCTGTCCTCAAGTCCATTCTCGACATCTGCACCATTATTTCGGTCCTGCCACTAGTTTCTTCATAAGCATTTTTTTTTTAGATTCCATATATATGTGTTGGCATAATGTATTTATTTTTCTCTTTCTGACTTACTTCACTCTGTATTACAGACTCTAGGTCCATCCACCTCACTACAAATAGCTCAATTTTGTTTCTTTTTATGACTGAGTAATATTCCATTGTATATATGTGCCACCT
Organism: Mesoplodon densirostris; assembly: GCF_025265405.1. Classification (NCBI taxonomy): domain Eukaryota; kingdom Metazoa; phylum Chordata; class Mammalia; order Artiodactyla; family Ziphiidae; genus Mesoplodon; species Mesoplodon densirostris. Next base: position 28,269,744 of record NC_082677.1, on the reverse strand, counting down.
CTTCTTTATCCATTCATCTGTCGATGGACATTTAGGTTGCTTCCACATCCTGGCTATTGTAAACAGTGCTGCAGTGAACATTGTGGTACATGACTTTTTTGAATTATGGTTTTCTCAGGGGTTATGCCCAGGAGTGGGATTGCTGGGTCATATGGTAGATCTATCTGTAGATTTTTAAGGAACCTCCATACTGTTCTCCATGGTGGCTGTATCAATTTACATTCCCACAAACAGTGCAAGAGGTTTCCCTTTTCTCCACACCTTCTCCAGCATTTATTGTTTGTAGATATTTTGATGATGGCCATTCTTACTGGTGTGAGGTGATACCTCATTGTAGTTTTGACTTGCTTTTCTCTAATGATTAGTGATGTTGAGCATTCTTTCATGTGTTTGTTGGCAATCTGTATATCTTTGGAGAAATGTCTAGTTAGGTCTTCTGCCCATTTTTTGATTTTTTTTTTTTTTTTTGATATTGAGCTGCCTGAGCTGCTTGTAAATTTTGGAGATTCATCCTTTGTCAGTTGCTTCGTTTGCAAATATATTCCCCTGTTCTGAGGGTTGTCTTTTCATCTTGTTTATGGTTTCCTTTGCTGTGCAAAAGCTTTGAAGTTTCATTCGGTCCCATTTGTTTATTTTTGTTTTTATTACCATTTCTCTAAGAGGTGGGTCAAAAAGGATCCTGCTGTGATTTATGTCATAGAGTGTTCTGCCTATATTTTCCTCTAAGAGTTTGATAGTGTCTGGCCTTACATTTAGGTCTTTAATCTATTTGGAGTTTATTTTTGTGTATGGTGTGTTATAATTTCATTCTTTTAAATGGAGCTCTCCAGTTTTCCCAGCACCACTTATTGAAGAGGCTGTCTTTTCTGCATTGTATATTTTTGCCTCCTTTATAAAAAATAAGGTGACCATATGTGTGTGGTTTTATTTCTGTGTTTTCTATCCTGTTCCATTGATCTATATTTCTGTTTTTGTGCTAGTAACATTGTCTTGATTACTGTAGCTTTGTAGTATAGTCTGAAGTCAGGGAGTCTGATTCCTCTAGCTCCATTTTTCTTTCTCAAGATTGCTTTGGCTATTCGGGGTCTTTTGTATTTCCATACAAATTGTAAGGTTTTTTTGTTCTAGTTCTGTGAAAAATGTCATTGGTAGTTTGATAGGGATTGCATTGAATCTGTAGATTGCTTTGGGTAGTATAGTCATTTCCACAATGTTGATTCTTCCAATCCAAGAACATGGTATATCTCCATCTGGTTGTATCATCTTTAATTTCTTTCATCAGTATCTTATAGTTTTCTGTATACAGGATTTTGCTTTTATATCTGAGTATTAAGCTATAATATTCTATAGTTATCAACACTTTTAAAGTAATCTTGTTTTCACATATATTCCATAATTTTTCATTTGCAAATGCCAAAAATATTAGTTACTAGTATTGATGTTTTTTGTGACTATATATGAAATGAAGTCCTCTTAATTATAATGGAAAAGCAGGTGAAAAACATGCAATGAAAAATTTCACTCCTGAATTTATGGTTGAATTATTTCTCAGGAAATCCTCAGCAGTCCTTTAGCTGATGCTAAGGCTGGTTATTAAACCCCACATGCAAAATCCATTATGCTCTTTACTTCACTTTTTTGTTGTTTCCAATCTAACAGACCATTATTGCATTTCCCAGAGAACAATAATCTTTTTCTAGGGTCCCTTCTAAACTCCAGCATGCCTCATCAAAGAACTGATAATCAATGAAGTGTGTACACATGGAAATCTCTAAAGGATTCTGATAAAGTAGTGCATTTTTACAGCTTGCCTGTCTTCAGAGAAGGTTTATGAATGGAACCAATTTCTTTCTCCACTGGGAGTTCTAGATGGTAGTGACCAAGGAAGAGGCTAATATTTACCATTTTACAAATTAATGACTACATGGTAAGTCTAGTGTCAGACAGCTTTAATTATTTGTCCCTGCTTTGTAGTTTGGATACTTTAATCTGGGTTTCCCTGCAGCTGACAACTTGGAGTGAAAAACCAAGCAAAATGTCAGCATTTACTGAAGCAGATAATTTAGCACAAAAATGCAGAGACTTTTTCCTGGGATGGAAGACAATGTTTTGCATCACTCTAGGCACTCACTGAGTGAAAATACCCATACTCATCTAATCCAGAAAACATGGGTAATGATACAGTTTCTACACATCTGATTGAGATAAAAAAGAAGTGAAAATATCTTGACATAAAATACATGATTTTGTTAAAATTATATCATTTATACTAAAGTTACAGTATATACAAATAATCAATGCATATTTTGAATGCAACAATCATAAAGCATTGCTTGTTTATTACATGCAATTTATGGACTGTTTTCATGCCCATGCCTATTATTATTACAGTTATAGTTCACAATTAACATCATAAACAATTTTGAGAATTAAAAAATGAAAATAAAAAAATGAAAATCAGGATGATGTTTTTCTGATGAAAAGGAACAGGTGTTTTAAAGCTTTCAAGTCTAATTGGGTGTTGTACAATTTCATATTTAAAGGCCTAATTGTTTAAAAATCTAAAGCAGCCCCATCAGAGATATACCGTTTCTGTAGCAGAGGGAAAATTGCAAGAAGGTGCTTGGTTTGGAAGTTCCTTTTCCTATCCTTTTCTAACAGTCTCTAATTAGACCCATGAGTTAGATTCATGATCTCTTAATTTCATCCTTGTATTTTTTTTCAGTATATACTCTCACTAATTCACAAAATTCTCCTTGAGCCTTTTATGATCCCTTGAGGATATTCATCTCTTATTGAAACTCCAGTACCTAACATGATGTACTTATTTCTCCATATGCCATTTATTCAATCAATCATTCATTCACTCACTCATTCTTCAATCCATCAGTCCGTGGATAATTACTGATTACTGAGTATGTGTTATACTTCATATTAGACCTTGTGAATTCAATATAAATTAAATTCAGCCACTGCCCTGGATAAGCTTTTGATGAAATAATTGTTATTCATCTCAAATTCCTTATTGATTTACTTTTGGAACATACAAGACAGTCTTTAACAAGACACTATATTAGTCAGCTTTGTGGTAGAGAGCAGTCTCAGTGGCTTATGAGAGTAAAGTCCTATTTCTTGCTTGCATACCAGCTGGTGGCCCTGTTCCTGCTCCATGTTCTGTTTTCATGTCTGGATGCAGGAGATGCCTGAGTGAAGGAGGAATCTCCACCTGGTCATGATGTTCATGGGGTGGGGAGTAAATTGCAAGAGAAATGGCAGGAACACACATGATTTCTCAAGCTTCTTCTCAGAACTGGAATAAGTCACTTCTGCTCTTGTTTATTGGTCAGAGAAAGTCATATGGAAAAACTTAACCAGAGGGTAAGGGGTCTCTGGGTCATGTGGGAATTTGCAGTAAATAGGGATGGACAAACCCCTCCAGCAAAGGGAGTAAAGCACTCGGAGTAGTCATAGAATCAGCCAGTTTATCTAAGAGTTTGCTCTGAGAGGGGGGAGGTGATTTTGGCATTTCATAATGGAATTTCTAATTAAGCAATGATCAATAATTATTTAAAATATTCTAATCCATGACGTTTTATTCCTTGGGTAACTTTTAACTAAATACTGTACCAAGACCTCATAGTTTGTATCATAAACATTAAATTATCAGGAGATGAAAGAACTGCATAATAACTTTTATTATGAAAGAGCACATAAGAATTAGCCGAGAATAAGTTTTGGCATTTTGCCTGGGAAACAAGTCAGATACTACTACACATAATTCTTTCCATATGAAAAGGATCATTACACATGTTAAAATCTGTGTAGCATGCTGTCAGAGAAAATTTTACTAAGTAAGATGCTTAACTTTTTAAAAAGCGGAATGTTTATTTGTTATATATACCTATATATGGGTAACTTTATTTAGTGAAAATTAGATTTTCTGTCTCAGAGAAGCTTATCGTCTATATTCCTCTCAGCTAGTTAGAAGCCTAAGGAAAGGAAGAATCTTATGAACAGAATGTTTTAGTTGAAATACAGCTGCAGGGTTGAAATTTCATTATGATTCTATTCTATTTCCATTGTCCCATAGGAACACTATACTTAATCCATCAGAGCTCCCTTATTATCTCTGCAACACTCCAACTTCTACATCCACCCCAAACCCATTAATATGGCCACTTATAGCGTTTACAAAGTGAATCAGGATTTGAAATACAACAGCACTGGCAGCGTGCCCCATATGCTTCTAAAACATACAGAAAAACTGCACAACATGATCTTTCTCAAAAGAATAACAATGATCTCTTTATACACCTAAAATAGGAACCCTATGTTCATGCTGATACAGTTAGGTGGATTTGATTCCCATTCATAAGGTGATGTATTGATTTAAAGATGAAATATACAAGTTTCTCATTTGGAAGAAGTCACCTCTACTGCCAACTATTGTAAAATACTCTACCTTGTGTAGGCGGAATCCAGTCACTCCAAAACAATTCCAAATTAGCTTATAAAAAAATGCAATGTAGAGGAAATGTCATGCTTCATCATACACTCTCTTGACACTAAGCTATATGCATAAATTTTTGTTTTGTTTCCATTTTTAAACATTCAGAATGATGTTCATCCCTCTAGTGATGTATATTAGGTAATAATAATTTCATTTTATAAACTCATTTATGACTACTGGTTTTTCTCATGTTATTTCCTCAGTCTTGAATAAACTTTTCTATTTTCTTTCTTACATAATACATCTTAAATTAATTTATGATTGCTTTTCTTTTTTTCTTTCCCCTCCCTGGTTTCCTCTCTTGCTTTTACTCAGTCTCCTTTGTGAGTGTCTCTTCCTATGCTTGTTCTGTAAATGGTATTATATAACCAAGTATTTTATTTTGGCCATTTTATCCATAACAGTAATGCTAATAGCAATAGTAAGAACTAATGTTCATAGAACACTTGCTTTGAACTTGGGAATTTCCAATGTCCTTTATGTGTAACTCTCTACAATAACTGTAAAAGGTAGAAACTATCATCTACCATTTACACATAAGTGAGACAAAACAATGTTAAATTACTTGGCCAAGAACATTCGTCTAGGATGAAATGCTCCAGGTTTCACACCCAGAAAGCATAACTCCAAGGATAAGTTATTAAGTACTACAAGCTTCTCACACCACACGCTTCCTGTCTGAACATAGCCTGAGGCTGTTAATTCCCAGATGTACATTTCCAACTCAGATATTTCACATAAGCTCAAAATTCATGGATCTAACTCCTTACAAGTAATGTCTACTCATAAAATTAACTGAAATTCAGCAGGTTGAATACTAAATTGATTTGTTTCCTCCCATACTAGGTCCTCTGTGGTGTTCCCCATCACAGAGAGACACACCACTAATACCCCTGTTGCTCTAGTCACAGATCTGACATTTCTTCACTCATTGTTTCCAATCTAAAAACAAGTCCTATCAATATGGTTTCCCAAATATATCTCAAATCGTCCACATCTCTCTGTCTCCATTGACATCACCACCTTGTTGCAGGGATCTAAAATATCTTCTTTTATTTATAAGTTCATCCCATTTTCCACAATTCAACCAGAGCTGATTTTTCAAAAATTTGAAACTGTGTCATTAAAACCTTTGCTTAAAAGCTTTCAATGTCCCTCATTGTCTGCATATGATGAGATTTGAAAATCTTAATGTATTAAGCAGCTTCATTCCAGAATTTTCTCTTGACTCATCTCCAGTCCCTCAATGTCACAACCACACTGAACTGAAGTCTTAGATTTTCTCCTCTAAACATCTTGTTTTCTCCTCTTGCCTGTCTCTGTGTTCATCAATCTGGCTTGATATTTCTTGTAAATATAACTACACCTACTCTATGCCATCCACTTCTAGGTAGGTATCTAAGAGAAATAAAATATATGTCCCCCAAAAGACATGTATAATAATCTGCCTGGCAGCATTAGTAATAATAGGCAAAAACTGAAAGTAACCCACATGCTCATTAGCAGTGGAGAGATGTGGTAGTTTGTCCCCAAAGAGGACTGCCCAATTAACTACATATCCTCTTAGTCATTCCCTTATGTTGCCCCCTCTCTTGAATTTGTGTTGCTCTTGTAATTTGACATTGACTGATAGAATACACCAGTGGTGAACCTTCATGATTTCAGATGCTAGTTCATAAGACTTATAGCTTTCTCTTCAGCCTTTTGGTACATTCTCTCTTGATATACTCTCTTACAGAACATAGTCATGATGATATGACAAACCTAAGCTAAACTACATGGAAAAACTATCTGTTGGCACTGGTTGAGAGTCCCAGCTAATAACCCAGCCAACATCCAGGGTCAACTGACAATCATGAGACTGAGTCATCTGGGGAATCCAGCCCCAGCTTCAACCTGTGATTGAAGGAGAAACCCTGAGTGATTACTGATCCCAGTCAATCCTCCACACTGTTAGAAGTAATATTTATTATTTTGTGACAGTTATAGAAATAGGTAACCAGAATAAAATGATAAACAAAAATTGTATATTCACATAATGTTATGCTACACAGAAATAAAAATGAATAAACTTGTGTGAAAAAGATTGCTAACACAAAATAATACATAATGTATGAATGAATATAAAATTTAAGTGAAAAATTACCAACTCAACTATGGTGATAGAAATCAGAACAGTGGTTTAACAGTGGTCATGATGTAATTTTCTGGCATGAGGAAAATATTCTATATCTTGATAAATGTGTTTATATTTGTCAAAACCCATCAAATCGTACACTTAAGATGTATGTATTTTACACTGTGAAAATTGTACCTAAAAAAATAGTCACTGAGGGCTTCCCTGGTGGCGCAGTGGTTGAGAATCCGCCTGCCGATGCAGGGGACATGGGTTCGTGCCCCGGTCTGGGAAGATCCCACATGCCGCGGAGCAGCTGGGCCCGTGAGCCATGGCCGCTGAGCCTGCGCGTCCGGAGCCTGTGCTCCGCAATGGGAGAGGCCACAACAGTGAGAGGCCCGCGTACCACAAAAAAAAAAAAAAAAAAAAAAAAAAAAAAAAAAAAAAAAAAAAAAATAGTCACTGAGCCAAAAATGGTAGTTTTGTAACAATAGTGTCTAGTTGGCCCTGGATAGTTATTAAAAGCTTCATTTTCATATGTCAATAAAACAGCTATTGTAATATTTAAGATAGCTATAATATATTCTTAAGTCTTTCCATTTTATCACTTCAGCACACTGTGTATTTTTTTTCTCATATGACATATTTTCAATAATTGTATATTTTCCTCTGTTTGTTATTTGTCAGTAAATGTTAGTGTCCAAAGGCTGAACATAAAATTACAAAAGAACAGACAATTTGCAGAGCATGGAATTATTACCTTGGTTATGTGTAGCAAAATTACGGTACTGGTATAAATTAAGATTGTTTTAGCTTTGGCAAACTCATGCTGTTCATAATAAATAAATAGAATCTGAGGGTCTTTTTGAATCTATTAATTGTTCTCTCTAATAATTTTTATTCTCTTCCTTGAAATAAGTGGTTCCTTCTACATAGCAGTTTTAAAATCAGTTTTTCATGCTCACATTTGCTGACATCCTAAGCCATGTTATATCCCATGCTCTGGGTTCCTGTAACATTCTGGGATCCATTACCACCTCTGTCATTGAAGTTACCATGTTGTGATGAATGGATTCAGCAAAGAAATAATGTTATTTGACATGCTTTTATCTCCAGCATTCAAAATCATCTTAAAATTCCCACTTAATAAAAAAATTATTATGTAGTTTTAAACTTTAGGTATTCTTTAACAAGTTATAATGATCAAAATTATTCCAGCATGCATACAGATTCTAGCCAGTAGGTCAATATTAAATAAATTATATGATAACTATAAGCATTAACACCAGGCTGTGGAACATTTCAGGTTTTATTTTTTAGAAATGTGTGATCTGTAAAACATGAAACATATACACACTGGGATACTGGAATAGTAAAAACATCATAAGAACACAATTGAAATTTCTCCACAGTTCCTCCAGGGGATTTACTGGCATTATCTACAAAAAGCCCTTCATATAACTATAAAGCCTACGAGAGCCTGGAATTAAAAATACTAAGAAAAAAATGCTTCCAGGAATTAAAACACATTTATCATATTTAGAGATTGCCTATTAACATTTCTATGATGTGTAGTTTCATGGTTACTGACAGTTTACTGGTAAATGATTTTTCTCAACAACTAATATGAATCAAGCATCATTTGTTTCATAGAAGTTTTGAATCCCCAATTTTATATCTGTCACTGTTCTTGTTTTCTTTTTGTATCAAGAGACATGTTCATATCAGTGTATGTAGGTCAGTATCCATTCTTCACTTATCATTTAAAGGATTGATAAGGCATCATCATTGATAAGAGAAGCAATATCATTGAAATACTTAGATAAAACGGATTTGAAAATATAAATTAAAATTTTACCTAAGAATGGCATAATCACAAGATACCATTATCACTCAATATACCATTTAAGGGCACAACATTAATGGAATGCTACATATAGAATTAAATTTAAAAAATCTGGAGAATGAAGGAAATGTGTAATATAAAAACAATATTGCAAGATCTCAACCATTAAAATTTAATGTGTATGTTGTGCCTAAGTAAATATAATAGTTTAAGCAACAAAAGACTTCCAAAACAAAGGACACCCTGAGTGCAGTCATTTAGTTTTGCAATATAGTTTTTCCCATGAAGCTCGCTCAAAACATTATTACTCCTTGGGGCTTCCCTGGTGGCGCAGTGGTTGAGAGTCTGCCTGCCGATGCAGGGGACATGGGTTCGTGCCCCAGTCTGGGAAGATCCCACATGCCACAGAGCAGCTGGGCCCATGAGCCATGGCCGCTGGGCCTGCGCATCCAGAGCCTGTGCCCCGCAACGGGAGAGGCCAGAAGAGTGAGAGGCCCGTGTACCACACACACACACACAAAAATTATTACTCCATGACTCTCCAGAGTCATTTAGCATAATAAGGATTCCATGACATATTTTATCTTTGGCTTTCTTAATTCTGATTACGTACAGAAAATAGAAAAGAAAAAGAATGAGAGTTGAAAAAAGGAGGAAAAGAACAGAGGAAAAAAGCAAAGAAAAAGAAAGGAAAGCCTGATGTCTGTCTACACAGACAATTATCTGTATATCTAAGCAACAAATTGTAAACTCGGCTGGTCTGGAATTAGGCTAATTATTTCTCCTTCTAAATTATGTTTCTTGTAATTTTATATTAATGTTCATTTGAAGCTAATTATGCTTCTTTAAATTGCTAAGCCAGATGATTCGAAACAAGATTTTCTGAGCTCAAGATGAACATATACTCAATAGTTCATTTGAAATAAGGTTGAAGTTAACTTCTTTTCCACACCTTCCAAACCTATTTCTTTCACCAAATCCTCCATCCAGTTTGAATCATACACTATGCTGTTCAACCCTGGAGAAAGCCTACAATCATTCTTGACATGTTTCCACTTTTCCTTTATCAAGTCTTTCACAAGTTAATCTGTATTTCATCTCCTAAATATTATGCAATGTCAGTAGTTTTAATCCGAGCCACTACCACTAATCTAATAATTTTATACAAACCAATTGGTCTTCTGAAATTTATGCTTTAAAATGAAAGTCAGACTTTGACATTTATCTCTCAAAAATGCTTGATGTCTCTATATTGTATTCATGATTAATATCTAAATCATTTCATATGTTGTAATGTTCCCTTGAATTGTGTTCTCTGCCTCTTCAGTCCACCTCATAAAAAAATTATCATTTGATTTAACTTGGTATCTAATCTTACTCTTCCCTCTTTCTGATCAACTACCACATATGAATTCTCCCTTGCTTTTACTTACCTGACTAGCTCCTAGTCATTCAACCATCAATTCTAATTAACTCCTTAAGGAAGCATTACTTAGCAGCCCTTGGCTGACTTAGAATATTTTCATAATTCTTTCTTTGTTCTTTGTATCTTCATGTGCATAGCACTTATCAAAATATATGGTAACTTTTTGTGTAATTTCTGTCTATGACAATAAATTCTAAAATTGTTGAGAAAGAGATCATAAATTTTATTTCAGAATTCCTAGCATCTGGCCCCATGCTACTTAAAAAGCAGTACACAAGAAGGTGTTTTGAATTAATAAAAAATGATCAAATGGATAAGAGATTGAATAAATAACATTTTGCATTAAAATTGGTAAAGGAAAAATTCCATTTAGGATATTGACAAACTATATAAATTTGATCATCTTTCTGCTGAAGATTACCAAGCCAAAATAACAGAAAGACAAAGGTTGACATTATTAAACCTGACATTTATAACTACTGTTATTATCTGGAGCTTTGCCAGTTTAAGTTAGGCAACCTAGATGCATGAAGGCTAAATGAAACTTTTGATAGTCTGTGGGGATAGGGCAATAGGAACTGGAAGTCAGAACCAAAGAAAATACTCTGAAGGATTACACCCTTGAAGTAATGGAAAACTGAAGGTATTTCAGATACTCATAGGGGATTGTAGTTCATCTTCAATTCATATCATCCTCTAAAACTGAATTCTAACAAATACAAAATAATACAATAATAAAATTGATCCTAACATTTATATGAAAATGCAAACCTAACTGAAATAGGCTGATTTGTGTCTAGCAGATATAAATGTAGATCTCATCTAGAGAAAGATAATATCATCATATACATCAAGGTATTCCCATGGACATTTTACAGTACAAGATCTATCACACATAAAAAAAAAATGAGAAAAAGAAGGAAAAAGACCATGTGAACAAGGAGCAGCAGAAACTGTATAAAATATAAACAGACTCTCAGAGTGTCTCAAGATTTTAGAGTTAGGAAAAAACAAAACAAAAGTTGTTTTAGAAAAATTTTTTAAATATTCAAAATGGTAAAATAATAAGTTCATAATAGAACTGTAATTTATATATATATAAATCAAAAGAAGAAATAAATAATTTTTTCTAATTACATGTTAGACAGAGATGAAAAGAGAATTAGTATAGTGGAAGATAGATTACAGTGAAAGATTAATCACAGAAAAACATACAAAGAAAATACATAAAAGTATAAAAGGTGTAAAGAGACGAAAGGAAGGTCAAACATACATGCAATTCAAGCTCCAAGTGGAGAGGAGAGAAAATAGAAGAAACAACTTTCAAAGATATAATATCTGAGACTGTTCCAAATGTGAGGAGATAGTTTCTTCAAGAAAGCAACAATTAGATTGATAGTAATCTTCTTGGTAGTAACAAAAAAAATCAAAAGATAATGTTTAAAGAAAATAACTGGAAACTGGGAATTCAAAACACAACAACATATTCTTCAAGGTCAAAAATAATACAAAAAAATTTTCTGAATAAACCACAACTGATATAATTTGTCAAAAGTAGGTCTGATTAATAATAATAATAACAATAATAATAATAGTAATAAAGGCTGTTCTTCATTTATGGGAATAATAGCTTATGGAAGTAGAGGAATGAAGGGAAACTGAAAACAATGAAAAATATATTTGGTAATAGTGAACATGCTGGTCCAGACTAACTCTTCTACTGAGAATGACTAGAAAAGCTTTGCAAAAATATAATGATTGTCCTGTAAAATTTAATGAGCCAACAGAAAAAATAAAAAGAGGGTTGATGGGGCTAAGATATGTAAGAAGAACAAAACCTGAAGAAGTCAGCCTGACATTTGGGATTGCTTTTGCATTAGCAGTATCTGACAATTCTGAAAAAAGCAGCAAGAGCCTTAGAATGTCTACTTAGAGAATATTGAAAGAATCATAAACCTAGGATAAAAATCTGATATCAGATCCCATGCTTTAAACTCAGCTTTCATAGCAACACACTGTGAGAGTAAGGTGAAGAAAAGTAAAGGGGAAAAGGAAAATGAAAAACTAAAATAAATAGAAAAAAAGTTTAAAATATTCCTAGGGACTGAAGTCCAGATTTGTAGCTATATTTTCTTAAATTTCTGATTGAATTAAATAATATTAACATCTCTAGTCCAATGTCTGCAGAAGCAAAGGTGAATCCTCTATGGGAATATACAACAAAATACCCAATAGATTCAAAATATTTATACAATCATTAAAATAAATTGTATGACAGTCAAAAACAATGTACTGTACTCAAAAATAACCATATATATAAAGGCAAAAGGTTTGATTTAAAAATAATAAAAACAAATGTCATTTGAAACAGATTTACAGGAGAGCCAATGAAATTATTAGACATAGAAAACTGATTTAAATCCATGCATACAGAAAAGAATGTAAGCACTATATATTAATTAAATATCTATCTCACTTCAAGAAGTCAGAAAACAGAGAATACTAAATACAGTAAAAGTAGAAAAAAAATGAAATTAGTGCATAAATTAATTAAAAAGAAAAAATGAATAAAGTGATCATAATAAAAATTTATTTTTCAGATGATTAAGAGTTTCACAGTCTTGAAGAGAGATCAATAACAAAGAGTGCAAATGAATATTATTAATGTATAAAAATGAGAGCATCACTACTTACATTAAAAATATCAAAAATGCTATTAAGAACATTTTCCCAATAAATTCAAAAATTTAAAAGCAACGAAAAAAATTAAATCCATAACAACTGAAACTCAAAAGAATAAATAGAAAACCTGAATATTAAAAAATCTACTAAATAAAACTGAATTTATAGTTAAACTCCTCCCTACAATTGAACTCCATGTCCAACTGTTTTATTCCTTTGAATATTACTAAATATTCTAGGAAAATATTTTATCAATTAAAGACAAACTGGCAGAGAATAATAAAAGATCAGTGCTTCTTATTAATTTAACCAGACCAGCATGGCTTTGGTAGTAAAACTGGGGAAGGAAATGATAAGGGATTAAAACTGCACCCTTGTACCAGTAATACCACTAAGTCAGAAGTTCTAAAACACTGTTTTTGTTTGCTTGTTTGTTTTAGTTTCCTCAGACATACCCATCGGTCTGTCTCTCTCTCTCTCTCTCTCCCTCTTTTTTTTTTTTTTGACCATGCGGCATGTGGGATCTCAGTTCCCCAACCAGAGATCGAACCCGGGCCCTTGGCAGTGAGAGCAGGAAGTCCTAACCACTGGACATCCAGGGAATTCCCTCAAACACTGTTAAGAGAATTCAAAGACTAAATACATGGAAGAATATTGCATATTCATTAATGGAAACACTATTTGTAAAAAAATAATTTTTTGTCAAATTTATTTACAAAGATTTTTTAATCTCTCAAGAAAAATGTTTGTCAAGCTGATTCTAACATTTATATGGAAATTCAAAAGACCACGGATAGACAAAAGACCTTGAAGAGGTAGAGCTTACAGGATCTCAAAATATATCATAAAAATACGATAATTAAGATAGTGTGATATTGGCTCATTGTTAGATAATGAACAATTAAATCAAACAAAAAATCCAGAAATACACCCTCACATATATTTATATTTAATTTACTGTATGGTAGAGCAGTGGGGAATGAGTCATTTTTTCAATAAATGGTGGTAACTCAACTGATATCTATGTATAATATAATTATTATGTTATCCAAACTTGAGTCCCACCTCCACACTTAAAAATAAATTCAAACTGAAATGTACATCATAATTTAAAAGTTAAAGCAAAAAAGATTATAGAAGGTGACACAGAGTAATATCTTCATGTCTTGCAGTTAGGGAGAGAGCTTGTAAATAGTACACAGATATAAAAATTTGATAGGCTTCTCTACAGTAAAATTAAGAATTTATGGTCATATACTAGTGAGATCAAATAAAGTACTAAATGATAAAAGGTATTAAAAATAAATAACAAAAGTTTCATTACAACAATAAAAGATTAACCCCCTAACAACTTCTAATTTCTGCTTTCAAAATATTTGAAAGGAATATTTCAAAACTTGCAATGGAGATAAGAGTTTGAGAAAAAATATATTTTGCATTTCCAAAGGCTAAGTTTGTTAAAGTTCAAGTCTGAAGGTAGCAGGGCCTAATATATATATATATATATATATATATATATATATATATATATATATATATATATACAAATCTATGGGAATTTAGATCCAACGATGGGAAAAAAAGAGGATGGGAAAAATGCACATTGACTAATAAAGACTATAAAATTACTTGGTTTCCCCTTGACTATATTGAAATTGTCTGTTCTCAGCACAATGATGCTTGAGATAGAAACCAAGTAGCAATCACTGGACAAAGTTACCTTTCAGGAACAGCTGACTTTATAATCTGAAATTTATATTCAGCTAATAGTTAAACAAATGTGATACTTGCTTTCAAATAAATACACTGAGTATTGGAATAGAGAGTTCCTGGGGAGAACTATGTTAGCTATGTTGGTTAGGCAAAGTGTTGCAGCAGGATTCTTCATTCTAAGCAACAGAAGTTGACCTTTACTGAATAAATAGAAAAGGATATTGACTATCGCAGGATTTTTGGAAAGTTGAAGAACTAGGTTGAGGAAACTTATTTCCAGAACCAAAGCAAAACATTACAACAAAACATGGCAAAAGGGGTCTAAGGAGGAAATTGAGAAAGCCAAGCCAGAACTAAACTCGACTGCTTCAACTATAAGAATCAAAGGTCTTTTTTGCAATGAACAATACTGGAACAAACTGATGTCTTAAGAAAATAGATACCTCAACCACCACTTTAAAAAACAAAGAGCAAGACAAGAAACAAATAAACCCCCAAAAAATAAAAGTAAAAATATTCTAACCAGTGGTTTTTGTGTTCTCCTTTTACTCATATCTAAACTGAAGAATCATAATTAGGATACAGATACCAGCTGCTTCAACAAAGATGCAAATACACAAATGGCTCAAAGAAGAATGACATTTCTCCCAGGTATGGACGGTATTTTTTTTTGTTTTTTTGTTTTTTGAATTTATTTTTTATACAGCAGGTTCTTATTAGTTACCTATTTTATACATATTAGTGTATATATGTCAATCCCAATCTCCCAATTCATCCCACCACCATCACCCCCATCCCTGCTTTCACCCCTTTGTTTCCATATGTTTGTTCTCTTTGAGAAGGTAACATTAGCAATGAGACCCAAAACCAACGAAGCAGCTCTGAGGATTTGTGGAAAGATCATTCTAAGAAGAAAATACATTAAGAACAAAAGATGTAAAGCTGGAAAGGCTTGATGTGTTTAAGAAATACCATGTAGACTTCCGGGTAAGATGGCGGAAGAGTAAGACGCGGAGATCACCTTCTTCCCCACAGATACACCAGAAATACAGCTACACGTGCAACAACTCCTACAGAACACCTACTGAACGCTGGCAGAAGACCCCAGACCTCCCAAAAGGCAAGAAACTCCCCACATACCTGGGTAGGGCAAAGCAGAGAGATTCCCGCACAGAGGAGCGGTGCCGAGCGGCACTCACCAGCCCGAGAGGCTTGTCTGCTCCCCCGCCAGGGCGGGCGGCGCTGGAGCTGAGGCTCGGGCTTCGGTCAGAGCGCAGGGAGAGGACTGGGACTGGCGGCGAGAACTCAGCCTGAAGGGGGCTAATGTGCCACAGCTAGCCGGGAGGGAGTCCGGGAAAACTCTGGAGCTGCCGAAGAGGCAGGAGACTTTTTCTTCCCTCTTGGTTTCCTGGTGCGCGAGGAGAGGGGATTAAGAGCGCCGCGTAAAGGAGCTCCAGAGACGGGCGCGAGTCACGGCTGAAAGCGCGGAGCCCAGAGACGGGCGTGGGACGCTGGGGCTGCTGCTGCCGCCGCCAAGAAGCCTGTGTGCGAGCGCAGGTCACTGTCCACACCGCCCTTCCGGGAGCCTGTGCAGCCTGCCACTGCCGGGGTCCCGGGATCCAGGGGCGGCTTCCCTGGGAGAACGCACGGCGCGCCTCGGGCTGGTGCAACGTCACGCTGACCTCTGCCGCTGCAGGCTCGCCCCGCACTCCGTGCCCCTCCCTCCCGCCCGGCCTGAGTGAGCCAGAGTCCCCGAAGAGGCTGCTCCTTTAACCCTGTCCTGTCTGAGCGAAGAACAGACGCCCTCTGGCGACCTACACGCAGAGGCGGGGCCAAATCCAAAGCTGAGACCCAGGAGCTGTGAGAACAAAGAAGAGAAAGGGAAACCTCTCCCAGCAGCCTCAGAAGCAGCGGATTAAAGCTCCACAATCAACTTGATGTACCCTGCATCTGTGGAATACATGAATAGACAACAAATCATCCCAAATTGAGGAGCCAGGAGTCAGTGCTGTGCCTCTGAGGTGGGAGAGCGAACTTCAGGACACTGGTCCACAAGAGACCTCCCAGCTCCACATAATATCAAACGGCGAAAATCTTCCAGAGATCTCCATCTCAACACCAGCACCCAGCTTCACTCAACGACCAGCAAGCTACAGTGCTGGACACCCTATGCCAAACAACTAGCAAGACAGGAACACAACACCACCCATTAGCAGAGAGGCTGCCTCAAATCATAAAAAGTCTGCAAACACCCCAAAACACACCACCAGACGTGGACCTGCCCACCAGAAAGACAAGATCCAGCCTCATCCACCAGAACACAGGCAGTAGTCCCCTCCACCAAGAAGCCTACACAACCCACTAAACCAACCTTAGCCACTGGGGACAGACACCAAAAACAACGGGAACTACGAACCTGCAGCCTGCAAAGAGGAGACCCCAAACACAGTAACATAAGCAAAATGAGAAGACAGAAAAACACACAGCAGGAGAAGGAGCAAGATAAAAACCCACCAGACCTAACAAATGAAGAGGTAATAGGCAGTCTATCTGAAAAAGAATTCAGAATAATGATGGTAAAGATGATCCAAAATCTTGGAAATAGAATAGACAAAATGCAAGAAACAGTTAACAAGGACCTAGAAGAACTAAAGACGAATCAAGCATCGATTAAAAACACAATAAATGAAATAAAAAATACTCTAGATGGGATCAATAGCAGAATAACTGAGGCAGAAGAACGGATAAGTGAGGTGGAAGATAAAATAGTGGAAATAACTGCTGCACAGCAAAATAAAGAAAAAAGAATGAAAAGAACAGAGGACAGTCTCAGAGAACTCTGGGACAACATTAAACGCACCAACATTCGAATTATAGGGGTTCCAGAAGAAGAAGAGAAAAAGAAAGGGACTGAGAAAATATTTGAAGAGATTATAGTTGAAAACTTCCCTAATATGGGAAAGGAAATAGTTAATCAAGTCCAGGAGGCACAGAGAGTCCCATACAGAATAAATCCAAGGAGAAATACACCAAGACACATATTAATCAAACTGTCAAAAATTAAACACAAAGAAATCATATTAAAAGCAGCAAGGCAAAAACAACAAATAACACACAAGGGAATCCCCATCAGGATAACAGCTGATCTCTCAGCAGAAACTCTACAAGCCAGAAGGGAGTGGCAGGACATACTTAAAGTGATGAAGGAGAAAAACCTGCAACCAAGATTACTCTACCCAGCAAGGATCTCATTCAGATTTGATGGAGAAATTAAAACCTTTACAGACAAGCAAAAGCTGAGAGAGTTCAGCACCACCAAACCAGCTTTACAACAAATGCTAAAGGAACTTCTCTAGGCAAGAAACACAACAGAAGGAAAAGAACTACAATAACGAACCCAAAACAATTAAGAAAATGGGAATAGGAACATACATATCAATAATTACCTTAAATGTAAATGGACTAAATGCTCCCACCAAAAGACACAGACTGGCTGAATGGATACAAAAACAAGACCCATATATATGCTGTCTACAAGAGACCCACTTCAGACCTAGAGATACATACAGACTGAAAGTAAGGGGATGGAAAAAGATATTCCATGCAAATGGAAACCAAAAGAAAGCTGGAGTAGCAATTCTCATATCAGACAAAATAGACTTTAAAATAAAGACTACTAGAAGAGACAAAGAAGGACACTACATAATGATCAAGGGATCAATCCAAGAAGAAGATATAACAATTGTAAATATTTATGCACCAAACATAGGAGCACCTCAATACATAAGGGAAATATTAAAAGCCATAAAAGGAGAAATCGACAGTAACACAATCATAGTAGGGGACTTTAACACCCCACTTTCACCAATGGACAGGTCATCCAAAATGAAAATAAATAAGGAAACACAAGCTTTAAATGATACATTAAACAAGATGGACTTAATTGATATTTATAGGACATTCCATCCAAAAAAAACAGAATACACATTTTTCTCAAGTGCTCATGGAACATTCTCCAGGATAGATCATATCTTGGGTCACAAATCAAGCCTTGGTAAATTTAAGAAAATTGAAATTGTATCAAGTATCTTTTCCGACCACAATGCTATGAGACTAGATATCAATTACAGGAAAAGAGCTGTAAAACATACAAACACATGGAGGCTAAACAATACACTACTTAATAACGAAGTGATCACTGAAGAAATCAAAGAGGAAATTAAAAAATACCTAGAAACAAATGACAATGGAGACACGACGACCCAAAACCTATGGGATGCAGCAAAAGCAGTTCTAAGAGGGAAGTTTATGGCAATACAATCCCACCTTAAGAAACAGGAAATATCTCGAATAAACAACCTAACCTTGCACCTAAAGCAATTAGAGAAAGAAGAACAAAAACATCCCAAAGTTAGCAGAAGGAAAGAAATCATAAAAATCAGATCAGAAATAAATGAAAAAGAAATGAAGGAAACGATAGCAAAGATCAATAAAACTAAAAGCTGGTTCTTTGAGAAGATAAACAAAATTGATAAACCATTAGCCAGACTCATCAAGAAAAAAAGGGAGAAGACTCAAATCAATAGAATTAGAAATGAAAAAGGAGAAGTAACAACTGACACTGCAGAAATACAAAAGATCATGAGAGATTACTATAAGCAACTCTATGCCAATAAAATGGACAACCTGGAAGAAATGGACAAATTCTTAGAAATGCACAACCTGCCAAGACTGACTCAGGAAGAAATAGAAAATATGAACAGACCAATCACAAGCACTGAAATTGAAACTGTGATTAAAAATCTTCCAACAAACAAAAGCCCAGGACCAGATGGCTTCACAGGCGAATTCTATCAAGCATTTAGAGAAGAGCTAACACCTATCCTTCTCAAACTCTTCCAAAATATAGCAGAGGGAGGAACACTCCCAAACTCATTCTACGAGGCCACCATCACCTTGATACCAAAACCAGACAAGGATGTCACAAAGAAAGAAAACTACAGGCCAATATCACTGATGAACATAGATGCAAAAATCCTCAACAAAATACTAGCAAACAGAATCCAACAGCACATTAAAAGGATCATACACCATGATCAAGTGGGGTTTATTCCAGGAATGCAAGGATTCTTCAATATACGCAAATCAATCAATGTGATACACCATATTAACAAACTGAAGGAGAAAAACCATATGATCATCTCAATAGATGCAGAGAAAGCTTTTGACAAAATTCAACACCCATTTATGATAAAAACCCTGCAGAAAGTAGGCATAGAGGGAACTTTCCTCAACATAATAAAGGCCATATATGACAAACCCACAGCCAGCATCGTCCTCAATGGTGAAAAACTGAAACCATTTCCACTAAGATCAGGAACAAGACAAGGTTGCCCACTCTCACCACTCTTATTCAACATAGTTTTGGAAGTTTTAGCCACAGCAATCAGAGAAGAAAATGAAATAAAAGGAATCCAAATGGGAAAAGAAGAAGTAAAGCTGTCACTGTTTGCAGATGACATGATACTATACATAGAGAATCCTAAAGATGCTACCAGAAAACTACTAGAGCTAATCAATGAATTTGGTAAAGTTGCAGGATACAAAATTAATGCACAGAAATCTCTGGCATTCCTATATACTAATGATGAAAAATCTGAAAGTGAAATCAAGGAAACACTCCCATTTACCATTGCAACAAAAAGAATAAAATATCTAGGAATAAACCTACCTAAGGAGACAAAAGACCTGTATGCAGAAAATTATAAGACACTGATGAAAGAAATTAAAGATGATACAAATAGATGGAGAGATGTACCATGTTCTTGGATTGGAAGAATCAACATTGTGAAAATGACTCTTCTACCCAAAGCAATCTACAGATTCAATGCAATACCTATCAAACTACCAATGGCATTTTTCACAGAACTAGAACAAAAAATTTCACAATTTGTATGGAAACACAAAAGACCCCGAATAGCCAAAGCAATCTTGAGAACGAAAAATGGAGCTGGAGGAATCAGGCTCCCTGACTTCAGACTATACTACAAAGCTACAGTAATCAAGACAGTATGGTACTGGCACAAAAACAGAAAGATAGATCAATGGAACAGGATAGAAAGCCCAGAGATAAACCCACGGACATATGGTCACCTTATCTTTGATAAAGGAGGCAGGAAGGTACAGTGGAGAAAGGACAGTCTCTTCAATAAGTGGTGCTGGGAAAACTGGACAGGGACATGTAAAAGTATGAGATTAGATCACTCCCTAACACCATACACAAAAATTAGCTCAAAATGGATTAATGACCTAAATGTAAGGCCAGACACTATCAAACTCCTAGAGGAAAACATAGGCAGAACACTCTATGACATAAATCACAGTAAGATCCTTTTTGACCCACCTCCTAGAGAAATGGAAATAAAGACAAAAATAAACACATGGGACCTAATGAAACTTCAAAGCTTTTGCACAGCAAAGGAAACCATAAACAAGACCAAAAGACAACCCTCAGAATGGGAGAAAATATTTGCAAATGAAGCAACTGACAAAGGATTAATCTCCAAAATTTATAAGCAGCTCATGCAGCTCAATAGCAAAAAAACAAACAACCCAATCCAAAAATGGGCAGAAGACCTAAATAGACATTTCTCCACGGAAGATATACAGACAGCCAACAAACACATGAAAGGATGCTCAACATCTTTACTCATTAGAGAAATGCAAATCAAAACTACAATGAGATATCATCTCACACCAGTCAGAATGGCCATCATCAAAAAATCTAGAAACAATAAATGCTGGAGAGGGTGTGGAAAAAAGGGAACACTCTTGCACTGCTGGTGGGAATGTGAATTGGTACAGCCACTATGGAGAACGGTATGGAGGTTCCTTAAAAAACTACAAATAGAACTACCATATGACCCAGCAATCCCACTACTGGGCATATACCCTGAGAAAAACATAATTCAAAAAGAGACATGTACCAAAATGTTCATAGCAGCCCTATTTACAATAGCCCGGAGATGGAAACAACCTAAGTGTCCATCATCGGATGAATGGATAAAGAAGATGTGGCACATATATACAATGGAATATTACTCAGCCATAAAAAGAAATGAAATTGAGCTATTTGTAATGAGGTGGATGGACCTAGAGTCTGTCATACAGAGTGAAGTAAGTCAGAAAGAGAAAGACAAATACTGTATGCTGACACATATATATGGAATTTAAGAAAAAAATGTCATCAAGAACATAGGGGTAAGACAGGAATAAAGACACAGACCTACTAGAGCATGGACTTGAGGATATGGGGAGGGGGAAGGGTAAGCTGTGACAAAGTGAAAGAGCGGCATGGACATATATACACTACCAAATGTAAGGTAGATAGCTAGTGGGAAGCAGCCGCATAGCACAGGGAGATCAGCTCGGTTCTTTGTGACCGCCTGGAGGGGTGGGATAGGGAGGGTGGGAGGGAGACGCAAAAGGGAGGGGATATGGGAACATATGTATATGTATAACTGATTAAATTTGTAAAATAAAAAAAAATTAAAAAAAAAAAAAAAAAAAAAAAAAAAAAGAAATACCATGTAAATCATGGTTGATAGAGGAAAGATTTTAGAGTAACGGAAATTGAAGTTTTCGAGATAGGCAGCAGCTTTTAGGCTAGGGTAAGGAATATAAATTTATTCTAAGATAAATTGCAAGTCACTAAATTTTTTTTTTTTAAGAGTGACATGATCAATTTTGTCCTTTAAAATAATCACTCTGATTTTTTTGTGGGGACGGGGGTAGGAGTGGATTACTGAGGAACAAGAGAAGAAGTGGAAAAACCAGGAGGATGAATACTGTAGTAATCTTGGTGAGAGGTGATAGCATATCAGTTATACACAACTAAATAGGGCTCAGAGAAGGTGTTTTTAAACTGTAATACAAGTCCTCCGGCATTTGTATTTGTACTCTCTATGCTAATGTAAAATATCTTTGATTCACAATGTTCAACTCAAATAATTTTATTTAGAGCTCCTAACTGGTTGATAGCTACACACGAACCTGAAAAGCAAACAAAAACACATGCTGCGTGCTTCTATTGTGTTAGATGCTATCACTCAAATTATGTCATTTAATCCTGAAAGTGTGAGGTGTCTATGTCCAGTTTAGAGAGAAAGAAGCAGAAAGATACTACTTACTCAAGGCCATTTAGTTAGTGTGTGATTAGCCAGTAAATTAGTGGAATTCATCAAGGAATTCAATATCAAACCAACTGTCTCCAAGTTCAATATCCTTTCCAGGGAAACAGACATATTTCAATAAAAGAAATTTTCAACTCACCTATGTTGAAAGTATTTTTAGAAGTTAGTCATTCAGTTCCCTCCCTGTTGAAATTAGCAATAATTTTATGATGATTAAAACATATAAAATATTATTATAATAGCAAAAGTTAATGAATTAATAAATCTTCAGTATTAATACATTTAAACCTTTAAGTTAAATCAGTATACAGTATATAGTATAGGAACGTTTTTCTGAATTGTAGACCATAGAATTTGTCTTGTGATTGTGTGTGTATAGAAAGAGTATAAAAAGGAGAGTTCAGAATCTGTTTCTTTTTTCTACAATAAAACCAAAAAGAAGGAAAGTATATGGGTTATTTCATAGCATCTGCTTTAGTAGAGTTCCTTTATCAGACTAGGGTATCATAATTTGGGAAAATAGAAACTATTTACCAGCTTTTATACAGTGTAATGTAATATATTATTTATTCATTTGTGCAATTCAATAAATTTTTATCATCCACTAAGAAAAAATGGGAAAGGAGGTCAGTCATATTCAAAACAATACATAAGTAGATAAATTAATAACTAATTAAAATCAAGGGTTCCAAAAAGTGATAAGCTCTAGGGAAGAAAACAAAGCTGAATAATGTACTGGAGACCAGAGTAAAATACGTCCTTCTGGATATTTTAGATATTGTTGTCTGAAATTCCACTCCATTAGGTGACAACTGATCAAAGTTCTAAAATATAAGAGATTATTTGTGAAGATCTAGGGGAAGAGTGTTTCAGGATCTGGGAAAGTACACACAAGAGCCACAAGAAAAGGATTATGTTGAGTAAGAGTGACAACTAGCAAGGAAGTGAAGAGGGGTAGAAAACAATGTGAGGATTAGAGTAAAAGCTGAACTTGGAGAATTAAGAGAATGGAGATGTTGTTAAAGAAAACATTTGAATTATATTACTGCTTTATTAAAAATCCTTTGTCAAGCCTTAAGCAGAGGAGTGACTGATGTGATTTTTGTGTTTAAATGTACATTCTGGTTGCTCTGTGGAGTGTGGGAACAGGGCAACAATTTAGGAGACTACTGGAATTGTCCTAGAGAAAAGGTGAGAGCCAGAGGCTGGGGCAATGATGATAACTTTAAAAGATATAGGAAAGACTGGGCAAGGAGGAGGTTTGGTCCTAGAGGGGGCTGTGTGTAGGAGGAAGGTGGGGATGCAGTTCAAATGAGCAATCAATACTGAAGATATTTAGGCTGAAAATCATAATCAAATTATATGTTTGGCTGTCATAGATAACTGAAATAATTGTAAATAATTGTATGCCATTTGAAACACAAGTTAGACACCTAAGCATAGAAAATACTACGTTAACATTTAAAACATAGTTTCAGTACAAACTATTCACAATATATGGACATTCACAATTTATTCCTTCTACACATTACTTGAACTAAATATACACAAATGACAAATACATAATCTACAATAGGACTCTAATCCTTTGTCCTACTGCCATGCGAGGCATTAGCCTATTATATACTTTAGATAGAATTCTCATCAGTGCCAAAGGCTGGCAGGTATATTTAGCATATCAATTCTACACAGCTAAATAGAGGTCAGAGAAGGTATTTTTAAAATATAATACAAATCCCCTTGCATTTGTATTTATATACTACACATTAATGTAGAGTATCTCTTGATTCACAGTGTTCAGCTCAAATAATTTCATTCTGAGCTCCTAAATTTAGAGTTGAGATTAAACCCCAAAGGACTTGTCCTTTGCTGAAAATATTACATTTAATATAATATTCACACAGAATTTACTTGACAATATCAATTTTAAAAACTTTTGGCTACACAAATTGTTTTCTTTCTTTGAGATTACTGTAAAATAGAATAGCACATAAAAACATTAAGATCATTTTATTTTTTGAAATATTAAAGAACTATTACTACTACATAAATTCAATAGCAAGTCTAAATCTATCTGGATATTTTTTAAGCTTTCTGATATTTTACAGATTTTTTTTAAA
Source organism: Mesoplodon densirostris (assembly GCF_025265405.1). Lineage (NCBI taxonomy): Eukaryota > Metazoa > Chordata > Mammalia > Artiodactyla > Ziphiidae > Mesoplodon > Mesoplodon densirostris. The sequence goes on along the minus strand of NC_082677.1, from coordinate 28,245,139 downwards.
TTCATAATATCTAAGTAACTATATATTCTGTTCTGATTCCTAATTTCTATACTTCATAAATATTCCTGAGTTTACTTTAAAGAAAAAGTCCTCTATTGACTTTACATTCGAATTAACAAAAACAGCATTTCAGATCCTAAATTTTTTCTCTTATATATGGTGACCATTTGAGATAGTCTTAGTGACACCAGTATAATAAATTCTACTATAATCTGCTGGTGGCATATTGGGGAATTTTAAGCAACCAAAGTAAGACAAATAAAATTTCAAATTGATTAGAATTTTTCAAGGTAATTACTATAATGGTAGTTATTTTTCACTTAGAAATGTATACCTTTGGGTGTAAAATTTTACCAGATTCTTTGTTTCTTTTATCCCCAATATCTTTGATATTCCTTTTGCTTTGCATTCAAGATTATATTTTACCTTCCATTTATAACCTCACCTATTACTTTATTATGAAGTCTTTCTTAACTCCTTAAAATAAATGTGCCCACTTTCTCCCTTGTAATTCTACAGTAACATATAAAATTTATATTTTAAAGCCTATAACATTTAGTCATATTTGATCAATAGTATGGCTTTCTTCATAGGCAGACTGTAAGCTCCTTGAGGGTAATGCATATAACTTGCTTATCTCTCCACTTCCAGAAGTAAACATCATTTCTCATAGATGACCATTGAATGAACAAAAATCTTATATTTATGTATATTTAGTTATTGTGACTAAGCATAGAATATATATTAGAATGGTGGAGATTTTTACAATTTCATAAGTATCAGTAAATATTGGACAAAGAATCTTGAAATTTTTATGTATGTGTTATTTATCTTTTTATTTTTCCTATACATAACTCCAACTATACATTAATGACAGCAGCTTTTGTTTGTCAGGAATTCAGGAGAAAGAAAAAACTCTCTGCTTGTCCATTGTGACCATGTATTTCCACCGAATGTGGTTCCATGAGAGATTGTGACCATCACCATTAAAATCTATTACTACTGTGTTTAATAAGAACTTGCATATTCAAGGGCCTCATGGAATTTATGTACACCTTTGCTGATTTAACTGGATTTTTTTGTTTGTTTGTTTGCTATTGGAACTGTGATCATCTCACCAATGATCAGTTAAAATAAATAGGCTAAGTGTGATTCCAATGGTTATATATGTACAATGTATATAAGGCACAAAACCAGGCTATTAAAATACTTAGGTCTTTTAAATATTTAATTCTTTAACACATGGTCTTCATTCTGAAAATCTGACTTATTTCAATGCAATTGTTTGAATATGACTAGAAATCATTGACATGACCTTATTAATCACAGGCCTTCTATAGCTTGAGATATTTTATTTACTAAATTAAAACTCTTAGGTGTCTTGGAGACTCAATTGCATCGTAATTATTAAGATTATAATAAAATAACAGCTTTGGAAGACACTGGGACTATCAGAGAAGCTGGCCATTTGTAATATACTAACTGCCCCTTTTAATTAGTACTAAGCTTTGAAAATTTTCTGTCCTTCCCAAAACAAGAATATTTGGGCACTATGATTAATTGAACTATATGTTTCAAAAATTAATTTTGTAAACTGTATCATAATAATATGTTAATGCCTTATTTTGATAAAACCTAACTTACCTAACTTACTACTATAAAACAATTTTCACTAAATGTTTATATTCAATATTAGTAGAAAGATGTCTTCTTTTAAAAGACAATATAATTTGAATTAGATAGCTTCAAGAATGGTTTGCTGCAGATTAAGATTTTCATTAATGGAAAGCTTCATTAGTTTCATTATTAAAACTTAACATTTCCTGAGAACTTATGCTAATATTTCTTCTAAGTACTTATACATAAACCATTTTATTTAGTTCCATTAGTCAAACAAACAAAATCAAAACACCTATGAGTTGGGTCCAATTATTATTCTAATTTTGCAGATAAGAAAACTGAAGCATAAATATACAATGGACTATTACTTAGCCGTAAAAAAGAATGAAATAATGCCATTTGCAGCAAGTGGATGGGCCTAGTTTATCATACTAAGTCAAGTCAGCCAGACAGAGAAAAACAAATATTATATGATATCACTTATATGTGGAATCTTAAAAAAATGATACAAATAAACTTACATATGAAACAGAAATAGACCCACAGACATAGAAAACAAGCTTATGGTTACCAAAGGGGAAAAGGGGGGAAGGTTAAACTATGAGGTTGAGATTAACATATACACACTACTATATATAAAATAGATAACCAACAAAGACCTACTATATAACACAGGAAACTACACTCAGTATTTTGTAATAACCTATAAGGGAAAATAATCTGAAAAATATATGTATGTATGTATGACTGAATCACTTTGCTGTACACCTGAAAATAACACAACATTTTAAATCAACTATACTTCAATTTAAAAAAATTCCAAAAAAAAAAAAAAAAAAAAGGAAAAGAAAACTGAGGCATACAGAGGTTGTGTGTCTCCAGTATGACAGAGACACCATGCGGCACAGCTAAGTTTTAAAATGGGTAGTTTTACTTCGGAGACAGCACTCTTAGTAACTATGCTGGTATAACTAAGTCATGAACAGCACATTACTTTTTTGGTAGATATCTATATAAATTAGAGCAATTGTGTTGTAGTTTTTAAAGAATTATATAAGGAATGATGGATCATTAATCCATTATCCAACTTTTTGACTGGAAAATATTTTTCATAATTATTTAATAATTTCTGGGATTTTAAATATCATAGATTTATATATATGAATCAGTTTTCCTTTTCAAGTGTAAAGGTTCCCTTATGAACTTTACCTCTCTAAAATTATCTAAGTACAAGGTGAAAAAACAAACATCTACAGCATCATCATCTTTAACAATGAAACAGATCACATATGAGCAACATTATCTGAAGAAAGGCCACCAAGTACAGCCAAATCAGGTGAGTTGTGAAGAGTTCTCTGTTGTCTCAGGTGGACATGGCAGAGAGTACATGTGTCAAAGTGGTGAGCATGCACAGTAGGTGTATGATAGGTCCGCAAGACAATCCTCAGGATCAATGATTCACTAGAAGTACTCTTAGAACTCAAAAAAGCTGTTATACTCACAGTTACAGTTTATTACAGTCAAAGGATACAGATTAAAATTATCATAGGTAAAAGATGCATAAGATACAGTCAAAGAAAAAAAAAACAAATAAAACAGGTACAAGCTTCCATTCATCTTCTCCCATTGGAATCATATGAACCTTAATACTTCCAAAAATGATGTGCAATAATCACATTGTTGGCAAAGGCAGATAACCTGAGCCTTGGTGTCCAGGATTTTATTCAGATTTGGTTATGTAAGCATGGAGGGCTTAGATGACTGACTTTAGTTACTGATCCCCCAGCCTCCAACCCTTCCAGAGGTGAGAATAATGCAGTGTGGCTCAAGGTTCCTGACATTAAGTACACTACTATTATAAACTATCTGGCTTTGTCTAATGCCACAAGTATGCAAAGACACTTTAACAGGCAGAATATTATAAATTTTTAGAAACTAACTCCATGGAGTGGGTGAAGGGACAATTCTTTTTTTTCTTGGAATGTACAGGGTTTGAACACTTTTAGATTTCTGAGTTAATATTTTACTGCACAGCAGGCAAAACAAAAAACTTCTAATTTGAAATAAATTAATAACTCCTTTGGAGATTGTAGGAAGGATCTTGTTACCTATTTTGGATGGAATAAAGAGGAAAGGAGGCTTGACTAAATGTAGACAAATCAAGCAGGTATAGTTTCAGAAAATTCAGGCTAAGGATGACTGGAAGTGGAAGAGATGCTGTGTGTGAAGAGCAGTGAAATATTGATTCTTATGGATTGAAAGAAGTGTATCAGGTGATCCACACACACACACACACATACACACACACACAGGTGAATGAAAACATAAACCTTCCTTTTTTTTTAATACATCTTTATTGGAGTATAATTGCTTCACAATGCTGTGTTAGTTTCTGTTGCACAACAAAGTGAATCAGTTATACATATACACATATCCCCATATCCCCTCCCTCCTGTGCCTTCCTCCCACCATCCCTAACCCACCCCTCTAAGCCATTGCAAAGCACCAACCTGATCTCCCTGCGATATGCTGCTGCTCCCCACCAGCCAACTATTTTATGTTCGGTAGTGTATACATGTTGATGCTTCTCTCACTTTGCCCCAGCTTCCCCCTCCCCTACCCCATGTCTTCAACTCTATTCTCTATGTCTGTGTCTTTATTCCTGCCCTGTCCCTAGGTTCATTAGTACCTTTTAAATTTCTTTTTTAGATTCCATATATATGCATTAGCATAAGGTATTTCTTTTTCTTTTTCTGACTTACTTCACTCTGTATGACAGACTCTAGATCCATCCACCTCACTACAAATAACTCAGTTTCGTTCATTTTTATGGCTAAGTAATATTCCATTGTATATATGTGCCACCTCTTCTTTATCCATTCATCTGTCGATGGACATTTAGATTGCTTCCATGTCCTGGCAACTGTAAATAGTGCTGCGATGAACATTGTGGTACATGTCTCTTTTTGAATTATGGTTTTCTCAATGTATATGCCCAGTAGTAGGATTGCTGGTTCATATGGTAGGTCTATTTTTAGTTTTTTAAAGAACCTCTATACTGTTTTCCATAGTGGTTGTATCAATTTACATTCCCACCAACAGTACAGGAGAATTCCATTTTCACCACATGCTCTCCAGCATTTATTGTTTCCAGATTTTTTGATAATGACCATTCTGACCAGATTGAGGTGATACCTCATTGTAGTTTTGATTTGCATTTCTCTAATAATTAGTGATGTTGAGCATCTTTTCATGTGTCTCTTGGACATCTGTATATATTCTTTGGTGAAATATCTATTTAGATCTTCTGCCAATTTTTTAATTGGGTTGTCTGTTTATTTGATATTGAGTTCCATGAGCTGTTTGTATATTTTGGAGATAAATTCTTTGTCCATTGTTTCATTTGCAAATATTTTCTCCCATTCTGAGGATTGTCTTTTTGTCTTGTTTATGGTTTCCTTTGTTGTGCAAAAGCTTTTAAGTTTCATCGGTTCCCATTTGTTTATTTTTGTTTTTATTTCCATTTCTCTAGGAGGTGGGTCAAAAATGATCTTGCTGTTCTTTATGTCAAAGAGTGTGCTTCGTATGTTTTCCTCTGAGAGTTTAGTAGTGTCCAGTCTTACATTTAGGTCTTTCATCCATTTGGAATTTATTATTTTGTGTATGGTGTTAGGTAGTGTTCTAATTTCATTCTTTTACATGTAGCTGTCCATTCCCCTCAACACCACTTATTGAAGAGGCTGTCTTTTCTCCATTGTATGTTCTTGCCTCCTTTGTCATAAATTATGTGACCATATGTGCATGGGTTTATCTCTGGGCTTCCAATCCTGTACAATTGATCTATATTTCTGTTTTTGTTCCAGTACCATACTGTCTTCATTACTGTAACTTTGTAGTATAGTTTGAAGTTCGGGAGCATGATTCGTGTGTTATAGTAAGGTCATATATTCTAGAACAGAGTTATCCCTTTATGATAGATTGTTGATAAGGAATTTTCCATAGTAAATTTTCATAAAATTCAATCTAACAACTATTTTAAAATTCTTATTATTTTCACTCACTCCCCAAATCCTTCCCCGTGTATTCCTATAAACATAAAAAAACCTCAAGGGCTTCCCTGGTGGCACAGTGGTTGAGAGTCCGCCTGCCGATTCAGGGGACACAGGTTCGTGCCCCGGTCTGGGAAGATCCCACATGCCACAGAGCGGCTGGGCTCGTGAGCCATGGCTGCTGAGCCTACGCGTCCAGAGCCTGTGCTCTGCAACAGGAGAGGCCACAACAGTGAGAGGCCCACGTACCGCAAAAAAAAAAAAAAAAAAAAAACCTCAAGAAAATTTACCTTTATTTAAGATAAACAAACAAATGAATGAAAAGCAATGTAACCACATAGAAATATTGAAAATGTGTTAGCAAGAGATTAAAAAAACCTAAATAACCATGAAATAAGACAAGAACAAACACACACTTTTGCAGGCAAACGTGTACACACAAGCACACACACATATTGGAAAGATTATCATAGAGAAGAAGAAAATATATAAACAAATATTACTAAAGAAAATTAAATGTATTAACAAAGAGGTATCCCCTATATTATAAAAGTGTAGAATGAAAAAGTTCTAGAAAGAAATGGTAACTCAAGAAAAATAATAAATGAACACATAGAGACAAAGCAAGGAGGAGAAATTAAGGTCAGAGGAAATAAGGCCACATTAGAAGAATATAAAAAGAAATTAGGTACAGAATTAACAAAAAATTGTTACATGTATGACAGGAGAAAACTGAGCCAGTTTTAATAAAAACAGAAAGTTTACTGAATTTATAAAGAAATATATAGATACTGAAGATCAAAAATGATCCAAAATATGAGTATTTAACATATTCCCCAAAAAGAACAAGTGAAACAAAGCAGTCAAATTTGTAATTCAATATGATGTACCTCAAGTAGAGAAGAACAAATCTTTCGATTAAAATTTCAAGAAAAAAAAAAACGTAGGTCAAGAAATACTGACACATGCCCAGAGCAATTAATTGATTTGATGATAAAGATTCTGAAAGGCAGCTAGGAAAATCTTTAAGTCAACAACAAGAAGGATAAACCAAGCTTACTTCTGACATCTCCATGGTAACATGCTCCACAACAGGACAACTGAAGCAAATATCAGCAAGATTTTCAGGAAACATAACGTGACCAAAAAGTTAAAATTTAGTTAAATTCCTATTTAAGTGTAAGGGCAATAGACAGATACTTTCTAAGAATATCACACCTCAAACTCATATATTTTTTATAAGAAATAAAAGATGTCTCAAGAATAAGGAAAAGTCTGGTAAGATTTCTCAAATGCAAAATTTTCCTGATATTTGCAGCAGCACAGCTCATGAGTAGTCATTGAATCCCCATTTTCATGAATATAAATCCAGAAGCACCTACAAAATCATGAAAACAATATATTATAACATTCAGTCTTTCTTGACTAAATCAAAAAAGTTAATCAGATGCTACTGATACATCAGCCATGAACTCTTCAGCCCTATATGTTGTTCAAATTTGAATCCAGGATACCATGGCAACAAAGATAACTCCAGAATTTTGGTTTTCATTATGATACTATCTATTCTGAAGCTTTCATTCTAAAGTTATTTCACATTTTGTCTTACTAGAGAGCTAAAATTGTTTCCAACATTTCTTTAATTTCTTGCTCTCCAAAATAACATAATGTAAAAGCAATGAAAAAACGAAACCACTCTTTGGTCTGAATTTTTCAAATTGGTAAATCTTTGTGTCAAGATCTTTGTCTTTTCTGTTTTCATAATTAAGGTCTACAGAGAAAGAAACATCCAAAGATGAAAATGAATTCTTTCAAAACCAAGAACAAAATAAATTGCTCAGATAAATGCACCAGTTATTTTTAAAAGATTATGAACATTCAAGAAACTAACATATACTGATTTTATAATATATTGTCCAAATGACATTTTGAGAGTAATTTAACATCTAGGTGTTAACCCAGATTTTCCTGAGAAAACTGGGACATATGGGCAGCCTAGCTATAAACTGCTAGATATTTTGCATTAATTCTCACAACAACCTTGTGAATATGTTCTTATTAACCCAATTAGATAAGTGAGAATATTAAGACCTAGAGATGAGTGATTTGTACAAAGTCTAAAGCAGTGTTGGAGAAAGAATTCTAATCTAGTACTAACTCTTATACTAGGACTTACACTCTTCAAAATAGTATTATGTAGATCAACAATTCATTCACAAGAATAGATACATTTTTAAAATATAGTGATGACATGATATTTCATGTTTATTTTTAATTTCTCTTGAAGCTATAGAAAAAATGTATATAAAGAAATGTTATGATCCTTTCAAAGGAGAGGAACCAAGATAGTAGAGTAGAAGGATGTGCTCTCACTCCCTCTTGTGAGAACACCAGAATCGCAATTAGCTGATGGACAGTCATCGACAGAAGACACTGGAAGTCAACAAAAAAGATACCCTACATCCAAAGACAAAGGAGAAGCCACAGTGAGATGGTAGGAGAGGTGTAATCACAGTAAAATCAAATACCATAACCGGTGGGTGGGTGACTCACAGACTGGAGAACACTTATACCACAGAAGCCCACCCACTGCAGTGAAGGTTCTGAACCCCAGGTCAAGCTTCACAACCTGGGGGTCTGGCAACGGGAGGAGGAATTCATAGAGAACCAGACTTTGAAGCCTAGTGGGAACTGATTGCAGGACTTCGACAGGACTGGGGGAAGCAGAGACTCCACTCTAGGAGGGCACACAAAAAGTAGTGTGCATATCAGGACCCAGGAGAAGGAGCAGTGACCCCAGGGCAGAGTGAACCAGACCTAACTGTTAGTGTTGGAGGGTCTCTTGCAGAGGTGGGAGATGGCTGTGGCTCACCGTGGGGACAAGGAAACCACAGCAGAAGTTCTGGGAATTATTCCTTGGTGTGAGTCCTCCCAGAGTCTGTCATTAACCCCAGCAAATAGCCCAGGTAGGCTCCAGTGTTCAGTTGCCTCAGGCCAAACAACCAACGGGGAGGGAACCCAGTCCCACCCATCAACAGTCAAGTGGATTAAACTTTTTTTGAGCTCGGTCCACCAGAGCAACAGTCAGTTCTACCCACCACCAGTCCCTCCCATCAAGCCTCTTAGATAGCCTCATCCACCAGAGGGTAGACAGCAAAAGCAAGAAGAACTACAATACTACAGCCTGTGGAATGAAAACCACATTCACAGAAAGATAGACAAGATGTAAAGGCAGAGAGCTATTTACCAGACGAAGGAACAAGATTAAACATCAGGAAATCAACTAAATGAAGTGGAGATAGGCAACCTCTCAGAAAAAGAATTCAGAATAATGATAGGGAAGATGATCCAGGACTTCGGAAAAATAATGAAGGCAAACATTGAGAGATGCAAGAAATGTTTAACAAAGACCTAGAAGAATTAAAGAACAAAAAACAGAGATGAACAATGCAATAACTGAAATGAAAACTACACTAGAAGGAATCAATAGCAGAACAACTGAGGCAGAAAAACGGATAAGTGACCTGGAAGACAGAATAATGGAATTCACTACGGTGGAACAGAATAAAGAATAAACAATGAAAAGAAATGAAGACAGCCAAAGAGACCTCTGGGACAACATGAAACACAATAACATTCGCATTATAGGGGTCCCAGAAGGAGAAGAGAGAGAGAAAGGACTCGAGAAAATATTTGAAGAGATTATAGTCGAAAACTTCCCTAACATGGGAAAGGAAATAGCCACCCAAGTCCAGGAAGTGCAGTGAGTCCCATACAGGCTAAACCCAAGGAGAAACACATCGAGACACATTGTAATCAAATTGCCAAAAGTTAAAGACAAAAGAAAAATTATTGAAAGCAGCAAGGAAATAACAATGAATAATATACAAGGGAACTCCCATAAGGTTAACAGCTGACTTCTCAGCAGAAACTCTACAACCCATAATGGAGTGGCATGATATACTTAAAGAGATGAAAGGGAAGAAACTACAACCAAGATTACTCTACCCAGCAAGGATCTCATTCAGATTCGATGGAGAAATCAAAAGCTTTTCAGACAAGCAAAAGATAAGAGAATTCAGCAACACCAAATCAGCTCTACAACAAATGGTAAAGGAACTTCTATAAGTGGGAAACACAAGAAAAGAAAGTGACCTACAAAAACAAACACAAAACAATTAAAAAATGGTCACAGGAGCCTACATATCAATAATGACCTTAAATATGACAGGATTAATGCTCCAACCAAAAGAAGCAGGGTTGCTGAATGGATACAAAAACAAGACCCATATATATGCTGTCTAAAAGAGACCCATTTCAGACCTGGAGACAAATACAGACTGAAAGTGAGAGGATGGAAAAAGATATTCCATACAAATGGAAATAAAAAGAAAGCTGGAGTAGCTATACTCATATCAGATAAAATAGACTTTAAAGTAAAGAATGTTATAAGAGACAAGGAAGGACACTACATAATGATCAAGGGATCAAACTAAGAAGAAGATATAACAATTATAAATATATATGCACCCAACATAAGAGCACCACAATACATAAGGCAACTGCTCACAGCTATAAAAGAGGAAATCAACAGTAACACAATAATAGTGGGGGAATTTAACACCTCACAGACACCAAGGGACAGGTTATCCAAAATGAAAATAAATAAGGAAAGAGAAGGTTTAAATGACACAATAGACCAGAGAGATTTAATTGATATGTCTAGGACATTCCAACAAAAAAACATCAGATTACACTTTCTTCTCAAGAGTGCACGGAATGGAAAGAGAGGGAAGATGGTGGAAGAGTAAGACGTGGACATCAACTTCCTCCCCACAGATACATCAGAAATACATCTACACATGGAACAACTCTTACAGAACACCTACTGAACGCTGGCAGAAGACGTCAGTCCTCCCAAAAGGCAAGAAACTCTTCACGTACCTGGGTAGGACAAAAGAAAAAAGAAAAAAAACAGAGACAAAAGAATAGAGATGGGACCTGCATAAGTAGGAGGTAGCTGTGAGGGAGGGATGGTTTCCACACACTAGGAAGTCCCTTTGTAGGCGGAGAGTGTGGGTGGCGTAGGGGTAAGCTATGGAGCTGTGGAGGAGAGCACAACAACAGGGGTGTGGAGGGCAAAGCGGAGAGATTCCCACACAGAAGATCAGAGCCACCAACACACACCAGCCCAAGAGGCTTCTCTGTTCACATGCTGGGGTGGGCGGAGCTGGAACCTGAGGCTCAGCTTCAGTCGGAGTTTAGGGAGAGAACTGGGGTTGGCAGCTTGAACACAGGCTGAAGGGGGTTAGTGTACCACGGCTAGCCAGGAGGGAGTTGAGGGAAGGTCTGGACTTGCTGAAGAGGCAAGAGAATTTTTCTTCCTTATTTGTTTCCTGGTGCACAAGGAGAGGAGATTAAGAGTGCTGCTTAAAGGAGCTCCAGAGACAGGCGTGAGCCACGGCTAACAGCATGGACCCGAGAGACGGACATGAGACGCAAAGGCTGCTGTGCCGCCACCAAGAAGCCTGTGTGCAAGCACAGGTCACTCTCCACACTTCCCCTCCCAGGAGCTTGTGCAGCCCGCCACTTACAGAGTCCCAGGATCCAGGGACAACATTCCAGGGAGAACAAACAGCACACCTCAGGCTGGTGCAACGTCACGCTAGCCTCTGCTGCCTCAGGCTCTCCCCACTCACTGTTCCCCTCCCTCCCCCCGCCCTGAGTGAGCCAGAGCCCCCTAACCAGCGGTTATTTTAACCCCGTCCTGTCTGAGCGAAGAACAGACGCCCTCAGGCGACCTACATGCAAAGGGGGGCCAAATCCAAAACTGAACACCAGGAGCTGTGTGAACAAAGAAGAGAAAGGGAAATCACTCCCATCAGCCTCAGGAGCAGCGGATTAAATCTCCACAATCAACTTGATGTATGATGCATCAGTGGAATACCTGAATATACAATGAATCATCCCAAATTGAGGAGGTGGACTTTGAGAGCAAGATATATTGTTTTTTCAACTTTTCCTCTTTTTCTGAGTGTGTATGTGTATGCTACTGTATGATATTTTTGTCTGTAAAGGTAAAGCTTTGCTTGCTTTCACCATTTGTCCTAGGGTTCTGTCTGTCATTTCTTTTCATTTTTTTTTTTTTACTTAAAAAATTTTTTTCTCATAATAATTTTTTTTATCTTAATAACTATATTTTACTTAATTTTATTTTCTTTTATTCTCTTTCTTTTTTTCCTTCCACTTTTTCTCCCTTTTATTCTGAGATGTGGATGAAAGGCTCATGGTGCTGCAGCCAGGAGTCAGTGTTTTGTCTCTGACATAGGAGAGACAACTACAGGACACTGGTCCACAAGAGACATCCCAGCTCCATATAATATCAAACAGCGAAAATCTCCCAGAGATCTCCATCTCAACACCAACACCCAGCTTCACTCAATGACCAGCAAGCTACAGTGCTGCACACCCTATGCCTAACAACTAGCAAGACATGAACACAATGTCACCCATTAGCAGAGAGGCTACCTAAAATCATAATAAGTCCACAGACACCCCAAAACACACCATCTGGCGTGGACCTGCCCACCAGAAAGACAAGATCCAGCCTCATCCACCAGAACACAGACACTAGTCCCCTCCACCAGGAAGCCTACACAACGCACTGAAACAAATTTAGCCACTGGGAACAAACACCAAAAACAATGGAAACTATGATCCTGCAGCCTGCAAAAAGGAGACCCAAACACAGAAAGATAAGCAAAATGAGAAGACAGAGAACCAAACAGCAGATGAAGGAGCAAGATAAAAACCAACCAGACCAAACAAATGAAGAATGCATAGGCAGTCTACCTGAAAATGTATTCAGAATAATGATAGTAAAGATGTTTCAAAATCTTGGAAATAGAATAGAGAAAATGCAAGAAACATTTAACAGGGACCTAGAAGAACTAAAGATGAAACAAGCAATGATGAACAGCACAATAAATGAAATTAAAAACACTCTAGAAGGGATCAATAGCAGAATAACTGAGGCAGAAGAACGGATAAGTGGCCTGGAAGATAAAATAGTGGAAATAACTACTGCAGAGCAGAATACAGAAAAAAGAATGAAAAGAAGTGAGGACAGTCTCAGAGACCTCTGGGACAACATTAAACACACCAACATTCGAATTATAGGGGTTCCAGAAGAAGAAGAGAAAAAGAAAGGGACTGAGAAAATATTTGAAGAGATTATAGTAGAAAACTTCCCTAATATGGGAAAGGAAATAGTTAATCAAGTCCAGGAAGCACAGAGAGTCCCCTAGAGGATAAATCCAAGGAGAAACACGCCAAGACACATATTAATCAAACTGTCAAAAATTAAATACAAAGAACACATATTAAAAACAGCAAGGGAAAAACAACAAATAACACACAAGGGAATTCCCATACAGTTAACAGCTTAACTATCAGCAGAAACTCTGCAAGCCAAAAGAGACTGGCAGGCCATATTTAAAGTGATGAAGAAGAAAAATCTACAACAAAGATTACTCTACCTAGCAAGAATCTCATTCAGATTTGATTGAGAAATTAAAACCTTTACAGACAAGCAAAAGCTGAGAGAGTTCAGCACCACCAAACCAGCTTTACAACAAATGCTAAAGGATCTTCTCTAGGCAAGAAACATAGAGAAGGAGAAGACTTACACTAACAAACCCAAAACAGTTAAGAAAATGGGAATAGGAACATACATATCAATAATTACCTTAAATGTAAATGGATTGAATCCTCCCAACAAAAGACACAGACTGGCGGAATGGATAATAAAACAAGACCCATATATATATATATATATATATATATATATATATATATATATATATATATATATATATGTTGTCTACAAGAGACCCACTTCAGACCTAGAGATACATACAGACTGAAAGAAAGGGATGGAAAAAGATATTCCATGCAAATGGAAATCAAAAGAAAGCTGGAGTAGCGATTCTCATATCAGAAAAAAAATAGACTTTAAAATAAAGACTATTAGAACAGAAAAGAAGGACACTATATAATGATCAAGGGATCGATCAAAGAAGAAGATATAACAATTGTAAATATTTATGCACACAACATAGGAGCACCTCATACGTAAGGCAAATACTAACAGCCATAAAAGGGGAAATCCAAAGTAAGACACTCATAGTAGGGAACTTTAACTCTCCACTTTCACCAATGGACAGATCATCCAAAATGAAAATAAATAAGGAAACACAAGCTTTAAATGATATATTAAACAAGATGGACTTAACTGATATTTATAGGACATTCCATCCCAAAACAACAGGATACACATTTTTCTCAAGTGCTCATTGAACATTCTCCTGGATAGATCATATCTTGGGTCAAAAATCAAGCCTTGGTAAATTTAAGAAAATTGAAAGTGGATCAAGTATCTTTTCTGAACACAACACAATGAGACTAGATATCAATTACAAGAAAAGGTCTGTAAAAAATACAAACACATGGAAGCTAAACAATACACTATATAATAAGGAAGTGATCACTGAAGAAATCAAAGAGGAAATTTAAAAAATACCTAGAAAAAAATGACAATGGATACACGATGACCCAAAACTTATGGGATGAAGAAAAAACAGTACTAAGAGGGAAGTTTATAGCAATACAATCCTAACTTAAGAAACAGGAAACATCTCGAAAAAACAAGCTAACTTTGAACTTAAAGTGATTCAAGAAAGAAGAACAAAAACACCACAAAGTTAGCAAAAGGAAAGAAATCTTAAAGATCAGATCAGAAATAATTGCAAAAGAAATGAAGGAAATGATAGCAAACATCAATAAAACTTAAAGCTGATTCTTTGAGAAGATAAAGAAAATTGATAAACCATTAGCCAGACTCATCAAGAAAAAAAGGCAGAAGACTCAAATCAACAGAATTAGAAATGAAAAAGTAGAACTAACAAAAGGCACTGCAGAAATACAAAAGATCATGAGAGATTACTACAAGCAACTCTATGCCAATTAAATGGGCAACCTGGAAGAAATGGACAAATTCTTAGAAATGCACAACCTGCCAAGCCTGAATCTGGAAGAAGTAGAAAATATGAACAGATGAATCACAAGCACTGAAATTAAAACTATGATTAAAAATATTCCAACAAACAAAAGTCCAGGACCAGATGGCTTCACAGGAGAATTCTCTCAAACATTTGGACAAGAGCTAACACCTATTCTTCTCAAACTCTTCCAAAAGATAGCAGAGGGAGGAACCCTCCCAAACTCATTCTATGAAGCCACCATCACCCTGATAGCAAAACCAGACAGGGATGTCACAAAGAAAGAAAACTACAGGCCAATATCACTGATGAAGACAGATGCAAAAATCCTCAACAAAATACTAGCAAACAGAATCCAACAACACATTAGAAGGATCATACACCATTATCAAGTGGGGTTTATTCCAGGAATGCAAGGATTCTTCTCTATATGTAAATCAATAAATGTGTTACACCATATTAACAAATTGAAGGAGAAAATCCATATGGTTATCTCAATAGATGCAGAGAAAGCTTTTGACAAAATTCAACACCCATTTATGATAAAAAAAAAACCCTTCAGAAAGTAGGGATAGAGAGAACTTTCCTCAAAATAATAAAGGCCATATATGACAAACTCACAGACATCATCATCCTCAATGGTAAAAAACTGAAAGCATTTCCACTAAGATCAGGAACAAGACAAAGTTGCCCACTCTCACCACTCTTATTCAACATAGTTGTGGAAGTTTTAGCCACAGCAATCAGAGAAGAAAAGGAAATAAAAGGAATCCAAATCAGAAAAGAAGAATTAAAGATGTCACTGTTTGCAGATGACATGATACTATACATAGAGAATCCTAAAGATGTTACAAGAAAACTAGTAGAGTTAAAAAAATAATTTGGTAAAGTAGCAGGGTACAATGTCAATGCACTGAAATCTCTGGTATTCCTATACAATAAAGATGAAAAATCTGAAAGTGAAATCAAGAAAACTTTCCCATTTACCATTGCAACAAAAAGAACAAAATATCTAGGAATAAACCTACCTAACTTGACAAGAGAACTGTATGCAGAAAAGTATAAGACAATGATGAAAGAAATTAAAGAAGATACAAATAGATGGAGAGATATACCATGTTCTTGGATTGGAAGAATCAATATTGTGAAAATGACTCTACTACCCAAAGCAATCTACAGATTCAATGCAATCCCTATCAAACTACCACTGGCATTCTTCACAGAACTAGAACAAAAAAATTCATAATTTGTATGGAAACACAAAAGACCCCAAATAGCCAAAGCAATCTTGAGAACGAAAAATGGAGTTGGAGGAATCAGGCTCCCTGACTTCAGACTATACAACAAATCAACAGTAATCAAGACAGTATGCTACTGGCACAAAGACAGAAATATAGATCAACGGAACAGGATAGATAGCCCAGAGATAAACCCACACACATATGGTCACATTTTCTTTGGTAAAGGAGGCAGGAATGTACAGTGGAGAAAGGACAGCTTCTTCTATAAATGGTGCTGGGAAAATTGGACAGGTACATGTAACAGTATGAGATTAAAACACTCCCTAACACCATACACAAAAATAAGTTCATACTGGATTAAAACCTAAAGTTAAGGCCAGAAACTATCAAACTCTTAGAGGAGAACATAGGCAGAACACTCTATGACATAAATCACAGCAAGATCCTTTTTGACACACCCCATAGAGAAATTAAAATAAAAACAAATATAAGCAAATGGGACCTAATGAAACATAAAAGCTTTTGCACAGCAAAAGAAAGCATAAACAAGACCAAGAGACAACCCTCAGAATGGGAGAAAATATTTGCAAATGAAGCAACTGACAAAGGATTAATCTCCAAAATTTATAAGCATCTCATGCAGCTCAATAACAAAATAAACAAACAACCCAATCCAAAAATGGTCAGAAGAGCTAAATGGACATTTATCTAAAGAAGATATTCAGACTGCCAACAAACACATGAAAGAATGCTCGACATCATTAATCATTAGAGAAATGCAAATCAAAACTACAATGAGATATCATCTCAAACCAGTCAGAATGTCCATCAACTAAAAATCTAGAAACAATAAATGCTAGAGAGGGTGTGGTGAAAGGGGAACACTCTTGCACTGTTGGTGGGAATGTTAATTGGCACAGCCACTCTGGAGAACAGTATGGATGTTCCTTAAAAAACTACAAATAAATCTACCTAATGACCCAGCAATCCCACTACTGGGCATATACCCTGAGAAAACCATAATTCTAAAAGAGTCATGTATCAAAATGTTGACTGCAGCTCTATTTACAATAGCCAGGAGATGGAACCAACCTAAGTCTCCATCATCGGATGAATGGATAATGAAGATGCGGCACATGTATACAATGGAATATTACTCAACCATAAAAATAAACGAAATTGAGTTATTTATAGTGAGGTGGATGGACCTACAATGTGCCATACAGAGCTAAGTAAGTCAGAAAGAGGAAGACAAATACTGTATGCTAACACATATATATGGAATCTAAGGGGTAAATGTTTTCATGAAGAACCTAGGGTAAGACAGGAATAAAGACACAGACCTACTAGAGAATGGACTTGAGGATATGGGGAGGGGGAAGGGTAAGCTGTGACAAAGTTAGAGAGTGACATGGACATATATACAACAACCAAATGTAAATTAGATAGTTAGTGGGAAGCAGCCGCATAGCACAGGGAGATCAGCTCAGTGCTTTGTGACCACCTAGAGGGGTGGGATAAGAGGGTGGGAGGGAGGGAGATGCAAGAAGGAAGAGGTATGGGAACATATGTATATGTATAGCTGATCAACTTTGTTATAAAGCAGAAATTAACACACCATTGTAATGCAATTATACTCCAATAAAAATGTAAAAAAAAATCAAACAAAACAAAACAAAACAAAGACAAATGGGACCTAATGAAACCTAAAATCTTTTGCACAGCAAAGGAAACCATAAACAAGACAAAAAGACAACTCTCAGAATGGGAGAAAATATTTGCAAATGAAACAACTGACAAAGGATTAATCTCCAAATTATACAGGCAGCTCATGCAGCACAATATCAAAATGCAAACAGCCCAATCCAAAAATGGGCAGAAGACATAAATAGTCTTTTGTCTAAAGAATATATACAGATTGCCAACAAACACATGAAAGGATGCTCAACATCACTAATCATTAGAGAAATGTAGATCAAAACTACAATGAGGTATTACCTCACACCAGTTAGAACGGGCATCAACAGAAATTCTACAAACAGCAAATGCTGGGGAGGATGTGGAGAAAAGGGAACCCTCTTGCACTGTTTTGGGAAGATAAATTGATACAGCCACTATAGAGAACAGTATGGAGGTTCCTTAAAAAACTAAAAATAGAACTACCATATGACCCAGCAATCCCACTACTGGGCATATACCCTGAGAAAACCATAGTTCAAAATGATTCATGTACCAAAATGTTCATTGCAGTTCTATTTACAATAGTCAGGTCATGGAAGCAACCTAAGTTTCCATCGACAGATGAATAGGTAAAGAAGATGTGGCACATATATACAATGGAATATTACTCAGCCATAAAAGAAACGAAATTGAGTTATTTATAGTGAGGTGGATGGACCTAGAGACTGTCATACAGAGTGAAGTAAGTCAGAAAAAGAAAAACAAATAGAGTATGTTAACACATATATATGGCATCTAAAAAAAATAATAATAATGATTCTGAAGAACCTAAGGGCAGGACAGTAATAAAGATGCAGATGTAGAGGATGGACTTCAGGACACGGAGACTAGGAGGGGTAAGCTGGGACAAAGTGAGAGAGTGTCACGGACATATATACACTACCAAATGCAAAATAGATAGCTAGTGGGAAGCAGGCACATAGCACAGGGAGATCATCTTGGTATTTGTGTCCATCTAGAGGGGTGGGATAGGGAGGGTGGGAGGAAGATGCAAGAGGGAGGGGATATGGGGATATATGTATGCATATATCTGATTCACTTTGTTATACAGCAGAAACTAACACAACATTGTAAAGCAATTATACTCCAATAAAGGTGTTAAAAATAAATTTAAAAAAATAAAAAGTGCCTGGAACATTCTCCAGGTTGGATCACATCTTGGGTAACAAATCAAGCCTCAGTAAATTTAAGATAACTGAAATCATATCAAGCATCTTTTCTAACCACAATTCTATGATATTTGAAATGAATTATAAGTATAAAAATGTAAAAAAAACATAAACACATGGGGGCTAAACACTACATTACTAAATAACCAAGAGATCATGGAAGAAATCAAAGAGGAAATCAAAAAATACCTAGAGACAAATGACTATGAAAACACGATGATCCAAAACCATTGGGATGCAGCAGAAGCAGTTCTAAGAGGGAAGCTTATAGCTATACAAGCCTACCTCAAGAAACAAGAAATATATCAAGTAAACCATATAAATTTACACCTAAAGGAACTACAGAAAGAAGAACAAACAAAACCCAAAGTTAGCAGAAGGAAAGAAATCATAAAGATCAGAGAAGAAATAAATGAAATAGAAACAAAGAAAACAATAGAAAAGATCAATAAAACTAAAAGCTGGTTCCTTGAGAAGATAAACAAAGTTGATAAACCATTAGCCAGACGCATCAAGAAAAAGAGAGAGAGGACTCAAATCAATAATATTAGAAATGAAAAAGGAGAAGTTACAACAGACACTGCAGAAATACAAAGCATCTGAAGAGACTACTACAAGCAACTCTATGCCAATAAAAGGGACAACCTGCAAGAAATAGATAAATTATTAGAAATGTATAACCTTCCAAGACTCAACCAGGAAGAAACAGAAACTATGAACAGACAATTCACAAGTACTGAAATTGAAACTGTGATAAAAAATCTTCCAACAAACCAACGTCCAGGACCAGATGGCTTCACAGGTGAATTCTATCAAACTCTTATAGAAGATCTAACACCCATCCTTCTCAAAGTCTTCCAAAAAATTGCAGAGAAAGGAACACTCCCAAATTCATTCTATAAGACCATCATCATCCTTATACCAAACCAGACAAAGTTACTGAAAAAAAAAGAAAATTACAGACCAATATCACTGATTAATATACATGCAATAATCCTCAACAAAATGCTTGCAAACAGAATCCAACAACACATTAAAAGGATCATATACCATGATCAAGTGGGACTTATCCCAGGCATGCAAGGATTCTTCAATATATGCAAATCAATCAATGTGATACACCACATTAACAAATTGAAGAAAAAAACACATATGATCTTCTCAATAGATGCAGAAAAAGCTTTTGAAAAAAATCAACACTCATTTATGATAAAAAACTCTCCAGAAAGTGGGCATAGAGGGAACCTACCTCAACATAATAAAGGCCATATGTGACAAACCCACAGCAAACATCATTCCTAATGGTAAAAAACTGAAAGCATTTCCTCTACAATCAGGAATGAGACAAGGATGTCCACTCTCACCACTATTATTCAACATAGTTTTGACTCCTAGCCAATCAGAGAAGAAAAATAAATAAAAGGAATACAAATTGGAAAAGAAGAATTAAAACTGTCACTGTTTGCAGATGACATGATACTATACATAGAAAATCCTAAAAATGCCACCAGAAAACTAGGAGAGCTAATCAATGAATTTGGTAAAGTTGCAGGATACAAAATTAATGCACAGAGATCTCTTGCATTCCTATACACTAATGATGAAAAATCTGAAAGAGAAATTATGGAAACACTCCCATTTACCATTGCAACAAAAATAATAAAATACCTAGGAATAAACCTACCTAGGGAGACAAAAGACATGTAGGCAGAAAACTATATGACACTGATGAAAGAAATTAAAGATGACACCAACAGATGGAGAGATATACCATGTTTTTGGATTGGAAGAATCAATATTGTGAAAATGACTACACTACCCAAAGCATTCTACAGATTCAATGCAATCACCATCAAATTACCAATGACATTTTTTATAAAACTAGAACAAATCATCTTAAAATTTGTATGGAGACAAAAAAGACCCCGGATAGCCAAAGCAGTGTTGAAGGAAAAATATGGAGCTGCAGGAATCAGACTCCCTGACTTCAGACTATACTACAAAGCTACAGTAATCAAAACAATATGGTACTGGCAAAAAAACCAGAAACATAGATCAATGCAACATGGTAGAAAGCCCAGAGATAAACCCATGCACCTATGGTCAACTAATCTATGACAAAGGAGGCAAAGATATACAATGGAGAAAAGGCAGTCTCTTCAATAAGTGGTGCTGAGAAAACTGGACAGCTACATGTAAAAAATGAAATTAGAACATTCCCTAACAGCATACAGAAAAAATAAACTCAAAATGGATTAGAGACCTAAGTGTAAGACCAGACACTATAAAACTCTTAGAGGAAAAATTTGGAAGAACACTCTGAGATAAATCACAGTAAGATCTTTTTTCATCCACCTCCTAGAATAACGGAAATAAAAACAAAAATAAACTAATGGGAACTAATGAAACTTCAAAGCTTTTGCACAGCAAAGGAAACCATAAACAAGACGAAAAGACAACCCTCAGAATGGGAGAAAATATTTGCAAATGAATCAACGGACAAAGGATTGATCTCCAAAATATATAAGCAGTTCATGCAGCTCAATATTAAAGAAACAAACATCCCAATCTAAAAATAGGCAGAAGACCTAAATAGATATTTCTCCAAAGAAGACATACCGATGGCCAAGAAGCACATAAAAAGCTGTTCAACATCACCAATTATTAGAGAAATGCAAATCAAAAGTACAATGAGGTATCACCTCACACTAGTTATAATGGGCATCATCAGAAAATCTACAAACAACAAATGCTGGAGAGAGTGTGGAGAAAAGGGTACCCCCTTGCTCTGTTGTTGGGAATGTAAATTGATACATCCACTATGGAGAACAGTATGGAGGGTCCTTAAAAAACTAAAAATAGAATTACCATATGATCCAGCAATCCCACTACTGGGCATATACCCAGAGAAAACCATAATTCAAAAAGAC
Organism: Mesoplodon densirostris; assembly: GCF_025265405.1. Lineage (NCBI taxonomy): Eukaryota > Metazoa > Chordata > Mammalia > Artiodactyla > Ziphiidae > Mesoplodon > Mesoplodon densirostris. The sequence continues at coordinate 28,223,331 of NC_082677.1, read as the reverse complement.
ACATGCACCCCAATGTTCATTGCAGCACTATTTACAATAGCCAGGTCATGGAAGCAACCTAAATGCCCACTGACAAATGAATGGATAAAGAAATTGTGGCACATATATACAATGGAATATTACTCAACCATAAAAAGGAAAAAAACTGAGTGATTTGTTGAGACGTGGATGGATCTAGAGACTGTCATACCGAGTGAAGTATATCAGAAAGAGAAAAACAAATATAATATATTAACACATGTATGTGGAACCTAGAAAAATGGTACAGATGAACCGGTTTGCAGGGCAGAAGTTGAGACACTGATGTAGAGAACAAACGTATGAACACCAAGGGGGGAAAACCATGGTTGGCTGGGGGTGGTGGTGTGCTGAATTGGGTAATTGGGATTGACATATATACACTGATGTGTATAAAATTGATGACTAAGAAGAACCTGCAGTATAAAAAAACAAACAAACAAACAAAAACAACTAATACTAAACTTTCTTTGTGTTATTTGTATGGAAGTATGTTAATATAAATGTTTCAGACATTACATGAAATTTCTTAAAATCTTATATGTTCTGGTATAATGTTATAAGTCATAATTCAAGTTATTACCTTAAAATGTATATCTCAGAAATAACTAAATTTCCTTGTCAATTGCATTGTTGTGAACTTTCATCAAATCTTTAACCATGGTCATTTTTAAGTCTTTTGTCATTTACAGAGAGTTCTGGGTATACTCTGATACTTTTGCATATATGTTCCTGTAAAAGGTTTTTATCTTCAAGGAATTCATGAAAAAGACTCTGACAAGTACCAGTTTCTGATAACTGACTATACTTCTGAACTGAATGAATAAGCATTTTCAGAACTCTAATGGATAACTGATGAATTCATAAAAGTGCTAACAAAAGATCAAGATGAAAAAAAATTAATTACATGGGAATGAGTGGACTGATGATGATGATCATAATTTTAGTGACTTTCTGTTTGAATTAAAAAAAAATTCCACAAGGACTGAGGAAAAAATATATATACAAATCAATTTTCACTGCAAAGTAAAGGAGCTGTTACAGTGGAGGATTCCTGGACTGAATGCCAATACTATGACATAGTATGAGTGTGTTTCGTGTTTGATAATTGCAATCATTGTTACTTTTGTTGTGGTCATCCATTTACAATGCTTAGTGTCAGTTTATTTATCTCTTGTAAAAATAAAATGCAGTTTGTGTGTGTGAAAAAAAAGAAATGTTACATTTTTCTCAAAAACAATGTAATGGATTAATATATATATATTGAAATATATATATTGAATCAGAATTTTTCAGGCATCTGTAATTACATGGAGGGTTGTCAGAGGGAAAATTTAATAGAAAAGTTCCATGAAATATAAGCTATTTAGGTTTGTAGTAAGAAATACTTCAGGGGAATCTCTATTACAACACAAGGTTCTTGTTTGATTTGGCAACTATTTGTTTTATCATTTAAGCTTAAACAAGTCAAATCCCTAGTTGCTCCTAGAGGGGGACGAGCTGTTGTATTTATTTAGCAGGTGTTTTTTCCCTGCTTAATAGAACTCTCTAGGCCTGCCCTATAAATGAAAAAGAAAAATTAATTTCATTTTGGTTAAGGAAGAAAGAGGAGCTAGTTTAACTTGACTGAAATTGAGGTTTAAAATTGGTCAGAAATTACTGGCTTGTTTATTTTTCAGAGGATATAGGCATGGCTTTTTGCTTTTTGACTGTTTCATTCATTTCAAGAATGTCCTTCCATCTCTGCAACCTTTCTCTGTTATTATCAGATGAACATCTCAGCTTGTAATGCTCTGGCTATATAAACAAGGCAAATAACAATTCCAAACAGCAATATCCACCAACATCACCAGATCTACAAAGTGTCTTAGAAAATAATAGATGGTATCAACTTTATTTCTTGTTCAGATTATTCACAGAGCTGGGTATCAGTTTGGAAAGTTATTGTACAGTAATATTTACAGACAAAAAACATTTCCTTCATAAAATCAGAAGGGCACCAAAGACGATTTCAAAGAGCTTCAAAACCTAGAAGGTTGCCCAGGTGGGATAATAAAAAGTTAGTATTAAAGGTTTGCATGGCATTGAAATATTTTTATCTCACTTCTAGCTCTTTGGACTAATATTGGTATGCTGAGTTCACATTTCCATGTATACAGGCTCTCTGCTCTAAACAAATTGCAATAATAAATAAAATATAGAGACAAAAAAATGCATAGACACCCTTTAAAAAAGTAGCATTTCTAAGTACTAGAAAGCTCACAGAAACACAGAGCAGTGAGCTTTGTTCAGTGTGTACCAGCTGAGCTCTCAGTCCAGAGAGAAAATGAGGAACAAAAGTTCAAATGGAACATGTTAATATGGACTGAATTTCCTCTAAGTTATACGAGGCTCCAAATCTCACTTATTGAAGCTGGTGGTTAGGACTCATTAAAGAACATGAAATACATCTTTGACATCCTGCTGGAGTTACAGGTTCTCAGGAAGTTGTAGGTGAGGAAACAGAAGGAAATGTAGAGGCAGCCAGCCAGTGTCCTTTCCATCGGTAACTGCATCTCTGAGATCCTCAACATCAACTGAGGGTAACAGCTCAATAAAAACACATAAAATATGCAACGTTGAATAAGTTTTTCGAAATAAGAGTAGTTATGCAAAACATAAGGGAACTGCTCCAGTGGGAGAGAGAAAAAAAGAAAAACTGTTATAAAAATGTTACCCATTCTGGGGCTTCCCTGGTGGTGCAGTGGTTGGGAGTCCGCCTGTCAATGCAGGGCACATGGTTTCGAGCCCTGGTCCGGGAGGATCCCACATGCCACAGAGCAGCTAAGCCCGTGTACCACAGCTGCTGAGCCTGTGCTCTTGAGCCCACGAGCCACAACTGCTGTGCCCTCATGCCACATCTACTGAAGCCCAAGCACCTAGAGCCCATGCTCTGCAACGGAAGAGGCCAATGCAATGGGGGGCCAGCACACCACGACGAGGGGTGGGCCCCGCTCACCACAACTGGAGGGAGTCATTGTTCAGCAATGAAGACCCAACACTGCCAAAAATAAAATAAATACATTTATTTAAAAAAAATACCCACTCAAAATTGCACTGTTTCCAAAAACTAAAGAACATATATAAAAAAGCTAATGTCAAGAAAGATAGCAAGTGAACAATCAGAACTAGTATCTTATTTGAATGAAGTTATCTTTATGAATCTGTCTAACAAAGGCTTTAAAATAAGCATGCTTAAAGAGATGACTGTACAGACAGCGTTGTGAGATAGAGTTGATTTACTATTTTGGTAATCTTCCTGACAGTATACCTTCCTCTATTTCAGAGATAGAAAAATGTTAACTATACCTAGATTCCTTTGGGGTTGGAGTTACAGAGGGAAAGTATGTTTTGCTAATCAGATACATTTGTACAGAAGAGTCAGGACTGAGTCAGTTGGAGAGGTAGTACAGGGATTGTCCATCTTGATAATGTGGTGGGTGCAGTATGGCTCTGGACCATCAGTTCTCATGGTAGCTACCATAGCCTTGGATATAAAAAAAAGGTGTTTATTCCTGGAACCAAAGTTAGTTTTACTTCTTTATCTTTTTTTATGGCTGAGCTAACATTATCCTAATGTCAACACTTGGGAATGTGTCTTTCTAATTTCCTGAATGTAGTCAACATTGTAACTCTCTGTGGATCACTTCCTTCAATCATTCTGATCCTAAACTTTATATTGAAACAACCCCAAACACACACATACACAAACACACAAACCAAAAAAAAGTAATATTAGCAACATTTTGAAGAATGGAAACAATGAAGGGGTAATTGCTTCTGTAATTTTAAAAAGTAGCATTAAAAACTAAAAGGTATTAAAAGGCATGAAGTTGGTGCATAAATATATAGATAGACAAATGGTACAGAACATAAGGACAGAAATAAATCCAAATAACTCAGAATTTTTGCATATGTTGTTTTTTCAAACTAGTGGGTATAATTACTGTTTAATACATAAGGAAAGACAATGTGTTACCTGTTTTGGGGGAAAAAAGACAAATTAGGATAATTCCTCATATCACCCACTAGGGTAAATTGTAAACTATTATAAGATAAATGTACAAAATGAGACCTTACAGGTACTAGAAGAAACCATAGTGAATTCTCTCAAAACTGAGAGAAGAGAAAAGCATTCTAATTATGAATTAAAACCAAGAAGTAATAAAAGCAAAATGTATATAATATTACCTTCTGTGTGATAAACAGGTAAATAAGAATATAATTTCAAAAATGTATATAAAGAAATACTGGAAAATATGCATGAAATAATAAAAAATATACAAAGAGGGCAAGGGGATGGGGTGGATGCTATAAAGATAGAAGCAAGATTTTCTCTCTATATATTTTTTTATACTTTTACATTTTTAAATAAATAAAATGACCTTGATTAGTGAAAAAGAAAATATGGGATTATAATATATATATATACACACACACACAAATGAAAATTTTAAAAGATTTTGGGTAAAACAAAACTTAAAAAAAAATAGAAGTGTTGGACAGAGTGAAAGAGTTTAACATATTCTGGATTGGATTCCAATAAAGGAAGAAAAGAAAAAAAATTGAGGAAAAGCAACGTTTGACAAGATAGCAACAATTTTTTGTTTTATATTTTCTGTAATTTCATTAAAGTCTTCAAAGAAATCAAAAAACAATTTGAAACTCTATTTTCAAATCAGAGTACCTAAGAGCTAAGATGAACATTTTTTTTTGTTGCCATGATTCAATTCAATCCTTGATATACTATAAGAAGCATGATCCTTGTTAAGATTTAGCAGAATCAGCTCTGTGCTGTACCACAGAGCTGGTGTCTGGTCAATAGATCTGGTGCCTAAATTTCCCCTTTTTTTGCCCACAGGATTCTTTTAGTTCTAACCTCTGAATCAGAAACATGTAACTTTAAAGTTTCTTAGACCAATCAAGGTAGTAATATAATAATGCATGTTCTCTTTGCATAGTATGCACAAGATAATATAGCAGCTATTTTTGACTAAGCATGGAATTTTTTTGAAGAGATAAGTAAACTTTTGATTGATTTTAAAAAAAGGAAAAAACAAATCACCAGTAGGATTGTAAAAAGATAGAAAAACGTCAATTGTGGTAATTGTATATTTATTTCTTAAAAGTTAAGGAATTAGCTATATAGTATAATTTGATAGAATTAGTAGTGGTTGAATGTGTGTTTGTTATATATTTTTTCTGTTTGTCAGTAATTCATAATGAAAAATTAAAAGCAGAATAAAAAATTATCCAAAAATTTCCCTAAAGACACTGCCACCTTCCAAGATCCTGATGTGGAATGGGCAGTAAGAACAATGGGAGTAATCGAAGCACACCAAACTGTGGGTCCTTCTCAGGACAATGACAAATAAGCATCACTTCTGCCTCTTATAAAAAATAAAACAAAAACATAAGGTCTAAAACTTTTTTGATTAAGTGTTCTTTGCTTAGAAAACCTACCTTTCTAAACAAATATAGCATTGATTCAATACATATTACTATCAGTAGTTGCATTCTTAAATATTAGAGAAAATCAGTCATTTCCCATTGCTATTTTTTTTTATTGGAGTATAATTGCTTTACAGTGCTGTGCTAGCTTCTGCCATAAAATGAAGTGAATCAGCCATACACATACCTATATCCCCTCCCTCTTAGAACTCCCTCCTGCTCCCCCACCACCAGCCCATCCATCTAGGTCATTACAGAGCACTGAGCTGAGCTTCCTGTGCCTTATAGCACTTTCCTGCTAGCTATCTATGTTATGCTTGGTAGTGAATATATGTCAATCCTAATCTCCCAAATCGTCCCACCCTCCCCTTCCCCCTCTGTGTTCACATGTCTGTTCTCTATCTATGTATTCCCACCCTGCAGAGGTTCACCTGTACCATTTCTCTAGATTCCACATATATGCATTAATATATGATATTTGTTTTTCTCTTTCTGGCTTACTTCACTCTGTATGACAGACTCTAGGTCCACCTACACCTCTACAAATGACCCAATTTCATTCCTTTTTATGGCTGAGTAATATTCCATTGTATATATGTACCACATCTTTTTTATCAGTTCATCTGTCATTGGACATTTAGGTCACCACAAATATTTCCGTTTTAATGATCAAGTTTGGTGCCTAATAAAGTTTATTTAAGTATTCTTCTTAATTTTATAGTCAGTATTCTTCACACAATTTATGATCTTTGTAGAAATAATACAAATGTGGATAAGCCACATTTCTGTAGATCAGAAAATAAAAGTGACCATGTTCTCAACAGAGAGTAGTATTTACTATGATAGGAATACAATCATAATTATTAATTAACTTTTCATAAGCAACAGAAATATGGACATCACATATAAGGTATGTATAACACAAATGTGTTCATTGTGCATCAATTTCTTTTTTTCCTTCAGAATATTTGGTTAGCATATTTCCAATGCCAAAAAAATGCACTGTTAAACTATCCTTTTCAATAGCCAGAAAATATTCATAATTTATTTAGTAGCCCATATTAGAACACTTTGGTTGATGCAGGTCTTCAATATTGTATTGCATTTTCTAGTAAACATTTGTGGACTTTACATTTTAAAGCACATAGTCTATGTAATTAATTGAAAGGTACATTATAAGATTCCTTTACATATTTTAAGTAAACAAAATTTGAACCTAGTTACATTATAATGTCAAAATTCTTGTAAGTCTGATTACAAGTTCTGGCATAATAGTCATTTCTGATAGTTATTTGCATTTAAAATTTTCACATCATATTTGTTGTATAAATTATAGAAAAATTGCTATAAAATTATTATATTATATTTTAAAAATGTTTTACATGACTCATGAAACTTCTCTTAAAAATGCCTTTTTATAATTATAGCTCTGTAGAATTAAATTTAATTTTATATTTATTTACTTCACTTGAAATTGCTCTTAGAAACATAAATATTGCCTGAAGCCTCATGAGTCATCCCATGAAAATTCATTGTTTTGTACTGACAATATGTCTCAAAACACTGCAAAATTAATGCCCCCAAAGAATTACACTGATAATTTTACTTTCATCTCAAAAAAAAAAAATCTTTAAGAATTCAAGGAAATAATAGCCATTATAACTAACCTGCTCAAATGCCCAGAGCAACCTAACACCTTTAATAAATATTAAAAATGTATGATATTGTAATTAAATGTGTGTCAATTATTACCTTGCTCTTAATTTTCTTAATTGCTTAGATTCTCTGATGTACTGGGAAAAAAATAATTTTCTGAAGACTGAAGTGCACCCATTAATATAATAAAGTCCCTATCCTTGCTTTATGCCCATGTTTAGCTTACTTAATCTTCTTGAGCCTTGGTTTTTCCACTTATAAAATGATTAAAATAAATGTATCTAAATTATAGGTTGTTGTGATAAATAAATGGAAGCATGTAAAGAGTAATTAGCACAGTATCTGATAACTATTATTACAGGTTTAAATATTCACTTGTATTTTATAACTGCTTGCTTGCAAAAAGGATTTTTGAAAGCAGTTTTTCTACCTTACTCAGATAACGTATTTAAGCCAACATTGCACCTATATTTGAATATTATAATAAATTGAGAAACCACATATAACTCATCTCCCAATCCCAATACCCAAGGAAATTTTAAAAAAATCTAAAAATATTAATGTGGTTATGTGTTCAAACATTACCACAAAGATTAAGAAACCATTATGGCCGAAGAACGGGAAACAAGGAAGAGCTCTATAGGATGAGATCAGAGAGTCATAGGGAAGTAGGTGATTTAGAACTTTATACAGAATCTGAAAGCTTTGGATTCAATGGAAGTCATTGGAAGGCTTTCATCAGGGGAATTATATGACTTAATTTATATTAATTTGGCAAAGTTATGTTAATTTACACACATTGCTGTGTGTGAAATGAGTTCTTGAGAGGCATGCACAGAGTGGTCCAGCCATGAAATGATGGCATGACATGTCAAAAAAAAAAAAATCTGGATTTAGGTAAGGAGAGACTTTGCTCAAAATAATTATACTTTGACTGTGATATCTGCAAGTGCCTCCAAAGTCAGGCAGAAAAGGGATTTTATTTTATAGGGAAGAGTAAACAAACCCAGAGAGAACAATGAGTGGGGAAATGGGATGGGGTGTGGAGAAGTAGAATGAAAGGGTAGAATGAAAGAAGTAGAATGAAAGTAGAATGAAAGAGGTAATGTGATTGGACAGTAGATCATAGAATGTTTTACCCTGATGCTAGAGTATCCTCCAGAGAGGCCAATAAGGAGAGGTTGCTTACTGAGAGGTCGTAAGGCCAATTAGTATGGCTCAGGCTTAGGGTGGGTCAAAGTTTAATAGTCTGTGGAAAGAAGGAAGCATGTCAGTTTGATAGGCATTTTATTCCAATTGATTAGTGGTGACAAACGGTTCAGATGATCATTATGAAGCAAAGAATGGGGAGGGTCTGTGTCTGGCCTTGTCATAGGTAAACAAAAAGACATCCCTGAGTCTCCTATATAAGTCATATGGGGAAGGAGTGTCCTTTGCATTGGCTGTTTCATGGAACATTAAAAAGTGAGGGGATTTCTTTACTTTCTCTCTTTCCCAGGATCATAGAGCTTCAGTATAACTCAACATCATTGGTTGACAAAATAAAAGTGGCAGATTTAATTAAATTAAAATATTTATTAAGAATGTATAAGGTTTCAACAATTATTCTGGCCAGTTGTTATACAGAATTTAGCAAAATAAAGAAATCTTCTTCCCTCATGGAGCTTTCATTCTATTGGGAGAACACAGAGAATAAATAGACAACAGTGTAAAATATAATATAATATAATACAAAATAGTAAGTCCAATGGAGAAAAATAAAGTGGGATATAGAAAATGGGTGGGAAATTCTATTCAAGATAGATTGTGCACCTATGCAAGAAGGCGATATTTGAGCAGAGGTGTGAATTCTTAGATGGAATAAAACCATAAGGATATCTGGAGAAGATTATTTCAGGCAAAGGGATCAGCAAATACAATGGCTCTGAAGCAGGAGTAGTATACATGACTTTGAGGTGATGGAGCAGAGTGAGTGAAAGGGAGAATGATGGAAATATTTATGCAATGTCTTGTAGATCTTAGTAAATATTTACATTTTATTCTAAATGAGATGGGAATTAATAGAGGAAACTAAGCAGAAGAGGGACCTAGACTGACTTGTTTTTAAAGAATTACTGTGGCTGCTATGGGAAAGACAAAGTAAAGGTGATAAGTTAGGGAGTCTTTGGATTAGTATAAGAAACATGATAGCAGCTTGTACTTCAATGGTAGCAGAAATTGTAAAGAAAAGTGTCAAGAAACTGTTAATCGTAAACTATGACTCAAATTTAATATATAGTAGTAAAATAATGGTTATTGGAGTGTTAAGTAAAGAATAGAATCATGAATGGCTTTTAGAATTATTACTTTAACAGTTGGGTATAAAACCAATAGTGGAAGGCGTTAGTGATGGCGTGGGAATTCAGAAATCTGTTTAGGACATATTATGTTTCAGGTTTTGAGATTATTAGACTTCCAAGAGAAAAGGCACCCAAAATATATCTGCTTTTCAAATATGTGTTTCTGTTGCTGAGCATGAAGATACTTAATAGATATAACATTCTACTTTGGCACTTGGTTAAAAATGCCTAAGAAAATGCTACAATTTTGGATTCATTGGCATATAGATAACATTTATATCCATGAGGCAGAATGATATCATTGAATGGGAGAAAAATACACAAAGGAAAAAGGTCCCAGGTCCCAACATTTAACTGATTTAGAGAAAAGGATAAAATAATTATGATGATGCTACTATGACAATCATGAAAAAAATTAGAAATAATATTCATAATGCAGCAGAATGCAGTTTTCTGTCCCTTTCTATCCTCTGTTTCCCTCGCTCAGATTACCATGCCTACATCAAAATTATACATAGAAAGAAGAGCAAAATTATCCAGAGAAATATTTTTTTTTCTTATAGTTATTTCACTGTGAAATATCTGAAGGAAGCCTAGAAGAAATCCTCAGATATTAGGCTGTTATAATAGGAGTAGATTCAGAAGAAGAATTTACATAGACCAGTAGGTGACCTCACATGAAAAGTGTGTGTGTGTGTGTGTGTGTGTGTGCATGCACATTATTTGGTACCACTTTCTAGAATATGTTTTTGGTTTTCTACTAAGAATGAATTGTTTTCATATCCTTCCAGAAATGTCCATGCATAATGTGAATAATAATAATAATAATTCCAATAATAATAACAGCTAATATTTATTGAGTCCTGAATGATGCCAAGCTCTTTGCTGAAAGCTTTAAATGAATAAGCCCATTTAATTTTCATAAAATAATTTAGTTACAATTATTTTTTTTTCACTTTTCAGCTGAAGAAAGTGAGATAAAAAGTGACAGAGATCAATTTGATTTCAAAATTTTGTTCACTGCTTTCATTATTTGTCAAATGAAGAGGAAAATAGCACTATTCATAAATGCAATAGAAGTATTAGGTAAGAAAAGGGAATAGCAACACCCGATATTTACTGCAGTTAAGATTATACCAGATGCTTTTGTTAATTCTAATGATTATGTGGTCTCTCCCATTTATTGAGTGCTTACTATGAGACAGGGAATATCCTAAGTGCTTTATAAGCACGGGATCCTTTAATTCTCATAATTACTTCAGCATGAAAATCAGGCCTTGGAAGATAATAAATTATCCAAGATTAAGCAATTTGTGAGTGGCAGGATGGGGGACATAAAATCCAGACTTTGTCTTGAGTGCTCACGCTCTTAACCACTGTATCATATGACCCGTTAATTGAGTTTTTTTGTTTGCTCTTTTTTTAAAAAAATAGATAAGAGAACTGAAGTACAGAGACCCTAAGCAGCTTGATTAAGGTCACACAGTGGTCTAACACACTAGTCTGTGATGCCTGGCACTAACTGCAGTGGATTTAAGTTTCCAGATGCAAGAGAACATTAAATATTATCAGTACTCTCATTGACTCTTCCATATCAACAAATAGAGCACAATAAAACGGGTCTTACACTCTACTGGTTAGTCCAGAAATATCAAAATTTGTGGAAAATCAGCTTTACCAGTTCTCGCTAAAAAATTGAGCTTCCTAGAGAAGATCTTTAACAAGAACAAAAGTTGAAATATCAAATAACAATTACTCCAGCTCCTGTGCTATCAGTTAGGGATCATCTGTCTGTAATTAAAACCTACATTTAATCAAAATTCTTTGAATCATTGTACGCTGGACAAAACCATTTATGATAGTTTGTATTTTTTAAACATAGATGCTGTAAAAGAGGAAAAGAGATCACAAAGTGCCTGTCATCAGCCATACATCATCTTCCAGTTGTCAGTTGCCTGAGGTAATGAGCAAGCTGTTATCTTGCTTCTTATTTCATTGCATTTTATGTAACTTGACTTGTTTGCTAGGGTTAATAATTAAGTTATATGTTTTTATTAAATAAAAATATTATTATTTTATACTCTAGAAGGAGGGCAGAGGATGATTTGAGTGATGGATCATTTGATGTACGATTTGTCACCAGTATATTGGTATTTTATATGTAGAAAGTTAGAAATCAATTCTAAAAATAATCTATGCTTGACTGGTTGTGGTCTTTAATTCCTAGGGTAACCTACTTTGCTTAATGTTGTGCTGCTAAACAGAGCTCTTTTCTAGCACTCTGTAATGAGTAACGTCCACCCATAATTATTGATTAAATAATAAAACTTGAAGTCAGTAAAATGTTATATCGAAAACAACTAATTGTTGCCCTTTGCTAATAAGTGACTTGAATTCAACTTTTTAATTTAAGAGTTTGTATGTAAGTAAAAAAATTATTCGCATCTTTTTAATATTTTATTTCTACTAACTACACATGACATATTAAAAGCAGCTATTACTCAAAAAGACAGTATCTACTGACTGATTAGAATGTACCCTTTTTCTTTCCTAATACTTTGCTAGAGATCATGATTCCATAAATTAGCAATTTCTATATGATATGTCTTGCAGGATTTTTTTTTCCCTTTTCTATTAGCGAAAGTCTGTTTTGTTTGTTATGGTCTTACATGTCAGATGGGCAGACATTATTCTATTTCAAATGTCATGAAGTAACATTTTTATACGTGAGATTAATGGATCATAATTGTCTTAAATTTTCTTGCAGTAAAATTTCCTTAGGTGTACCATACATCACCACTTACACAGCAGTAGACCTGTTAAAAAAAAAAAAAAAGTAAGACTATACTTGGTTGAGGTGTATCTTACTAATTGTGACACATGCTGGATAGAGAGACACAAAGCTTCAGCAGAAACTCTTCTCAACTTTTTTTGTCTTTTTGTGTCTATGTGTGAGGACATTTTTGTGTGTGTATGGGAACTAGTCTGGTTTTTGTGTTTCTAAATTCCTCAAGAGCAAAAGGAGTTTCTTAAATCTATCTCATTCAAGTCAATCAAAGGGAGAAGCTCCAGTTCATAGAGCATTTTTTCCAGGAGGTGCATGGCATCTGCAGAAGCTTTGTTCCTTGAACTTCTCATTTCTCTTGGGAGCAAGGAACTCAATAGAAGTGATCCGGAATAGTATTTGTACAAGTTAAATACTATAAACGTTTTGATTTTTCAGTTGCAAATGACACAAAAATAAGGCTCAAACATAAAAAAACAAAACAAAAACCCCACCATGCACTAGATCATACAAATAAAATATCCATGGGTAGGACTTTCTTCAGGCATGGTTGGATTTCAGAATTCAGTGATAGGCTTCAAACTTCACATGTGCCCATTTTCAGCTTTTCCTTCCCTTTTACTGGCTGGTGGTAACATGAAGTAGCATTATCTTCAGCTCCTAAAACTACTCAGCCTTCACATGCTGGAAAAAATAACCAAAATCATTTTTCCAGCAGCCCCAGAAAAATTCTCATTGTGTTTCCTTGGGACTAATTGGGTCTCCTGATCTCCCTTCAACAAATCACTGTGGCTAGAGGAATGTAATACTTTGACTTATGAAGACTGACATACAGATTCATCATTGAGCCAGAAGGAACCAAAGTAATGGTGTTGTTTGTGCCCCAATTATAAGAACTTCTAAGAAGCAATATTTAATGACATAAAAAAAATATCTTCTAATTGATCAAGTGCAGCTAAAGAAATGTTAATTGAGAATCAACAATATGCCTAGCACTGTGTCTCATACTGCATTGGATATAAAGGAATAATTCCTAAGTTCTCATTTAGTTTAGGAGACAGACATTCACAGACCATCAGATGGACTGTGAGTATTATGAAAGAAGTAAAAACCATTTTGGGGGTTTAGAAAAGAGATAATTTATCTTATAATAAATGATCAAATGTTGCATATTATTGGAACATAATAAGTACTCAAATACACATAATAGGTGCTATACTGAGATTCTTTATTTTGCATACAAATTTCACAAATTAGAGGAGTGAATTTATTTCTTTCACCTGGCAGTGCACTATTTGAACCATAGTCTTCTCTAAAAGCTTAAATTCAAGCAAATAAATTTACTAGCATAAAAAATAAAATCTTATAACCCAAAATATAGATGTAATGGAAAACATAAACATCAGTCTAGCCAAAGGCAATTAAAGGATCCATTCAGGTGAATGAAAAAAAAATGAGGCAAATCGAAAAAATATAGTAGGCCCTGAAGTGAGAGAGAGTTGCCATCGACTATAGAATTATCTGTCATCTCTCCAAGGGTTGTTAGGTAGGAGAACTTAGAGTCTGAAATAGGTACTTCAGAGCTGGCTCTAACACTACATAGCTATGGGACTTTAGAACATTTACTTCATCTATCTGGTCTGCTTACTTCTCTTAAAATAGGTGTTCCAACAATGAAATTCAGGAGAAGCTTGTCATCATTACATTGATTATCTAAAAATTAGTGGTCATAAGAAAGTGGACTGGATTGTTATTGACAGAGATGTAAAAATGCTTGAGGAGAATATTTGCCTGAGGAGGAAAGAACTTTCTAATAAATCAAGTTAGAGTCCAAGAGAAGCAACCAATGATGCTCATATAAACCAAATACCTATGTTTCTATTACTTTGTTAAAAATACCATCACAGGTATCTTGCTTTGTATGTAGTATCTCACAGCTTCTGTAATAGTCCTATTTTTTATAAATGTTTAAAGAGTAACTGGAGTTAAGTGATATCATTTAGCTGGGAAAACAACTTGAAAATCTAGGCTAAATGTAATGTGCAATCCTGAAGCATTCTAAACAGGATTGTAATTAGATTTTACTATCCTCTGTAAGAGGACTCTACTTGAGGACAATTCCAGAATTTCTTTAGGTGAACTTTTCATTCAGAAAGGATACAGATTGTATGAAAACCACACACTCTAAATTTAATTGCTTGTGAATGTTAATTCTTTTTTGTTTATTGTGTTTTGTTTTGTTTCTGGAAAAATCAATAACATTTCTCAAAGGAATGTGTAAATTTAAACAGATCTTTAAAGGGCATGCATAGTAAGCATGATATGCCAAAGAAGATAAAAAATAGACTGTCAGAATAAGTTCAAATCATTGACCTTCCTGGGAATATTTTTGAAAAGCAATTTCTTCATTTATTTTCACTAAGAAAGTAGTTGATCAAATTCAGGAAACGTTGCCAGGTAGTCTATAATTTTATGTCATCCAGCTCAATAAGAGCAATTTAAATCCCATGATAGTTAGCATTCTCAAATATTACTTAATTATAAAGGATCTCTGAAAGCCTGAGCTTTATTTTCTTTTTGACATATAACAATTAATTTCAGGTGTACAACATAATTATTCCATATATGTATATATTGTGAAATGATCGCCACAGTAAGTCTAGCTAACATCCATCATCACATATAGTTAAAATTTTCTTTCTTGAGATGAGAATGTTTAAGATCTTAACAACTTTCAAATATACAATGCAGTATTAATTATAGTCAAAATGTTGTATATTACATCTTCATGACTTATTTATTTTATGTTCCTTTTGAACCCGTTCACCCATTTCTCCCTACCCCACTCCTCTGGCAACCACCAGCCTGTTCTCTGTATCTGACAGCCTGAGCTTCATGTGTGTTTCTAAAATATTATTTTTACGTTTCGTTTTTTTTAATATATTTTGAGCATGCCATCTGTAATGATATAGGGTTAACTCTGACTATCCTGCAGGTAAAAGTCTTGTCCTGATTAAAACCTCTGTTCCTACAAGAGCAATACAGCATGTCCATATTTACAGAGCATAGGCTTATACCATGCATTTCAATGTTGCTTTTTTGGAATTTGAAGTAAGCTATCAGAATGTGTCTAATGGCTGGTAATTCTTATGTTGTTTTGAGGCAAAATTTCATTGTTTCTCAGAGAGCATCATTTTGACACACTGGGAATCCAGCTTCTATTTACTGAAGAAAACAATTTGACTGAAATCCTTAAAACATACAACTCATAGTTTCTGTGTTGACAGAAAATCATATTAGATGTATCTAGAATATGATAAAATATCATTTCTATTTTTCTACCTGTGTTTTCTACCATTAGAGGAAAAAACACTTTTGTCTTAGGCCTGAATAAAAAAGTATTTTTTCTTTTTGTTTTACAAAAATCAACACAAATAATAGAAATGCACATTAATAATCTAAGTGAATCTGATTTTATATCTATGCCACATTTTGAAAAAAATACTTTCAAATAAAGAGCAAATAGTCTAATAGCATCTTTTATTAAAACATACTGTGAATTAGATATCATACCTAGATATAACATTATACATTGCTTAATGTATTATACATCACTTAATCCACCATAAATAGTTTCAAGTCAATGCACATAGTGTATGGAAGAGCAGTGATGTTTTTATAAGCTAATTAAAGCTTTAAATTGGTTATCAGAAATGTAAGAGATAGAAAAGTCAAAATGGATGGAGAAAAATGAAGAATGAAAATACTGTGAAAACATTAATATACTGTGGAACGTTTTCAGAAAAGTTTTGAACTCTTGGAGATTCTAAAAGAGTTTCACAATGTCCCCATTTTTCTTTCCTATGAAGATGTAGACTAGGCAGTGTATGCAGTCGGTTTTATTCCTCTTATTCTCAATTATTAATAAACATGGAAACTATGACAATCTCAACATGGATACTATACCTGCTTATTTTAACACTGTTATAAAATTTTACTAATATAATTTTCTAGGAACAGAAGGCACAAAGAAATCTCAAAGGAATTGAAAGGATGTTTTTCTCTATTAGTTATAAACATGTGGGCACTGGAATGAGCTTTCTTGTTCTTCACTAGGAAAGAAACTCTCCCCAAAGGATTAGCAAATTCTCAACCCATGTTAGATCCGTAATCTTCCCATCTTTAGGTTTTCCCAGGTCAAGTACTTCCAGGTTATACATACAGAAGACAAGGCACCTGCATATATAGGTTCAAGAGACTCTAAGACTTCCAAGGTCCTAAGTTATTGGGAACTACATGGGGGTTTAGTGATGCAGGGCACCATTGAATAAAATAAGCATATAGCTGTATTCCAAAGTTTGGAAACTTTTTGTAGAATTCAGAGAATTCAACCTCTTTCTCTAGGCAAAATATCCTATTAAATAAAAATTAATTATTGTGCACTCTGTTTGTAAAACTTGACCAAATAAAAATCCTACAAATCATCTTGACAATTGGCAATATATTAATATGGATTTTATATTAAATAATGGTATTTTATCAGTGTTGAAATTTCTCATGAATCCTATTAGATGCAGAGGTGCAGGACTGTGGTGTCTGCAGATTACATCAAATCGTTGAACAAATAATAATAATGGCATTATCAGATGTCTGTGTGTGTGTGTGTGTGTATGTCTTTGTATTCAGGAGAAAGCAAATCTGTAAAAATATAAATATTAACAAATGACAAATATATACTTCAACAATTTAAGAGAAAAAGTGGAAAGATAAAAATAGTTACTTCACTTTTGTGAAAACTTATTTTATTAGTTATTTTTTAAATTCAGGATAATCTTTTCTATTAAAGTATATTTGATTTACAAGGTTGTGTTAGTTTCTGGTGTACAGCAAAATGATTCAATTATGTGTGTGTATATATATATATATATATATATTCCTTTTTAATAGGTTAGTCAAAGCCAATTCATGTTTCTGAATAATAGGAATTTAATTTTTTCAAATAATTTTGAGCAAAACTAAAATAATAAATAATATTTGTATAGAAATTTATGGTTTTGCCTTCATGTTATATTTTAGTTGATAAATTTGAAATATTAATAATATTAATTCATTTCCTAAGCTAGACAACATACTTGGAACTAAAGATTTCTTTTTTATCATCCTAACAGCAAGAAAAATCCCACTTGTCTCTTTTAAAGTTTTGCAAAAATGGACTTTTGCCAGCTTAGCCATCACAGATTGAATGCAAACATGGCAAATTATTATCTATCTTGTCATACAAAAATAATGACATCACTCTGAAAAAAGTGATTTGACTTGATAATGAATAATCAATCATATTCAATCAAAATTGAAAGACAGTTATCTCGTTTGCAATGTGAAAGATAGTAAATTTACAGTAAATTAAAACCAACACTTGCTTCTTAATCTGAAGGTAAACCTAATTACATTTTAAAATCTAATTCTTGTGCAATGGGAAATGAATTCAATGAACACTTGATATGTTAAATTATCTTTCCTAACCTACTTTATTTAAAATTCTAATTTTATTGAGAGAAAAAATATTAGTAGTGTAGAAATTGCATTCTGTTACCTATTCCTTTATCATTTTAAATACATATTAATTGCCTACAATTTGCCAAGTCTGTGCTGGTCTCTGGGGACATGAACGTGAATTAGACTCACTGACCTTAATTGGCTCTCAGACACAAATGAAATACAATTGTTTATGTGACTTTTGTTGATTTCTAGTTTGTTTATTTTTTCATTCACTCATTTATTTATTTGCACTGTTCATTGTGAGGTATATCTGATAAAAGTTTGGGCCTCAATAATAGTGGGAAGAGAAATAATATTCTTTTTAAAACCATAAAATGAAGTACTAACTTTATTTATCAAAATTAGACATTTGAGAGGTATTTTATGTAAAATAATGGAAAAGAAAATACATGATTTTATTTTTTTTATAATCTGCTTAGTGGTTTCCTATAACTTAAATAAATTATCCTTAATTTTTTAAGCTGTTAGAAAAAACAGTAGTATTATAACTTTCTGAGCGATAGATACGAAGATACCCCAAAGGAATTTAAGAAATGGTTTTATTTATTAGTCAAAGAGAGATTACAAATACACCCAGTTACCTGTGTTAAGACACTCATCTATGACTCCATTGAATAATTGAGTTTCTGTATACATTGTTGTATTTCACTGTACTGTATGTACTTATTGAGTCAGTATTTTTAAACATAAATATACTTTCCCCAAACATTTCTTTGTCTTGAAAAAAGTCTAGTTAGCGTTGCAATATGGGAAAATTTCTGAAATAAATATTGGTAAAAATGAATTCTTAAAACGTCATTCTTTCTGGTTTGTCTTGGTTCCATATGCATTTTTTCAAAAGATAATAGCATCAGGGTTGCTTTGTTGAAATAAAACTTCTGACGTTGGATTTGTCTTCTCATTTAAAAATCAGATTATTTAAAATAAAAGTTTCAACTTTTATTATTTTACATGTTCATAGTTGCTTTTTATTAAAATAATCAGCTCAGTTTAATAAAATTCTGTCAATCTATCTTTCTGTGGAATTGGCTATTAACAACTTTAAATTTTTCATTTTACTATCCATAAAATTATCAAACTTTAAATATAAGAGAATTTAGAACATTAATAAAGTTTTATAAAATAGTAAATTATTGGGTTAATGGAATGGAGTTTAGACCTATATTCTACAATGAAAATGTTTCCATATTTCAATCTTTTAACATTTTTTTCTTTTATATCTTTGACATTCACAATTTACATTTATTTTTGTTTCTCTCAATACTTACTGGAGAGTTAAGTGGTGCACATTCACTGGGCATATTATAAAAATTAACCCTATTAACTAATCACCCACACAAAACACTCAGGGAATTTCAGATGATGTATGAATCAACAGTGTTATTACTAATAGATCTCCAGAGTATTTTGACATTTCTGCAGAAGTTCCTGTAATTTCACCAATAATGTCTTAGATTGTCCATCCCATGCCAACATCCATAAAAATGAACAATATATATATATATATATATATATTTAATTTAAGAGAAGCTCCCTCTGAAAACAATATCAGGAAGCTGCAGAGGATTTATCAGCTACATGCACTTTGTACATGAGTCTGCTGGATGGAGCTTATTTTACAGACGTTATTGTACTTGTGATCAACTATTCACAAGGTTCGCCAACAATGGAGAAAAGACAGACACCAGAACCAAAGGCAAACTGTTGGCTGAAGCAGAGGTTTATGATGTGGTCAGGTGCCAGTTCTTGGATTAATAAATATACTCTAAAATAACTAAAATATATAATCAATTTTTCACACTTGGGGTGTGTCAATGTGACACACAAATATCAATAAAGCCAATAGGAAGAGCATAAACCAAGGTAAACACCATAGAATCTGCAACCAGCAGAAATCCCAGCTTCAGTCTGAAGCAACAGAAAAAATAACAGAGGGGCAGAGAAAAAGGGAATCTGAATCAGTAGCAGAATAACAGAGAAGCAGAACTGTTGTTGGATATTTGGGATTTTTACTGTAGCCTGAATAAAAGTAATCTTACTATATTCTGATTTTGCAACTGACTGAGCCAATTTCCTATGATTTCTTGCTTTTCTGGGTATCTTTACAATAATACCCTGTCACCTGAAGAAATCTGATTGTCTTTCTATTTCTTTCAAACTTACAGCCAAAAAACATACATTCACCTCAAAAGCTGTTTGAGGAAAGCAGTCTGTACTAAATAAAATATGTAGCTAGTCCAGGCTGACCAGTACAGTAACAGAAAAAGGCATACATACTGATGTTTTAAAAAAATACAATGTTGCAGTTTGGGAAAAAACAGACAAACAAAAAAACACTGGGTTAAGAAACAGTACAATATGCTAAAATGTAAATTCCATAGAAGTCTAAAGAAGATATTTTTAAAGTTTATTATTGCTGTATGATATTTTCTAAGGCTAGAATGTGGGACTTTTATAGTGGTTTCTGGAGGCATTTTCACTGAATTCAGTACATGTGAAAAAATCAGTGTAAACTGGTTTTCAAGCTAGTGAGATCCTTTAAGATTAGTAACATTTTCACTGAAATTACAGTGCAGAGCACTGAGTATCACTTATTTATAAAGATGGGTCTCTTTCCTATAAAATGAACCATTATAATGTATTTAGTCCAGAATCCAAATTTGGAGATTTGGGTCCAAACTCATTTTTTATGGATAGCTACTTTTAGTTATTTCAAAAAACATGGAAGTCATTTGAGAAATGTGGTAATACTAGAAATGAGAGGAACAAAAAGAAAATTAAATGCTTAGCTCTAATTAGGATTTCCACCAGTGCTTATATCCATTAGTGACTGGTTGCTGACGTTTGATTTCCTCTTGGATTTGACCAGCCAAGAATTACATCTGAAAGGAATAGAAACATGGAACTATAGAGAGCATAGGTGATTGGAACATTTTGTAAAGATTATGAAAAGATGTACCTATTGTCCAGGAATATACTGTCTCTGTAGGTTAAAAAAAGAAATCTGCAGGATTCTTTAGGGTTAGAAATAACGGTTAATATGCACAAATGTGAAAATCGTTTTTTTTTTTTTTAAGACGCATTTGTGTGTACTCTGTTATTTGTAATAACCAACTTTGAGTGAAGTTACCCTGTAATTTCTTCTGGGGAACACTCTCTCTCTGTTTTCAGTCCATGTGCTTTGAGTAAAGACCTAACTCTGGTTCTTGAATGCACTGAGGATATTAACTGTGTTTCCAGATCATGAGGAAGCAGGTCTCGGTAATAAGTATTACTTTTAAAATTATATACTGTATATTTCACTATACTTTAAACACTTTTCAAGAGGGATTTATACTATAAATAAGTCATCCCTGTGAATAGTTAACATTCCCAGGTATCTTTTTTATTCTTTCAAAATATCCAAAATACTTCTATTTACATTTTTTATAGTGATGTTTCTTATGTGAATGTCTGGGTTATGTTTTGATGACCAGTTTATTTTACGTGGTCTGTCACATAGTTCTATGTATACCCAGGGACATTTTAACCTTTATTGTCCGAGGCTGATTTAATTGAACAAATTTTAAATTCTGCTACTTATAAAAACAAACATTAGTGCATACCTCTCTTGATGTTGATGTTCCAATGCTGAGAATCATTATGAATCCTTACAAATGTGGTAAGAGTTTGCTTGCTTTATTATAAGAGTAGGTTGGTGCAGGAGGTAATAAAAACATTTTCCTCTACTTTCTGTTTCTATTACTCTGTAAACTTTCTGAATGAAAAAAAAAAATGTTCTTGATCTTCCTTATATTCCCAGGACACAGGAAAGTTACTGTCCATTTAATGGACATTTGTGGTATGAATGAAAGTTTTCCACATAAGGAAAGCTATATTGTATGAGAGTGAGAGGACTTAGATATTAGCAAAACTCTTAGGGTCTGTGGTTATATTAACAAAACTCTTAGGGTCTATGGTTAGATTTATCTATTAAGTTCCAAAAAAATCTGAAAGGAAATAAATATAAAGCTGTTACAAGTCCATTTTTTCTCAAGAAGGCTTTGATGTGCTGTGTTTGATGTCTTGGGGGAAAAATAATACTTCCTTGCTTTCACAGGTCTTGCTAAAAATGCCTCAGAATCTTAAAGTCAGGACCCACCATTAGTACTTAATTCATAACCTCATTGCTTTTCCTTCTGCTAGTCTCAGCATACTATTCAACAAAGTGGATGTTCAGTTCAGTTGTTGTCCAAGGTACAATTGGGAAGAGATTAGTCACTTTTTTTGGATATTAGCAGTCAATGATTTACTCAACAATGGAATTAGACTTCATAATGGTGTGTGTTAGGATACAAATTATAGAACCATCACTAGAATTGCTTGGTCAAATAGAGATTTATTTTTTCCCACAAGATATGAAAACCTATGAGTAAGTAGTCTAAGACTTATGTAGCTGTTCCATGATAACAAAAAAGATGCAGTTTCCTGCTTTCTTTTCACTCTGCCTTCTTCAAGCTATGGCTTTTACCCTCATGCTTACATTTTGGCTGCTGTACCACAGACCTCACATGCATGTCCTAGGCAGGAGGGAAAAATAATGCAGATCAAAAATTCTTTGCCAATTAAGAACTTTAACTTTTAATTAGAGGAACAATCGTTTTTCTCTAATCTCCATCTAGTAAAGATTTATAAATTTCATTGTCTGGAACAGAGAGTCAGGGCACCCACCCTTAATTATAAAGGAACCTGACAAATTGAATCTTTACCAGGGCACGTTGTCTTTTTTGCATGTGTGGTAAGACAATTTTTTCATTTAAAATATAATCTGAGCAACATGAATATAACCAAGAGGAGGAGAGTCTGACCTGCTTGGTACAGCAGCCTCTCTAATGAAATAGAAGCAAGAGTAAAAATATATATATATATACAGCCTTGGTAAAGAATATTGGGAGATGGATGATGGCAAAGATTATAATTTTATCAGTATATTATATATGTACAGGGCATAAAATAATTACAACATAACACCCTTACCCAAAGTTTTGTTCTGGGTAGAACTACACCTACAAAATAGCCACAGGTAAAACAGCTGGGATTTCAGAAGCAAGGTTTTTAAACATTGCTCCTGGAGATTGGGAATGTCCACAGTTAGCACTGACGTGGCAACAGCATGACATCCAAAGATGTGAACAAGGAATAAATCAGACTTGGTCAGACAAAGAACAATGGTCAAAGCAGGAAGGGAAGAAAAGAGTGAGAGAGACAGAGATAAGATAGAAAACGATTATGTAAGGTGGCCAATGTATACATTGAAAAACATTATTTAAAGTATAATTGGAATTAATGAACATATAGAAATATATACATTTGCATATGTAGTAGAAATATATGACTCTATCAAGCATAAGTTGTATGATTTTGGACAAAGTGCCTACTCTTTTTTAAGTCTGAAGATTTTTTTTTAACTGCCATTATCATTGTCATATGTTGAAAAAGTATAAGTGTACTAACCTTAATTTGGTGACTATTAATTAAAATAACATACTTAGGTTTCTTTGAATTTAATGAACAATCAGCATTTTTTTTTCAGAACTGAGATGATGTGATGAAGTCTTAAAGTACTTACATAATCAAAACAGAGACAAATCTTTGCATATACTAGAACTCTAACAGGTTTGCATATTTTTCATGAACTTGCACCTGATGCAAATTCTAGATGAATGGCAGGGAACATCATAAAACATTTAATCCATGTCTAATCATCTTTTAATATCCAAGCAAATATAATTTTCAATAGCATCATGATATAGCTCAATTTAATGACTTGAATCTTTTCTAATTTGGTAATCACCCTCACTAACCAAATAGTTTATGTATTAAAGCATATGTTCTTTATTTTGCCTATCTTATCTTTTATTTCATGAAAGAGTTGTCATCTCCATCCATTGGAATTTCTACTCTGCATATTAAATATAATATGTATCTATTCAGACTGCTATTTTTGACACTGTTAATGAAAATTCTAAGCAGTTAAGCAACTTTTTACTAATAGGCAGAACTGAATAGAAAGTTAAATATTTGACCATCTCTTACCTAAAACACTAATGAACTGCTTGCATTTTGAACAAATGGTGGCAAAAGGAAAAAAGTAATATGTAAGAGAAAACTTCACACAAATGTATTCTATTTCAGTGATGTGTCGGGACTCCTTGCTGAAAATCCTTAATTGATCATCTAAGTGGATTGTGGTCATGTCTTTGAGTTAAAGATTCAGGGAGTGAAAACTAGGTTTCTTCTGCAAGATATGTCTAACCCTGTCACCACAAGTAACCTTATCTTGCAATGTCAGAGAGATTTCTTTCTTTCTCCCTTTTTCCCCTTCCTTGGGAATTCTAATTTGGCTAGACTGTGGTAAATACTATTAGTAAAATTATAAATTTTAAGAGTGGAAAGTAACCTTCTATGTCTGATCTAACTCATGCCATGTTATGTGCTCAGTGAATGACTGCATATGTTTATCCATTATCAAGACTTTTCAGTAACTTAGGATGAAAATTGTTGGTAAAATAAGATGTAGGATTTTGATAATGTTGCATCCCTTAGTTTCTATACTTGGAAGCAACAGAAGAAAATACGCAATTATAAATTTTGGTGAAACAAATCACTTCAGAAAGTCCAATATCTGTGTGACAAATAGCAATCCAGAAATGCTGATAACATGTATTGTCAGTCAAAGTTATACACTTTTTGAAAATATAAGAAGTTGTATGCTCCAAGCTCATGTAATTCTCACAACCTCAGGAAGATATAGGCCCTATAACTACAAAGCACTTCAGAATTTCAGAATGGATGAGGAAATGCCAGTCATCAGTGAATAAAACTGATATACTTTAGCATAATATGTGATTGATTGACCATGGATATCATGGCCTTTTCTAGAAAGTTGTATGGCATCGCACATACTGCTGAAGAGGCCAACAGCTACTTGAAATCAAATTGAGATATGCTGCCATTAGATTTGATAGGCCTTGTGATGATGCAAAACAACAAACAAAAATTACAGGCTATTTGGGACTTCCCTGGTAGCTCAGTGGATAAGACTCTGTGCTCCCAAGGCAGGGGTCCCACGTTTGATTCCTAGTCAGAGAACTAGATCCTACATGTATGCTGCAACTAAGAGTTTGTATGCTACAACTATGGAGCATGCATGCCGCAACTAAGACCTGGCACAATCAAATAAAAATAAACAAATAAATAAAAACTACAGGCTATTCAACTGAAGTATTACATCAATTATCAACTGATCATTTTTGGTAACTCATTAGTAAGGGTCTTAGAAAGTAAGAATTTAGTCAACTTTAATCAGAAGAAAGAGCGTGCACAATATTAAATGCTCAGTATCAACAATCTAGTCTAAAATTCTCTATTTGTGGAGAGGAAAAATTCATAGAATAAAATTAATTTAATTTTGATCATCTAACTCTTCTCTCCAAATAAACTTACAAAGAAATCAATTATTCTTTAAGAATGCTTGTTTAGTTACTTACTAAGACATCATTATTTACTGAGATAGTGCTTCAGTCAAATATGTTTGTGTTTTGGTTGAGGCAATAATCTCTTTTTGGCTGGGCTATTTCATTTGAGTATGGCTATAGTAATCCAATTTTCAGATGTTTAGTTACTTTGAAAAGTAGTATAATAACACTTCAGTATCTCAGAAGCTGAATCGAGAATGTGGACTCTGCATTAACGATGACCATTCCCAGTTACTTCAAGTAGTCTGTTTGTCTCCAACTGTTACATATCTTTTGGCTAGCACATTTACCTCTTTATTTCTTGTCCTTTATTCAGTAATCTTTGCCTCATCACCTACGATATAAATGAGACTATACTAGTTTTTGTGAGAAACAGAAAATTCTGAGATTCTTGTAATTTGTTTCAAAGTATTTCTATATAAATTGTCTCATTTTACTAAAAAATAACCTAATGGATGCAGAGAATATTTTTAATCACGTTTTCATTGTAAATTATCCAAAATCACATCTTTAGGTAGTAATAGAGCTGAGGCAAGAAACAAAACAACAACAAAAACAACAACACCCTCCCACACCTCCTCCCCCCCAAAAAAACAAACAAACTCTGGTCTTTACTTTTCTACTACATATTCACTAAAATAAGAACAAAAACAAATGACAATATAGCTTACAATACAATTGAGGAGCTAATACCCTTACAGAAAATTAGTTAAAGTTTAATATTTTTAAAAAAATTTCCAAATCTTTTCAAGCATTTCCTTTGGTGACACTAACCTGAGCATATACAAACTACATAATTAAACAAAATAACTTCTTGGGATTGGCCCACAATGCCATATCCCCAATGTTCTCATATGCCACTTAGAACTCCATCATTGTGAAGTGGCCTGAGTTGCTCTAAATTTTATGTGTGCTTTCCACTGTGCGTGTTAAAAAAGTATTCAATGTAGTCTCCTGCTGACTTGCTGCCTAAAGATTCCAAATGACAAGGTGGAGCATTTCACTTTTACCATCAGTGTTATTGTTGCTGTCAGTGCTGACTTTCTACAAAAGAGAAGCATTTTCATTGGCAAAAGAATTCATGCTGCTGGCTTGTATGTGCTCCCTCATGGACCCTCAGCTAGCCATTTCTCCTCTCCCCTTCTCATACTTTATTGTAAATTGCTCACATGGAGTTAAACTACACAGGAAGCTTTGATGATTGTTCCACTGCCAAGGTTTTCTCCACAAACTCTTGGTTTCCCCAGCCAAAGCCCAAATGCTCTCTTCATTCTTTTCCCTCTGTTGTTGTCCTGCCTATGGAGTCTCTTCACAAGGAGCAAGTGTCCTACCCCTCCTGATCCCCACTAACAACTACCCTTAAATTAAGTCAGCATCCTTGAACAAAATGTCTTATATATCCTTCTGGTTTACAGTATATGATTTAGTTGTCACACACACAAATCAAAAACATGCTAATATTGAGACCAACACCACAACAAAAGTAATACCAAGCATGACAAAAATAAGACCTTATATAAACAATGAGGACTGTGAGGTCAAGAGAAAAAGATAATCAATATGATCTGGACTAGAAAGCAGCAGTTCATAAGGAAGATGAAAGGTACCTTTACCACTGAAAAAAATCATATGAAGAGGTGAGGAAGGAATAAAATGGGTAGTCTTGGAGAGAAGAGTGTAAGCATTTTGATCACTTGATTATTTTGAACTAGGCTGTGCTTTTAAATAATTATATTCAGATACACTTTGCATGGTAAATGGACTAGTCTGAATGAATCAGAGTCTGCATGACAGATAATTGAATGGTTAGGTTGGAAATTTAGAATTGTGACAGTTTATAAAGTAATTAAATGTTAATGTGAGAATTTGCTGACTGTTACATGTCACATATTGGAGAAACAAGATGAAAAAAGCATGTCTTGAATATTTTTAGTCTAATGAAAGAGAGGATCATATGGAAAAATAAGAGTAAACTGTTGTAGGAGAAAAAGAGTATTAGGAAAGAGCATGAGGATTAGACCATAAAGATGAGTAGAAATTCACTAGGTAGAGGACACATGGAAGAACATTCAGGTAAAGAGAAGATCTTCTGTGTGAGTAGTAAGAATAGCAGCAGACAAATTAAGTGGGGACGTATGTGCAAAACTCTGAAGAAGATTCATGTAGAAAGGCAGAATGAGAACTGGTGGAAAGGAATTTTCTCCTTCATAATTTTTATTAACATTTCGTGTTATCCAATTATTCCAGAAGATTTTAAAAATTCATTTTGCAATCCTCTCCCACCTTAATTAGGGAACAATGGTCTTCACTCCTTCATGGGCTCTTATTTGAACACATCGTATACAAAGAAAATTGAAGCTGTGCAACTCAAGGCCAAAAATATGGTATGACAACCTGTTTATACAACTTCCAAGCTATAGAACATTCTGAAAGTAGGAAAATTACAAAGTAATTGTTTCACTATAGGATCTTTGTAAACACTTAAGGTGTAAATATTTCAGCTATTTTCTGCTCTTTCTGTATTTGCACAGAAAAATAAGAAGGCACAAATGGAACAGGGTTGATGTGGTATTCTCTCAAGATTATCTTTGTTTTCTAGTCTCTGCTCTAATTGGCAGTCGAATAAAATAAATCTGATTACAGAGTAATTGAAAGGACAACTCAAGTCTTTATCTATCCACAACCTCCAGACTGTGCAGGGCTATACTCTCCTTCCCCTCATTCTCTGTGGCTGTGTTCTTTCTTACAGAAAACCCCTGTCCTCTCTGCCTCCTCTCTGTTTGCCATTGCCTTCATCCACTCTTAATTCATTAATCATGTATGTGTTTTTTTTATTGGGAAACTGATGGAATATTATAATTTCATCTATTTTCCTTTTCTTTTAAAAAACAAAGAAACTTTGTGTTGGTTAGAACCTATTAAAATTCTCCAAAACAGAATGGTTCAAGATGGTGGAGTAGAACGATGTGTGCTAACTCCCTCTTGTGAGAACACAAGAATCACAACTAACTGCAGAACAGTCATTGACAGGAAGACACTGGAACTCACCACAAAAAGATACCCCACATCCAGAGAAAAAGGAGAAGAAGCAATGAGATGGACTAAGTAACAGGACTGGGGGAAGCAGAGGCTCCACTCTTGGAGGGCACACACAAAGTACTGTGTGCATCAGGACCCAGGGGAATGAGCAGTGACCCCATAGGAAAATGAACCAGACTTACCTGCTAGTGTTGGAGTGTCTCCTTCAGAGGTGGGGGGTAACTATAGCTCACCATGGGGACAAGGAAACTGGCAGCAGAAGTTATAGGAAGATTGCCTTGGCATGAGCCCTCCCAGAGTCCGCCATTAGCCTCACAAAAGACATGTGGCCTCCAGTGCTGGGTCACCTCAGGCCAAAATCCAACAGGGAGGGAACTCAGCTCCACCCATCAACAGACAAGCAGATTAAAGTTATACTGAGCTTTGCCCACCAGAGCAACAGGCAGCTCTATCCACAACCAGTCACTCCCATCAGGAAGCTTGCACAAGCCTCTTAGATAACCTCATCCACCAGAGGACAGACAGCAGAAGCAAGAAGAACTACAATCCTGCAGCCTGTGGAATGAAAACCACATTCACAAAAACATAGACAAAATGAAAAGACAGAGAACTATGTACCAGATGAAGGAACAAGATAAAACACCAGAAAAACAACTGAATGAAGTGGAGATAGACAAACTTCCAGAAAAAGAATTCAGAATAATGATAGTGAAGATGATCCAGGATCTCAGAAAAAGAATGGAGGCAAAGATCAAGAAGATAGAAGAAATGTTTAACAAAGACTTAGAAGAATTGAAGAGCAAACACCTAGAAGAATTAAAGAACAAACAGAGATGACCAATGCAATAACTGAAATGAAAACTACACTAGAAAAAATAAATAGCAGAATAACTGAGGCAGAAGAATGGATAAATAACCTGGAAGACAGAATGGTGGAATTCACTGCTGTGGAACAGAATAAAGAAGAAAGAATGAAAAGAAATGAAGACAGTCAAAGAGACCTCTGGGACAACATTAAACACACCAACATTTGTATTATAGGGGTCTCAGAAGGAGAAGATAGAGACAAAGGACCCAAGAAAATATTTGAAGAGATTATAGTTGAAAACTTCCCAAACATAAGAAAAGAAATAGGCACCCAAGTCAAAAAGTACAGAGAGTCCCAGTCAGGACAACCCAAGGAAAAACATACCGAGACACAAAGTATTAAATTGACAAAAATTAAAGACAAAGTAAAACTACTAAAAGCAACCAGGGGAAAATGGCAAATAACATACAAGGGAACTCCCATAAGGTTAATAGCTGATTTCTCAAAAGAAACTCTACAAGCCAGAAGGAAGTGGCATGATATATTTAAAGTGATGAAAGGGAAGAACCTACAACAAAGATTACTCTACCTGGCAAGGATCTCATTCAGATTCGATGGAGAAATCAAAAGCTTTACAGACAAGCAAAAGCTAAGAGAATTCAGCACCACCAAACCAGCTGTACAACAAATGCTAAAGGGACTTCTGTAAAGAGAAGAAAAGGACCTACAAAAACAAATCAAAAACAATTAAGAAAATGATAATAGGAACATACATGTTGATAATTACCTTAAATGTGAATGGATTAAATACTCTAATCAAAAGAGAGATACAAAATCAAGACCCATATATATGCTCTCTACAAAAGACCCACTTCTGTCCTAGGGACACATACAGACTGAAAGGGAAGAGATGGAAAAAGGTAATCCATGCAAATGGAAATCAAAAGAAAGCTGGAGTAGCAATACTCATATCAGATAAAATAGACTTTAAAATAAAGAATGTAGCACAGAGAGATCAGCTTGGTGCTTTGTGACCACATAGAGGGGTGGGATAGGGAGAATGGGAGGGAGACACAAGAGGAAGGGGATATGGGGATATATGTATATGTATATCTGATTCACTTTGTTATAAAGCAGAAACTATCAAAGCATCATAAAGCAATTATACTCCAATAAAGATTAAATAAATAAATAAATATTATTACAAGAGACAAGGAAGGACACTACATAACAATCAAAGGATCAATCCCAGAAGAAGATATAACAATTATAAATATATATGCACCCAACATAGGAGCACCTCAATACATAAGGCAAATGCTAACAGTTATAAAATAGGAAACAAACAGTAACACAATATTGTAGGGGATTTTAGCACCTCACTTACACCAAAGGACAGATCATCCAGATGGAAAACTAATACAGAAACACAAGTTATAAATGACACAATACAGCAGATTGACTTAATTGATATCTATAGGACATTCCATCTGAAAACAGCAGATTACACTTTGTTCTCAAGTGCACATTGAACATTCTTCAGGATAGATAATATCTTGGGTCACAAATCAACCCTCAGTAAATTTAAGAAAATTCAAGTCATATCAAGCATCTTTTCCGACCACAATGCTATGAGATTAGAAATCAATTATAGGAATAAATAATGTAAAAAACTAAAACACAAGGTCGCTAAATAATATGTTACTACATAAACAAGAGACCACTGAAAAAATCAAGGAGGAAATAAAAAAATACCTAGAGACAAATGTCAAAGAAATCATGATGATTCAACACCTATGGGATGCAGCAAAAGCAGTTCTAAGAGTGAAGTTTATAGCAATACAATCCTACCTCAAGAAACAAGAAACATCTCAAATACACAATCTAACCTTACACTTAAATGAACTAGAGAAAGAAGAAAAAACAATACCCCAAGTTAGTAGAAGGAAAGAAATCACAGAGATCAGAGCATAAATAAATGAAATAGAAAAAGAAAAATAACAAAGATCAATAAAAATAAAAGCTTGTTTTTTAAGAAGATAAACAAAATTGATAAACAATTAGTAAGACTCATCAAGAAAAAGAGGGAGAGGACTCAAATCAATGGTTATGAAGAACCTCGGGACAGGACAGGAATACAGATTCAGAGGTAGAGAATGGACTTGAGGACACAGGGAGGGGGAAGGGTAAGCTGGGACAAAGTGAGAGAGTGTCATGTACTTACATATACTACAAAATGTAAAATAAATAGCTAGTGGGAAGCAGCTGCATAACACAGGGAGATCAGCTTGGTTCTTTGTGACTACCTAGAGGGATGGGATAAGTAAGGTGGGAGGGAGACACAGGATGGAGGAGATATGGGGATATATGTATATGTATAGCTAATTCACTTTGTTATAAAGCAGAAACTAGCATGCCATTGTAAAACAATTATATTCCAATAAAGATGTTAAACAAAAATTTTCTGATAAAATATCCTGTAATCTCAAGCATGCATGGAAATAATTACCATCAAGATATTAGTTGAAAAAAAAAATAGAAATGAAGCAGGAGAAGTTACAACAGACACGACAGAAATACAAAGTGTCATAAGAGACTACTACAAGCAACTCTATGCCAACAAATATCAACAACCTGAAATAAATGGACAAATTCTTAAAAAGATATAAACTACCAAGACTGAACCAGGAAGTAATAGAAAATATGAAAAGATAAATCACAAGTAATGAAATCGAAATGGTGATTAAAAATCTTCCAAAAAAACAAAAGTCCAGGACCAGATGGCTTCACAGGTGAATTCCATCAAACATTTAGAGAAGAGCTAACACCCGTCTTTCTCAAACTCTTCCAGAAAACTACAGAGGAAGGAACACTCCCAAACTCATTCTATAAGGCCACCATCACCCTGATACCAAAACCAGACAAAGATACTACAAACAAAGAAAATTAGAGACCATTATCACTGAAGAATATAGATGCAAACATCCTCAATAAAATACTAGCAAAGAGAATCTAACAATACATTAAAAGGAACGTACACCATGATCAAATGGGATTTATCCCAGGTATGCCAGGATTCTTTAATATATGCAAATCAATCAATGTGATACACGATATTAACAAATGGAAGAATAGAAACCATATGATCATCTCAATAGATGCAGAAAAAGATTTGACAAAATTCAACACCCATTTATGATAAAAACTCTCCAGGCAGTGGGCATAGAGGGAAACTACCTCAACATCATAAAGACCATATATGACAAACCCACAGCCAACATCATTCTCAATGGTGAAAACCTGAATGCATTTCCTCTAAGATCATGAACAAGACAAGGAGATCTACTCTTGCCACTATTATTGAACATAGTTCTGGAAGCCCTAGACATGGCAATCAGCAAAATAAAAGAAATAAATGGAATACAAATTGGAAAAGAAGAGATAAAAGTGTCATTGTTTGAGGATGATATAACACTATACATAGATAATCCTAAAGATCCCACCAGAAAACTACTAGAGATAATCAATGAATTTTGTAAAGTAGCAGGATACAAAACTAATGCACAGAAATCTCTTGCATTCTTATACACTAACAACAAAAGATCAGAAAGAGAAATTAAGGAAACAATCCCATTCACCATTGCAACGAAAAGAATAAAATACCTAGGAATAAACCTACCTAAGTAGGTAAAAGACCTGTACTCAGAAAACTATAAGACACTGATGAAAGAAATCAAAGATGACAAAAACAGATTGAGAGATACGCCATGACTATTTTACCCAAAGCAATCTACAGAATCAATACAATCCTTAATAAATCACCAATGTCATTTTCTACAGGACTGGAACAAAAAATCTTAGGTTTTGTATGGAGACACAAAAGACCCTGAATAACCAAAGCAATCTTGAGGGAGAAAAATGGAGCTGGAAAAATCAGACTCCCTGACTTCACACTATACTACAAAGCTACAGTAATCAAGACAATATGGTACTGGCACAAAAAATAATATAGATAGATAGATAGATAGATAGATAGATAGATAGATAGATAGATATAGATATAGATCAATGGAACTGGATAGAAAGCCCAGAGATAAACCCACACACCTATGGTCCACTAATCTATGACAAAGGAGGCAAGGATATACAATGGAAGAAAGATGGTCTCTTCAATAAGTGGTGCTGGGAAAACTGGACATCTAGAGGTAAAATAATTAAATTAGAACACTTCCAAACACCATGAACAAAAATAAACTCAATACGGATTAAAGACCTAAATGTAAGAGCAGACACTATAAAACACTTTGAGGAAAACTTTGGAAGAACACTCTTTGACATAAATCGCAGCAAGATCTTTTTAGACCCACCTCATGGAGTAATGGAAATAAAATCAAAAAGTAAACAAATGGGACCTAATGAAACAAAAGATTTTGCACAGCAAAGGAAACTGTAAACAAGATGAAAAGACAACCCTCAGAGTGGGAGGAAATATTTTCAAACCAATCAACGGACAAAGGATTAATCTCCAAAATATATAAACAGCTCATGCAGCTCAATATTAAAAACAAACAACACAATCCAAAAATGGGCAGAAAACCTAAATCCACATTTCTTCAAAGAAGATATACATATTGCTAACAAACACATGAAAGAATGCTCAACATCACTAATCATTAGAGAAATGCAAATCAAACTACAATGAGGTATCACCTCACACCATTCAGAATGGCCATCATCAAAAATCTATAAACAATAAATGCTGGTAAGGGTGTTGAGAAAAGGGAACCCTCTTGCACTCTTGGTGGGAATGTAACTTGATACAGCCACTATGTAGAACAGTATGGAGGTTCCTTAAAAAACTAAAAATAGAATTACCATATGACCCAGCAATCACACTACTTGGCATATACCCAGAGTAAACCATAATTCAAAAAGACACATGCAACCCATTTTCATTGCAGCAGTATTTACAATAGCCAGGTCATAGAAGCAACATAAAAGCCCATCAACAGACGAATGGATAAAGATGTGATGCATATATACAATGGAATATTACTCAGCCATAAAAAGGAATGAAAGTGGGTCATTTGTAAAGACGTGGAAGAACCTAGAGACTGTCATACAGAGTGAAGTATGTCAGAAAGAAGAAAACAAATCTCTTATAAAAATGCATATATGTGGAATCTAGAAAAATGATACAGATGAACCGGTTTGCAAGGCAGAAATAGAGACACAGATGTAGAGAACAGACTTATGGACACAAAGGGGGGAAAGTGAGGAGGTGTACTGTTGGTGGGATGAGCTAGGAGATTGGGATTGACATATATACACTAACATATATAAAATAGATAACTTATAAGAACCTTCTGTATTAAAAAAATAAAATAAAATTCAAAAAAAATATTGAAAAACATTAATAACATGCAGTGATTGAGTGTGAAATATATAGACACTTATTCTTTACCTTGGAAACACAGACAATTGTCCATATATTTCTGAGTGTAAAATATTTTCATCTGTAAAATGGAGATAGCCACATCTACATCATGTGACTTTATAAAGGTTTAAATAATAATATGTAAAAAAATATATATATATATATACACACACATATATGTGTGTATTTGTCTCTGTATGTGTGGTAATTATATGAACACTACCTTATATTTGTAGATAGTCTACTCTATATGTTTGGCTGAATTGGAAGTGGAAAACATTCAGTGAAAAGAGAGAGAGCAGGCATTAGTTGTGGAACGTCTAAGCACCACTCTTCAAGGCTGACAGACATAAAAGGAGAGGCAGAGGAAGGTGGTTTGGATACGAAGGGCCTCAGATTGTAGTTTAGCTCTGAGAACATCCCTGACAATAGAACGGAGTGCTGCTGTGCAGAGATTCCTACCTTGGAAATAAATAGACCACAGTAGACAATCATTCTTAGGGCTGAGGCTGTCCTGAAAGCTAAAAGGCTACAGTGGATCCTGAGGGCACTTCAGCTAGAGCATTCCAGCTAACTACACTGCTTGCAAAAAGTTTTATCTTGAGAAATGGGATACACCTTACATGGTTGCCACTTATATAGAGAAAGAAACCAGCAATTACAAGTAGAATTCATGTTATTATTATTCAATAGCCCCCCCATATGATCACTGACAGATAAAAACCTTTCTGTTTTATAGAATACTTTGAAAGCATGGCAGATTTTTTTAAGTGTTCTTAAATGTCCATCTTTTGCTCAACATCTAAGGAAAGGCTGTCAGAACTCTGTGAACACACATCTGCTTAGTTTTCTCCTTCACCTGCATGATATCCTTAAACTATGGATCCTGTGATCAGGTCACTATTCAACAGAGATCCATTCTAAGTTACCTTTTTTTTTTTTTTTTTGCGGTATGCGGGCCTCTCACTGTTGTGGCCTCCCCCGTTGCGGAGCACAGGCTCCGGACGCGCAGGCTCCGGACGCGCAGGCTCAGCGGCCATGGCTCACGGGCCCAGCCACTCCGCGGCATATGGGATCCTCCCAGACCGGGGCACGAACCCGTATCCCCTGCATCGGCAGGCGGACTCTCAACCACTTGCGCCACCAGGGAGGCCCTAAGTTACCTTTTAATAAAACATTATACATATTTCAGTATGATAAAAATTGTGTATTCCAAAAGGACCTATGTCCTACATATGTTGAAATTTTATTTTGGAGGTGCCCACACACAGAATATGCAAAATATGATGCTTCCTTATATATTCCATTGAATTCTAATTCATTAGTAGTCTATCAGATTCAGTAGGCAACAAGTTACTTGTCAGCTACAAAAGGGTATAAATCAATAGGCAAGAAAGTAGGCTCATAGAGATAGTAAAACCCTTTTGACCTTGTCAAGAAGAAAGAGGGGTGGAGAGAATTGCTGATTCATGAAGGAAAACCTTCTTGAAGAGTTGAATGCTCAGGTTAAACTTTCCTCCTAGGCAGTACTAATTTGGCAGACAGATAGCAAACCATGGTAAATCTAAGCTGACATTGACCTTGCTGGCATTACCTGCAAAATCATCTCACACAAATTTTTCTCAAATAATTATTCCAATGCATTATACACAAAAAGGTGTCTATCAACAAATCTAGGGATGTTTAATTTTCCTTCGGCAAAAATTCACCAATCTTTTGCTACAGGGAGAGAAAAATTCAGCTACTCCCTGAAAGTTTTATGGCTTTGATTTTGTAGGAAAGAATAAGTGGCTCAATGGAAAACAATGCATTGATTTTATGGGAACTGTTTTACAATTCTGTAATATGTAGACACTGATAAAGATGTAAAAAATATTCTATATAGATATGCAAACAGATTCTGTCTTGTGGAGGAATAACCATGCTTCCCTGTGGAAAAAACTGTTATTTCTTGCACTTGTACATTCATTCTAATATCCATGGTCTATAAATATATCTGTTCTTTGGATTTGCTTTTGAAATGGTTCTAAAATCTGCATGATTTCCTCATGGATTAAAGAGTTAAAATTATTAAAGTGTTCATTTTTTATATCTGCCTGAGAGTCATAATATTAACTTTGTAAAAAAATCTTTGAACAATATGGCTTTTAATATCACATACTTATGAATACCTATTATCTTTTTGGATAGTTTCCTTATAAATCCCAATTTTAAATCATAGAAGTATGTATATTTAATTTACTTTCATTTATTCACCTATTCATCTTTTTTTTTTTTTTTTTTGCGGTATGTGGTCTTCTCACTGCTGAGGCCTCTCCCATTGCAGAGCACAGGCTCCAGATGCACAGGCTCAGTGGCCATGGCTCACGGGCCCAGGCGCTTAACGGCATGTGGGATCTTCCCAGACCAGGGCACGAACCTATGTCCCCTGCATCGGCAGGCAGACTTTCAATCACTGCACCACCAGGGAAGCCCCCCCATTCATCTTTTAATTGAACATCTAATACGTTCCACACAGTGTTAGAATTTCAGAAATTCACGGTAATTGTATCATGTGACCCTATACCTGATATGATGCAGCTAATATTTTCAGGCGGGAAATGCCTTATGAACAGATAAATTAAAATGCAACAGAGTATGTGTTAAAGGAGAGTAAAGGACAAAATGATTTCAAAGGAGAAGAAAATAAATCAAACAGCCAGTTCACTTTTAGGCCTTTGGGAAAGCTGTAAAACATGAGGTGGGGTTTTTAAATGGGTTTTAAAAATAGTACTTCATTGGAGAGGTGAGAAGACATGGCAGAGAAGAAAAACACATTTGAGTTTTACATTTGTGCTTTTGCCAAGAGCTTTATCAAGAACTTTAACAACTACAGTCAAATGACATAAAAATACAGCAGTAGTTGTAAAAGACAAACCCGGCATTATTTTTCTCACTTACTAGAATTTAAAGTACCAGAGAAGTGAAGTGAATTGCAAAAGGTCACAGAGCTAGATGGTAAAAGAGTGAGAACTAAACTTTTACTATTTCAATTCTTTCTTCCTCAAGACACTCCTGACAGTCAGAAGATGTAAGAACTCAGAGCAGACACTACTGGAACACTCAAAGTATAAAAACACAAGTACAATTAATTTTTTGAGGAAACTCCATATTACTTTCTATAATGACTATATCAATTTACATTCCCACTTACAGTGTACAAGAGCAGACTTTTCTCCACATCTTCACCAATATATATTATCTTTTGTTTTGTGATAATGTCCACTCTAATAGGTGTGAAGTAATAACTCATTGTGGTTTTGATTTGCATTTTCCTGAGAATTAGTGATGTTAAGCAATTTATTATATATTTGTCGGCCTTTTGTATATCTTCTTATGAGAAATGTTGATTCAGGTCCTTTGTCCATTTTTAATCAGATTATTCATTTAGGGGGTTTGTTTGTTTTTCCTATTTAGTTAAATTCCTTATATATTTTGAATATTTACCAACCCATTATCAGATATATGGTTGCAAATATTTTCTCTCATTCCATAAGTTGTCTCTTCACTCTGTTGATTTTTTCTTCTGCTATGCAGAAGCTTTTAGTTTGAAGAAATTCCATTTGTCTACATATGTTTTTGTTGCCTGTATTTTGGAGGTCATACCAAAAATTCTTTGCCCAGACCAATGTCAAGACTTTTTCCTGTGTTCCTCTAGTAGTTTTAGAGTTTTGGGTCTTATGCTTAAGTTTTTAATCTGTTTTGAGTTGATTTTTGTACATGGTGTGAGATAAGAGTTCAATTTCATTCTTCATATGGATATCCAGTTTCCCCAATATCATTTATTGAAGAGACTATCCCATTCCCATTGTGTACTCCTGGCACCCTTGTAGAAATCACTTGATTGTAACTGTGTCAATGTATGTTAGGGCTCTCTATTCTGTTCCATTGGTCTGTGTGGCTGTTCTTACGTCACTACTATACAGTTTTGGTTACTATAGTTTTGTGGTATATTTCAAAATCAGGCAGTGTGATGACTCCATCTCTGTGTCTTGCTCAAGAATACTTAGACTATTTGGGGTCTTTTGTACTTCCATATCAACTTTAGGATATTTTTTCCTATTTCTGTGGACAATTTCATTTGAATGTTGATAGAGATTGTATTGAATCTGTACATCACTTTGATTAGTATGGACGTTTTAACAATATTAATTCTTCCAATCCATGAACACAGGATATCTTTCCCTTTATTTGTGTCTTTTTAAATTTCTTTCATCAGTTGTTTGTTTGTTTGTTTTTATAGTTTCCAGTGTACAGAAGAGTCACTAGCCTGGTTAAATTTATTCCAAAGCATTTAACTGTTTTGATGCTATTGTAAATGAGATTGTTTTCTT
Organism: Mesoplodon densirostris; assembly: GCF_025265405.1. Taxonomy (NCBI): domain Eukaryota; kingdom Metazoa; phylum Chordata; class Mammalia; order Artiodactyla; family Ziphiidae; genus Mesoplodon; species Mesoplodon densirostris. The sequence continues at coordinate 28,184,310 of NC_082677.1, read as the reverse complement.
AATTTCTTTTCCACATAGTTTGTTTTTAGCATATAGAAACACCACTGAGTTTTGTATGTTAATTTTAAATCTTAAAAATTTAATGAATTTGTTTATTAGTTCTAAAAGTTTTTTGGTGGAGTATTTAGGGTTCGCCACATATAACATTATATCATATGAAAACAAAGATAATTTTACATATTCCTTTTTGATTTAGATGTCTTTTATTTATTTTTCTTGCCTGATTACTCTGGCAAGGACTTTTAATACTATGTTGAATGGAAGTGTTAAGAAGAGGCATTACTGTCTTGTTCTGCTCTTATAAGACAAGCTTTCAGCTTATCAACATTAAGTATGATTTTAGCTGTAGGTTTTTCCTATATGGCCTTCATTATGTTGAGGTACATTCTCTCTATACCTAATTTGTTGAGAGTCTTTGTCATGAAGGGACACAGAATTTTGTCAAATGATTTTTCTGCATCTATTGAGATGATCATGTGAGCTTCATCATTCATTTGGTTAATGTGGTGTATCACATTTACTTATTTGCATTATTTATATCATCCTTGCATCCCAGGGATAAATCCCACTTGATCATACAGTATGATCCTTTTAATGTGTTGTTTTTCTAATATGTTGTTAAGAAATTTTCCATCTATATTCCTCAGGGATAATGGCCTGTGATTTCTAGTAGTGTCTTTGTCTGACCTTGATATCGTAGTAATGCTGGTCTCATAAAATAAGTTTAGACTTGTGTCCTCCTCTTCTATTTTTTGGAAGAATATGAGGATTGGTGTTCATGTTTTTGATGTTTGGTAGAATTCACCTATCATGCTATCTGGTTCTTGGTTTTACCTTGTTGGATGATTTTCATTATTAATTCAATCTTCTTTCTTATTATTGGCTCATTCAGATTTTCTTTTCTTCATGATTTAAATTGGTAGGTTATATGTTTCCAGGAATTTGTACACTTCTACTAGGTTATTCATTTTTTTGGTATACAATTGTTCATAGTAATCTATTATAATCCTTTGTATTAATGTCTCTTCTTTCATAATTTTATAGTTATACTTTATATAATCTTAATAATTTTATTTGTCTCATTTTAATACTTATTCTAGCTATTTTTGTTAATTTTCTTTCTTTAAAAAAACAGCTCTTAGATCAACTGATCTTTTCTGTTGCTTTTCCATTCTCTATTTCATTTATTTATGTAGTAATCTTTATTATTTTCTCTCTGCTGCTAACATTGGACTTTGAGTTTTCATTTTTTCTCTAGTTTCTTGAGGTGTAAATTTAAGTTGTTTATTTAAGGTCCTTCTTTTTTTCTTAATGGAGGCAGTTATCCTTATAAACTCTCCTCTTAGAATTACTTTTGCTCCACACTGTAAGATAAGGTGTGCTGCATTTCCATTTTTGTTTGTCTCAATATATGTTTAAATTTTTTTTGATTCCTTCTTTGACCCATTGGTTGTTCAAGAGTGTGTTATTGCATCCCAAACAAATGGCAAAGCTGAAAGCTCACTACACTTTTACTTTTCCATGGGAGGAATCATGGGCTGAGGAGGTCTCCCTTGGCACTGAGCTGTGCTGCTTTAGGGGAAGGATAACGCAAGTAAAGTAAAACTGTCCTTCTTACCCTCTTCAATATGTGCATTCTTAGGGAAAGAACATTTAGGCAGAATGTTAGATCTATACAACATAATAAAAAAATAATGTACATCCACTGTTTCATAAAGTTTTGTCTTTATTTGCAAGTTCCCACTACTTGTCCATATTTTTATTGTAGTTAAATTCTACTTGATTAATTTTATAAATAATTATGATTTAGAAATCTCAAGACATTTTAAACATAGATATTTTTACTATAATCCATAAGGTAAATTGTTCAATTGTGTTCTTATATCTATTGAGGAAATAAATAATAAAGTAATTTCAGAGATATAAAGCCAACATCTATTTTAACCTTGTAATAATATTCATTGGATGCCTCAAATATAGAAAATGTAATGGTGTTTGCCAGGTGCAGAGCAAGGAATAAAATAATATTCCATTCTCTTGGAATTTGTAGTCTATATAAAGAGATAGATAATGCATAAATAAACAAACAAATAAAGGAGACCCTAAGAAGCTTGTTTGGTAAATGTTTTGAATTTGGGACTAAAGACAGAACTAATCTTGAGAGCTAATACATACCCTATAAGACATCAAGAAGACTCTATTTCCTTGAAAGTAAGTTACACAATGCTGGATGGGTCTTGTCATTAAAGTAAATCTAGCAGCATGGGTGATCTGTGATAATAGAGAGAGTGTCCTTGTAGATATGTTGTTTGATCCTATTAAATGGAAAAGATAGTGAAATTGAAGAAGATAACTTACTTTCAGTATCTATAGTGCATGCTTCTGACAGAGAAAAGTGACAAAAAAAAATGAAGTAGAGTGAAGAATAGAAAGCAGCAAACAGCAGATAATACTAACAACCTTTTATATAATGGAATTAGAGTAAGCTACTGCAATGTCAAAAGTGCTAAAAAACTGAGTGGAAAATATTCCAGGGCAATCTCAGAGATTTTCAAGAAAATGTTTAAAATCACAAATTTGAATCAAAGCTATAGGCGGCCTGTCCTTTACCTTGGATTTTTTTTTAAATCACCTAGCCATAATTATGCAATGGCTCTAACAATTAGAAACAGACTTCCACAGTACCTATGCACATCAAAACTCGAGAGACTGTGATAGCTTAATGTAGATTCAAGACAAAAATCTACACACAAAGGGAAAAATCAAGCTGGTTTCACGGGGTGTAATTTAACGCCCTTAAAGTGCAGAACCATATCTAGAACATTCTGGAGAAAATAAAATGTGAATTAGGTTAAGCTCTTTTCTTTACAAAGGCAAAAGATAGACATTTCAAAGTATCAGAGGATGTAATACCATCTTAACAAATCACCTGCATAACAAACTCCTTAGAACCATAGTAAGAAGTTATTTTTGATGAACAGGGCATTAATGGTTGCAGTATCAAATAAGAAAAAAATGAGTTTTTATGACTGATTCTTTAGTTTTAGAAAATTATCATGACAGGGTAGATAGATTCAACAGAGGTATTGATACAGGACACTATGCTGAAATTATACTATTTGGTTATGTGCTTCTCTGTCTAAGACCTGAAGCTTTTGGATCTAGGAGAGAAGGTCCTTCTGTTCAGTCCTCCATTCATGATCACTCTTCTATAGACAAGTCTGAGTTTTATCCGGTGCTCATGTGTTTAGGTATCTCCATGTAGCTTACAGTATTTAGCCTATCTTATGTACCTGAAAATATCTTGCTCAGATAATTTCACAGGAAGGTGGACTTCAGTTCTGTTGTCCCCTTCAAATGCAATTTTCTTGGTACAGTGTATTTGTATGAGGTTTTAATCATTCAGCACATAGCAGATGGATAAGAGCAAATTCCCAACTACAGGTACCATACCTTCCTTGGCATGTGTTATGTCTCCATGTTTGTCTTAGATGTTCTATGCTTAAGTCTTTTAACTACACTGTTGCAATTTGCTGGATCTTTTCAACAAAGTGTATGGATACTTCAATAGGGTCCTAAGACAAAAGATAGAAGAAATCACCCTGTGATAAGAGGTCACACTTGGCTAGATTATGATGCCCACTTATTTAGTCAAACACTAGTCTAGTTGCTGCTATGAAGGTATTTTGTACATGTGAATCATGTTTACTATTAGTAAAGGAGATTACTTCCCTCTCTTCAACGAGGGTAATTCAACTCCCAGGATTCAAGTAAGAAACTTTGCATCTGCATGATGACACAAGGGTTCCCAAGCCTAAAATTATTCAGAAAACCACTGTACTAAAGAGAAGATATTAGAAGGTGAGTCATGGATCTGCCCACCTCGGAGAGGGCATGTGTGGCAAGTCTGTGTGATCATGGTCCCGATAAATAGACTCATATCCTTTGCAAATCTGGTATGGTTGTGAAAATCCCATGTTAAGTATTGACCATCGTAACTGGAGACCTTCCAGACTGCCATCAGTTTCATCTATTTTGTTTCTCTATAACCCTATATCTTATGTGCCTGGCTCTGAAAACACACTTGTCTCTACATTCACATATCAAATTTACCTAAGCCACCTCTATTTGTAATGAACTATTTTGAATAATTATTCCACTATGACTTGAGCATCTACGCTCTACTCTCTTTAATGAATTGTAGATATGAAATTCTTCAAGGGATCTTTGTTCCGGTCCTTCAGGACCAACTGTCTAAACCTGTCTCCTCACACTTTAAACATCTTAGTTCTTTAAAAGTTAAATAAAAATCCATTTTAAAAATGAACATTTTTCCATTTGTTAGGAGAACCTACAAAGCTTTGGACACAAGTTCAACTATCTCAACCACTTGAGTTTATTTTTAATCATATATTTCTCTTAAGGTAATTCCCTTAAGATGATGTTTAACAAATTGATGTTTTAGCTAATTCATACATTCTTTTAATAGTGAAACATGAAGTCATTTTTTCTCCTTTTTCTTTATTCATTAGAAATCATGTTATTTGAAGTGACTTGGTTATTTGAAGCTGCTATCAGAAAGAAAAGCTAATTTTTTTCTATCCCTGTCATCACAAGTACCTTTCATAACCAATTATTCGTTTTTTCTGATTCCTAGGGTTATATCTAATTTACTCAAATATCCTCATGGTCATTTTTCTTCTCTTTCTTTTTTGTGTCTGGCATACATCTTTAATAACCTCATGTTCTTTTGGTTATATATATACATATAAATGTATATCTTTCTGTGTTTATAGATATGCCTGACATAAAGTATAAATCTATGGATAATTTATTAAAAACTGATTTTAGAAGTTAAAATAAATTTAATTCCTATATGTGCCTTAGGCTTTAAAATGGTCTTTTCTCTATGTGTATGTATATGTTAATGTGTTAATGTGTATATTATCTTCATTTTCATAGAAATCTCTGTAATCCTTGTTGATTGATTTAAATATTTCTGTGTATACCCCTCTTAGAAATACAAAGCATCTTGCATTTCCCTCCTCACTAATAATTATATTTATTTCTTTTGATTATGCCATTAAAAATTTAATTTTTCCTGAAGTTGTTAAGTATCTTAAATCTATTCATTGTTCTTCAGTTTATATGTCTCTTTTTGCATTTCTCATCTCTTAAGTTATACTCTTCTATGCAGGCTTAGAAAAACCTACACATGAATTTATTATTATTTTATTTTTACAAATTCTAGCACAATATTTGACTTGTCAACAAATACCAGAGTTAGTTGAAAATAAAAGGAACAACCACATCTCTAAACTCTAACTTTCCAAAGGAATATAGTGCATGCCGTTCCCAGTTGGACATTGTAATGTCCGAACCATATTAATTGGGAAGCTTCCAATGACACAATTACTTTAGCTCTTTCTTTGGTTTTTGGCTGCCAGAATTCTGTCTACCTCACACTGTACTTTGATTATGTGCACCGATCATTATTGCCATTTTACCATCTTATTGTGTAAAGCATTTCATCCTCTCTGCTATTATAACTAATCCGACCATGTTTTGTAGCAGCACATGATAGGTATCCACATCCAGTCCTAGTTTATCTTCAAGCATTCTCCATGCATACTCTATTTTTATTAGCCTTTGGAAGATTTTAGATCAAGAAATCAATATTGCAGAGCATCACACATAGCAATCTTCAGTGTAAAAATCAAGTGTGCTGATCAAGAATTTGCATTATCAGAATTCTATTTTGATTTTCTATTCTAAATGTCAGACGTTTTGAATCTAATCCAAGGGATTCCAGTGGATACATTTTGGGCATCTTCATAAAATCTTATATATAAATAAATAAAATATGTGGTGTTGGGAACAATTCTTGTCTTCAGATCAAATGTGTCACTATGGGCTCTCTGAAACACCAGAAAGTGTCTTGCTTATTCACCATCAGTGCTTGCTATAGATGCCACTTTCTTCCCTATTTGCCTCATTTGCCATTCCAGCTTTCTGTTAATCATATCCTGATGCTGATGATATTGGAATCAGACAATGCTGTTGAAGTTTTCCAAAGGTTCTGTTAACTATTTTTGCTGTTGATACAAAAGACATATTGATTACAATAACTTAGTATATTTATTGTAGAATAAATGCATGATCTCTGTAGTAGTCCATTAACAAAACTATCTTTAGGATATTGTGTCTCTCAAAAGATTCAGTAAGACACAAACTACATGTGTACCAAACAATTTAAGCATTTAACAGTGATGCAGCAAGAAATTATTTTCCGTGGTGATAGACTATTTTTGTTCCTCCTCCTAGTGAAGTGAGAATATCTAAGCACAAGGTCTTGGCAGGAGAGAGCTGTAGGAATATGTGAGAAAATGAAGAATGAGACCAGTGAGGTAGGAAGTAAACTAGGAGCACACTATGTCCTTGAAATGAAGAATCTTTTTTTGAGAATGGGAAATAGGGGAGACCTTCAAGATGGCGGAGGAGTAAGATGTGGAGATCACCTTCCTCCCCACGACTACATCAGAAATACATCTACATGTGGAACAACTCCTACAGAACAGCTACTGAACACTGGCAGAAGACCTCAGACTTCCCAAAATGTAAGAAACTCGCCCACGTACCTGGGTAGGGCAAAAGGAAAACACAGAGACAAAAGAAGAGGTATGGAACCTGTACCTTGGTGAGGGAGCTGTGAAGAAAGGAAAGTTTCCACACACTAGGAAGCACCTTCACTGCTGGAGACAGGGGGTGGTGGTGGGTGGGGAAGCTTCAGAGCCATGGAGGAGAGCATAACAACAGGGGTGCAGAGGGCAAAGTGGAGAGAGTCCCACAAAGAGGATTAGTGCTGACCATCACTCACCACCCTGAGAGGCTTGTCTGCTCACCTGCTGGGATAGGGGGAGGTTGGGAGCAGAGGCTCTGGCTTCGGAGGTCAGATCCCAGGGAGAGGACTGGGGTTGGCTGCATGAACACAGCCTGAAGGTGGTTAGTGTGCCACGGCTAGCTAGGAGGGAGTCTGGGGAAAATTCTGGAACTGCCTAAGAGTCAAGAGAACACTTTTTCAGGGTGCACGAGGAGAGGGGATTCAGAGCACTGTCTAAATGAGATCCAGAGAAGGGCGTGAGGCATGGCTATCATCTTGACAACAGAGAAGAGCATGGAATGCTAAGGCTGTTGCTACAGCCACCAAGAAGCCTGTTGTGCAGGTACAAGTCACTATCCACAAATCCCCTCCAGGGAGCCTGCACAGCCTGCCATTACCAGGGTCCCATGATGTAGGGACAACTTCCCCAGTAGAACACACGGCACACCTCAAACAGTTGCAACATCATGCTGGCCTCTGCTGCCACAGGCTCGCCCCGTATTCCATACCCCTCTCTCCCCCTGACCTGAGGGAGCCAGAGGCCCCTAGTCAGCTGCTCCTTTAACCCCATCCTGTCTGGGTGGGAGCAGACACCCTCAGCTGACCTACACGCAGAGGCAGGGTCAGATCCAAAGTTGAACCCCAGGAGCTGTGTGAAACAAAGAAGAGAAAGGGAAATTTCTCCCAGTAGACTCAAGAGCAGCAGATTAAATCTCCACAATCAACCTGAAGTACCCTGCATATGTGGAATACCTGAATAGACAACGAATCATCCCAAAATTAAGGCAGTGGACTTGGGGAGCAAATGTAAACTTGGGGTTGTCTCTATGTGACTGACTGGTTTCTGCTTTTATGTTTATCCTACTTTAGTATTTAGAATTTATTATCATTGGTAGATTTTTTTATTGATTTGGTTGCTCTTTTCCTTTTCCTTTATATAAAGATATATATGTTTTTTTTCCTTTTTCTCTCTTTGTGAGTGTGTATGTGTATGCTCTTTTGTGTGATTTTGTCTGTATAGCTTTGCTTTTACCATTGGTCCTAGGGTTCTGTCAGTACTTTTCTTTTATTTTTTAGTATATTTTTTTTAGCACTTGTTATCATTGGTGGATTTCTATTTTGGTCTGGTTGTTCTCTCCTTTCTTCCTTTTTTCTTTTTGTTTGTATTACTTTATAATTTTTAATAATGTTTAAACTTTTTTATTTTAACAACTTTATTTCTTTTTATTTTATTTTTTTCTTCTTTCTTTCTTTTTTTTTCTCCCTTTTCTTCTGAGCCTTTTGGCTGAACTCTGAGGCACAGACTCTCCCTCGCAAGTGGGAGAGTCAAGTTCAAGTTATTCATCCACCAGAGACCACCCGGTTCCATGTAATATCAAATGATGAAATTATCCCAGAGATCTCCATCTTAATGATAAGACCCAGCTCTGCTGAACAACCAGCAAGCTACAGTGCTTGACACACTATGCCAAAAAACTAACAAGACAGGAACACAACCCAACCCATTAGAAGAGAAGCTGCTTAAAATAATAATAAGGTCATACACACCCCAAAATACACCACCAGATGTGGTCCTGCCCACCAGTAAAAGAAGATCCAGCCTCATCCACTAGAACACAGGAACAAGTGCCCTCCACCAGGAAGCCTAAAAAACCCAGTGAACCAACATCAACCATTGGGGGTAGACACCAAAAACAAAGGGACCTACAGCCTGTGAAAAGAAGACACAAGCACACTAAGTTAAACAAAATGAGAAGGCAGAGAAATATGCAGCAGATGAAGGAGCAAGGTAAAAACACCCACCAGACCAAACAAATGAAAAGGAAATAGCCAATGTACCTGAAAAAGAATTCAGAGTAATGATACAAAAGATGATACAAAATCTTGGAAATAGAATGGAGAAAATACAAGAAATGTTTAACAACGACCTAGAAGAACTAAAGAATAAAGAAACAATAAATTAAATTAAAATTTTTCTAGAAGGGATCAATAGCAGAATAACTGAGGCAGAAGATCAGATAAGTGACTGGGAAGATAAAATAGTGGAAATAACTACTGCAGAACAGAATAAAGAAAAAAAGAATTGAGGACAGTCTTAGAGACATCTGGGACAACATTAAACACAACAGCATTTGAATTATAGGGGTCCCAGAAGAAGAACAGAAAAAGAGGGGACTGAGGAAATATTTGAAGAGATTATAGTTGAAAAATTTCATAACATGGGAAAGGAAGTAGTCAATCAAGTCCAGGAAGCACAGAGAGTCCCATACAGGATAAACATGCCAAGGCACATATTAATCAAACTATTAAAAAATTAAATACAAAGAAAAAATATTAAAAGCAGCAAGGGATAAACAACAAACAACATACAAGGGAATACCCATAAGGTTAAAGCTGACCTTTCAGCAGAAACTCTGCAAGCCAGAAGTCAGTGGCAGAACATATTTAAAGTGATGAAAAGAGAAGAAACAAAAACACAGACTACTCTACCTACTAAGGATATCATTCAGATTTGACAGAGAAATTAAACCTTTACTGAAAAGCAAAAGCTGAGAGAATTCAGCACCTCAAAACCAGCTTTACAACTAATGTTAAAGGAAATTCTCTAGGCAGGAAACACAAGAGAAGAAAATGCCTACAATAACAAACCCAAAACAATTAAGGAAATGGTAATAGGAACATACATATCAAAAATTACCTTAAATACAAATGGATTAAATGCTCCAACCAAGAGACATAGATTGGCTGAATGTATACAAAACAAGTCCAATATATATGCTGTCTACAAGAGATCCACTTCAGACCTAGGGACACATACAGACCAAAAGTGAGAGGATGGAAAAAGATATTCCATGCAAATGAAAATCAAAAGAAAGATGGAGTAGCAATAATCATATCAGACAAAATAGACTTTAAAATAAAGACTATTTCAAGAGACAAAGAAGGACACTACATAATGATCAAGGGATCAATCCAAGAAGATATAACATGTAAATATTTATGCACCCAACATAGCAGGACCTCAATACATAAGGCAAATGCTAACAGCCATAAAAGGGGAAATCCACAGTATCACAAACATAGTAGGGAATTTTAACACCCCACTTTCACCAATGGACAGATCATCCAAAATGAAAAAAAATAAGGAAACACAAGCATTAAATGATGCATTAAGCAAGATGGACTTAAATGATATTAATAGGACATGTCATCCAAAAGCAACAGAATACACTTTCTCCTCAAGTGCTCATGGAACATTCTCCAGGGTAGATCATATCTTGGGTCACTAATCAAGCCTTGGTAAATTTAAAAAAATTGAAATTGTATCAAGTATCTTTTATGACCACAATATTATGAGGGTAGATATCAATTACAGGGAAAAATATCTGTAAAAAATACAAAAAAATGGAGGCTAAACAATACACTACTTAATAACCAAGAGATAACTGAAGAAATCAAAGAGGAAATCAAAAGACACCTAGAAACAAATGACAATGAATACACAATGACCCAAACCCTATGGGATGCATCAAAAGCAGGTCTAAGAGGGAAGTTTACAGGAATACAATCCTACCTCAAGAAACAAGAAACATCTCAAATAAACAACCTAAACTTACACTTAAAGCAATTAGAAAAAGAAACCCCCCCCCAAAGTTAGCAGAAGGAACAAAAACATAAATATCAAATCAGAAATAAATGAAAAAGAAATGACGGAAAGGATAACAAAGATCAATAAAATCAAATCTGGTTCTTTGAGAAGATAAACAAAATGGATAAACCATTAGCCAGACACATCAAGAAAAAAAGGTGGAAGACTCAGATCAGTAGAACTAGAAATGAAAAAGGGGAAGTAAAAAATGACACTGCAGAAATACAAAGGATCATGAGAGATTACTACAAGCAACTATATGCCAATAAAATGGACAACCTGGAAGAAGTGGACAAATTCTTAGAAAAGCAAAACTTTCCAAGACTGAACCAGAAAGAAATAGAAAATATAAAGAGATGAATCAGAAGCACTGAAGTTCAGACTGTGATTAAAAATCTTCCAACAAACAAAAACCCAAGACCAGATGGCTTCACAGGTGAATCCTATCAAACATATAGAGAAAATCTAACACCTATCCTCCTCAAGCTCTTCCAAAATATAACAGAAGGAAGAACACTCTCAAACTCATTCTATGAGGACACTATCACATGCCAAAACCAGAGAAAGATGTCACAAAGAAAGAAAACTACAGGCCAATATCACTGATGAACATAGATGCCAAAATCCTCAACAAAACACTAGTAAAGAGAAGCCAAAGTACATTAAAAGGATCATACACCATGATCAAGTGGAGTTTATGCCAAAAGTACATTAAAAGGATCATACACCATGATCAAGTGGACTTTATACCAGGAATGCAAGGATTCTTTAATAAATGCAAATCAATCAATGTGATACACCATATTAACAAATTGAAGGAGAAAAAAACATAAGAGCATCTCAGTAGATGCATAAAAAGATTTTGACAAAATTCTACACCCATTTATGACCAAAAACCCGCCAGAAAGTAGGCATGGAGTGAACTTACCATAACTTAATAAAGACCATATATGACAAACACACAGCAAACAACGTTCTCAATGGTGAAAAATTGAAACCATTTTCTCTAAGATCAGGAACAAGACCAGAGAATCCACTCTCACCACTATTGTTCAAAATAGTTTTGGAAGTTTTAGCCACAGCAATCAGAGAAGAAAAAGAAATAAAAGGAATACAAATTAGAAAAGAAGAACTAAAGCTGTCACTGTTTGCAGATGACCTGATACTACACATAGAGAATCCTAAAGATGCTAACAGAAAACTCCTAGAGCTAATCAATGATTTTGGTAAAGTAGCAGAATACAAAATGAATGCACAGAAATCTCTGGCATTCCTATACACTAATGATGAAAAATCTGGAAGAGAAATTAAAGGAACACTCCCACTTACCATTGCATCAAAAAGAATAAAATACCTAGGAATAAACCTACCTAAAGAGACAAAAGACTTATGTGCAGAAAATTATAAGACACTGCTGAAAGAAATTAAACAAGACATGCCATGTTCTTGGATTGGAAGAATCAACATTGTGAAAATGACTATACTACCTAAAGCAATCTATAGTGTCAGTGCAATGCCTATCAAATTACCAATTGCATTTTTTTTTACATAACTAGAACAAAAAATCTTAAAATTTGTATGGAGACACAAAAGACCCTGATTAGCCAAAGCAGTCTTGAGGGAGAAAAACGGAGCTGGAGGAATCAGACTTCAGACTATACTATAAAGCTACAGTAATCAAGACAGTATGGTACTGGCACAAAATTAGAAATATAGATCAATGGAACAGGATAGAAAGGCCAGACATAAATCCATGTACATATCACCTTATGTTTGATAAAGGAGACAAGAATATACAATGGAGAAAATACAGCCTCTTCAATAATTGGTTCTGGGAAAACTGGACAACTACATGTAAAAGAATGAGATTAGATCACTGCCTACCACCACACCAGTTTATAACGCAAAAATAAACTCAAACTGGATTAAAGACTTAAATGTAAGAGCAGAAACTCTAAAACTCTTAGAGGAAAACTTAGGGAGAACACTCTATGACATAAATCACAGCAAGATCCTTTTTGACCCACCTCCTGTAGAAATGGAAAGGAAAACAAAAATAAACAAGTGAGACCTATTGAAACATAAAAGCTTTTTCACAACAAAGGAAACCATAAACAAGATGAAAAGGCAAACCTAGAACTGGAGAAAATATTTGCAAATGAAGCAACTGACAAAGGATTCATCTTCAAAATTTACAAGCAGCACATGCACCTCAATATTAAAAAAAAAAAAAAAAACCCAATCCAAAATGGGCAGAAGACCTAAATAGACATTTTTTCCAAAGAAGATATACAGATTTCCAGCAAATACATGAAAAGATGGTCAACATCACTAATAATTAGAGAAATGCAAATCAAAACTACAATGCGGTATCACCTCACACCATTCAGAATGGCCATCATCAAAAAATCTACAAACAATAAATGCTGGGGTGGGTGTAGAGAAAAGGGAACCCTCCTGCACTGTTGGTGGGAATGCAAATTGATACAGCCACTATGGAGAACGGTATGGAGGTTCCTTAAAAACTAAAAATAGAACTACCATATGACCCAGCAGCCTCACTTCTGGGCCTATACCTCGAGAAAACTATAATTCAAAAAGAGTCATGTACCACAATGTTCAATGCTGTTCTATTTACAATAGTCAGGATATGGAAGCAACCTAAGTGTCCATTGACAGATGAAGGGATAAAGAAGATGTGGCACATATATGCAATGGAATATTACTCAGCCATAAAAAGAAATGAAATTGAGTTATTTGTAGTGAGGTGGATGGACCTAGAGACTGTCATACTGAGTGACGTAAGTCAGAAAGAGAAAAATAAGTACTGTATGCTAACACATATATATGGAATCTAAAACAAACAAACAAACAAACAAAATAGTTCTGAAGAACTAGGGGCAGGAGAGGAATAAAGACACAGAAGTAGAGAATGGACTTGAGGACTCTGGGAGGGAGAATGGTAAGCTGGTACGAAGTGAGAGATTGGCATTGACTTAAATATACTACCAAATGTAAAACAGATAGGTAGTGGGAAACAGCCACACAGCACAGACAGATCAGCTCGGTGCTTTGTGACCACTTAGAGGAGTGGGAGGGAGGGGGACGTAAGAGGGAAGAGATATGGGAACATATGTATATGTACAGCTGATTCACTTTGTTATGAAGCAGAAACTAACACACCATTGTAAAGCAATTATACTCCAATAAAGATGTAAAAATATAAAAAAGAAAAAAGAATGGGAAATAATTATTAGATTTAGGAAAGAGGTGATTATTAAGGTTTCATGAGAGTACTTTTTGTAAAAGCATGGAGATAGAGGTTTATTGGATTTGTTCCAAAAAGAAGAAGAGAAAAGGGATTGGAAATAGTTCCTATAGTCAACATGTTATAAAATTTAATGATAAAGAAGAGCAGCAGTGATAAATGGAAAGGGATGGAAAATCAGACTATGTTTTCCTTATAATATTAAGAATAAAAGAGCATATTTGTATTTTTGATGAGGCTGATATAATAAGAAGAGAAAAATTGATACAGGAGAACAACAGATAGGTTACTGAAGTTAGTGATGCTAAGTAAGTGAGAAAACTGGAATCTAGTTCAGAAGAGGAAGGCTGGCCCTAGATTAGTGTCAGACAGTTCTTCCACAGCAGTAGAAAAAAAGGCAGGGTGAATGGTCACAGAAGGATACACGTGGGTTGATTTGGTGAGAGACAGTCATGGAAATTTTCTAGTTTTTGCTTTAATTTTTTAATCAAATAGGAAAAAGCACTATAGACTGGATAGGTGAGAGAAGTTGGAAGTTTAAGTAGTAAAGAGAAAGCATGAAATAACCTTGTATACGGTGGGAGAGAGATTGAATGTAGTAGAAAGATGTGGTGTGGAAGCTGGCTATTAAGGCTGATGTTCTTATCAGTCTCAATTTTTTTTCTTCAAGTTTGCTGTCTTGGTGGGCTTTGAGGATTGTTGAATTCAGGCAAAAATACAAAGAGTAAGTTAAATGGAAAGATGGCTGGTAATTTCAACAAAGTGAGATCCTTGATAGTGAGAATTTGAAGAGTTTGCAATTATTGGTCATGACAGGTTTATGGCTATGACCGAAGGAGATAGAATACAGGACAGTGTTCCTAGAGGAGTGGTCAAAGAACTAAAGATCACGTTTCAGTTGATCATAAATATGGAGTTGAAATCAAGAAGGATTCTATCCTGTTAAGATTATATATAGGTAATCAATCAGTCGTGCTCTGCAGCAACTATTTGAAATTGTTTCCTAAATTATTTTCTTAGATACACTTTTTTCCTCTCAAGATATAGCCTAGAATACATCCAGTAATTATTTTTTAAATACATTTCCCCTTTCTTTTTTGATATGCAGATATAAACCACAGTTATTGCCTCAGGTGTACCCTTTCAACTGTGTCCTAATAACATACCTTGGGATTCCTAATAGTAGAACAAGATCCCCCAAACGAACTGGAAAGAGACTTTGAAGCGTAACTGGCAGAAGCCTCATCAATTTAGACTGCTTAGATACCTCTCTGATGTTGAATGATGGAATCCAGCCCCATCCCCATGCCCCAGCGAAGACTGCCTGACCAGAGCTGATCTACTCTCCAGTGAAATCTAAAGAAACAATTACCGCAGATATCATGCATCAAGTTGAGAAGAGGAGTGGAGAGGCCAAAGCATTGTTTTTCTGAGTCTTTATCAGTCTCAACAGATTTTTAAAAAATTTTTTCCCTAGACACTATTTTCTAGATTCTGAAGAGACAACGTCTTTTGGATACAGATACATACTTGTTCTTCCCTAGCTGCCGAGGAGACCCAAAAGCCCAAATTGGTTCTGGCACAGCTCCTGAAACGGGGTATGTGACTTATGCTTAACAAGAATTCAGTTTCCTAATCTCAAGGTTGAGAGGAAGTGAAAGTTTCCACAGAAAGCTGCAGCACGTTAAGGTTGAGTTCGCCTGAAATTATTTGTATGATGACTATGAGCTGAGGGCTCATCTTTGAACCTTACTGAGATTCTTAAAAGCAGGAAAAGTGAGGAAGAATCTGTCCCCTTTCTTTCCTTCCTGCTTCAGTGTTTCCCTACCCTACCTCATAAATAAGCTCAGCACAAAATCGTCTCCATTTTTCTTAAACAAGGAAGAAGAAACTTCAAGGTAGAGGGAGTTTCTTAGCTTTGTCTGAATTCACCATAACTTTATCCAGAGCCTGGAACTTTTAACTCCAGCTTGAGGATGCTGGCTGGAGAGGCCAGGCTCTTCCCAAGTCCTTACATTTCTTTATTAAAGCTTTCAAGATTTTACAGACACCCAGCAGATTATTTTGGTTCAATACTTAAAACTTTTTGGTGATTCCCTTTCTTTACTTACAAGGGAATGCAGGAGCTCATCTCTAGAAGGTTCCATAGATTCCTTTCTGGACATTCTTCATCCTCTATAGTCCATCTTTTTGGGATCTGCGTGACAGTTTTCTTCTCCATGGGTGAGCCATGCTTGATGAGCATCAGCTTTCTCATTGCCTGGCATAATGCAACTCCTCCTAAAAATGTCAGCTTATGCTTAGTTACTATAGAAAGCTTTCTAAGCCAGGTGAGTTTTCCTTGTCCTACAGTGTCAGAATCTCTTCTACTTAGCTCCACTGTCTTAGCTTTCTTCATCCTTATTGTAATTTATGGTGAAATGTCATTTCTGCCACTGCATCTAAGTGATCATGACAGCAACAGGAGTCTCGGTCTTCCTGACTGCAGTATTTCCTATGCTTAGCACACTATTCCTGATGCATAGTTCTCACACTAAAAAATGTTGAATAAATTAATTAAATAGATCAATAAATAACTGATTCTGCTTGTTTATTTTATGACGACTTCTTACACCTGAACTGCTGAATTTGGTGTCTAGCTTTTCCTACCCAACTTTTACTGAGACTACTCTCATGATTATTGCTGAAAATTTGTACTCCTCACAGGGGCATTTAGTGAGATGATTCTTTTATATTTTATTGCACTGTGATTCAATTCCTTCATCCTATGTTTCAAACGTAAGCTCTAGGAAGATATGTAAGTTTAGCCATAATTTTACTTCATTCTTTAATTATTGTGAATTTTATTTCTAATTGTCAAATCAAGTTTTCTATAATTTCTATAATTTATAAGTCTAATCATGATATCTTTCTAACAGCTGGAAATGATATTTCAAACTCTAATATTTAGCTACAGATACATATACAAATAAGTGTCTATTTTTTTAAACAGTTCAGCCAAAATTTTCATCACCTTTTTCTCCAACTATGGAAATATGATCTTTGACACCACTCTCTTCTTTTTGAGACATTTTCTGATCGCCATACCACACTACCACCATGTTCTACCCCACTCTGGATCAGTTGCCAAATTTACCAGTTATGTTAGTGCTTCAGTGACTGATACTCTTTACTGCACCCTAAGCTCTTTGAGGGCAGCAACCACGTGGTTTTCATCTTTGTGTCCTATACAATGCTTGACATAATGTTGTGTACATCCTTCATTTATGACAAGATTTTGCTATGTGGCTGACTGTCTTATCTATTATGAGCTTCGATATACTCAAAACTATAAAAAAAATTAATTTTATGTATTTAATAGGGAAAATAAAAGGAGTAAGTTTCACCTTAAGCTTTTTTCTAGAGTTCAAGATTTGAAATACCATGTCAATTCACTGAAGAAACAATGAACCAGAATAGAGTACATTATTTCTAAAACAATGTAATGTACTTACAGGCCTGTAATTTCAACAACAAGGTTTCAAATTACCTCTATATATACTTTTCATATAAAATATATTTCATGTAAAAACTTTAATTCATGTGAAAACGCATGTCATGCAAAAGTTCTCTTCATGGAAAGAGAAAGACAAATACTGTATGCTGACACATATATATGGAATTTAAGAAAAAAAATATCATGAAGAACATAAGGGTAAGACAGGAATAAAGACACAGACCTACTAGAGAATGGACTTGAGGATATGAGGAGGGGGAAGGGTAAGCTGTGACAAAGTGAAAGAGCAGCATGGACATATATACACTACCAAACGTAAGGTAGATAGCTAGTGGGAAGCAGCCGCATAGCACAGGGAGATCAGCTCGGTGCTTTGTGACCGCCTGGAGGGGTGGGATAGGGAGGGTGGGAGGGAGACGCAAAAGGGAGGGGATATGGGAACATATGTATATGTATAACTGATTTAATTTGTTATAAAGCAAAAAAAAAAAATAAATAAATAAATAAAGATAAGTTTTCCTCAAAAAAAAAAAAAAAGTTCTCTTCGTGCATTTAAAATATATTTTTAAAATGTTTCAGTAGAAAAGTAACTCTTTGTAAAAGGTTGTCAACAAAAGCATATCATTTTGCTCCCCAAAATTAATGACGTAGCTAGAACAGCAATAAGAATGATAACTGAAGCACACAGTTTGAAACACTGGGCATCAAATCACAGGATACATCTTTTGAAGAGTGTCCTGGTGGGGAGCAATAAATGATAGATGGTTATTTTGAGTGTAGTGTTTGCCAAGCATCTGGCCATTTAGGACACTTCAGTATCTAATTTACTTTCATTATAGTGAACATATTTTCTTTGACAATGTTTGAAATTATACATATTATTTTCTAAATTTGAGGATTATTTCTTTTTGAAATAAAAATAATAAATGAATAATGTGTTATGTTTATTATTTACTTTATTATAAGGGTTAGTATATGTTAATAAAATCATAAAACACTTTATTCTTTTTTTAACACATAAGAAAAACTCTCACAGACAGTTATTTTTAATCATTAATATTTTTAGTCATTGGAGCCTCCAATCTTATTGCCTTCAGGTATTTGTCTCAAAACCAAAAATGCAACAAAAACCTGAAGCCTTTGTAATTGTTGCTTTACTAAACTATATTACCAGTTATAGAACACTAAAATTTGAAATGCTTAGCAATTCCAGAAGCACCATTATCATTGAAAGAAACTCAAAGATGTATTCTTAACTTTCCTTACTTTCCTAAAAATGTTTTCAAAAGAATCATTTTCCAAACACAGGTTCCTACATATCACTGTATCAAACACTATACTAAGTGTCCTAACAAATCGGAGAAACAAAAATGTAAGCAGGTTTAACAGGCATGCCATGAAAAACACTGTGGAAATGTTTTCTATGACAAAGCATATAGAATATCCCATTGTCTTTCTAATGATCTATGAATTATCTTAACAAATATATCATCATTATAAACATTTTGAAAACTTCCTTTAAGACTGTATTCCAAGCTAATGTAACAAGTCCCATAAGAATCTCTCCCAATACTTTTTAGAACAATCTATTTTGAGATTAATGCCCATATTACTTACCTAGAACAAAATATAATTTAGAGTACATTCTAAGTTATAGAATATAATTTAAAAGCCCCAAGTTGAAAACTGTGAAAAGAATAGCAAAGAGTTTTAAAAATTTTATACTGTTTATTTGTATCCTTATTAGAGAAATCTAATTCGCAGTAAAATGTGTAATAGTCTGAAATCAAGAAATGAAGAATTAAGGCAAAAGCTTAAGATAAAATGCACATCATCAAAATATATTCATGGATGTAAGTCCTGGTTGTAAATGTCCTACTTTCTAAATTTAGTTAAAATAAATTTAGTAATGTGTCTCTCATCATCAATGTAGTGGCGTCTGCATCTGTTGTTGAATAAATCATTTCTGTATAGATAACAGTTATTCTTTATGAATACATGTATTTGATGCAATAAATATGTATTGAGTGTTCATATATGAACAACTGGATGGGATATATTTCAAATATTTGGACTTATTTTTACTATGTGGTGTAGATTAACAGAATTAACTACAATAAGATATAAATCATCTAAATGTTATATGGAATAAATACAAAAAAAGTTATGATAATCAGAAGAAAATGTGAATTTTGACAAGATGTAAAAAATTAGAGGCATATACACAGATGTGGCATTTGAGTTGACCTTTGAATGATGAGTAGTTTGAAAGGAAGCAGCAGAAGAAGAGCACTGGAGCACAAAGAATGAGAGGAGTCAAAAGTGAGAGGGTGTCGTGGCCATGTAAGATGGTGAGATGGTGTGAAATGAGACAATATATTGACCCCTCATTTAAGTAGGTTTTGGGATCATGTTTAAAAATTACCCTACAGAATATATTTTAATGTGGAGTTCCCAAATGTTTTTGAACAAGAAAGATGTTCTTTGAAAAAGAGATGAGCAGGGCTTCCCTGGTGGCGCAGTGGTTGAGAGTCTGCCTGCCGATGCAGGGGACACCGGTTCGTGCCCTGGTCTGGGAAGATCCCACATGACGCGGAGCGGTTGGGCCCATGAGCCATGGCCGTTGAGCCTACGCGTCTGGAGCCTGTCCTCCGCAACGGGAGAGGCCACAACAGTGAGAGGCCCACATACCGCAAAAAAAAAAAAAAAAAGAAAAAAAGAAAAAAAAGAAAAAGATGAGCAGATATGTTTTAATTAGGGCTTCAACTAGTAGGAGAAGTTTTTGGTGAAATATTAGAAGCAGGAAGATCAATCATTGGCTTTATCAGTTTGCTTTATTTGTTAATTTTTAGAGAGCCTAGTCAGGATCTCTTTGACAAATTGATAGTTCTACTTTAGAAGACAACATGTACACCAGCATAGAGTCATACATTTAGATGGAAATAGTTCATATATATATATATATATATATGTTCATGTATATATATATATATATATATATATATGTTCATGTATATATATATATATATATATATATATATATATATTCATGTAATGATTTAGCCAAAGAAAGATAAAATACTCTAATTTTGTTTTACTAGTTTTATGAACTCTTCCTTGGGTTGTAGAAGTTGGTCATTCTCAATGACATCTGTTTAAGTATTCCTTTTTTTTTTTTAATCTCTTTATCACTTCTCTGGTGAAATAAAGACACAAATCAGGACAAAAACTATTTAATTTGACAGCAGCTATATTTCCTCACATTGTTTACAGATGGGATTCAAACAGCAACAGGAAAACTAATCCGTAGTTTGGTGAGAAATTCATATACATTTAAAAATTCTCTTGTGTTTTCTTAGATTGGCATCAGAACTTCTTCTTGAATGTTTGTGGTTTTGAATTAATCTTGATTTTTGAAAACTCAAATTTAATGATGTAATTCATTTTTAGTTCAAAATTAGAAATTTGAATGGATGTACTGTACAGTATCAGTGCCTTTAATTTTAAAAGAAATAATATTCCTTGATTTTATTTTGATGGACATAAAATATTGAGATTATTTAACTGTCATCAAACCATTTTAGTAATTCCAAGTTGTAATAATGGTGATAGCAGTCTGTCACTTCCTCCTACCTTTCATATGAAAGATCACCTAACTTGGTTGCAGTTCTGTCAACCACCTCAATTCCTTCCTGCATGCTAATTTCCATCTGGAATATTAATTATTTCAGAAGGATGAGGAAGATCATAGTAAAGAAAAAATATTTGACAAATTGGGACAGCAATACGGTTACTATAAATTATGGTTTTCCCTTCACTCTCCTCCTCCTCACTTCTTTTAAGACTTTTCTTAATGACTCTGGCCAGTTGTACATGTCACTCAGTGCTATTCTCTTTCCAGCATTTCCGATACAGTAAATGGGGACAACACCACTCCTCTCTCTTTACTTCCTCAATTACTTCTCTCTTTCACCAACTTACACATGAGCACACACATGCGCCCCCACACACCACACAGACACCATCGTGGAAGTTAAAAGGGACTTTAGGGCTTCCCTGGTGGCGCAGTGGTTGAGAGTCCGCCTGCCGATGCAGGGGACACGGGTTCGTGCCCCGATCCCGGAAGATCCCACATGCCACGGAGTGGCTGGGCCCGCGAGCCATGGCCGCGGAGCCTGTGTGTCCAGAGCCTGTGCTCCGCAACGGGAGAGGCCACAGCAGTGAGAGGCCTGCATACAGCAAAAAAAAAAAAAAAAAAAGGGACTTTAAAAAAAAAGAATGAGGTTGTGTGGAGTGTCCACCGAACTCTTGTGTATGTCGACTGGAGAGTGGACACTTCCTTAGCAACAACGGGCACGGCAATGTATATGGATTGAGATAGAGGTGAAAGAAGAAGTCATTTCAAATTATTTTCTTAACGTAGGGTGCAAATTCGTCAGCTGAGAGTAACGATGGGAGCAGAGATGATGAGGGATAAAAGAGATGGTAAAGTGTGAAATAATTTCTAGGAAAGCAGAGAGACTGAAAGGAAATGGGAATGAAAATATGATTGTTAGGGAGAATTGTAGCCCTATTTGAGGTACAGACCTCAATATATATAATTTAAAGTTGGGTCAGTTAACATGTTTTAAAACAAATTTTACTTATCATCCCTATGAGTGCATGTATGTAGAGAGATTAAGATAATGCTTCTCTATTTTTTTTTTATCTAAGAAGGCTTATTACTTTCTCTAGCTTCTTTACACTACATAATTAAATTCGGTCAAAAAAGCACAATGGGAGATACATGGTAGCAAGAAAAGGCCTGTAAATATGTCATGATACTTCTTCTTTATATATTTATTTCCATCCATATCACCCTTATTGGCACCAAATGTATTTATTTCCATGTGAAGCAATTAGAAATCAGATTTGGTAGATAATGTAAAATAATAAGGTTTTAGCAATAGCAGTGGAACATGTATATAAAGATTGAACTATTGTGTACTGTATATTATGAATAAATGCCATCAAGTATTTCCTGGTATTTATAAGTAAATAAAAATGGTTTGAAGATCTTTACATTTGTCTTCATATTTCATACTTAACACATTATTTCAAGGCAAAGCCTGAAGCATGCCTAGGTAGTAACTTCCAAAATGAAAAAGTAACAATGCTTTTAATCACTAAGAAAACTTACTCTAATGCTAATATAAATAATATGCTATCTAAACTTAAGAGTTGAAATGTTGGATCCTGTCCCAAAGTCCTAAAGAAAAGGTAAAAAAAAAAATAATACTGAACTTACTTGAAACACAAATGTAGTAGTTATCAAATTTCATGAATATCCTTGTTAAAATAAATTTAATCTTTATCTGTTGAACTCCTCTATATGAAATATATAATTTTTGTGTGTGGTTTTCCTTTCAGGTTTTTCTCTCTCTACCACAATCCACTGTAACATGTCAGAGTGACTGCAATGTTAATGAATTAGATTACTAGAAATTATGAGATACATCCAACTTCTTTTGGGGAAATTTTATACAAAATATTATCTACAGTGATGTAATATACATAAGTAAGTCTATGCTTTAAACTAAGCAGAATTTATGAAATAATAAAGATTACTTACCTATCCAAGGGAATAATTATTACATAGTGAGACTCTGCCTCAAATAGATTTGTTCCTGGACTTTAAAATGGCCTCTGATCATGTTGTTTAATGCCAGCAAACAATAATGCTGCAAGAAAGGCTGACTGCCAGAAAAGGGCATTTTCAAAATCATGAACATCTTCTTATCAAGACCATTACAAGAAAAAGAAAGTGGTATTTCAACAAATTGTATATTTTAAAATTTTAATTAACAAGGCCAAAAGCAACTGCCATTCATTTTTGTTTGGTTATAAAAAACATGAGGTCACTTTCCTGTTATGAGTTACCATATGCAGAAATAAAAGCAACACATATAGTATCAATTTACATTTTTAATCATCTCTTTAAATAGATAGAAAAGCATTAAATATAAATAGACTTACACCAGAAGAAAATCCATAATTAATTGAATATTAAAAAGATTTAGATGTAGTTATATCTTTATGATTGCCATCAAATATTAACTTATTTTAGTAACTGAGTTACATGAATCACATACAGTTTGCATGGCAGCCTAGAACTGCTGCAGAGTTTTGTCTCAATCTGGGACACTGAAAAACTAGCAGTTTGGGCATCATTCTCTTTTGGTTTTAGGAAGGGCCAGATGCAACAACTTACCCTTCACCTTAGAAGGGATACCCAACAAGCTTCAGACCACTAGACTCTTAGAAATTTTGGTGAGATGGTAGCCCCTTGAATTATGAGGGGTTTTATTTTCTATCCTTGACACACGAATGTCTTACCAATACATCTAAACTAATTGCTACTTAGTACTCACCAACCCAATTAGCATTATATAATGGACCACCACAATATCTTGTGGAAAGGAAAGACAACCAAGTTTCCTTTGCACTAAGTTGTGACAGAGGGCTAGATAGTTGATATATACATGAGATAGAACAGGTAAGTTGTATTACTGATTTGTCAGCTGAAAATAAAAAGTTTCTGGTACTAAAAGGTATACAAAAAAAGAAAAGAAAAATAAAAAGGAAAACATGATCAATTGCTGCCTACCATGTACCTAGGGTGTGTTAATTTGTTCAAGCAATAGAACCATCTGGTATGGTGAATGCAATTTGAATCACCACATGATTGTTTACCGTACTCTTCTGTCATTCTTCAAGATCCACATGTTTTCTGTTCAAGTCAAATTGGCAAGTTGAGTGGAGATGTGGTGGAAATCACCATCCTTGTATCTTTCAAGTCCTTAATGGTGACACTAATTTCTGCAATCCCTCCAGGAATGTGGCATCAATTTTGGTTAACATTTTGGTAGGTAAAGGCAGTTGTAGTTTTTTCCACTTGTTCTTTCCTACTAAAAGAGATCGAATTCCATAGGTCAGGGGGCCAAAGTGGGGATTCTGCCAGTTGCTGAGCATTTTTTTATTCCATTTATAGATTAAAGAAATGTAGTGGATGTGCTTGGAGAACCACTGGGATCGCTCTGAGATGTATCTTATGTAAAACTGCATCAATCACTTGACCTCTTTAAGCCCTTACTCTGACTGGGGAACCATAGTGATGTTTTGAGCCTTCAGGAATTAGTGTTAGTTCAGAGCCAGTGTTCAGTAACTCCCCCCAAATCTGATTATTTCCCTTTAACCAATGCACAGTCAGCCTGGTACATGGGTCTAGGTCTTTTTAGGAAAGGCTGAAAGAAAGACTAATAGTATAAATTTTTACAAGTGTAATAGTTACTTTTCTCAAGGAGACCCAGCTGCCCCAATATGCCCCCATATTAAAGGTGGTCTGAGTCTGTAAACTAGCTCAAGTCTAGGGAACTCATTGAGAGGTTGTGACTGCTTTGGTCATTCAAATTAAACTTATGTTCACTAGATCTAGAACTTCGTACAAGTCAAGTAAGAATTTAATAGACTGCTTACCTATTGATATTTATATCCTATAAACATTATGATCATCTGATCACTTCCATAGGTCTCTGTGAGTCAGACTATTCTGACAACTGATTTGTCTCTGTTGTGGGTTATGGCAGATGCGTTCACCTTTCTTTGCTGATGAAATGATGCCACTTGGCCCCTGATAACCTGGGATCTCATTATCCCCATTGCATTAGGGATCCAGGTTTGACAGTAACAGTTCTCACTCTAATTTCTGATCAACAGAGAATAGCAACCATAGGACACTTCAAGCATTCTAGGATTGCAAATGTATTTCTCATAGTCATGGTAAAATGTGTGTCCTCTGGAAACTTACAGATTGAGTGAACAGGACTTGCAAGATAAATCGACTGTAATATTCCAATTTCCTAAGTTTTTGGAGGCCTTCTGGTATAGTATAATAAGGGAGTTCTGGCACTTCAACATCATTTAGTGTAGGCTACCCTTGTGTCCATGTTACTGTAAACCAACTAACAAACATTTTGGAGCTGTTTTTAATCCTTCAGGCCAAAACACTGAATGCAGAATCTCTGACTCACTTACTCCAATTAGGAATTAGGATCACTTTTGAGGCAGAAGTTCTCAAAGACTTTGTATAGACAATCATTTCTGCAATCCTTGTTATTAAGATCATCTCAAGATTTGGACCAATAGCTTTAAATCTTAGAAGATTTCACAACTACTGTTCTTTCACTTTTAATGATCTCACCACATCCTCCTAGGTTTCATAAGGAAGTCAGACAAATTCAAATTCAATTAGCAATTAATTGGGAAGCTTGAGTTGGATTTTATCAGCTTTCCAATCAAGGAGAAGAGTTACTTCTCCTCCCCAGGATTCTGGAAATGCTCCAACAATTCAGGACTACTGGTTGAGAGAATGTGCTCCTTAACCACACTGAATAAGAGAAACAACAATTCATATAAAAGAGTACTATTTCCCTAAGCCAATTTGGTTTAAGTATGTAGTTTCTGGAACACAAATTATATGGCTATCTTTTATTTTTAAGCATGAATTTATGCAAAATTATATTTTTCCAAAAATTATCTTTATCATGCTTAGACTATTTTTCAATTTTATTTTTCTGACTTGTCAAGTAAATCTGTTGGAGTGTGTGTGTGTGTGAGTGTGTGTGCATGCATGTGTGTGTGTGCATGCTTGCTTGTGTGCCAGTGTTACTCTCCGTACCTGGATAGTTTGACCTTATTTCTATCCTTATTATGTATCTGTCAAGACAATTATCTATCAGGGAGACAATTTCTGATTCATTTCTCAAGCTTTATCTAATAGCAGAGCAATAAATGGTTGAATCAGTACAAGGAAAAGGTGTGAGGTTACAACCATCATTCCTCTTGCTACTTTGTTTCTCTTTATAACTCTATATTGTGTTACTCTTGCTGTTCCTTTATTTCTCTTGGTTAAGTTTACCAAAATGTCTCTTAGATAAACATCATGAGCTATATAAGCTCTTTGTTTCATTTCCTTTAGTGGGCCAACATCTTTGTAATAAAACACAATTTTGTTTTATTTTTATTGAACTATAATTGACTTACAGTATTATATTAGTTTTATGTGAAAATATATTAGTTTTATGTGTATAACATATTGATTCAATATTTTTATAGATTACACACTCTACAAACTTGTTATAGTACAATTGACTATATTCCTTATCCTGTACATTACATCCCTGTGGCTTATTTATTTTATAACTGGTAGTTTGTATAACTTAATCTCTTTCACCTATTTTGCCTCCCCACTGCCTCTACTCTGGCAACCACTAGTTTGTTTTCTGTATCTGTGAGTCTGTTTCTGTTTTGTTCTATTTGTTTTGTTTTTTACATTCCAAATATAAGTGAAAACACACAGTATCTATCTTTCTCTGTCTGACTTATTTCACTTATAATAATTCCCTCCAGGGCCATCCATGTTGTTGCAAATGGCAATATTCCATTTTTTTTAATGCCTGAGTAATGTTCCATTGTGTGTATCTGTGCATGTGTGTATGTGTACACACACACATACCACACTTGCTTTATCCAAGAATTGGTTCCTACCCTACAGAAAAGGGAAGATCAGATTTAATCCTAAGGGAGGAATCATGTGGACATTCATTCTAAAGAAAGAGGTTATATGGAACCTGAAGGATCAAGTAAGTTTTTGCAGAAGAAAATTTATGACTAGTCTTAGGGGAAGACAAATGTTTGTGTAGATGGAAATAGGAATGTGAAGGCTTGAAAGACATCTTTGTTAGAGAGAACAACATTAACAATGAGTTAGATGGGGGAAAATGCAAGTTTTCGTTTTAAAACTGTATGAAATTAAGTTTTATTTTAGAAAGTGTCTAGTTGAAAATTTAGAAAGTAGAATATATAAAAGAAATAGACAATGAAAAGTATTAAAATCCAGGGGCTTCCCTGGTGGCGCAGTGGTTGGGAGTCCACCTGCCGATGCAGGGGACACGGGTTCGTGCCCCGGTCTGGGAGTATCCCACATGCCACGGAGTGGCTGTGCCCATGAGCCATGGCCGCTGAGCCTGCACGTTTGGAGCCTGTGCTCCACAACGGGAGAGGCCACAACAGTGAGAGGCCTGTGTACCGTAAAAAAGAAAAAAAAAAAAGTATTAAAATCCAGAACATAAATTTGAGATATTCTGTAATAGTTAGTAGTAATAAAAAATCAAAAGAAATAACCAAAATACTACCTATATAAAATATGGCCTTTCCAAAAGCCATGTCATTTTAATAAATACTTAAACCAAAAAAAAACTTATAAAATCCAATTAAATAAAACTTTCAAGAAAGAGAAAATATGTGTGGCCCAAAGTAATACCTTATTTAAAAATAAATAAATAAAAGTGTTTCCCAAGAACATATATTTTCTGGTATTCAAATAACAAACTATTAGAGTGGATTCTTATGTTTTCTTGTGAAATTCCATATATCTAAGTAGTAAAATTGTGTCATGGGTTAAATTTGTCATTTCAGGCTAGGGAGTAATAACAGGATCCCTAGATTTTATTAGAAATACTAACTTGTTACTATAATTTCCTAATGTATCCTAGTAATGGAAATCTCTTGATGAATTTGAAATTAACCCATGACACTAAGTAAAATGTCAAAAAACATCAGTGACTTAAAATAAAATAGAAATAGCTGTTACTTAAGTATAGAGGATCCAAATGTGGTTAATCATAGCTTAGGGGAAAAAAGTAAAATAATTTAAGAACTTGACTGTAAATTGAAATGCAGGAACATGCCTCTATTCAACCTGATGATGGTCAACTGCATTAACTGTAGACCCATGCAAAACATGAATATGATTTCACACTAAACCTCTTGAACACTTTCCTAAAATGCTATGTTTCTTTAAGATGAGCCTGACAGAATTTGACACTTACACAAAAGCCCTGTATGGTAGGCTTGTGCTAAGCATCACTGTGACATTAAGATATATTCTGGTTTTGGCAACTGTTTGAGATTTGTGGGTCTCCTTTGACAGTTACAAAGACTCTGAAACTATTTCCGAAAAGGGCTGGAGCATTTCACTAGACATGTGGTTTCTTCAAAAGCCACTATCAGATTAAAGGGTCTATTGAAACTCTGGATGGAAGTAACATGGTATTGGATGAGAAAAGTATTTATTTTCTTTGAAATAAGAAAGGTAAAAGTAAACAGATGGCTCTCTACAAAAATCCAGATGAAGGTAAAAAATAAAAAGGCAACATTTCTTTAGTTGTTGTGTCTCTGACTGCTAAAGTTCCAAGATGCTCTTGTTTGTCTTAGTAGAATAGCACTCATCACATAGAACAATTTATGTGGCTCTATGAGTATATTTACACTAATTTGTACATCTTTTCAGGACACAGTATTTTTTTTTTTTAGATTACAACTAGTTTAAATGACTGCAGGAAATTTTCTTGTTTCAAGGGATGTCGAGTTTACCTTAAAAATCTTTGAACCTCCATGTTGGGTGAATCAAATTTAGGAAGTTTATGTGAGTAATGAGATTTGGAAATACAGGTAGAAGTCTTGAGAGGATGTGAAAGGCAGTGAGGACAGTAGGTTAGACTTTAGGCCACACTTTTACTTCCTTTAGCCTTGATTTTTTGATCTGTGATTTTGGTAACTAATAAGTACTGTAGAACATCTGCAAAGAAACAAGTCTTTTTTTGTGTCAGAATTTGATAGGGTAAAGGAAGACTGATTTTAACGTGCTTAGAATTAGTTTTTTTTTTAAATTGAAATACTGTTGATTTACCAAGTTGTGTTAATTTCTGCTATACAGCAAAGTGATTCAGTTTTACATATATATATATACATATATATATATATATATGTGTGTATATATATATATATATATATATATATATATATATAAATTTTTTATCGTCTTTTCCATTATGGCTTTCACAGGATGTTGAATAGAGTTCCCTGTGCTATACAGTAGGACATTGTTCTTTATCCATTCTATATATAATAGTTTGTATCTGCTAACCCCAAACTCCGACTCCATCCTCCCTCACCCCTCTCCCCCTTGGCAAGCACAAGTTTACTCTCTATATCTGTGAGTCTGTTTTTGTTTCATAGATAAGTTAATTTGTGTCATATTTTAGATTACACATATAAGTGATACCATATGGTATTTGTCTTCTCAGAATTAGTATTGACAATTAAATATATATATACATGTGTATGTATATATGAGTAACATGAAGGATCAATGAAGTTTCTGCAGAAGATTATGTATAAGCTACATATGTGTTATACACATATATACATATGTGTGTATGTGAATGTGAACTGCAATAAAAGCTTAACAGTTGTATATTTATAAAGGTGCTAATTTGGGAGTCTGTTGTTCTCTTTATAATATTCACTGCTCTCTTCCTAGTAGATACTGGGGCTATGAATACCTGGTATTTAGCAATGATGCAGAGCCAGATCAGATGTTAGTTCTGGCTCACTCCATACCAAGGCGCCCCTCAAGCAGGTGTTATATAGGACTAGAATTATACCAGGTCCACCTGGTGACAAATTTAATCTATGCCAAAGGTTTCAAAGGTTGGTAATGCATTCTAATAAGTCTCTACTGGATCAGATCCAGAGAAATCCCCCCCCAAAATATTATTTGATCAAAGGGAAAAAAAAAACATATCTCCAGCTTTAAAACTCTATCTCATCCATCATTACTGGATTCTGACAGAAATGTAGTTTTATAGTAAGTGACCAGAAAACAAACATGGAATAAGGGAAAGAAAACAGAGATTCCATTCTTTCATGTTACTTTACAAATGTTAAGTAAATTAAAACAAACAATTGAAAAAACGAACTACAAGTGTAGGGAGAAGTAAGTCTACTCTCTATCTTCCCAAAAGCATAAGTCCTACAATGATTGTTTACATTACTAATATATCAAAACTCATATTTCTCTTGGATTCTTTTTTTTTTTTTTTTTTTTTTTGCGGCACACGGGCCTCTCACTGTTGCGGCCTCTCCCGTTGTGGAGCACAGGCTCCGGACGCGCAGGCTCCGTGGCCATGGCTCACGGGCCTAGCTGCTCCACGGCACGTGGGATCTTCCCAGACCGGGGCATGAACCCATGTCCCTTGCATCGGCAGGCGGACTCTCAACCACTGCGCCACCAGGGAAGCCCTCTCTTGGATTCTTGACTGCCAATAAAACATCATATGTCACTGAGAATTAATGTTAATTGGGGGTGATATCATTCCCAAAGGTATAATGAGTTTAAGATGTCTAATTATTGAAATGAGACCCCCAGAAACCTATGACACATCTCTTTTAAGTTAAGTGGTTTATATTACAATAATCTGAACAGTATGGGTCACACAGTTACCCTTTCTGATTAGGAGACCTCATAAATAGTAAATAGTAATTGTATAAAAAGTTGTGGATACAGGACAGGGAGCTGTCACAAACTGTATTTAGCCAGATCTTGAGCTATGGGATTTTCTGAATAAATACACTGTTTATAGTAAAATTTCTGAGAAAACCCATAGAAACTAAAAGAAAAGCTAACACCATGAAAATATTACTTTTACAAACTAGTCCCTACAATATTTATGGGATAAAAACAATAATTGCAAGAAAATAATCAGGTTTCAAATGTTCAGGGATATGAAGGCTACATTTTGAACAGAATAAGCATTCTATTGCAAATGTTAAAATATTCATTATTTACCTGAAATATATGTTTAATCATAGTGGCTGCCAGGATATTCAAATATAAAATATAAATAAAATATTTAATTTCTTAATCACTTAAGAAAACATGGATATATTATTTGTGATTGGTTTTCAGAATCCAAGTATTAAAACCACATGAATTTCCATAAGTTAAAACATACAAGGATTAAGAATGTTGAATGGATCTTGTTATACCCTGGTTTCTTCACAAAGAAATATTTTAATAAATTATTCTAAGAAACATTTTAATATAATTATGTAATTATCATGTTAGGAAAAATACTATGAAAATTAGACCAAAAACAAGATGTGTTTTTGATGTTATGGGAAGTTTACTATAGTAAATTAAAAGGAAAACATTTTCTGAAATGTAACATAAGTGCACATAAGTTTGGGTAAGAAACTGTAAAACATAAAATTTCTCTCAGATAACAGTGGCTTTTCTGTCACAGTGGCATTTCACGTTAAAAGCTTCATCAGTCAATAAGAAGATAACAATATGTTGATTTTGACTTGTCATATACATAGAGATTATGTGTATGACAAAGACACACACACACACACACACTGCTCCTAGAAAAGAAAATGGTCAAATTCTCTAAGTCTTATAAAGATTTTGAGTGCAAATAGTAAAATAACATTGATTCATTTGTATTCACTTGCATACCCAGATATTTCTATCAATATTTGTTCTTATGTTACACTACGTGTAGTTGAGTTTCGCTTTTAAGGTTTCTGGCAGAGCATAGTAAACCTCTGAATATGACTCGTTAGAACTGTTTTTTTTTTCTGAAAACAAAGTTTGTGAAAAAAATAAAATTTGGTGTGCACAATAGACAGGCAAAATCAACAATATTAGTCATGCAGGGGTCAAACAATAACACCCACTGACCAAGCTTTCAAGGGAAATTTCCATGATACATGACAAGGGACAGTGAACTCTTTGAAATTAATACGTCAAACAATAAAGACTCATTTTATCCAAGATACTTAAAAACTCATCTCATATTGCCATTGAGCTGTCAGAAGCTATTTTAGCCAGAAAAAAAATCACAACTGTGACAATAACACTATTTTGAATAGAGGGATTTAGTTAGAAACATGGAAGACTGCAACACCACACAGCTTCAGCTGAGAGGCTGCAACACTCTCAAGAAACAGGTTAAAATGTTTATTTCCTTTAAAATATTGCCCCATAAGTGTATACAAGAGACAAAGACTTAATAACAAGGGCAGGACACAGATGTCAATGTCATGAGAAAAAGCAAGTGCGACATCAAGAACACTGTAGCCAGAATTATCATTCATTTCTTGTGGAATCAATATCTATTACATATGCAATACACTTTAGTTGCAAGGATCAAAAAACTGTTCTTATAAAGGACCAGGTAGTGAAAATGTCCAGAATTTCAGGAAATTAGGGCCATGTCTTACTCAGCTCTGCAGTTGTAGAGAGAAAGCTGTCATAGAAAATACATACATATTGAGTACAGCTGTATTTCAATAAAACTTTATTTATGGACAATAAAATTTGAACTTCATATCATTCTCACGTGTCACAAGATGACTATTCTTCTTTGATTTATTTTTCAAGGATTTAAAAATATAAAAGCTGTTTTTCCCTCTTGAGCTATAGAAAAATAGGTGATGGCTAGATGTGGCCAATGACCATAGTTTGCCCACCCCTGCTTGAGGCTGTATCATCAGGTAGATTAAAGCTGTATGTGCTCTTTGCTACTAACTATGGGTTGTATTATCCACAGAAAACCCTTTGCTATATTTACAACATCTAATTAAGAACCAATTTTGGTATTTTTATACAAAAATATGTGATTGCTTTTGTCAATTATAGTTCTCAGTAGTGTTAAAAAATACAGGTGTATTATCCTTACAGTATTATATCTTTGCAAAGTTTATTCTGTCTACAAATGAATCATATTATGGATTCATTCCTAAAATGTTGACTATAAAAAAGAAAAAAATAAAGATAACTTACAAAATAAGAGATGTAGCATAGGTAGGCTTTTAAGGAGTGACGGAACCAAATCACATTTTGGCAAATAGAGTTCACTTTAATACCAGCCAATTCTGCCAGGATAAATAACAGCTAGAAGTATCAAATAACCATAGAAGAACTGACTCTAAAATAGGCGAGTTGTTCAGGTGGTTTTGCATTTGTTTGGTTTATCTTAATCTAACATACATTATCTTCCCAATTATTGAATATATCCATACATACTAAAGAAAATGTATACACATTAATCATAGAAAAATGGAAATCCCTCATAATTCCAACTGTGATAACCACAATTAATGGCAGGTTTATCTGTTTGTTGCTTGTCTCTCTAGCTATCTAACATTTCTCCAAGTAAACTCATTTCACTGAATTTATAGTTTTGAATTGTTGTCTTTTGGCTTTCAAATATTTAATCATTTGTTCCCATTATTTTTAAAATATTGAACCATGTTTTTCCTGACTACAGAACAGTACCCATTAGATATGTACAGTCTTATATAACTATGACCTTTTCTTTGAACAATAGTCACCTCTAATATTTTGTTATTTAAAATAATCCTTCAGTACTGTACATGTGCATAAGTCATTTCAACTTCATTATTTATTTAGTATGTACTAATTAAAGAGGAACATATTATTGAGAGATTAATAAAACCTTCTAGTTTTTTCATATATATTACAAAATTTCAATCTTAAAATCTTTATATCAAATATGTTTTTTGTTAAAATTGGATAGGAGAATTGTTCCTTTGCATCCTCTTTGCCAATCTGATAAGGAAAACAATTTGTATTTCATTTTTGTAAATATTTACCTAATGTCTGAAAAACATACTGAACAAATAATTTTTCCTTTCTCATGAGATCTTTTTCATATATCAAACAGCATTATATTTTCTAGAAATTACACATTCATTATAGTTTACAAATTATAGAATATAATACATTTTATTGATTTGGTAAACTACAAATATGTGAATACATTAAGGTTCCTGAAAATTCATATTATTTGCCGGATAGTGTCTAGTTCTGACATTACTATAATATTTGGTTTAGGGATAGTTCAAAATGATTCTGACACTTGATATGAAGGAAAGGTATCTTAAAGTTTTAAGAATGAGACTGATGTAAGCATCAAAAAACAAACAGAAACAGCAGTTATAAAGAGAACACCCTTAGTCTAAGGAAACTTCACCAGCCACAAATCATATAAAGAATACATAAAAATTTAACAAGAGCAGTATGTCAGATGCCTGATTGACATCTGTGCCAAACATCAATTTGTGTGTTCCTTTAACATGCATAATACTAAAGCAGATCAAAAAATGTCATCAAATGACACTAATGCTTTTAAGCTGGTTTTAAAGATGGCTTGAAATCTCATTAGCAGCTACTGACAAGAGGGGCACTGAACCATATTAATTGTAGATGTCACATATGAGACAAAAGTTCAGACATGTAGAGTGAGGTCCACAGTCTGGTTGAGAGATTAAACAGTAGCAGACTGCTAACTTTGGCTTACTCCATTCCTTCAGAACATGAGTTCTAATATAAGCAGCATTAAATCCAATATTCGTGTAACCTTATTCTCTGAAATCATTAAATATCTAGAATACTGAGCTGTATTTATATTTACAAAGAAAAATGGTGGTGGCAGTCGTTATGGTGACCATGTGTGTATAGAGTATAGATGTGTGTGTGTGTGTGTGTGTGTGTGTGTGTGTGTTTGGTTACCTCTGTGTGTAAAATCTGGCTTTATGGCTATTATATATTATAAATTTGATCTAGTCTATACAATTAAATTATTTCAGAAAACTTCTGTTTCATACATAAATCTAAAATGTTAGCTATTTAATGAACCATGTGAGAATATGAAATTTCCCCTCTTCTAACTCTATTTTTCAATTGCCTGTCTGAAAAAAAAGAGGGAAAAAATAAAAGAAGCCAAAAGAAAATGTTAGTGCTTTTGATTCTAATAGTCTTGAGACTAAGTACTTCTAAATTTAACTAAGACAATAACAAACAAGTATATGTGAGTGATATAAAGCATAATTGATTTTAAAATGACAACTGTTTTATATAAAGTTTGGAAGCTTAGAAATGTAAATACTTCAGTTTAAAACTCCTTAAACACTCTAAATGGAAATCAAAGGAAGAAAGTGAAATATCTCTAAACAGTTAAATACTTTTAAAAGGAAAAGTGAAAATATTTATTTTACTACTGAGTTATAATTATCTCAATGATTTTATTTGTTGTTGAGAAAAAACTGATTTATTTTTTTTTTACAGATAAAGCTTAAGAACTATAAGGTTAAAAGAACACATCAAAAAAAAAAAAGAACACAACACTTGATGTCATTGTTCTTCCAATGACATCCTGTCATGATTTATTTGTGGTCAGTTTATGGGTTCTTAAGTATATTTAGATATTTCTAATTAGTTTTATTTATAAATTTTGTTAGAAAAATGTCTTATTTTAAAACTTTATTGTATTGCATTCATATCCAAATATTTTAATACAGGTTCAGGATTTTTAACTGGAGTTTGCATTGTTATATATCTGATAAAGCCATATGAGTCTGTACTATAAAACAGTATAAGTTTGTAATGATATAATATTTGAAGTATAAAGTTAATTTAAAAAAGATGTTGAGCCTTCTCCATTAAAACTACAAATATTTCTGAGAAAAAATATTTGAAAATCTAAATAAGTAGAGGGGTATACCTTATTTAAAAAATTGGAGACTCATGTAGTTAAGACATCAATTTTCCCAAAATTGATCTATAGATCAAGTTACTGAAAATAAGATTCAGTGCTTTGAAACTATGGTCCATGTATGATCATTTATATCATATTCATTACTAACCATACCACAAAGAAATAGAATAGCTCAATAGAATGGGGGAGTAGGTGGACAAAGATGATTGATATTCTATTAATTTTTCCTTTTTTGAACCCATGCTTGTTAAGTAGACCTTATTTGTTTTTAATGCCTGATGTTAAAATATTCTAATTAGTTGACTTGTACCATTGGTTACTCATTGTTGAATGTATTTAAAATGTTCTCTATCTAGTCAGCTAGTCCAGAAAAACATTCTTTAGGTTTCTTTGAATCTAATTATATATATATATATATTCTAGCAAGTTTTGATTTAATTTTCCCCTCTTTTTGCTTACCTTGACACATCAGAGAGAATAAGTATCTCTCTCCTGAGTCCACTAACATTCCGAGTACTCCTGTTAGGAATTTGCGATCACTGTATAAAATTGTTATTTAAAGTGTCTGTCTCCTCTATCTTGAAGTAAGAGACCATATTTTATACATATTAAACCCAGTGCCAGGCACAGTGATTAATTATGTATGATCAATAAATATAGAAAAATATGTATATTCTTAGCAAATCATTTCTTTGTGATTCATAATTTTTTCTCTACTCTCAAATTGAAATATATTTATGGGGCTTCCCTGGTGGCACAGTGGTTGAGAGTCCACCTGCCGATGAAGGGGACACAGGTTCGTGCCCTGGTCCAGGAAGATCCCACATTCCGTAGAGCGGCTAGGCCCGTGAGCCATGGCCACTGAGCCTGCACGTCCGGAGCCTGTGCTCCATAACGGGAGAGGCTGCAACAGTGAGAGGCCCGCATACCACTATGTTTATGGAAGTATATTTATTCTCCTCAAATCCGTAGTTATTTCTTGATCCTCTTAATTCTTTTTTTCCTGATTTACTCTACCACTCATATATTTTAAATTTTTTAAGTAGCTAGAAGTTTTCAGAGGGAATAGCTTTCTCTTGTCTCACATTAGCAAGAAGATTATGAGATTTTAAAGGTTAATATCAGAGGACAACAAATGTGCAGGATATTATTTCAGCTCCCAGCTTTGTATTGTGAATTGTATTCTGAAGTACTAATAAATAATAAAGCAATTACCTACATCTTAGGTTTTGATCTATAAAAAGACCAGTTAATGTTAAGCTCTGAGCAAGTTATGAAATATCTTCCACAGCTTAGAAAGGAATCATAATTGATCAGGGAGATAGAACTTTTACATTTTTACTTGAAACCTATAATATATCTCCATATGCAAAAATGAAGGATTTAACATACACATAAAGAAAAATCTATAAAATCTATAAAAATCTATTTTTACTTATATGTGGAATCTAAAAAATATATAACAAACTAGTGAATAAAACAAAAAAGAAGCAGATTCACAGACATAGAGAACAAACTAGTGTTTACCAGTGGCGAGAGGGAAAGGAGAGGGGCAATTAGGCGTAGGGGATTAAGAGGTACACACTATTATGTATAAAATAAGCTACAATTATATATTGTACGAGATGGGGAATATAGTATTTATAATAAGTATGGAGTACAACCTTTAAAAATTTTGAATCACTATACCATATACCTGTATTTATATAATATACATCAAGTACACTTCAATAAAAAAGATTAAAAAATGCAAAAATATTCTCTACAAATCTAGTAAATCTATTAACCACTGAAATCTGATAAACACAAAAGAAGATATTCGAACACCATAAATATGATGAAACTGACCCCTTTCAATGAAGAGGTTAGCTAATTATGGTGAAGAAAAAAATGTATTTCAAACCAAAGAGAGTCCTTGACTATTTAGCATTTAATCAAAGTGGCTATAGACTAAAGCTAAACCACAAGAAGTAAATAGGTTAAGCAAGGACATTTAGTCAGATTTTTTTTTAAAGTCACTGGTTTTTGTTCTCTTCTGGGAATTCGAGTATAGGATTATTTAGGTTTGAATTATATGTATAATTTAAGGTCCAATTAAGCAAAATATTAAGTGGAAAACACTTCTTTAATCTTGATATTTCAAGAGGAAGAACATAAATTGTCGTAGGATCACTGGCTTTACTCTTAAAATTCACTTCTCTCCTTCAGAGGTGGAGGGAGTTATCTAGTTGCTGAGTATGAAAGTGAATCTCCAATCGTCTAGGGCTTTACCCCTTATTCCATTTTCTTTTCCCTTAGAATCTGGCCCTTGAGAAGAGAAGACATGTTTTGCATTGTCTCTCAATGGCATAAATAATATAGGGACAGATTCTGCTTCTGAAAATGGGGAAGGCTGGTTCAATTCAGTGTGGCTACTGGTAGATAAATCTATCATATCTTGGAATGTTCACTTGGGTCTAATTTCCCACAAATATAAACCACATTCTCCAATATAAGCTTCACAAATAATAAAGATGATATTTTGTCCTTCATTTACCCTACTTGATTGAGTTGTTTCCAAACTTAAGTAGGGAAATGTCCTGCTCTGTTTAATGTCCTCACACCAAATAGTGGTACATGAGGATGGTAGGGTCCAAAGCACATGGAATCATTTTGGAGATGGTAGGATATTCAAATTAATCTTATTATTTTACAAGTGAAGAATCCACTGTTTAAGGAGGTTAATTACTGTATCCTCTTAAAGGGCGTGTGGTTAATTTGTGGCAGAACTATAAACAAAACTTTCATTTATTGACCATCAAGGACATGTATATTAAGGATCCTTTCCAACTTCCTATAGTTGAAAATCCATGACCTCCAAAGCCAGAAGATCTCAATTCTATGTCTAGTTTCTTTTCTTCTTACTTATTATGACATTCAGTTTTCTTTTTTGCAAAACAATGCCCAAGTTCACAAGGTTGTTCTGGAATAAGAAGGCAAGTATATGAGAAGAGTACCTTATAAACTGTGCTGTTGAGCAAATATCCAGTTCCTACATTATCTCACTATAACTATTTCTCTAATCTGAATCATAATAAGTAAAATATGAACTTGTAATGAATGGATACTTTAAAATATTAGCAGAATTTAGCAATGCTGATTAGGATGATAAAGTATAATCAGACAGTTAATTTTAACTACATGAGATTTTAAAATACATTTATTTAAAGCATATAAAAGTTAGGATATATTTCTACAGTAATTGTGAAATTATTATTTTCTATACAAAGTGAATCTAAAGGTATTCTAATATACCATGTAGATAAGCTAGGCTAAGGTAAATGAAAAACAAAGAGACCCTCCAAAATCTCATTCAAACTGCCATTATCAAATTAATTGCTCTAAATTTTATTTTATTATTATTTTTTTTGCGGTACGCGGGCCTCTCACTGTTGTGGCCTCTCCCGTTGCAGAGCACAGGCTGTGGATACGGAGGCTCAGCGGCCGTGGCTCACGGGCCTAGCCACTCTGTGGCATGTAGGATCTTCCCAGACCAGGGCAAGAACCCATGTCCCCTGCATCGGCAGGTGGACTCTCAACCACTGCGCCACCAGGGAAGCTCTGCTCTGACTTTTAAATCCATCTTTTCTAGGGATGCTGTTTATCCTTTTCTATCTCTTTTCTTACCTTTACAAACAAGTTTCATATGTATTTACCCTTCAGTACCATCTATATTTGTTACTGTGTTTGACAATCATTTTAGTAATGAACAAAAATCATACAAAATGTGTCTTCTTAAATAGAAATGTCTTAATATTTATTATCTTACTCTCAATGAAATAGTTTGAGAAAAGTAGACAGGTTCAAATGAAAAATTATCATTTATTCACCCTTCCTTTCAGCTGTCAATCTTACTTGTGGGGCAATTGCACTGATGGTGTCTCTGCATACTTGATAATATCTCTCTTTCCAACTCCTATTTAAAACCTCATTCCAAACTAAGGATGTGATATCAAGGAAAGGTCACAGAAGAAACCCAAGCTGAATACACCTAACTTTAAATAATTCCGTGCTTTTAAACGAAGCTTCTATTATGGATATTAAAGAAAAAAAAACTAAAGCATAAATTATTTACCTTAATAGATTATTTTGAAAAGTGTCTCTTCTACTTTAGATAATTTATTGTAATTTTTAGAGTTGTCTCATCTGCATTCTTTACTTAATGGTAAATCCCAAAGCAACCCATAATAATTATTTCCAAGCTATTAAAAAATAATAAACAGAATCAAAAACTGGGTCTCGACCAGTGAAACACATTTAAATACAACTAAAATAACTCCCAATAACCCTAATTTTTGTGATCACC
Organism: Mesoplodon densirostris; assembly: GCF_025265405.1. Classification (NCBI taxonomy): domain Eukaryota; kingdom Metazoa; phylum Chordata; class Mammalia; order Artiodactyla; family Ziphiidae; genus Mesoplodon; species Mesoplodon densirostris. The sequence continues at coordinate 28,144,205 of NC_082677.1, read as the reverse complement.
CAAATTAACTGAACTTATTTCAAAGGGTGTCAGTCAATTTTTATTAATTCATTTTCAAAAAAAATGTTTATTGAATGTTTACTATGTTAGAACTTGACATCCCATTAGAAGTGGTAGGTGCAGTCTCACGGCGTCAGCACTATTCTTGAACCATATTCAATGAATCCGGAAACTTTCTATTACAAGTTCATTGACATATCAAAACAGAATACTGGATACACAGAGTTCCTTGAAATCCTAGAATCTGAGTCACTTCCTCCTTTCTACCATTTGTTGTGTAAACTTGCTTCCTCAGTGGCTCTTTGTGTGACCACAGAGGCTCAGAAGTGGCTGCCACACAGAGCCAGTTCAGGGTCCACATACTGTAGAACTCACCTTGTATCCCCTCTCTTCTTCTTGTGGCCTGAGATGAGATCAGAGAGCAGGCAGAGCCATGAGAAACATAGTTGTGACATCACTGCAAGCGATGTGGACCTGCATTGAAGGGTAATGTAAAGTAATAGACAGATTTATACAGGAATACTGATATGTTTTAGTTTATTTTTTAACAACTTTATTGGAGTATAATTGCTTTGCAATGTTGTGTTAGTTTCTGCTGTATAACAAAGTGAATCAGCTATACGTATACATATATCCCCATATGTCCTCCCTCCCTCTTGTGTCTCACTCCCACCCTCCCTACCCCAGCCCTCTAGGTTGTCAAAAAGCATGAGCTGATCTCCGTGTGTAATGCATCTGCTTCCCACTAGCTATCTATTTTACATTTGGTAGTGTATATATGTCCATGCCACTCTCTCGCTTTGTCCCAGCTTACCTTTACCCATCCTCGTGTCCTAAAGTCCATTCTCCTCTACATCTCCACCTTTATTCACATCCTACCCCTAAGTTCATCATATATATATTAGATTCCATATATATGTGTTAGCATATAGTATTTGATTTTTTCTTTCTGACTTACTTCACTCTGTATGACAGACTCTAGGTCCATCCACCTCAATACAAATAACTCAATTTGGTTTCTTTTTATGGCTGAGTAATATTCCACTGTATATATGTGCCATATCTTCTTTATCCATTCATCTTTTGATGGACACTTAGGTTGCTTCCATGTCCTGGCTCTTGTAAATAGTGCTGCAATGAACATTGTGGTACACGTCTCTTTTTGAATTATGGTTTTCTCAGGGTATATGTCCTGGTGTGGAATGGCTGGATCATATGGTAGTTCCTTATTTTGTTTTTTAAGAAATCTCTATACTGTTCTGCATAGTGTCTGTATCAATTTACATTCCCAACAAGAGTGCAAGAGGGTTCCTTTTTCTCCACACACTCTCCAGCATTTACTGTTTCTAGAATTTTGAGGATGGCCATTCTGACCTGTGTGAGGTGATACCTCATTGTAGTTTTGATTTGCATTTCTCTAATTATTAGTGATCCTTTCATGTGATTGTTAGCAATCTGTATATCTTCTTTGGAGAAATGTCGATTTAGCTTTTCTGCCCATTTTTAGATTGGGTTGTTTTTTTTTTGATATTGAGCTGCATGAGTTCCTTGTATATTTTGGACATTAATCCTTTGTCAGTTGTTTCATTTGCGAATATGTTCTCCCATTCTGAGGGTTGTCTTTTCATCCTTTTATGGTTTTCTTTGCTGTGCAAAAGCAGTTAAGTTTCATTAGGTCCTATTTGTTTATTTTTGTTTTTATTTCCATTTATCTAGGAAGTGGGTCAAAGATCTTGATGTGGTTTATGTCTTAGAGTGTGCTGCCTATGATTTCCTCTAAGAGTTTTGCAGTGTCTGGCCTTACATTTAGGTCTTTAATCCATTTTGAGTTTATTTTTGCATACAGTGTTAGGAAGTGTTCTAATTTCATTCTTTTACATGTAGCTGTCCACTTTCCTGAGCACCACATTTGAAGAGACTGTCTTTTCTCCACTCTATATTCATGCCTCCTTTGTCAAAGATAAGATGACCATATGTGCATGGGTTTATCTCTGGGCTTTCTATCCTGTTTCATTGATCTTTATTTCTATATTTGTGCCAGCACCATACTGTCTTGATTATTGCAGCTTTGTAGTATAGTCTCAAGTCAGGGAGTCTGATTCCTCCAGCTCTGTTTTTATTTGGCAAGATTGCATTTGCTATTTGGAGTCTTTTGTGTTTCCATACAAATTGTGAAATTTTTTTCTACTTCTGTGAAAAAATGCCATTGGTAGTTTGATAGGGATTGCATTGGATCTGTAGATTGCTTTGGGTAGTAGAGTCATTTTCACGATGTTGATTCTTCCAATCCAAGAACATGTTATGTCTCTCCATCTCTTTATATCATCTTTAATTTCTTTCATCAGTGTCTTATAGCTTTCTGCATACAGGTTTTTCTCTCCTTAGGTGGGTTTATTCCTAGGTATTTTATTCTTTGTGTTGTAATGTTAAATGGGAGTGTTTCCTTAATTTCTCTTTCAGATTTTCACCATTAATGTATAGGAATGCAAGAGATTTCTGTGCATTAATTTTGTATCCTGCTATTTTACCAAATTCATTGATTAGCTCTAGTTGTTTTCTAGTAGAATCTTTAGGATTCTCTATGTAAATCATCATGTCATCTGCAAACAGTGACAGTTTTACTTCTTTTCTGATTTGGATTTCATTTATTTCTTTTTTCTTCTCCAATTCCTGTGGCTAAAACTTGCAAAACTATGTTGAATAATAGTGGTGAGAATGGGCAACCTTGTTTTGTTCCTGATCTTAGAGGAAATGATTTCTGTTTTCACCATTGAGAACAATGTTGGCTGTGGGTTAGTCATATGTAGCCTTTATTATGTTGTGGTAGGTTCCCTTTATGCCTGCTTTCTGGAGGGTTTTTATCATAAATTGCTGTTGAATTTTTTCAAAAGCTTTTTCTGCCTCTGTTCAGATGATCATATGGTTTTTCTCCTTTAATTTGTTAATAAGGTGTATCACACTGATTTATTTGTGTATATTGAAGAATCCTTGCATTCCTGGGATAAACCACACTTGATCATGGTGTATGACCTATTATTCGGTTGTTGGATTCTGTTAGCTAGTATTTATTTGAGGATTTTTGCATCTATGTTCATCAATGATATTGACCTGTACTTTTCTTTCTTAGTGACATCTTTGTTTGCTTTTACTATCAGAGTGCTTTTGGCCTCGTAGAATTAGTTTGGGAGTGTTCCTCCCTCTGTTATATTTTGGAAGAGTTTGAGAAGGATAGGTGTTAGCTCTTCCCTAAATGTTTGATAGAATTCTCCTGTGAAGCCAGCTGGTCCTGGGCTTTGTTTGTTGGAAGAATTTTAATCACAGTTTCAGTTTCAGTGCTTGTGATTGTTCTGTTTATATTTTCTATTCCTTCCTGGTTCAGTATTGGAAGATTGTTCTTTTCTAAGAATATGTCAATTTCTTCAAGGTTGTCCATTTTATTCACACATAGTTGCTTGTAGTAATCTCTCATGATCCTTTTTATTTCTGAAGTGTCAGTTGTCACTTCTCTTTCATTTCTATTTCTATCGATTTGAGTCTTCACCCTTTTCTTCATGATGACTCTGGCTAATGGTTTATCAATTTTGTTTATCTTCTCAAAGAACCAGCTTTTAGTTTTATTGATCTTTGCTATTGTTTCCTTCATTACTTTTTCATTTATTTCTGATCTGATCTCTATGATTTATTTCCTTCCAGTAACTTTGTGGTTTTTTGTTCTTCTGTCTCTAATTGCTTTAGGTGTATGTTTGGGTTGTTTATTTCAGGTGTTTCTTGTTTCATGAGGTAGGATTATTTTTCTATAAACTTCCCTCTTAGAACTGCTTTTGCTGCATCCCATAGGTTTTGGGTCTTTGTGTATTCATTTTCATTTGTTTCTAGGCATTTTTTTCATTTCCTCTGATTTCTTCAATGATCTCTTGTTTATTAAGTAGTGTATTGTTTCGTCTCCATGTGTTTGTATTTTTTACAGATTTTTTCCTGTAACTGATATCTAGTCTCATAGCATTGTGCTCGGAAAAGATAGTTGATAAAATTTCAATTTTCTTACATTTACCAAGGTTTGACTTGTGACCCAAGATATGATCTATCCTGGAGAATGTTCCATGAGCACTTGAGGAGAAAGTGTATTCTGTTGTTTTGGGATGGAATGTACTATAAATATCAACTAAGTCTTTCTTGTTTAATGCATCATTTAAAGCTTGTGTTTCCTTATTTATTTTCATTCTGGATGATCTGTCCATTGGTTAAAGTAGGGTGTTAAAGTCCCCTGCTATGATTGTGTTACTGTGGATTTCCCCTTATATGGCTGTTAGCATTTACCTTATGTATTGAGGTGCTTATAAGTTGGTTGCAAAGATATTTACAATGGTTATGTCTTCTTCTTGGATGGATCCCTTGATTATTACATAGTGTCCTTCCTTGTCTCTTGTAATAGTCTTTATTTTAAAGACTATTTTTCTGATATGAGGATTGCTACTCCAGCTTTCTTTTGATTTCCATTTGCATGGAATATCTTTTTCCATCCCTCACTTTCAGTCTTTATTTGTCCCTAGGTCTGAAGAGGTCTCTTGTAGACAGCATATATACAGGTCTTGTTTTTATTTGTTGTTTGTTTTTTGTTTTTCTATTTGCGGTATAAGGGCATCTCCCTGTTGTGGCCTCTCCCGTTGTGGAGCACAGGCTCTGGATGTGCAGGCTCCGGATGTGCAGGCTCAGCGGCATGGCTCACGGGCCCAGCCGCTCTGCGGCATGTGGGATCTTCCTGGACCAGGGCACGAACCCGCATCCCCTGCATCGGCAGGTGGACTCTCAACCACTGCGCCACCAGGGAAGCCCCAGTTCTTGTTTTTATATCCATTCAGCCAGTCCGTCTTTTGGTTGGATCATTTAATCCATTTACATTTAAGGTAATTATCTATATGTATGTTCCTATTACCATTTTCTTAATTGTTTTGGGTTTGTTATTGTAGGTCTTTTCTTCTCTTGCATTTCCTGCCTAGAGAACTTCGTTTAGCATTAGTTGTAAAGCTTGTTTGGAGGTGCTGAATTCTCTTAGCTTTTGCTTGGTCAGTAAAGGTTTAATTTCTCTGTCTGAATCATATCCTTGCTAGGTAGTGTAGTCTGTGTTGTAGGTTCTTCCCTTTCATAACTTTAAATATGTCTTGCCACTCCCTTCTGCCTTGCAGATTTTCTGCTGAAAGATCAGCTGTTAACCTTATGGGGTTTCCCTTGTATATTATTTGTTGTTTTTCCCTTGCTGCTTTTATTATTTTGTTTTTGTATTTAATTTTTAATAGTTTGATTAATATATGTCTTGGCATGTTTTTCCTTGGATTTATCCTGTATGGACTCTCTGCACTTCGGGAATTTGATTGACTACTTCCGTTTCCATGTTAGGGAATTTTTCAAATATAATCTCTTCAAATATTTTCTCAGACCTTTTCTTTTTCTCTTCTTTTTCTGGTACCCCTATAATTTGAATGTTGGTGCATTTAATGCTGTCTCAAAGGTCTGTGAGACTGTCCTCATTCACTGCATTATTTTTTCTTTATTCTGCTCTGTGGTAGTTATTTCTGCTATTTTATCTTCCTGGTCACTTATCTGTTCTTCTGCCTCAGTTACTCTGCTGTTGATTCCTTCTAGATATTTTTTTAATTTCATTGATTGTGTTGTTCATCATTGTTTGTTTGCTCTTCAGTTCTTCTAGGTCCTTGTTAATCATTTCTTGTATTTTCTCCATTCTATTTCCAATATTTTGGATCATCTTTATTATAATTTCTCTGAATTCTTTTTCAAGTAGACTGCCTATTTCCTCCTCATTGTTTGGTCTGACCTTATTTCTTCATCTGCTCTGTGTTCCTCTGTCTTCTCATTTTGCTTAAGTTACTGTGCTTGGGGTCTCCTTTTTGCAGGCTGCAGTTCATAGTTTCCTTTTTTTTTTTTTTTTTGTATCTTCCCCCAGTGGGTAAGTTTCGTTCAGTGGCTTGTGTAGACTTCCTGGTGGAGGGGACTGGTGCCAGTGTTTTGGTGGGTGGTGCTGTATCTTTTCTTTCTGCTGGGCAGGGCTGCATCTGTTGGTGTCTTTGGGGATATCTGTGAACTTTTTATGATTTTAGGCAGCCTCTCTGCTACTGGGTGGGGTTGTGTTCCTGTCTTGATAGTTGTTTGGCATAGGGTGTCCATCACTGTAGGTGGCTGGTTGTTAAGTGGAGCTGGGTCTTAGCGTTGAGATGGAGATATCTGAGAGAACTCTTGCTGATTGATATTATGTGGGGCTGGAAGGTTTCTGGTGATCCAATGTCCTGAATTCAGCTCTCCCACCTCAGTAGCTCAGGCCAGACACAAGGCTAGAGCAGCAAGACTCTGTCAGCCACACAGCTCATAAGAAAAGGCAGAAAAGGGCTTCCCTGGTGGTGCAGTGGTTAAGAGTACACCTGCCAATGCAGAGTACACAGGTTCATGCCCTGCGCCAGGAAGATCTCACATGCCGCGGAGTGGCTGGGCCCATGAGCTATGGCTGCTGAGCCTTTGTGTCCGGAGCCTGTGCTCCACAACAGGAGAGGCCACAACAGTGAGAGGGCTGCGTACTGCAAAAAAAAAAAAAAAAAAAGAAAAAAAGAAAGAAAAGGCAGAAAAAGAGAGAAAGAAAAATAAGTTAAACAATAAATTTTTAAAATAAAACAATTTCTTTAAATAATTAAAGAAAGAAGAGTACAACCAATCAATTTAACAAATCCACCAATGATAAGAAACACTAAACACTAAACTAAGGTAATCATAAAAATCAGAAACAAATCAGTCACAAACTGCAAACCCCAAGTCTACAGTTGTTGCCAATGTCCACCACCTCAATTTTGGGATGATTTGTTGTCTATTCTGGTATTCCACAAATGCAGGGTATATCAAGTTGATTGTGTGGATTTAATCCACTGCTCCTTTGGCTGCACAGAGAAATTTCCCTTTGTCTTCTTTGTTCAGTCACCTCCTGGGATCAGCTTTGGTTTTGGCCCCACCTCTTTGTGTATTCACCCTTAAGCATATGTTCCCACGCAGACAGAATGCGGTTAAAGCAGTGGCTGATTAGGAGTTTCTGGTTCACTCCTGCCCAAGGAGGAGTGTGTACAGTAGTTATAATTGGAATGTGGGGCAAGCCCTCAGCAGCAGAGGCCAGTTTGATGTTGTAACAGTCTGAGGCATGCCTTGTGTTCTCCTGGGAAACTTGTCCCTGTATCACAGGACCCTGGCAGTGCAGGCTGCACAGGCTCCTTGGGGGATGTTGATAGTGACCTGTGCTTGTACACAGGATTCTTGGTGGCTGCAGCAGCAGCTTTAGCATTTCATGCCCATCACTCATGTCCACACTGCCAGCCGCTGCTCACACACTTCTCTGGAGCTCGTTTAAGCGGTGCTCTGAATCCCCTCTCCTCGCACACCCTGAAACAGTGGTCTCTTGCCTCTTAGGCAGGTCCAGAAGTTTTTCTGGACTCCCTCCCGGCTAGCTGTGGCCCTCTAGCCCCTTTCAGACTGTGTTCCTGCAGCCAGCCCCAGCCCTCTCCATGGGGTCTGATCTCTGAAACCCGAGCCTCAGCTCCCAGCCCACACCAGTCCCAGCAGTTGAGCAGACAAGCCTCTCAGACTGGTGAGTGCTGGTCGGCACTGATCCTTTGTGCAGGAATCTCTCCACTTTGCCCTCCACACCCCTGTTGTTGCGCTTTCCTCCCTGGCTCTGAAGCTTCCCTCCCACACACTCCCCATCTCCACCCATGAAGGGGCTTCCTAGTTTTTGGAAACTTTTCCTCCTTCACAGCTCCCTCCCAGAGGTGCAGGTCCCATCCCTATTCTTTTGTCTCTGTGTTTTCTTTTTTCTTTTGCCTTACCCATGTATGTGGGGTTTTCTTACCTTTTGGGAATTCTGAGGTCTTCTGCCATCCTTCAGTAGGTGTTCTGTAGGAGTTGTTCCACATGTAGATGTATTCCTGATGTATTTGTAGGGAGGAAGGTGATCTCCACGTCTTACTCCACCACCATCTTGAAGGTCCCTGGTATGTTTTATGTTATCAATATTTTTAGAATTTAAAAGCATACGAATTTTTCTACATGTATGAGTTTGTATGTCAGTGAGCAGAAACAAAGAGCTATGTGTTGAAAACAAGCAAATGATTTTCCATTTATTTAACTTCAATAGATTGGCATTAAAATATGAATTTTTTGATTTAATGCATAAAGTAATTTCTGAGGCTACTTTGGAATCCAGAGACCCCAGTTATCTTCTACTATTGAGTTGACTTTGGACAATTTGTTTATCCTTTTGCAGGTCCTTTGTTGTTGTTGTTTTTGTTTGTTTGTTTTGTTTTTTTGTGAGGGCTTTAACTTCCTGACATGTTGGGCAGCAAAAGTCATGGTGAGTGGTTTTATGAGTGAATGAGTGATGTGAAAAATGGGGAAAGTATGGTTATCAATAATAATAAGAAGTGGGCATGAAAGAAATACCAAAGTAGCTGAACAAGAACTTGGGTTTAAGTTACTTGTGTGTGTATGTGTCTGGGTTTTAGGAAGAGAGAGACTTAACCATGTTTTAGTGCTGATATGATGGAATTAGTGTCTAGACAACATTTAAAGTCATGAGAAAAAAAGAGGATATTACGTAGAAAAGCCCCTGAATGAAGTTTGGGGAATATCTATCATATTATTATCACATAAAATAAATAATATTCTCCAGAAATAATTAAGTCATCTCTCCACCTATGCACTCATGGCACTATCATGATATTTACCAAGTTGTATTATATGTGTATATTTACATATATATCTCTGAGGTTAAGTTGTTAAAGTCTTGAAATTTGGGAATTTTTAATCATTTTTCCCCTACATCTTAATATATTTTTATTACATTGAATATTACAGTGAAAATACTATGTGAAATGCTGTATGTATAACTATTATAGTTATTACTGTTCAAATCATTAAGTGAGACTATGCATATAAAGTGTTTAATGATAGATAATATGAAAGAAAACCCCACTTGAAAGAGATTAATTTAATAATTTTAGCATTTGACAGGTTTCTCTTAATTTTGTTCTCATGTACCCTTTAAAATAAATTTTAAAATAAAATATTCTAGCTCCTTATTGAGACTCTACAGTGGCAACTTTATCAATATGTTCAAACAGCTCTGTGTTCTGAGCCCAATAAAGATCTTAGAATTCCTACTTCCTAAGTATCAAACTAGAGAAAAGGATTGGAAGAATTATATGGTTTTGTTTTACCTTGTGGTCTCATCTGAGGGTGAAGATTAAGTTTCCCATTGCCAACCAGTTAGGTTTAAAATTTGTATGTGGACACTTAGCTTTAGGCACAGTCACTGCTCTTTCAAATAACGTTCTGATAACGACAGTATCAGCAAACAAATGTCAATCATTCCATTCTTGACAATAGATTATGACATGTCATTTTCAAACTTTAAAATTATCAGTAGTAACTGGTTCCTTCTTGGCCGGGTAACCATAAGCACAATTATTAACTATTTAGTTCTGAAAGTTCTAAGACATATACGTTTTCACTTAAATGGAATTGAAAGTAGTCCTCACACAGCAACAAATGAAAATGTTTTCCCAATTAAAAATTTCACTTACCCATACACATACATTTTTGTTTCCTAATATACAAAATTATTAGCTTTCATAATTAAAGCTTTCCCAGTGGCATCTAAGGCAAATTATAAATAAGACATTTTAAATTTTGCTCACACTTTTCAAATGCTCAAAAAATATTTGTGATGATTACACCAGAGTTAAGAATTCAGTGAGAAAGTGAGTTTTAAGGGTTAAAACTCTTGTAAGACAAAAAGATCTTGTATGACAAAAAGAAAAGAAAAATCCTTATAGAGAGTTCTGACTTAATATGAATCTCACTAAAGATTATGAAGAGTTTATTCATATTCAAAAGTGGATCAAATCATATGAATTTCTCTGAACTGACAGGGAGTTAAAAGGAAATGGCTTGTAGGAGAGAACAAGGTACCTGAGACTTCTCATCAGCAGTCTAATCAGGAAGGGGACCAGTGACTGCTCTAAGCAGCCCACACAATTACTTTTGGAATTTGCTGCCAGTAAAATCACTTTCCAGTAAAATCTCTTTAGGTGTGATTGTCACCTAAACAGAGTGTTCAAAGTAGTATGTCAAGTGAAAAACATTTCATTAAATGTTTTTTTTCATTTATGCTTTGGTGTCACATGCTCAGTTTGCTTATGTTTTTATACTAATCATCTTATATACACCCTCAGGCAAATGTGCATATATCCCAGAATAGTAATACACAAAGTGATACAGTACACATTATTATTACACCACAGCTTAAGTTTATGTTTTTAGTGTATGAAAGCATGTGAAAAATTCCTCTCCCACAGATGAAATGCTCTTTGATATTCAGTTTTGAAAAGGTTATTGACTCTAATAAAAAACTTTAAAAACAGGGAAACACATAAAATATTCCATCTATTTAGTGTTTGGCAGCCACATATCGGAAGTGATTCTAGAAATCCCAGGAAAAGAGTAACAATCCTCCCAATATGAAAACGTACTACATGGATGAGATTGTACTTAATCTGGAAGTCACATCCAAACATTCACCATCACCATAGTTATTGGTGGAATTTTTCATTCATGTTGGGGATAGGACAAGCAACACTCCTGATATAATAGAAAAGAACAAATCTGACTCCATAGTGGATCTGTTTATTTTACTTTAACCTTTGTGCTCTATTGCTTTTACTACTAGTTAATCAATAAAGGGATGTTGCCTATAGCTTAGAGAATACACAATGGCCCATCTCCAGGAACCCTGCCTCCCATGCCTGTGTGTTAAGCTAAAATTACTTTGTTTAAGCTCAAGGAAACATCCTGACCAGGCCCACCTGTGAATGGCTGAAGAAAAGAAGAAATTAACACATCCCCTCCAGATTCTGGTCAGAACAAGGAAATATTTGAAACAACTTACTGCATTTTTACTTTACATCCTCACCTCCCACTCTTTGTTCGATAAAAGAACCTAACACCCAAACCTGGGCAAGATGGTTCTTTGGAACACTAGTCCACCATCTTCTTGGTCTTCTGGCCTTCTAAATAAAGTCATTATTCCTTGACCCAACAGCTCATCTCTAGATTTATTGGCCTGTTATGTGGCAAGCAGTACAAGCTTGGACTCAGTAAGAGTAGCAAAGGATTGTGAGATTCAAATTTGGTTCAGATCCTACCTCTAAACACAGAGAGAGAAATGATTAGCATATCTTATTTCTTTCCAAACTCCCTCTCAAGAGGTAAGAAGCACAGATTAAATAAGCAGATGGCAAACTGAAAATAATAAAAGTTGTGTATTTTTGACTGAGATTCTTTTATCAATGAACAAATATTTACTGAGCCTCTTTGATTTTAAGGCACTTGTCTAGGCACTAGGGATACAAGAAAAAAAATGACAGAAACAGTTCCTGCTATGATGGTTTTTACTATAACACAGATACATAAAAGCTATCTTTGAATTTCAGAGTGCTATAAAGCACTCAGTCTAACTTGGATTTTGTAAGAATGTGGACATGGAGGGATGGCTGGTAAAACAAAGGAATGACACCAATTAGCCTCTGCAATTTCGCTTGCATCCTTACTCTGAATCTTTTTATATAATAGTATGACGCTATATGTTCCCTCCTGTCAAATTCTGCCTGTTTCTCTAAAATACCTCTTTTCTCTTTCATAAATTAAACATTATATGAACTAGATGTTACCCTGATTATTAAATTGTGTATTTTGCTGTAAAGTGTGAAGACACATTAACCACTAATTGATGAGGAGAAGGAATAGTAGAAGCAACATTCACACCTCAGTACCCACAATTCTCTACCCCAGGAAACCTCATCTATCAGGAATAAAGTCTCCTAAATTAGTGTAAAGACACCTATGGTCCCTTTTTTTTTTTACATGTCCAATTTGTTGTACAAAAGGAGTAAGAGAAAAGCTATCATTATGGAGAAAGATAATAAAGTGCCAATAAATATGTAATAACTGTGTCTTTAAATAACAAACTGGCGAATTAATAGGATCTTTTGTAATCTTCCTAATGCCTTAAGTTGAGTCTATTGAGAGAAACACCCTGATCCAATCGATCTCAGTCCTTGAAGAGTGTCCACTTGAAATGGAGTCCACTGAGAATCCATTCACATTGGAAATACTTGCAAAATTCCAGTCCCTCTATTCTCCACAGTTCAGATTAAGACTTTTCTCCCACTTTTGGTTCCCAAACTGGGGTGTTCAAGGGTAAAATTTGAAACTGGCCGCAGTACATGGAAGGCAAGTAGAGACAGAATAAAGAAGCCAAACACTCCAGATTGACAAGCAGCATGTTTAATAAGCAAAGGAACTTATACACATGGCTTGTCTTGGGCACCACAAGATGAGTAGGTCTCCACACTGCCCGCCAAAATTTTAAGTTTATACAGAGGCCTCAGCTAGGTTCTGTCACATATTCAATCCAAATGGTCTTAACAACACCTTAGCCTCTCAAGGCTCTCTTCTTGGAACTGCTTCTACTGTAGGAATGGTGGGCAGAATGCACATTCCAAGGATGGGGGAGGGGGGTGAGGAACCTCCATTTACCTGAGTCCATGTCTTGGGTCAATCCAAGCTCATGTCCTCTCTATGACCCCTCCTCCAACACCTGCCAACCAATACCAAGGTCAAGATCAAAGATCTTAGGGGTAACCTTTGGACTCCTATGTATCCCTCGAGTCACAGAAAACCCAAAACCTCCGTGTGATTTGCTCTTTCAGATTTTGCTTTCTGCCGTGATCTCTAGTCCATGGACTAACTGGTTACCTGCCTTACTCAGTCTCCATTCATGACCACAGCCTCTTTCTGAATCTTGCTCTGCCTCACATCCTTTGCCCATCCTGAAACACACACACACACACACACACACACACACATAAATGCATATAGATATTTTAGGACATGATAGCTTTAATTATAAATTTTGAGAAAGGCTAGATCTGCTCTTCTTAATTTTCTCCCCCATTCTACCCTGTACATACTACAGGGGGTTCTTATATAAAATAACCTATTTCTCAGAACCCCATTTCAGCTCATTATGTCCCTGCCTTCTTTCCCTATACTATAAATCTCTATGTGGATATATACTACCTCTAGGGAGCCCTTTCTTACTATTTATGCATATTTAATTTTTATTTGTCATTTGCATAATCTTTAACATGATTTACTGAGTGCTTTCTATATACCTGGAATTTCTAAAGACTTTATATTCATCATATTTTTTCCTCTAGTATATCCCTACCAAATAGGATAGTACCTAAAACATACTCCCTATAAATATTTGTGAATATTATGACATTACCCCAATTTACGGGAGCAAAAATGACTTATAGCAACTGAACAACTTGGCCAAGGTGTAGAATTCTAGTTCTTGGCTTTCTTTTCAAAACTAGTCTTTACAGCTGCAATTATTACCCTGACTATCTTTGTCAACTAGCTTTAGGTAATTCTTTTGCTATTTCTTCTGTTAAAGTTCCCATCATGACAATAACTTTCCATCTTCTCATAATTTTGCAATTAAAACTATCAGGAATATAATGATTTAACTTCACAGAGTTACACTTTGTTCCTTATGAACCAAGCTATTGTTTTAAAAATATTATCTGACATATTCCATCTCAATAATTTTAGCTTCATTTTCATTATTAAAACTAGGCTAATTTATCCAACTATAAACAAACATTTTTACTGGAAATTCACTGCATAGAAATTATGTCATTTAAAAAATAAAAGAAAAAAAATAAAAAAAAACAACAGGCTGAGGGTCATTGTCCCAGAGAAGAGAGTATAAAGAGAAGCCACAGAGAACCTTTGGCTTTGAGTTTCAAAAGAAGTTTCTAGAAGCTGATTAAGGAATAAAATACAAAAAAAATGATAAACAGAAGTATAACTTTTAAAATAAATGATTATCAATTACTTTCTTTTCTTTTTTTTTTTTTTTTTTTTGTGGTACACGGACCTCTCACTGTTGTGGCCTCTCCCGTTGTGGAGCACAGGCTCCGGACGCGCAGGCTCAGCGGCCATGGCTCACAGGCCCAGCCACTCTGCGGCATGTGGGATCTTCCCAGACCGGGGCACAAACCCGCGTCCCCTGCATCGGCAGGCGGACTGTCAACCACTGCGCCACCAGGGAGGCCCAATTACTTTCTTTTATATAATTATTAACTATTTATAACTTTTTATTTATCACTATGTAGAATCTTATTATTTGAGCTCTTCAAGGGTGTGTGTGTGTATGTGTGTTTGTGTGTGTATACACATTTCGTTCCATTTGCCATTTTCTACGGACCTTGGCAGCAAAGTTATTGACTAAAAATTAATTTTAATTGCAAGATAAAGAGAAGTTTACCAATGAATTCAAAAAGAACACTCAATTGTTTATGTATTCATTATTTTATTTATATAAATTACAATTTCAGATAATAGTAATAGCCCAGACATTTCATTTTTATTGTATTAATTCAGTGGTTGTACTCATTCCAAGTACACAAAAGGTCCTGAATAAAGCTTAATTAATCAATTCAGTGGTTGTACACATTCCGAGTACACATAAGGTACTGAAAAAAAGCTTATCAAAATGCATCTTTCTAAGTCTTATTATATAAATTTAGAGTCAACATATCTCTTGGGGTCCTAGAAATCTGAATTTTCAACAAGCACTGGAGATGATTCTGATGTATGAAATACAAATATCATATCAGTGAAAGAAGGACCAATAAGAATGGCTTTGGACAAGAAGAAAGAAGGCCAAACTTACAGATCTCACTTTAACTTTACTAGTCATGTGGTCATTGGAAAATTGTTTATTTATTTAATTTTGTTGTATTATCCTTATCTGTAATATGAGTAAATTAAATTTGTATTTTCAAAAAGGAATAAATTCTATGTAAACTTTAAAATTTTAACCTATAACATATCAGTTTTGAATCTATAATATCACATTGTTTATTAAATCCAAAATTAAACATGCAGGCTTTTCCTCTCTAATAATCTTCTTTATGATCAAGAATAAAAATTCAAATTGTATTTAATTTAAAAGAAATAGGTCTTTGGATTTGAACATGAGACTAGGAGGTTTATGCATTTATGGTTTTGTGATTTGAGGATATTCAAAATAATTTAGAAGAACCTTTTGGTATTGTTAAATAGAAATCTTTATTTCAAAAGTTCTAAATCATATAATACAGAAAACAATTTCTGTGTAGCCCAAATTCCCCTTAGCAAAGATTCAATTATTTAAACCTCCTCTTTTTTTTGTTCTTTTCTCAAGAGGAATAGAAAACAGTAAATAAAACAATGTCTAATCTAGAACAAGGAGAAGCTCTTTAGCTTCCTTGAGTCATCCTAAGGTAGTGTTCATTCTAGGACAATCTCACACTTACATCTGAGAATGACTCTAAGACAATATGTACAAAACAATAATCCAGAGACATTTCAAGAGCTTATTTATCAAAGCCAGCTTGACTTGGCCACAGTAACTTATGACATGAGGAAAGCATACTGATACTTGTAAAAAGTATCCAAGTCATAAAAACAAAAACAAAAGATGGTCATGTCAACATTTAGTTTACTTGAAAAAAAAAAAAGTCTGTGAACAGAATTCTGGTAGTATAAGTATTACTAGCAAACTCAAACTTTGATTATGTGTTCTACAATATCAAAATATGTTTATAATGTGTCAGTATTACAATTAGAGAAGATATCAATCAGTATGACAGTTTTTATCTCCTTGCAGAGATATCACAACTAATAAATATCAGATTCATCACTGGAATCCAGGGTCTTTTTTTACTAAACTATGCTCCCAGATTAAATCTCTCAGAGTTAAGAAGGAATTTATTATCACTCTGTCTAATGTAGCCCTCCCTTAATCACATCCCCTCCAATCACCTTCATTTCTTTCATTGTACATGTCATCATCTGTTGATTTTTGTTATGTTTCCTTATGTAAACTTGATACCATGTCCATTCTGTTCCCCACTGTATTATCTTGAAGAATGCTTAGGATGGAGTAGATGCTTCTTAGATTTACTTAATGATTAAATAACAAATGAAAAGTCACTTTTTTTCTTTTTTTCTTCTTTTAATTTCATTTTTTTCCTTTCTTCCTTTCTTTATTTCTTTTCTTCCTTTTTTTTAAATGAAGGATGACATATTTCTATTCATAACTTAGTTTTGCTTCTGGAAAAAGTCCTGACAAGATATATTTTTGATGTAGTAGAGGAGATTCTTAGAATATATCTGTTTATAGTTGTCTGGAGCTGTGAAGGGTCAGAGATTTTAGTCTACTTACAAGCTAATAATTTAGCCTGCCACTGTTTTATAGATATTGACAGAAACCACAAGACTCTTGGACCAGAGACAAAAGAATTTATTACTCATGGCACAGCAGGAAGCATGAGCTTCAAGTTCACATCAGTTCCCCTTACTGCCCAAGATCTGTTGTCTAAGCATAGAAGTCTGAGTGATTCTGTACACACAGTAGTGTGTCACAGCAGAGGAAGCTCAAGGTTAGGAAACTCCCAATCTTATAAGGGAGGCTATTGACAAACTTTGTAGACATTACTTTTAGTTTCTTCTTTAGGAAATAAATCCACTCTCTTCCCTGGAGGGACTCACCATCTTTATCATCCAAAACTGTTTGTTACACAAACATCCTTGGGAACATAGTCTAGAACACAGTTAACAAAACCATTCAGAAATCCAAGAGATGTAAGAAAAATTTTCTCCCCCAAATAGCCTCAATCGGATCAATTATAGCAGATTTATATGTTCTTGACTTTATTTGGGATTCTTTTCCTTTCAATTATCAAGAATTGGTCTGCATGAAAATTATCCAAAAAAAAAAAGCCTCAGTTTGATCGAGGCTCTTATAATAATTTTAGACAGTAGAAAATGAACAATGTAATCATTTATATGCTTTAAAAACACTTCCTTATTTATATTTATATTTATATTTTTATATTTTCCATTATGTGACTGATATTTTTAGCTCGTCAGACTTAGTGTTTATTCTTTTTAGCAATTTTCCAACATAGATTATGTCACTCTATGCTTTATATTCAGATATAAATAAATAATCTTAGTAGCACACACTTCCAAAGTGAATGTTGGTAAAAAGCTTTGTAGATGAAAACTTATTGATTGACACTGTGCCAAATGTTCAAAGTATGCCTTAACCCTGTGGTGATGATCTAGCCAAAGAAATGGAATGAGAAATCAGCTACAAACAAATTTAATTTGATAAGAATGTGTGAGAATGCAAGTGGAGTTAGAGAATAAACTGACCACCTATAAGTGGAAAGAATTATTTAAAATGTTGGTGATACACACTCAATACACTCAATAAAAAAATTCTCAGTATCATATTTCTCATACAAGCTAACAATTAGACCAAAATTAAGAGTCAGTATTTAAATGTAAGGAAAGATATACAATTCGTGGTGCAGACACTTATGCACATAAATGGCATCAAAGAGCATGGTAGGTACTTTGAAAACATTATGTCAATATGTATATGAATACTTCTAAAAAGATTATGAAATTGAAATAGATGGTGGAGTAAGAGGATATAGAACTCACCTTCTCCAAGAATACATCAAAAATCCATCCACATGTGGGAAAATTCTCAAATAAAACTAACTAGAAACTGTCAGAAAGACTCCTGTACAAGTAAGTATGTGAGAAAGATCAACAGAGAATAGAGTAGGAAGGAAGAGAAGTGGTAAGGTTGGACCCCGTGATGCTGAGAAGGGACTCAGAGGAAAAAGGGGATGACAGGGATGAAGATTTCCCCAGGCGAGTGGGTGGTTCATACTACATAATGGGCTCTCCAACCCTGGGATCTGACAGAGGGAAGACGAGCCCCTTTGGCTAGTTAGGGGGCTGGTGGGTCTAACAGGAGGGCTGTGGGAAGCCTGGACTCCACATACAGGAGTGCACATGTGCTGGCTTGCTACCAAAGCAGGGTGAAGAGAGCTGCTTGAGTAGCTGCCTGTATCCCATGACCACCCTTGTGTGTGGCTTAGCCTAAGCCGAGTGAACACTCCAGCCCTGCTTACTTCACATCACACCTTTGCCACTTGTAGGAGTGCACTTCACATCACACCTTCGCCACTTGTAGGAGTGCACTTGTGCTGGCTTGCTACCAAAACAGGGTGAAGAGGGCTGCTTGAGCAGCTGCCTGTATCCCATGACCACCCTGGCATGTGGCCTAGCTTAAGCCAAGTGAACACTCCAGCCCTGATTACTTCATATCACACCTTCACACCGGACAAACAGTGGCCATGACCAGGGAGAGTGCCCAGCCATGGGACTCAGAAGTCACTCAGACCAGGGTGGCATCTGAGTGGAGTGGGGTTGGACATTGGTGGCCCTTATTCAGACAACACATCAGAGACAGTCCCAATCTCTGAGACCAACCACCCAGGTACATGCTGAGAACCCACACAGATCTTGCCTACCCTGTGGCATAGCTCCACAACAGGGAGGGCTGTCAGTGGCTGGGGATAGTGATCGACTGTGAGAGACAAAGGCGACACAGAACTGAGGCTGCATCTGAGCAGTGCTGGGGCAGCCATTGCTGGCACTTGCACAGACAGAACATTGGCGACAGCCTGGACTTCTGTTTGTGGCCAATCCACCTCAGCCTGTACCCAGTCACACAGGAGAGCTCACACGGGCCTCTCTTGCTTCAGCACTGCTCCCCTTTGGGTCAAGGATCCCAGAGATGGGAGAGGGGAGAACACACACTTAATGGGGACTGACCCAGCTCAGATTCAAACCTCAGGTCTTCTGCTCCAGCAACTTGGGATCAGACTCTGCTCCCAATAAGGTGGTGAAAGACACTGAGCAAAGAGGAAACTGTGCCAAGCACCCAGCTCCAGCTCTAGTTCCTCCATCTCAATCTCCACCTCCTACCCAGGTGATAGCTGCCAGCACATTCTAAGGAAAGAGGTGACTTGTGTTCATGTTAAATTCAGCTCTCCAACCAAAGGCATGGGGCACACACAGGACATATATGGGCACCCCCACATAAGGGCACCACTTCAAGTTCCCAAGAGGTAAATATTTCACCTAAATTCATAGAGACAGAGAAAGTTAAGCAAAAGGAGAAGACAGAGAACTGGTCTCAATTGAAAGAACAGGAGAAAAATCCTGAAAAATATAATAAAACAGAAATAATTTACCAGATAAAGAATTCAAAGCATTAGTAATAAGAATTGTAACTGAATTGTGGAAAAGAATAGATTAACACAGTGAGAATTTTAAAAAGAAACTAGAAAATATAAAAAGGAACCAAGCAGAACTGAAGAATACAATAACTAAAGTGAAAACCACAATAGAAGGAATGAATAGAAGACTAAGTAATACAGAACAACACATACATGATCTGGAAGAGAGAATAATGGAAATCACCCAATCAGACTGGAAAACAGGAAAACAAAGAAAAAATAGTGAGAGAGAACAGTTTAAGGGATCTCTGAGATAACTTCAAGCATACCAACATTCACATTATAGGTGTCCCAGAAGGAGCAGAGAGAGAGAAGCGTGTAAAAAATGTGTTTGATAAAATTATGGCAGAAAATTTCCCAAACATGAAGAAGGAAACAGATATCCAGGTACAGAAACCACAGATAACCCAAACAAGATGAATACAAAAAGACCCACACCGAGACATATCATTATTAAAATGTCAAAAGTTAAAAATAAAAAGAGAATTCTAAAGGCTGCAAGAGAAAAACAAAGTCATATGCAAGGGGGTCCCCATAAGTCTATCAGCTGATTTTTCTGCAGAAATTTTTCAAGTCAGAAGGGAGTGGCATGAGATATTCAAAGTGCTGAAAGGGAAAAACTTGCAACCTAGGATACCCTACTCAAGAAGATTATCATTTGGAATTTAAGGAGAGATAAAGACCTTTTCTTAGAAACAAAACTAAAAGAATTCATTGATACTAAACCTACCCTAAAAGAAATGTTAAACGAGTCTTCTCTAAGTGGAAAAGAAAAGGGTATGACAAGAAGCAAGAATACTGTAGATCTTTTAGAATGTGTTTGAACTTAAATGACTACTAGGTTAAAACAAGTAGATGTAATTGTAGGTCAAACATATATGAACCCCAACGTAACCAAAAATCAAAAACCTACAATAGATACACAAATACTAAAAAAGAGGAACACAAACATACTGTTTATGAAAATCATCAAACCACTAGGGAAGAAACAAAAAGAAGAAGAAATGAACAGAGAACTACAAAAACATACAGAAAACAAGTAATAAACTGTCAATAAGTACATGTCTAACAATAATCAATTAAAATGTCAATGGACTAAAAGCTTCAATCAAAAGACATAGGGTGGTTGATTGGATTTAAAAGAAACAAGATTTATC
The DNA here is from genome assembly GCF_025265405.1 of Mesoplodon densirostris. Classification (NCBI taxonomy): domain Eukaryota; kingdom Metazoa; phylum Chordata; class Mammalia; order Artiodactyla; family Ziphiidae; genus Mesoplodon; species Mesoplodon densirostris. Next base: position 28,123,720 of record NC_082677.1, on the reverse strand, counting down.
TATATGTTGCTTACAAGAGACCCATTTCAGAGCTGAAGACACACATAGACTGAAAATTGGGGATGGAAAAATAGATTTCATGTAAATGGAAGTGACAAAAAACTGGGGGTAGCAATACACATATCAGACAAAATAGACTTTAAAACAAACTCTATAGCAAAAGACAAAGAAAGGTATTATATAACGATAAAAGGATCAATACAAGAAAAGGATATTACACTCATTAACATATAGGCACCCAATACAGGAGCACCTAAACAAACAAAGCAAGTATTGGAAAACTGGACAGCTATGTGTAAAAGAATGTATGCATTCTTTTATACATACAGCTATATGTAAAAGAATGAGGTTAGAACATTTCTTCATATCATATATAAGAATAAACTCAAAATGAATTAAAGGCCTAAATGTAAGACCTGAAATTATAAAATTCCTGGAAGAAAACATAGGGAGAACACTTTGACAAAAAACTGAGCAATATATTTTTTTTATCCAACTCCTAAAGCAAAATAAATAAAAGCAAAAATAAACAAATGGGACCTAATTATACTTAAAAGCTCTTGCACAGCAAAGGAACCCATCCACAAAATGAAAAGACAACTTACTGAATGGTAGAAAATATTTGCTAATGATATGACCCATAAGGGGTCTTATCTATCTATCTATCTATCTATCTATCTATACACACACATACATATACATATATGTCTATTTTTCTCTTAATATAAGTGCCTGTTTGACTTTACCTGTGTTTTGTTAAATAAAGTTTGCACATTGCATTAAAAAAAGAAGCTATATATAGACAACTCAGACAATTCAATATAAAAAAATTAAAATAAATAAAAAATAAACATTAACAACCTGATTAAAAAATAGAAGACCTGAAGGATATTTCCAAAGAAGACGTACAAATGACTAACCGGCACATGAAAAGATACTTGACACTGCTAATTATTAGAGAAATGCAAATCAAAATCACAGTGAGATATCACCTCACACCTGTTAGAATGGCTATCATCAAAAAGACCATAAATGTTGTAAAGGACATTGAGAAAAGGGAACCCTTGTACACTGTTGGTGGGAATATAAATTGGTACACCCACTGTGGAAAACAGTATGTAGGTCCCTAAAAATACTAAAAGTAGAACTACCATATTATTCAGCAATTCCAGTGCTGTGTATATTGCTGAAAAAAATAAAATGTTAATTCAGAAAGATACATGCACCCCAATGTTCATAACAGCATCATTTACAATAGCTAAGATATGGAAGCAACCCAGATGTTCAACAGATGAATTAAGAAAGATGTGGGGGGTGTGTGTGTGTGTATATGTATGTATATATATAAAATGGACTATTACTCAGCCATAAAAAAGAATGAAATTCTGTCATTTGCAACAACATGGATGGACCTAGAGATTAATATGCTTAGTGAAATAAGTCAGACAAAGGAAGACAAATATTATATGTTATCACTTATATGTGGAATCTAAAAAAAAATGAATGCACATAAAAAACAGAAAAAGACTCAACAGATATAGAAAGCAAATAAGCAGATACCAGTGGAGAGAGGGAAGGGGGGAGGGGCAGGATAGAGGCATTGGATTCAGGGATACAAACTACGATTTATAAAATGGATAAACAACAAGGAAATGTTGACAGCTCTGGGAAATGTAGACATCATTCCTTAAAACTTTAAATAAATAAAAATAAATAAATAAATAAATAAATAAATAAATAAATAAATAAATATTGAATCACTATGCTATGCACCTGAAGCTAATATAATATTGTAAATCAACTATATTTCAATAAAAAAAGAAAGATTACTGCTTCCCTACATTGGAGAATCCATTTAATAAAGAGAGGAAGTAGTCTAATTGACTTAGTGAGAATATGAACATATGATCATTGATGAATTAAACAAAATTTTTTAAAAATAAGCAACAATAGAGACTTCTAACATAAGTGAAATTAAAATAAGGAATAAGTCTAAAGAGTGTTTACCTAGGCCTATCTGAAACCCTTATAATCAAATTAAACTAGCACAGCAAGCAGTGGAAGAAGCAGAGGGTCATAATATATTTAAGATCTCAATTAGTCACAATATTAAGAAGGAAATGTATATTTAAAAAGGAGGAAATATGTTAATAAATGGAAATGATTCTATTTTATATATTAATAAGAAAAAAGCAAAAGAACACAACTCCTGGTTAGACCAGAAGTTGTAACTGATAGCAAGAGATGAAAAAGATATGGTAATAATTGGCAGAAAGAGTATGCACATACTTTACAGCTAGAAAATTAAGGTAGATATAAGTTTTTATATAGTCATAGTATCCTCTAATTCTCCTTTTATAAGATATATAACACGTATATAATAATTGGTTAATTACCAATGTGTCTTTTGTTCAGAAAGTTTCAGTACCATGAATGGACACAACTTCAGAGTACAAGCAAGAATCAGTTACTGCAGTGACATGAGCTGTTTTCCTGGTTGTTGTTTTGTCTTGTTTTCCCTTGGTCAATGACATGAATGCAGTTATAGGCTAGTAAAAAGAATTGTTGTTGACTGTGAAAATATAGCAATTGCTACAACTGACCATTGTGAATAAGTGACTCATTTTCAAGGATAAATTTACGTTAAGGCATTTCAATTGCCAAAGAAATGACTGTGGCTGTATTTTCAGAATGTGAAACCTATGAAATTAGTCATTGTTTCTCCCATTCACATCACAGTAAAGGGTGAATATAAGCCTAGAACCCCAATAGAGTCCAGAAACATGGAAGTTTCTTCCTAAACTGTAAAATATAGTGTTAGGCTAGGTAATATCTAACTTGCATTCCAATTAAAGGATAATGCGCTATCCTGGGTAAGATCCTGGAACAAAGACATTAAGGAAAAAAACTAAGGTAAAAAAAGAGTGTGGACTTTAATTATAAGCTATTGATATTGGTTCATTTATTGTAACAAATTTATCATATTAAGGTGTTAATAATGGGGGAAACTGGGTTTGAGGTATATGAGAAATCCTTGCTGTATCTTTGCAAGTTTTCTGCAAATTTAACTCTCCCAGAGATGTTTATTTAAAATTATCTCACATAATACTTAAAATGTTTTTAATCAAGGCAATGAACATATCCATTACCCCCCAAATTTTCATTGTGTCCTTTTTTGTTTCCCTTAAGGCCCCTCTCCATTTTCAGAAAATTGTAATATGCTTTCTGCTAATGTGGAACACTTTGAATTTTCTAGAGTTTTAAAAAACAAAATACTTCAGATGTTCTCATTTTGGTCTTGTTTCATCCAGCATAATTAATTTGGGCTTCTTTCATTCAGTATAATTATTTTCAGATCCAGTCATTTAGTTACATGTTTCAATAGTTCAATTCATTCCTTAGTGCTTCTGGGTAATACTATTTATATGAAACTACCACAATTTTTCTCTTCATGTATCTATTAAGAGATCTTCAAAGTTTTGGGCTATTATATATAAAACTGCTAGAAACATCACTGTACATGCTTTTATGGACATTTACAATTTTATTTCCCGTTGGTAAATACTTCGAACTAACATGACTACATTATATGGTGGTTGCAATTTTATATTTTTTAAGAAAGTGTCAAGGAAAAACTTCGTGGTAATATTTTGCATTCCAATTACTAGTGTATGAGATCCTCAGTCACTCTGCAACCTCTTCAGCACTTAGATTTGTCAACCTCTCCAACACTTAGTCAGTCTTTTTTTCTTTTAGCAATCTAATAGATGTGCAATGCTATCTCATTATTGTTTTAATTTGTATTTTTCAAATGACTAATGATGTTGCACATCTTATGTGCTATTTGCCTTCCATCTATCCTTTTGAGCCAAGGGTCTGTTTAAATATTTTGCCTCTTTTTAAATTGGGTTGTTTTCTTATTATACAGTTTTGAATGTTTTTATAATCTTGAAGTATAAATCCTTTATCACATGTGCCTCTGCATAATTAGTAAGTAGGAGTCTTTTGGTGGCTATTCCCAGAAGACAAATACCTGAATTTGTGGCCTAAGAAGAGGTCTATTTACTGACTTGTGCACTCATTTCTTTGTCACAAATCCTTCCAAATCCTTTACCTCCTGGCCATTTATCAGCTATAGCTCATGAATCAATGTACATTTTTTACTTTGGACCATGTTTCTTTAATGAAACCTATATCATGAGAAGCATAACTCAAAATTTCATCCAGTAAGAGGATTTTCTATCTCTATCATTCTTCAGGTCTACTCCTTCTGGCGTGTACCAGAATATTGTGCAGAACCCTCTGAAAATTAGCTTCAGTATTATTAATCCAGAGACAATGTACTACTGAGAATATAACAAAAGACAAGTGGTATGGTTTAGATGCATAGTGGCAGTACAACAGAAATAGACATACAGGGAGTGTAAAACAACTGCTTGTGTAAATTGTTTGTACTTTTAAGGATTTCCTGGCTAATCCAAGATACATCACTATCACTGAATAATGGAATGTAGCTAGACTTTCCCAATTTTAGAAATAGTTAGAAGGTCAGTGGTCAAGCAGTTTGCCACCTGTACTCATTAGCGATCCAGGAGGTGTTTTTCGAAAGGTAACTATTTATTTTGTAAAGAAGGCAGGGATTGTTGTAAACGTCCAATTATAATCCTTTTATGTCAGCTTACCACTATTCCACATGTTTTAGACATAACTCTTTTTTTCTTGTTTTCCTTTATAAATTTATTTATTTACTTATTTTTGCTTTATTGGGTTCCCATTGCTGTGCAAGGGCCCCCTCCAGCTGGAGCTAGTGGGGGCTACACCTTGCCATAGTGCACAGCCTTCTCATGGTGTTGGCTTCTCCTGTTGCAGAGCACAGGCTCTAGAGCACAGGCTCAGTAGCTGTGGCACACAGGCTTAGTTGCTCCGTGGCATGTGGGATCATCCCAGACCAGGGTTAGAACACTGGTCCCCTGGTGCAGTGGTTAAGATTCTGTCTTGCAATGCAGGAGGATTCCTAACCACTGCATCACAAAGGAAGCTCCTAGACAAGACTCTTAGGCTGGTGAAATATTTAAGTCTGTGTACTAAACTGTGGCATAAAACACAATAGCTGACCTAACTCTGCTACTTAGGTCTTCTTCACTGAATTGTAAAGTTCAATAAGGCTAAAATGAAAATCACCACTCCTGCATATTTCAAGACTTTGATAATACAACAGTTGTCTATAATTCTGCTGAGGTTGCTTTTGACCTACACTGTGGCAGAAAGAAACATTTTAAAGGCTCCCCCCCCTTGCTTTCTTTCATATTAGCCCTAATTCCTTCTATAAGTAATAGACAGCAATGCAGGGATTGTGGCAGTTGCTGAGCATAGCTAGCCAAACAATATACGCAGGAACTGCAGAAATAAGTACATTATGGATACCCTATTTTATCTTAACTTTGAGTAGAACTTATGTCACAAGTCAGTTTATCATCTGCTGCCCATCAAACACTGCTCTTTCTGGTGAACTGTAGTGACATTCAAGATCTATGGGAAGTAGTTTACAAAAATCCTCATAAGGTTGGCTATTTCTATTTCTCTGTATATAGAGAAAAAAAGAGAAAAGTTTCTTCCTTGGGAAAACAAGTAGATAATTCACAGAATGTCCTTATGATCAATTTAGATGTCTTCCTCAAGGTTATTTGTCCTCCCACTTATTGAAAGGACTCTGAGTCTATGATCTGATGTCTGGAAGTTGGCAAATGACTGTGACTCTAATATATAATGTCAAATGTAAATTCAGTTTGCTAGACCTAGAATTATTAAATTTATGCAAATCAAGCTAGACTTTTGTATATTATGCAAATATATTTTTATTTGTATTCCATAAATATTTTTACCTCTAAAGGAGACATTAAGAATCAAACCATTTTGCCACTCGTCACAGAAAATCAACCAGTCTTCATTAGAGAATATTGATTACAATCATCTTTTCCTTTATCATTAATTCACAAATGAAAATTCATGGTGGGGGTATCTGATTGAGGGAGCCATCCCTCTAGCTGTAAGGAGGGTAGAAATATAATGTTTTAATAAGAGTAGAGCATATCAATTAAGAACTGGTATTGAAATCCTTTACCATTCATAAGCTCTGTGAGTTGAGGGAGTTAGTTATTTATTGTACCTCACTTTCTTCATCCACAAACTAGAAATAATAGCAACTACCTAAAAGGGTCACAGGTAAGATTCAATTATTTAATTAATGTAAAATTCTCTAACAGATGTCCAGAATATTGGGTTCAGTTAGTATTAGCTACTTTCCAACATTATCATTATCATTAATTTACTATTTTTATCGTTACTGTCCTCATTATTTGTCATGTTCAACTTATTCATGGAACACAAGCTCTGCCTTCTACCAATGTTCATAAGGTCAGAAAGTCCCTAAATTTAGAAGTGCAATTGAACCATCTGGTGTCCAAAGGAATAACAGTACTATGTAAACTAAGCACCTGACTCACAATCTGTCAATCAAAGCTTTCTACTAATTTATTTTCTCCTACCTATCTGAAACATTTTACCCATTTTCAGTGTTATAATTTACAGCCATCTAAGTTAAGATTTTTGTATCAGGAGCTGTTGACCATCCTTTGGCACTCACTGTGCCAATATAATTAAAAGTTTTGGACACTGTCATTATATCATGTAAAACAAACATCATTAATTATTTTGCTTTATAATATCATCCTTGATTCCATCAGGGGAATATTATTACCCACATTAGATTAGTGGTTTTTAAATGTAGTGTGAACAAAATCACTGAGGCAGACATTGACTGAGTTAGCTACATCACAGCTTGTAGAATTATGTCTTTGCAGCTTAGGAATAGATAAGAAAATAATGGGGGGGAAATGGATTGCAGCAAAACTAAGGAAATAGCATCTTTTATAAATTAGTCTGCTAATGGTATGCAAAGTATTTTTATAACAGTGTTTCAAAGTAGACATGATTTAGGAGAAGCAAGCTGGTGAGAGACTGGACAGTTATTTTTGGCAGAAAAACATGAAAAAATAGCATTAATTTCACAAAGAAAAATAATCAGAAGCACTTTGTGACTGGTTGCATTAAGTAGAAGTGCAGCTTGATTAGGATTGGATCCAAGTTGTCATTGACAAAATGGTTAAATAATAATAAAAATATCAACTTTGGATTGCACATGATGGGTTCATTGTAGGAGTCACTGATTTTGAGTTAGCATCAGTATATTCAAATGCTGCTATTAAACCTAGGAATGCAGTTTTGGAGGTTGTCAAAGATGTGAGGATAAGGAAACACACGATAAATATTTACAAGTCATCAAAATTGAAATGATTTTTAAAGTCGTGAAAGCAGGTAAAACTATTGAGACTGGATGCAAATAAAAAGAGGCCTAGGGCCTCCCTGGTGGCGCCGTGGTGGAGCGTCCGCCTGCCGATGCAGGGGATGCGGGTTCGTGCCCCGGTCTGGGAGGATCCCATATGCCGCGGAGCGGCTGGGCCCGTGAGCCATGGCCGCTGGGCATGCGCGTCCGGAGCCTGTGCTCCGCAACGGGAGAGGCCACAACAGTGAGAGGCCCGCATACCGCAAAAAAAAAAAAAAAAAAAAAAAAAGAGGGCCTAAAGATAATTTAGTAAAATGTCCTTAGAGACACTCTCATTTGGATGTGAGAGTGGTCAAAGAAGAAAATATGAGATTTAGCAAAGTAATAAGAAAATAACAACTGGGTATAATATAGGCTGAGACAGAAGACAGTATCAAGCACTAGTATTGTGGAAGCAAACACAAAGGAAAATGTCTATCCTCAGGGAAAACTGTTATGAGATGTGGAAAGTCAGTATTTGAAGCTGAGTGTAAATTTTTCTAAAGCTAATGTCCATGTGATTAATAATTTATAAAAAACTGAGGTGAGAAAGCAGTTATGGAGATATAACAACTACCCTTTACACAGAAGAAAACTTATATAAGAACAAAATAAAGAAATAAAGCAAGAAAATGTGTGCTTTCAAATACCTTTAACATATAAATAAAATAGTTACCAAATACAAAAGAAAAATATTATTTTCCCAGAGACCCCTTGTCAAATTTTCCAGTTAGAATCCTGACATCCTTTAACATTCACCATTTAATTAGTATTATTTTTCCTTCTTTCTTGGTAATGAAAGATGAAAGTCCAAGCATCCAACTATCAACTCTAGTTTTCAAATAAATCCCACTAATAAAAATTCCTGTACTAAAAATATAATTTTCTCATTATTATAATACTGAAAATTATAATGCTTAATAATTTCTTCCATTAAATCTCCTTTGTAATTTAAAGTTGCTATTGGAGAACAGAAGACTTTCTCAACAAACCTTTATATGAAACAATCAATGTGATTGGAAGTTATCAATCAATACTTTTTATTTGAAAAAGGTCATAAGCAGAGTAAGCACATCTTACCACTTTGAAATAGGTTCTCTATTGAGTGACAAATTACTTGGATTTATCCTCTAAAAGTTCAGGTTTCCAGTTTTGTTTGAACACAGGGGGAAAAAAAGAAGAATTTTCTTTACAAGCATAAAACTGAAAAAATCAGAGGGAATCAGAGGGCTAAACCAAAATTAATATGTACATATAGTGTGCACTTTTTTTACATAGAAATATAAGGTTAGTTTCTGCTAATATTGGTCAGTGTCCCAAAATTTCTACTCTACGGCTCTTTTGAAATAATAAAAAATTAGTGCTTGCCTAGAGAGTACAACTTGTGACTATTGGCAACAACCCATTTTTAATATACTTCAATAACCAGAAAAAATATTTTAAAAATATTTTGGGTGTGATATGAAATCACAGATAAATAGGTAAATAAATAAGCACATTTTACTATTATGAATGAATACGGCATTTGAAGTCATGTATAGCCTCCAAGTCAGAAACTTCCTTAATGTTCCAACCAAGATCTTCCTATAGAGATAACATTCTCAGTAGAGAATTAAAGAGTGTATTATATTAAGACAAACGGATTTGGATTTGAATACACTGAACTTCCCCAAGAATATTGGTTGACTAATCTTCAACATGATGATTATGGTAAAAACAGAATTCAGTTTTATATTTACCTGTTACATTGGTGTGGAGTCCTACGATTTTATTAATTATACATGAACTTCAAAGATAATATTTATTGATTATCAGAACAAAGCCACAAAGGCACTGAGAAAAAAATCAGTTTGATTTTTTTGAAATTATTAAAAGCTAACTAGCTCAAATGACTTTTACCAAAAAAATCATCACAGATCATAACATTATTCATCTTTTATTCTAAATTAGATACACAGCATGTACTCAATACTCGAATGTATTAACATAGCAAGTAACTGTCTTTGTAATTAACTTTATGGGTATTTTTTTAACATTAATACGTGTGTTACATTGTGCCCTCCCTTCTACTTCTCCCTTCCATTCTTTAGCAGCAGACAAAGTGTCTGGCTGTCTCTGTAATATGAATGGTTGGACATTTCTTGTAAAGAATGGAATACAGTATGCTGTAGGAATTGCATAAAAAATCATCGGTGAATGGAAAAAAACTCTCTGGGACCTTGAATGTCAGTTCCAGGAGAGATAAATTTATAAGTATAACAATCTGTCTTTTATAACTGACATCTAAGGTCCCAGAGGCCTTTTCCCTATCACTAAGGATTTTTCATACATTTCCTACAATATGAAAAAACTATGAGTGTAACATTTAGACATTTTTGCTGCACATGAAAGGAACTTTGTCAATTTTGTTGTAGATCCATACCCAAAATCAATTTTAATATTAAAGTTTCATCTTCGATAGAAATGAGACTTCTATACCACTGCAATAAAGAAATGCTAAGATTAAGCTTACTCAGCAATTTAATATTTCACCAGGAACTAATAATAAAGCAGTCATCTGCCCTTGTAGTGTAACAGGCACCATGTGAGGTATGTTCTTTTTGGGAATCAAAGAGGTCTGGTTGTCACTCACAGAACTGCGGCAGAAACATAAATGGCTTGCATTAGTGGCCTGAAGGGCTAAGTGAGCTCTTCAAACTGACATTTGCCATGGAGTGTCTTAATGCAATGGTGGGCATTAAGAAAAATATTAACTGTTGCTCAAGGAGGCTAAACTATTGGACAATGCAATGCTAGAGGAATTATCCTAAAAACGTTGGAAATCATGTAAACATATTGATCAATCAATGGGGCCACGTAGACACAAAAGCTGATTCCACCTACAGGATAAAAAATTCTTTTCAAAGATTCATTTCTGCTTATAACCACAATGTCACTACTTTGTTAGAGTCAAGCAAGGGAATATAACAATATGGATTCTACTGATCCATGAGCATGGAAAAGTCACTTCACTTAAGCGTACTTTTGTTTCTCTAAGCCATGATTTGTAGTTTTCAGTATATACGTCTTGTACATATTTAATTATATTTATTGGCAAAATATTACATATTTTGGGTGCTATCATGTACAGTACTTTTACATTTTAATTACATATTTTCTTGCTATTAAATAGGAGTAATATATTAATAGTGGTGTTAGTTACACATTTAGACATACTTTTCACAACTCATTGAGCTGTTATACATTTTAAAAGGGCAAATTTTATGGTATGTAAATTATGTCAATAAAGTCAACTCAAGAAAAGATCTGGCAGTGTCCTTACTGTATAGGATTTTTGTGGATAGATAAATGTGATAATTCCTGTAATATGCTTATCACAGTCTTAACAAAAAATATGCACTTGACAAAAATTAGCTATCATTATTTGTTTTAAATTCTGTATTGATATATATTTTCTTTACTATAGATTAAATGTTCATTGCAACACATATATTTGAGAGCTCATGTAGAATATTATCTACATACCTAAACATGATATATTACTGGAGAATTTTAAATACTTTAATTTTCTTGGCAAAAGATCCTTATAAAGACAGAAAGTGTTATTGGTTTCAATCTTCTGATCTGAGTCCTTTGAAGTTATTCTTGGTTGCATGCTTTTAATATTCCTGCTCATACCTCTGCCTTGCTTACCCAGAATTCCACTGTTTCATTTCCAACTTCATAATGGTTATGCTCAGAAAACTTTCATGTGTGTGATTTACTCACATTTTTCCTCAAAGTTATTTGCTGACACAAAACACCTCTTTGTCTTAATCTTAGAGAAGGGTGACTGTGTCTTATTGGACACAGTTTTCTTGTGCTCTTGTGCTTCACCACTTATTATTACATCTACTGTCTTTCCTCCTTCCAACCACAGTATTCTTGGCAGTAGAAATATAAATCCCTCTGGGGTGGACTTATGCATATTCAGTATTAAGAATACTAATAAAATAAAAGTAATAGTAATAATGATACATATATATGTATATATACACATATATATATATAATGTACCACATGACAGGGAGTTGTCATGTATTTATATGTATATGTAACTGTATCTATCTATATAATTTAATCCACAAGACAAGTAGGGATTGAATGCCAATTATACTTCTATTTACAGCTAAATTTGTAGAACAGAGTAATTAAATGGCTTCCCTAACATCTGATTGTCTTTAAGCAACCTCAAACTGAGGTAGCCTGTGTCTTGTAACCAGAATTTCCAACATTATATTCTCCTACCATTCAAAATTCTCTTTTGATAAGATAAATAATATTAAATTAGTTACAATGAATTATGGGGCTTAAATGATCCATGGTTAAGTCAATTCATTTTATATCCTGGAGCAAAAACATAATGACAGGAATGGATCTCATGTTTTTAACATTTAAGTTCAAGGTGATGATATTCAAAATTCATATTCAAACTTAGGTACTCTAGCTTCACATTCCACCTTTAAAACGTAGTTCTCCTTGGACAATTAACTTGGATTCCAAATAAGATTACATGGCATTATGTTTTCATAGAACAGGATATGTCCCTGTGTTTTAATTAACTTGTATCTTAAACATATGCATTAGCTGTAAGTTTTTAGATACCTTGGAGAAGTTTTTGGCTACGTACGTTTTGAAGGTGTTTCTGAATGAGTTGTCTAAATGTAATGAAAACAATAATGACATTATTTTGCCTGTGTTATTCCTGGTTCTTCAAATAATAGCTCTTGATATTACATTGAAGTAGCCTTGAAATCAGTCATAGAGTATCTATTTATCTAAACATCATATATATATAAATGTACATGTAAACCTTATTCATATACAATATGAACCTTAGCATGTAAGACTGAAGCATGACTATGCAGAAAAGTCACAGAGATCACAGTCACTCAGATTAATCTTCATTCTGAATCAATAATTTGGTGTGATCCAAGTAAATTCCTCTTAAGAAGTTCATGTGTGATTTCTAATTATGGTGATGAAATGAAATCCAGGTTGTTTCAATATATTATATTTAAATGGTTTAGGACTTCCCTGGTGGTTCTGTGGGTAAGACTCTGCACTTCCAATACAGGGAGTCTGGGTTCGATCCCTGGTGAGGGAACTGGATCCCGCATGCATGCCGCAACAAAGAAGCCCACATGCCACACTAAGACCCGACACAGCCATAAATAATAAATAAAATATATTTTGTAAATGTTTAAAGAGATACAGGTATCTTTCCCATTTCTACAAGGTATTTGATTATTAGCATATTTGTGCTTAGTTTTATGACCTTCTTTATTCACAAAATGAGTTTTCATACAGGTTTTACAAAGAATCTGTCCCCATCATCACATCCTAGGCTATGCAATGTGTCTTTTATAATTTCATGATGATCTGTTTCAGGTATTTCTGGAAATGAGGCCACTGAAAACAGCTTCCAGCAAATAGTGTGGTATAATAAACACCTATTTTACATTCTTTAGTCATTTTAATTTGATTGCTGAGGACTACTAAAAACTGGCAAAGAAAGAAATTTTGTTTTTGCTCAATATTTTTAAAAATTCAGTAACCCTTGTAACCTAGTGCATAATAGAAAGTATATGTAATGCTTGGAGTAAGTTTACAAAGACTGAGTAAAACTGAAATAGATGGATTCTGTTATTTGGAACTCTAGCATTCTTGGGATATTTAAACACATTTAAAATGGGTGATAATGATGATGATGATGATGATAATCCACTAAAAGTATAACTAAAAAAATAAGACTCAAGAAAGTCAGATCATAAGTTGATCTGAAAATGCCACTATCAGAAACAAAAATCAGCAAATATTACTTTGTTAAATAGTTTCCAAGTAATGAAACAGGATGTAGGAAAATGTGAAATAGTTACTTTTTAAATATCTATGCAATAATGCATGAGGGGTAAATATTAGACCATTGTGCTGCCTCTACTTGAATTATTGGCACATTTGTTCAGATACTTCATTATTTGTAAAGTGAAGGAAGCCCTTGATGTCTTAGCAGCTATTTTGAGATTTCTCCTCACAACCCCTTTCTTCAGTCTCAATTCAAAAGTTGGAAACCAGCCAGTCTTAGCCTTTAATTGGGACCTTAATTGGGTTTTTGGTGCCCTAATTATAAATGAGGTAATTGTAGTAATTATAGATGAATTAGAGTAACAATAATTATAAATAAAGTTAATCTAAAGTACTTACAAAATAGCTGTTTAATGTGACAACACCACCTCAAAGACTGTGATGTATTCTACGCTGTATCTCTTATTAAACCTGGGTTAGGATTTCAAGAAATTGAAATTATATAATTATATACATATATTTTTTTGTAATGAGTCTAATTCTTAGCCTGTCCCAGAGCTTTAGAAAAAAGCAATATAATGTTTAAATAACGAACCCAATGTCACACAGCTAAAATAATAAATGGCAGTGTTGGAATTTGAGCATGGATAGATTCAATTCCAAAACCCACAATCTATTCAAAATGCCATTCCATCATTTCTACAGGTGAACTGCTAAACAGATAAATGAATGCCTACTCTTATTAGCTTGAATTTCTAGATACTAAAAAAATATTAACATTGTTTATTTAAAATGATAAAATAAATCATAGTTTATTACAACTTTAAATAATTATTTCTAGTATTTGAATCCCATCTTTTCTAAAGGACGTTTCACTTATTTTCTACTTTGTAACCACCAAACGTCTGTTGCACAGTTGTGTTTTTTTTTTTTTAATCTTTCCTGGTAATCGCCTTTCAGTAATTATATATCCTTCTCTAATGAAGCAGAATACAATTAGCTCACATTATAATTTTAACCACATCTATGTGTGCTTTTTAAACATAACCACATAACTGACACACAGCCCATTCATTTGTTACAATTGTCTTTACTAGAACTTTGACAGAAATAATGATTTAATTAACTAACATATATTGTAGGTCATCACTGAGACTAAATTAATTTTGTTTTTGTCTTGACAGGAATGTTTGGGAAATAGTTGTCAAACTCTCAGCTATCAACTCCTGGCCCAGCTACTTGCATCTGTGTCATATTGAGCTACAATTTGCTTCTTCTGAAAAATGAAGAAATAAAATCTATTGATTATATTTGTTGAGAGTTAAAATTATATAACTCCCTGACTCTGCCAGACACATAGCTGAAATGAATGGTAATAAATTGTTGCTATAATTATGAAAAGAACCTGATGTCTTGATGATGATGCATCCTAATGATTATTTATAGCCATGAAACCCACTACCCATCAAGTTCAACTAGATATTTATCTGTATGCTACCAAAATTAAGCTTCAGGGAATTGAGCTTCAGGGAAACTGCTTCTTTCAAACCTGTTTCCAGCTCTTATCCTGAATAAAATAGTTCTTCATTTAAAATAATAAAATATACTAACAAGAAAATATGTTTGTGGTTTCCTATCATAATAACTAATGACATTATGACTGAAGACACCAAAAAGAGCTGAAAATGCCAGAGATTTATTTCAGCTTTTTATCTCAAAGTTTTAAATGTACATCTTAAGCTTTTAATTTTCTGTTGACCTATTTTCACAATCACTATTAATTTCCTCAATTTTGTCCAGGGTAGAGATGAGCACCTCAAAGGCATTCTTTATTTCTCTTACTGTTTTCCTGATTTCTGTCATTTTCAAGTTCTTTTTCTTAATTTCCATCTCCACGTTGAAATTATCTATTCGTGCATTTTGTCTATTTTTTCCATTAGAAAATCTAAGATATTAATCACATTTATTCCACATTTCTCCTCTGATCTTTCTGACATCTGTGTTATATCTGGTTCTGCTTCTTAGGGTTTCTTTATCTTTTCAGACTGTGTTTTTCCTTGTCTTTCTGTGCACCTTATAATTTTTGGCTGAAAGGTAAAAATGTGTTTAGGACACAAGATAACAAGGGTTGGTTGGCTGGTTGGCTTTTTATTTATTTAAATGCTTGTCTGGTTGTAGCATGGACTCAATACCACTAATTAACTGAACTGCGATTTGTTAAGCTGAAATTTAAGCTCAGTTTTACAGTTTAACATGTAGGTCAATTTTTATAAATGTCCTACATGTACTTGGAAATGTATGCTCCAGTGGACACATGTCCGGAGATCAAGTTTTTTTAATTAAACTCCTTAAACAGTTATATATGCCGTATATTTCTGTCATTTTTTGAGCATGTATCGAAACCTTATGGAAATATTTTAAAACCTCATTATGTTGGTATATTTATCAATTTCTCATATCAAAGAGCTATAAAATTTGCTTTATATCTTTGAAACTGTTATTCTTGCATATGCACTTAGAACTGTTATATCTTTCCTGAATGTTAAGAGGTTTGTCATATTATTCAGGTATATCCTTTAATCTCAAAATATTTCTCCCTTAATATATACCTATCTGAAATTGTACAATTATGTCATTTAATTTGCTTGTATTTGCAGAATAATTTTAATTCATATTTTATACTTTCAAACTAAATCAGTCTTTTAAATGTATGTATGTGCTTTGGAAGCAGAATATAACTATATTATAAAAAGAAGCATTTTACAATTGAAAAATTTTATATTAGAGTTACTCTTAAATAAGCAAGGATTCTAGAGTAGCTCAGACTAACTTCAAAGTGCAAATCACTTTAGGAACTTATTTGTAAGAGAGTAAAGAATTCAACTGTCACCTCCTTATTTATACTCTATTTTTAAAAAAACCTGATCATCTGGTGAAAAAACTTTAAAATATGAGTGTTTTCTACTTTTAAAGGCTTTAATTGCTGAGGGTAATGACTCTGAAAGGAGATTATATTTTTATTGCCTGGGATATTTCTTGCAAGGCCGAATTTTTCATCATAACAGTACAAGTCCTGAGGGACTGTGTTAATGGATCATGTTGCCACCAATAAACACCTTGTTGAATTGGTACTTATTTCAGGGAAAAAAGGAAGTCACTCTTTTAGAGACTGGGTCTTCTAAATGTACTGTAAAATGAAGGGCATGTAAGCTTAAGAGTAATTATTCCCATTATGCATTCTTTTATGACTCAAGAGATTGAGATAACAAGGAAAAAAATGTAAAATAGGCATGTACAGAAAGCTCATCAAAGATGAGGTTCTCAATGAGTATAATAGACAAAGAAATTAGAATAGATTACACATTTATAAAATTTTAAGAATTGATTATTTTATAGTATATAATACAGAAATATTTTATTAATTGATACTTAACTTCATCAAGTGATGAAGTTGCTTCTTATAGCAGATTAGGTATCATTGGGGAGTGGGGATCATTTATCTTTTACATCTAGTATGTAGGTTATTTTATTCAGAATACATCAAGAAAATCAGAATTTTAATATTAAGAATAAATCTCTACTACCTAAGGATAAAAATAACAAGTTATCAAAGTTACACTAAAGTCTCACAGAAACCACTTTCTGGATCATTTGATCATCTTCCATTATGTCATCTCTCAAGCACTCTTTACTTAAAAAAAGATAAACATTGCCACCATGTTCTGTTAAATGGAATGTTTTGGAGCATATAGAAGTTAAGGATTTTCTTGCTCTTCAATTATACACTTTTGAATAGACTGTAAATTGAAATCTGGGTAGGGAAGAGTTTTCAATATCAAATTATTTACTATTGAAGGGAAGTGATAGAAATTGTTCAGTTTATTTGAACAAAGTTCATTGACAACCTAAGTATTTCAAAATGATCCACCAACTTAAAAGATAACATACATTTGACAATTTATAAAAGAAAACCAATCACTGTTTACCTAAGAGACTGAAAACCAAAATTTATTTTTTTTATTCAGGATAGCTCTTGTACTAGTTTTCTGTGCAACAATTTGCCAGAAAGTTAGTGGCTTAAAGCATCTATTTATTATCTAGCAGTTTCCATGGGTTAGGAGTCCAAGCACAGCTTATCTGAGCATTCTGCTAAGGAACCCACAAAGATGTAAAATAGTATCATCTGCTTTCTGATGTGGAGCATGGGCTGTAGCAGAATTTTCTTCCAAGCTCATTCTCATGGTTAGCATAATTTAGTTCCTTATGGTTATGGAACTGGGGCCCTGGTTTTTCACTGGTTGTGGCTGTTGGCCATCCTTATGTCCAAGAAATTGCCTGCACTTTTTGGACAGGAGGTCTTTTCCATTGGCATTTTCACAACATCTCTGTTTAGTTCTCTGAGGCCAGGAGGAGAATAGCTCTAAGGCAATCTGACAAGATGAAATGTTATATGTGTATTGTAATCTAGTCATGGGCTTGACATCCCATTACCTTTGTTATATTCTGCTGGTTAGAAACAAGTCAAAATTTCCATCCACACTCAAGGGGATGGGACTATACAAGGATTTGAATCATTGGGGGTTACCCTATGGTGAATCTACCCAGAGCTCAGTTTGACTCTTATAATCTTTGTATTTAAATGTTTGTAATACCAAATTTTGTTAGACATCATAGGACAATTAGCAGCCTTTACTTAACATGACTCTTCCAAGGTCCTTTGAGTAAGTTACTAGTAAGCACTGTGAACCTCTGAACCATATAGGGTAAAAGAAATGTCTAGAATAGTGATTGACACATGGTAAATATGTAATAAGTGTAATTTATCAATATTATTATCATTTGTTTTAATATCAGTTCATATGTTGTATTTTGAAAGATAAGTAGGATAAATTACACTGGAGTTTTGATGAGAACTGGAAGAGACTCACAGTGACAGAACAAATAATGGTGGGATTGGGGTGACAGAAAAATTAGGAACCAAAGACAGGAAAAATTCTGAACTTCCTACTGGCCTGGAAACATTGTGAGTACAGGAGAACATACCACACATGCCTGATAGTCTATGGAGGTTCAAACAGGGCTAGTTTGGGCCTCCCTGGTGGCTCAGTGGTTGAGAGTCCGCCTGCCGATGCAGGGGATACGGGTTCGTGCCCCGGTCTGGGAGGATCCCATATGCCGCGGAGCGGCTGGGCCCGTGAGCCATGGCCACTGAGCCTGCGCGTCCGGAGCCTGTGCTCCGCAACGGGAGAGGCCACAACAGTGAGAGGCCCGCATACCGCAAAAAAAAATAAATAAACAAACAAATAAATAAATAAATAAATAAATAAAACAGGGCTAGTTTGATTAATGAACACAGACTTGAAAGGTAGAAAATATTTAGTCAGAATTCATGTCCCAGGCAGTTGTAATCGCTCCTAGTTAAAATCTGTCTTCCAAAATTATTCCTGTCAAAGAGGAGTGAAAATACCAAAAATAAACAATTCAAACCATCAAATTTGAAACTTACTAATTTCTGGCAGTTCTTGCCATTTCTCAGGGGTTTTCTCCCAGTCAGTTCTCAGCACGGAAGAAATGTGTCCTATATTGTAAGTTCCTGCACTACTGATTTTCATTTATGACTATAGTTATTTATCAATTTATTAAATATCACTGGGGTAATAAGACTGTATGTAATGTAAAGAGAGATCCCTAACTTAGATTTCCTTGGGGAAATGGAGACAGTTGCAGATCACTAGGTTGAAAATGAGTTTAGTCTTAAAAAAAGAATTGGAGAAACATAAGTAAAAATGTTGAAGAAAGCATCCCAAAAAAAAGCATTAGAATGTGCAAAGCCATGGAGACGTAGAAATAAATAATTTTTAAAAAGAGAATTTTAGTGTAGTGTTATGTCTAGAAGTAGGGTGAGCTTTTTATAATGTGGCAGGAGTATGAGTCTAGAGACAGAATCCTGGGCCAAAATATTGATGGCTTTAAGGAGTTGAATGTTTGTAAACATAGAAGTAGCAAACTAAGTTCTATAATTTACAAACATCTTAGTGTTCTTAGGGTGGGGTACAATGACAGGGGTTCATATAGGAAGATGGCACATCAATATAGGTAAAAAAATTGAATTAAAGGAGGTAACCATCAATATGAGAAGGAGGGAGCTGGTTCAGAAAATATTTGAGAGATGATTTTAACTGATATTTGTGGTTAATTTATGTCTGGCAAAGGAACAAAACTTGTGTCAAACTATACACCCTATAAGATGTCCTCGGCCACATGTGGCTTTTTACATTTAAATGTACATTAGTTAATATTAAGTCAATGGAAAAAATTCAGTTCCTCTGTAGCACTAGCCACATTTCAAGTGTTCAGTAGTCATATTTGGCCAGTGGCTACCATATTGGAAAGCATAGCTATTAGACAACACTGTCATAGAATAAATCCCAGATACTTAAAATGGGCTATCTGTGTGTTTGTTAGAAGAAGCATATGAAAAAACAATAAATATGGAAAATAAGATAATGAGATGAATTACTATAGATATGTTTTGTTTGAGTTATATGTGGATATACGAGTTTTCTATCACTCTACTGCTTTTATCAATAATACTTCAAGAACATTCTTGTTCATATATCATTCCATTTACATGCAAAACTATAGGCTAAATTCCTAAGTGAACATTTGATACTACAAGAATATGTACATTTATAATTAAAAATAGTTGCCTAATTATCCTCCAGTTTTTATTATCTAGTGGTAAGATAAATCTTATTTCCTACAAACCAATATAAGCTATAAAATTGTATTTTTCTGCAAAGAATAAAATGTCATCTTATGTTTTCACTAAAGTTTATCTAATTATGAGTGAGTCTAAACAGCTTTTCATATTTTTAATCTATTTATGTATTTTTTCAGGACATGTTTTCAAATTTTAAGCCTCTTTTTCTTGTATTTTTCTTATTCATTTGTAAGATATTTTTATATTTTAGAATAGAATATTAGTCATGGGGTTGTCTTGTGAGATAAAAATTATTTTTCCTACTTATTTATTCCTTAAAGGACTTTGTCTACTGTCACATTACTTCCCCTTTTAAATGTTGTTAACTTTATCAATACTTCTTTTACAATTTTTTTTTTTTTTTTTTTTTGGCGGTATGCAGGCCTCTCACTGTTGTGGCCTCTCCCATTGCGGAGCACAGGCTCCAGACATGCAGGCTCAATGGCCATGACTCATGGGCCCAGCTGCTCTGCAGCGTGTGGGATCTTCTTGGACCGGGGCACGAACCCACGTCCCCTGTATTGGCAGGAGGATTCCCAACCACTGTGCCACCAGAGAAGCCCTCTTTTACAATTTCTGGAATACGATTTTTGTTGACCTACAAAATCACTCATTTCCCTTTTGGTACTTTTATCGTTTTTATGTTAAAATGTTTGATCCATAAGGAATTTATTTTATTTTAAGTAATAACATTTTTTTAAATTTAGCTACATAAACATATGGAAAACAGGGGGAGAATTAAGGTGCTTCCTCAGTTTTATTGGATTTTTTTAATTGTTGATTTAAACAACAAAAAAAAACCCAGTTTTTATATGTTTATATGCAAAGGAAAAACAATAGAAATCTTATATCTGTAAGTGAAACAATTCCCAATGAATGTAGTGAAAAAATAATACCACTTTTCTCAAAACTATACTGATTGAAATAAATGACCCATATATTAAAATAACTCAAAAACAATTAATGGAAGTTCAATTTTAAAATAAAAATAATTCATATAATATGGTAGTTAAACTTGAAATAAACTAATCTAAGAGAATTAACTGATACAAATGTTCATAATCAGATTACTTTGACTGAAAATTAATCATAAAGAAATTGAGAGATAAAGTGGGGTCTCAGCTATTGGAGAAATAGCTTGTATAGTAGAATTAAGACAAACAGAAATATATCAGACAATTGCTAATTTAAGCTTGCTTATATAATCTGTTCCCTAAGAGTAAGTATCAATTAATAACCAATGAGACAGAAACTGCACCATAATTTGAAAATTGAATATAAAGAATTATTTACTTGTAAAATGTGTTATCTACAAAAAGAAAACCCAGTAAAGTAAAAGAAGAACTCTAAGGAATACAGGGATAGCCTATATACGGAGTAGCTACTGTTTCTAGGGCTAAGGATCAAAAAAAATTGCATTGCATACCTCATTTGAGAGGGTGTGACTACAGTCACTGTAAAGTACAGAAATTCAGGACAGAGATATAAGAGTTAGTCAAAAGGCAGCAATTGCTGAAGTGCTATGGAAATTCACTAGAGACTATGTAACACAGGATCTCAGACCCCTGTTGGTGGACATGACATAGGAGGGAAAAGCAAAACATACCAGGACCAGGAAGAGTAGTTCCTACTTATGCTTTGTCCTCCAGTTCTGTCTACTGACAATGTATAACATCAAATTGTTTGCAGGTGTTGGGCTGAACCCTACAGGCCTACAAGCCATGTGCTTGCTCAGCTTCAAGACCAAAGAGCCCGGAGCCAGCAGCAGAGACATCAATAGTTTAATGGATGGGGGAGCTTATACATCTGAAGCAAGGTCCTGGAGCGACAACACCCCACCATGTGCAACGGATGGTGGGCAGGACATAGCAGTCCTCACTTCCAGGGAAGGGAAGATTGCCAGTAATAGGGGGAATTGATGTCAGGTTGACTCATTGGTTACCAGGGAAACTAGTAAATGGGCACCCCTCTCACCTTTGATAAGAACAACCACTAGCTGCGGCCTGGAGCAAGTATGTAGGAAAGTCAGTGAGAGAGTAGGGTGTAGGTGAAGCAGGCACTGGTAGAGTAGGGTATGTAGAGAGAGCAAGAAAACAGCGATCTTGAGTGACCTGACCATACATAGGGTACAACTTCATTATCAAATAACAGGTCAAAGAAAGGTGGATGTGGAGCTCAGAGGTAATAACTTGATAACTGGTGTAGTACACACCTTTTTCTATTTAGCTTCTTTATATACCCTTATATTCATATTTGAATGTCAACACAATAAAACTACCCTCGTTTCCACTGAGCAAAATATATCATTTGTCATCATTTGTACAAGTGGAGTTCTCATTCTTTCCCCAAAATGAGGAGACTGAATAGTCTCTTACTTAAAGACTAATTTTAAAGTTAATCTCCAACTGTATCTATGTAAAATAATAAAGGAAGGAGATAAATGAAGAACATAATTAATATATACAAGATATATTCACATACATACACAAGGGAATTATGCAGAATTATTAATTTTTTTTCTGTAATTGAACATAAACTCATAGTTGATATCATAACTGTCTTCCTTTACTGGTTTTTCATATTTGTTCTCAGCAAGAATCTTAGCCAGTGTTGTGCTTTGCCTGGTGAAGTGACCCCAAACTTTCCTTCTGAAAGTCTGAGTCCTGAATCATCCTGCCTTTTGTCGTTGCTCTTTATGGTTAGCCATTGGAGTATTAACAAAGATCCTAGAGAAATTCCTCTGTAACTCACATAATCTTACTTGTCCATTTCTCTTTGCAATAACCGAATTTCTTTTCAGTAAAAGAAATCACCCATTCCAGTGAGTAAAATAACTCTCTTTCCTGTCTGTTCATTTAGTGACTGATGTAAGAAACCCACAAAGGCCAGATAGCAGTCTTCTCTTCAAATTCAGTGAAACATTGTGTCAGTTGGTGGAAGCATTCTTCTTTGGAAACTAAAATTTTCAAACCAACAGAGAAAAAAGCTGTCAAATCTGGATCAAAACTTCTGAAAGTGGATTATTAGGTATAATAATGAGAAGAGCAACTCCCACTTCCACTCCTTGATTCCAGAACCCACATATACTAGTTATGGATGGAAAGCAGCATATATTTATACTAGTCTCTACTGCAAAGCATGTATTACAACCTGTAAGACAGAAAACAATCCTTTCAGGGTATTATCTCCTAAACTGTGCTCTAATCAAGTCTTCATCAAGCCATTCCAACTTCCTATTAGGACAAATTCATCTGGATCTGAGGTATATGGTAAAACCAGTTAATTCTATGGCCTTAAGCTATTGCTATACTTTTTTTTTTTCTTTTTTCCTGTGAAATAAGTTCCTTGACATGAAACAAAGCTGTTTGGAATACCATGATGATGGATAGGGCATTCCATGTGTCCAAAGATGATGGTGGTAAAAGAAGTATTTTAGCCAAGAAGGATAAATGTATACCCAGAATATGTGTCAATTTCAATGAGAACAAATCTCTGTCCCCTCCATGGTGTAAGTTATCTAATGTAATCTGCCTGCCACGAGGACGTTAGCTGGTTCTCTTGAGGAATGAAACCATTTTGAGGACTCAGTGTTAGTTTCTATTATTGGAAGATTAGGTGCTTAGTAGGAGCAGTCATCTTGAGTGGGACAGTAATGCTGCAATCGTCCACTTTCAGGTAATACTAGCATATCTTGCAGATCCATTTGTAAACCAGGCTCAGGTGTTTTATTTCCAGTCAGCTGGTAAAATGGAACTCCCATGAGTCCATAGGTGTGGATTGATGGAAAGGAAGAAATGAAGATGGAATCAGTGTCAAAAGAGACTGAGGCATTTGCTTATGCAATTTACTTGTATATTCTTGCCCTGCTCCAACCCTTTCTTTTATACATTGTCTCTACTTGATGATAGATCACTACTGCACATGTCCAACTTTATGAATAGATGGATCAGACATGGGAAACTCAGGCTGCATGTTCACCTGATGTCACCTTCTGTTTGTTCTCTTCCAAAGCCTAATAGTAAGCCAGAAGTTGTTTCTCAGAATAAGGCAACTTGCTTTCAGTAAAGGACATAGATTGCCTCCAGAATCCTAAAGGCTATCCTTATGATTCTTCCCTTGGTGCTTACCAGGATGCTCTGTACAGCATTTCTGTTTGGCACAGATACTTTGAGCATCAGTGGGTCTACTGAATCATTAGGCCTATGTGGAAGAGTATCTGGCACTATAGCCTGGATTTACTGCAAAGCCATTTCTTGCTTTAGCCCTCACTCAAAATAGGTAAGCTTAACATGTGATTTAGTAAACATGTTGGAGAACCACACTGAAATGTGATGTATGTTGCCTCCACAGTCTTAAAACCCATACCAAACATTGAGCCTGTATATTTTCTTTGTGGCTGTGCATAGTAAAGTAACTCGTCTTTTACCTCTAAGGGAAATCCTGAGGCGTTTCAGACCACTGAACTCACAGAAACTTCAAGGAAACGACATGCTTGTAAATTTGTGTGCATTTTATCTCTCAGATTCTGAGTAGCATTTGTCTTACTAAGATATCTCACAGTAATTACTAATCAGATCTAGTCAACCTAACATCATCAATGTAGTGGATCAGTGTGGTGTTTTCTTGAAAGTCAAGATGATTAAGTTCTCTGCAGACTAAATTATATATAGAACAAGAAAGTTGATATGGCTCTATGGTAAGGCTGTGAAGGTTTACTGTCAGCCTTGCCAGGTCAAAGCAACCAATTGCTGGTGGTCCTTACAATATGCACAAAATAAAGCATTATCCATGCCAATGGGAGTACACAAAGTATTCAATAATGTATTGACTTATTCCAGTAATCATATTGACAGTATGATTGGGACAGCAGTTACAAGGGGATCAACACCTGATTCAGTTTATGATGGTCTATAGTGAATCTCCAAGATCCATTCCCCTTTTGCATGGGCCAAACAGGCAAGTTAAATGGGTATGTATTACTTATCACCCCCCTTGCATCTTTACAATACTTGATAGTGGCACTAATTTCTGCAATTACTCCAAAGTTGTGGTGTTGCTTCTGGTTTACCTCCTTTCCAGTTTTTCATGGGCCATAGTGATGTCTTAGATCCCTAGAAATTATTGTCAATTCAGAGCCAATGTCAATTGTCAATTCAGAGCCATTTCCCATAAATTCTGAGCATTTACTTGTTCTAGTATACAGGCATTCTATAAATGTCTTCTGGCTCCTTTGAAAAAGTCTTGAAAGAATATTATAGGAAATACTTGCTGCAACCATGCAGGGTTCTATTCCAAGAGGGACCAGTCTCCTTTATAATCAAGGTTCTCCGTGACTGTGACCTGGCTTCAGTCTAGAAACTGGGTGCAAGGCCATGATTTTCCATTGTAGTGACTCATCTGATTTTTGAACACCAGATCTAGAAGGCTTTTTCCCCCCTGTTATATAAGTCATACAATATTCTAGTATGCTGTCCATCTACTTGCTTTTTGGGAGGTGATGATTAAATAGGTACATCGAGATCCCTATGGGCCAAAGCTTTAATCATTTACCAGTGTGTCCTTGCTGTTCTTCACAATAAATTGTTGGAAGATATTCTCCATGAATATTTTCATGTTTCTATATGACCCTTCTTTCTAAGTGAGGAGCATGTTTGAATAGTGAAGACCGTAGAAGCTAGAGATAATGTATCACTCTGAAGAGGCTTTGAGAATTCTCTCCCTGGAGATATTTCCTTACATTCATGTTGATATCTGACTATTTATGGGTCAAGAAGCAATAAGGGATGATTTCTTGGGGTCTTGAGAAGAATCAGTATGTTTTCAAGCAAAGGAAGGCTAATTTCTTCAGGCAAAGATGGTCAGTCTAACTAAGTGGAACAGGAATGCTTAGAGTTAGTAAAAGGTTCAAATAGTTAGTTTATTCTAAGTCCAACCTGTTCATAGGATTAAGCTCCTATTTACCAAAACAAGAAATGAGCTGAGAGCAGTCTGTTATAACTGCCACAGAATAGGGCTAATTTTTTTTTTTAAAAAAAACAGAGTAATTGCAAACAGTTACCACAGGTGTAAAGGTTTAAATAAGACTTCCAGGAAAACAAGTTAATTATTTGGCTCAGAAATAACCAATATTTCACTCTACCCCTATTACTCATGAAAGGCAATTTATCAATACATTCTCTGTCCTTGAAACCCTATTGAAATACACATATAACATTTTTCAACAAAACACTATAGGTAAAACTGCAATTTCATGCCTAAAATAAAAATTGTATTGTGAGATAACTTAATATAATAAAATATGTTTTAATATAGGTTGATGACATTTCTTTACATTTAATAAAAGCACTCATTAAATTACTACCCATAATAAGGTGTGAAGACGAATGGTATACTTAACACTATTTACCTTTTGTAGAAACTGAAGAACACAAGAAATTAAGTCACTGATCCAAAACCACTGAATGATTTAAGAATTAAATTCTCATCTGTTGACTCATTGTTGACCAACATATATTACTTTTTTATTACAATAACTAAAAAATTTCATGAATTAATTTCATTTTTCTCATGCAGGGCAATGGATACTAATGATCATATTACTGTGTTACATATTATATGATGGTGATTTCTGTCTTAAAGTTCATGGGAAAAAAGATATATTCTAGTGTGGGAGGAATAGAGGAGAAGATATATGTTTTGTAGATAACTAGGCTTACCAAAGTTAGGAAAAGATGAGATAAATAATGAATAATTTTCTCTTAAGCCAATTGAAAATAAGATGTAAAATATTTTCAGTTTATCCTTTAGTCCATCTGCCATTTTCACACTTTATTGCATCAACTGTTCCAATCTTTCTCAGTCATTTTTTACTTACAAAAAAATATCCATATTCTTCTATATTAACCTAGGAACCCCTGGCATATGCACTGCTTCAGTGCTTATTTACTATGATAAAAATGTCCAGCAAATATTGTCTGAATACTGGTCTTCTGCCATCCCATTCATGTGACACCCATCTGTTATCCTGCTAGCTACTGGCCCATTCCCTGCTGTGAGTACTCAAAGACCTATCCATCTTGAGGTTATGATGCAAAGTAACCTAGTTGTTTTATATCCATCCATGTCCTTTTTGTCTCTGTTAGTCCTTAAGTATTTTGCCAGCATCAGAGCATGAATTAAAATGTGATCAAAATCAATATTATTTGTGACCAGTATGCTATTTTTTACTATACTGTTGATGGACTACTTCTAAACCAATGTGACTAGGAGTCACAGTCATGACAATAATTTGTGAAGAAAAAAAAAAAGAAAAGGAAATGTTTGGTTTTATTACCCTTAGAGCAACTTTTACTCTTTGCTGTTAGCTGTGCTCACATGCTCATCGCAGTAGGTATTTCCCTGAGAGCTACATGCAGATAAACGAGGGAAAACTGTAGCCCCTGGTGGGGATTGTGAAGCACCTGTACAAATACAGTTGTCTTTCTATCTATCTCCTGGGATTCAGGGTAGGGGAAACATGAGCCAGAGTATATATATAAACGTTCTTCATTTCAAGCTTTTATTTATGATCTGGCAACCAATAACTTTTTTAATCCAAATTGAGTGAAAATATAATTTTCTACATTGACCTGACATTAGTAGGCCAATTTTCCAATTTCAGTTAACCTTAAATATAAGAAAACAATTATAATTATAATAATAAGGACAATAATAGTATTAATTGCAAACAAGAATGAATCAAGCTCTATGCCAAGTGTTTTCCATGAATTATTTCACTGATGCTCATTACCTACTGTTATTTATCAAGAAACTGAGAATTAAATGTATTGAATAATTTGTTCAAAATGATCATTTATCAGTAAAAAGTATTGTCGTTGGCTAAATACTTTAACAGTTCCACAAGCAGAAAGGGTTCTGCTGTTTTCTGAAGACAGGGAAGATGAAGCTTGGGAAGAGTAGGTGTAATCTGTAAATGCAATTAGTAATTAGGTTATTTTACACATGAGAAAAATAGACATCAAGAAGTTAAGGAGCCTAAATATGTATCAAGTTCACCAAATTGAGTCATCACATAAATAGAAGCCTAATAGACCTTGAATCCTGTCTTTACAGCAGAAACAAATCAGACTAGTTTCTCTGACTTCCTAAATTGGGTTAAGTATTTATATATAAGGACAAAAATCAAAAGGAAAAAACTGTTCTCCTCCATCACTATACTTATATACTATATATTTTATGTACAGGTATATTAGTGAACTTGAACTGATACAAATCTCTTAGAGTATGGATCATGACTGGCTCAGAACCTATTAGTAAACAGTCCTATGTATTTCAGTCACTGCTTTAATAATAATAGTAGCTATGTATCACACATTCCGCTAAGGGCTTTACATATATTTATATATATTTTCATATTCAGTTCTCAGAACAATCAGGAAAGGTAAGTTTTCTTATCATCATTTGGAAATAAGGAAATTTATGTTCCATGAAGTTAAATAACTTGTCCAAGATCTTGCAGCTGGTATGTACCAACCCAGAATTTGAATGGAATTATTTATCTGAAAGTCTTTCATTTTAATAACCACTATATAACATTTCATCTTTAAGTGCTTTGAAGCGAATCACTGTTATTCTGACAAACATATATTTCTGTCAAAACTGTGTATCGATACCATATTCTCTACATACAAATAGTCATGTGCATAAATAAAATTGATAACATATATTACAGTAGAAATTTAGTTCTTTTTAAAAGCAGGAGTTATATGATAGTCCATGAAGTTCCTAGATTACCATGGACTTTCAATAAGTATTACATTATAACAATAGATCATTTAACAATAAAACGTTTAGCATCATGCAGTTAAAAACCAAAATGGTAGAATTCACTTTAATGTTGTTATATGCTAACAGATTCTCTCTCTCATTTGGTTTTGATCCACACATGTTGTTGTTGTTCAAACAGAAGGACAGATGTTACAAGATAATTCACCTTTATAGGTAGATTTAATTTACAGTATGCTGGAGTGAAAACATTTGACAGAGCTTTTTTAATTTTTTTGAGAATACAGGGATATATTTATCAGAAAATAATTCTATCTTAAATGACAGGTCTTTGCATAGACTAATCTAGAATACCTGCAGGGGGTAAGAGTAGGAGTGGGGGTGATCTGACCTGTTTTAAAATATTATAGTGTTGTGTGATGCAATTAAATAAAACGGACTTCAATATGAGGTTCTCCAGTCAGTTAAGGCAGAGTTTACTTGAGGTATAAAAACACTTGGTCTCTGTGTCAAGAGAAAGAGCTCCACATTGCTTTGAAGCACCCCTGGCAGTTGAAAATGGAGAGCTGTTGGCAATGATTATTGAGGCAGATGCTTACCTGTACTCCTAGAGTATACAATCTTGGCTTGATGACAAGGTGAGGAGAAGGAGAAGCTGTCACAGAATGGGGGCAACTGGCAGCTGAAACCCTAGCAGGGAAGGGTAAACTGGTCGCCAAGTGCTGCTTGCTTGACTGTAGCAGCTCTCATCAATCATGCCAACATATGCAGCTGCCTGAAAATAAACAGGCTTCTCAGATGGGAGACAAAATGAGGCAAATTAAAAGACCAGTAATTTAAACAAATCCGTTTCCAGTTTCACAGCAAAGATGGATGGAGAAATTGTGCTGACAGACCCAGCTTTCTGATGAATTGATAAAAGTCAGTGATACATACTAATGCAATCAGTTTAAACATGGCAATTTTGAAACAAGATCTCTGTATCAATTCTTTTAAAAAGTCACTTTTTAAAATATATAGGCATGGCATAATTTTTAAAAATCTATCAATTATTATCTTCTGCTAGATTTTTCTAAATTTATTACCTAAATAAACATTACAATTCTAGGTACCCTACTGAGGCATATGTCTTCTTGTTCTGTCCAAAGCCCTCACTGAAACCAATGTAAATTTGGCTGTAACAATGACTATATAATTATCCTCATAGTGTAAGGCAATACTTTTTTATTTTCATTTCATTTTCCTTTTTCCTATTAGTTTTTCTTATTAGCTAATCTTCAGAACATTTATGAGAATATTGCTTCCATCTCTTACTTCATCATCACAATCTCTCATTTATTTTTTGACTCAGTTTAGGTTAACATTAGCCTATTTTGAATCTTTCCTATATATGTATATATACTATTTTTGTTCCAAATATTCTATTCTAACTCCTTATAGTTCTTCAGCAATCTCCTATTTCACAACAAGAAAATGAATTACTTTCAGTCCTTTCTTTTTTGGATTAAAACAGACTTCTCCTGGGATCTCTTGACTAATAACCATAGACTCCCTAAGGTTAAATGATGATGAACTCTACCATTAGTGACTTAGTCGTTTTTATTCCTTGTTATCACATCTCTTCTTGAATCTATCCTGTATCCTTCATTTAATTTAGATTAATCTAAAAGGACCAAAGAGATCATGTCTTTCTAACTGATGTGCTTGGTATTTATATGCTTCTGATTGCTACTCAGTGCCCTACAGAGAGCACTGAGGGGTCTGATGAGACAATATCAGAAGGTGGTGATTTTCTTCTTCAAGTCTGACAGTGGTACAGAAATTAGAGAAAGACAAAACTAGCCCGAGGTCAGTGTAATTCTCACGGCTCTCAGGCTCGTCTCCTTACACAGGTGGCATTACAGCTGCTGTTATGTCTGCAGGGGAATCACAGTCACTGGCAGCCCCTTCCACAGCTGGCAGCTGAATTCAGGGACATGACAATCAGGTTTGACATCGCTAAATGGGAAGCATCTACCTTGCTTTCCAAATGTCTGCTTTTCTTTAACCCACACTACAAGATGGGTTGTTTTTGTTTTTTTGTTGTTATTGTTGTCATTTTAATCATGGCTGAGGGTTCAAATTTCTCCTCACCTAATAAGTTGCTTAATGATCTGTTATCTCATTTCACCGTCTCCACCTCATAGACAAATAGACATCTTTCAGAAATGAATTAGCTCAAGATTTTTAATAATTTTGAAGCTAACGTTTCTTTTTAACCTTTCTCCAGAATTTGTCATAGCTTGGAGATAATAATATACCCCAAAGAAAAAGAAGTTGGATTTTAGCACAGTGGCATTTCACAGTAGCAATTACTGTAAGAAACTATGGAAAACATGGCATTTTGGGGAAGGAAAAGAAGAGATGAATTCAGTAACAAAGACAATGACAATGACATTTTGCAACATCCACAGGTAATACACAGACATCTGGGTACTCTAATTTTATTTATTGTCTTGGACATCTTCCTAGACATATATATATATAAAATAGATTCTTTATTGCTTACATTGGATTTCACCTGTGCCAGATGGTTCCTGTAGTCATTTTAGAATACCTGGGACTAATTGTCATAAGCACTTTGACAGCCATGAGTTTCTTCAGCCCTCTGATTCAGTACTAGTGGTAACCTAGGTTCCACAAATTTGTCTTTTATCACAATTTTCCTTTGACTTCCAAAAACATACATGGTCCATGTACACTCTAAGCTTCATTAACTCTGAAGGCCGTGCCATATGCTTATAATGAAAGTGAGATTATGCACATAAATTTGCCCAGGCACAGGTTAACATAGTCATTAAGAGCTGCCTTGCACATAGCCTCATATCATAAGACACTTCAATGTAAGAATTTTGCCACATTTTGTGTGATATATAATAAGAGCATCATGAATTGGCTGTAAGCTACAGTGCATGAAATTCCAGTATAATTAATTAGTGTTGTTATAGCAACACCTTTGATAGTATCACTTGACACCCAAAGGATGCAGTGGCTTGGGGTAAAGCATCTAAAAATTAATTTTGTCATTTTAATTCTCAACCACTCTCCATCTATCTTTTTCCCTTTTTATTTTAATCATTTTCCCCCTTTACTTGGATCTCTCCCATTTTGCAGAAATTGACTAGTCAAACCTCAACACAGCAGCAGTTTGCTTGTGCGAATACTGAGAAGTTAGCACTAGTTTCTTGTCACGAAAAACAAACACTATTTACAAACACTATTTATTTTAGTTAAAATTAACTTTTTTTTTTAAATTTAGCATGATTGCATATAGCATAGAAACAGCATGCCACATTTGATTACCAGTAATCATTGCCCTGCCTCCACAATGCACCATTAGGAGAAAAATAGTATTTTTTAATAACAAAATCTATAGGACTAGCTATACTTGTTGTCATATTTGTAAAAAAAAAATCTGAGTTGCAAAGAAACGTTTAGGCCATTTAGTACAGCCCTTCTAAGTTATAGGTTGAGAGACAAGAAGAAAGAAATATCCAGAGGCCTCATGAGTAGTTAACCACTGAACTGGGATGTGAACCAAGGTCTCTGCGTTCCCTAATCAGTATATTTTACACCAAATTACAAACTGTCCTCTGTTACACAGTACTAACACACACAGAACCATTTTTAAAGATATAAAATAAATTTAAGGAAAGCTGTATGGCAAGGCTAGCTTAAGTGTGTGACAGTCTGGCTTGCCTGGTGGTAAAAAATCTATGCTAGTGAATTGATGTAAAATATATCTGTCTATATACTAAGGCAGAATCAAGTTCAAGTGAAATTGAGTATGAGAGAGAAAAGAAAGTCTGAACAAGCAGGAACACTTCAGCACTGGTAGAGTATGACTATGCATGAAAGGTAGAAGTCTTGCCATATCAGGAGCATCGTTGAACTCCAGAAAAAGTCACAAGTGGATGTTGGCAAAGCTCCAACTCTAGAAATCTGGGGAGATGCAACAAACTGTGACTCAGCCAACAGTCAGTATCAAGGAGCTGACATAACAACAGAATCCTTGGGAGGTGGGAGAGGGAAGGATTGAGAGCTTGAGATTACCAGGTGCAAACTAGTATATATAGGATGAATAAGCAACAAGGTCCTACTCTGTCACACAGGGAACTACATTCAACACCCTATGATAAACCACAATAGAAAAGAATATGAAAAAGTATATATATATATATATATATATATATATATATATGTATAACCGAATCACTTTGCTGTACATCAGAAATTAACACAACAGTGTAAATCAACTATACTTCAATAAAAGTAAAAATTAAAAAGAAGAGCAACAAAACAATAGAATCATTGGAATTGGGATTTAAAGAGACAAACAGCGTAAGAAAAGCCCTAACCAGTGTCCTTGCAATATCAGGTCCTGGTAACACGTCAGAGCTCTATACAGGGTTGACAGAATCTGCTACATAATTTGGGGGCCCCAATGCAAAACTGTTCAATCGTTATTAGGAATTTCAAGATAGTAACAGCAGAGCTTTAAACCAAGTGTGGGGTCCTTCTAAAGATAGGGAGTTGGGAAGCTGAAATATGCATTTCATAAAATTCCTTGTAGCTAGAATTCTGCATGAAATTTTGGCTTTGTCAATTAGATGTATTCATAATTCATTAAAAAACCAGAAATAAGGCCAAGTCTTTTGGCTATGGCTACTAGTAAGCTATTTGACCTGAGTTCCTTAAATCAAAGCTATGGGTTCCACTGTCCAGCTTCCTTGATATTGAGAGGCAAGCGTTATAGTGAAGAAGCTTTCACTTCAATTGTAATCCAAGAGGTTGCCTCAGAGTATTTGCTCCCCCAGCAGATTATTGTTGAGTTGTATTAGGAGTTATTCAATGAGAGTTTCAGACTAGAATCTGCTGCCTCAACCCTCCTAAAAATTTTGTGACGCCTAGATCTCTTCCTGTTGAAAATACCTATGATGGTTTCTGTTTTCCATTGAACCCTGTCTAATTCAATGGAATTTAGTTGACTCTAAACTTGGGGGTAAAAATTCCACAGCAATAATTTTGTAGCAGAGATTCTGATAAGCTTTTGTAATGTATAAGTGACATGATGTCAATTTACATCCTTGGAAATGTACTCTATAGCCAATGAAACATGGACAGGAGAATTTTAAAAAGAAATATATCATATATACACACTGCTATATATAAAATAGACAACTAATATGGACCTACTGTATAGCACAGGTAACTACTCAATACTCCACAATGGACTATATGGGAAAAGAATCTAAAATAAGAGTGGATATATGTATATGTATAACAGATTCACTTTGCTGTACACCTGAAACTAACACAACATTGTAAATCAACTATACCTCAATAAAAGTTTTTTTTTAAAGAAATATAATGTAATACAGAAAAAAAGAAGTACATCTACCATACTAAGTATATCGTTTCCTAGGGCTGCTGTAATGAACATCCACAAACTTGGGAGCTTAAAACAACAGACATGATTTCTCTCACAGTTCTGGAGGGCAGAAGACTGAAATCAAGGTGTCAATAGGGTTGGTTTCTCCCGAAGGTTCTGAGGTTCCATACCTCTCTTGTGTGAGTGGCTGCTGGCAATCCCTGGCCTTTCTTGATTTGTAAATGCATCACCCCAATCTTTTCCTCCATTTTCACATGGACTACTCCTCTGTGTGTCTGTGTCTTCTCCTTTTCTGTCTCTTGTAAGGACACATGCATAAGACATTAATTATAAGACTCTGCAAAGAGTCTAATAGCAATTGTTTACATTTTAAGTTTCCATTATCTTTTGAAGGGATATCATTCAACTCATTACAGTAAGGAAGTAATGAAATTAAGCTTACTGATGAGACTGAATTTTGTTTTTTTGTTGTTTACTTTGTAATATAAATAATGTAAAGTTAATACATCAAAATTGATTAATGGTACCTTGTCAGTTAATGGTATCTTTAAAAGAAACACTTAGGCAGAATGGATTTAGAAAAGGATGAATCCAGGCTTTAAAAGGATTTATTCTTGAAATTTAAAAAAAACAAACAAAAAAACAACAAACCACCCCCAAAAAACCCCACACAATATGTCTTTAAGTTTAAAAAATGGTAAAGTTATCAAGGTTTTCAAGTTCATGGGGGAAAACTGGCAATCTTGTCATTGTTTATCTTCAGATATCAGAATTGCAAAAAACAGGGATAACATTGTTTTGCTAGGGGCCAAAAACTTATGGGAAATGCTCAAGATTTTATTAACTTTGAACAAAAATTAGAGGTGCTAACAACTTTCTACACAAACACACATTTCTCTATGACATGTTTATACACATTGATAGGAAGACAATATTTTACTTCAAAAGCACTTACTGATTTTCAATTTCTTGCTTTATTCTAAATGTGAAAATAACATTTTTACAAACATCTTAAATTTCAGGAAAACATATCAGTTATTTCAAATCACAGCAAAAAACAAATTTAGATAATGCAAAAAAAGTGGGGTTTTGTTTCAAACACTTGAAAATAACTTTTAACATCTCTTTTTTGAGTTAGTATCTGGCCAATATTGCTATTAGTAGTAGTACTGGCTAGTACTTATGTAAAATCCTAAACTAAATATTTAAATGAAATCCATATATTGATTCAATATATATAATACCTACACATGACATAATGAAACAAATAAATGAATGCTGAGTAAGCATTCATGATGTTGACATTCAAGAATTTAGAGAAGACCATTCAATTTTCTTTTTTTTCTTTTTTTTTTTTACATATTAACTGGAGTATAATTGCTTCACAATGGTGTGTCAGTTTCTGCCCTACAACAAAGTGAATCAGTTATACATGTACATATACATATGTTCCCATATCTCTTCCCT
Organism: Mesoplodon densirostris; assembly: GCF_025265405.1. Lineage (NCBI taxonomy): Eukaryota > Metazoa > Chordata > Mammalia > Artiodactyla > Ziphiidae > Mesoplodon > Mesoplodon densirostris. The sequence continues at coordinate 28,088,050 of NC_082677.1, read as the reverse complement.
CTGGCGTCTTCCTCCCTCTTGCACTCTTTATCCCACCCCTCCAGGTGGTCACAAAGCACCAGGCTGATCTCCGTGTGCTATGTGGCTGCTCTCCACTAGCTATATATTCTACATTTGGTAGTGCATACATGTCCATGCCATTCTCTCATCCCATCACAACTTACCCTTCCGCCTCCACATATCCTCAAGTCCATTTTCTAGTAGGTCTGTGTCTTCATTCCTGTCTTACACCTAGGTTCTTCATGACATTTTTTTCCCTTAAATTCCATATATATGTGTTCGTATATGGTATTTGTCTTTCTTTTTCTGACTTAATTCACTCTTTATGACAGACTCTAGGTCAATCCACCTCATTACAAATAACTCAGTTTCATTTCTTTTATGGCTGAGTAATATTCCATTGTATATATGTGCCACGTCTTCTTTATCCATTCATCTGTTGATGGACACTTAGCTTGCTTCCATGTCCTGGCTATTGTAAATAGAACTGCAATGAAAATTTTGGTACATGACTCATTTTGAATTATGGTTTTCTCAGGGTATATGCCCAGTAGTGCGATTGCTGGGTCGTATGGTAGTTCTATTTGAAGTTTTTTAAGGAACCTCCATGCTGTTCTCCATAGTGGCTGTACCAATTCACATTTCCACCAGCAGTGCAAGAGTATTCCCTTTTCTCCACACCCTCTCCAGCATTTATTGTTTCTAGATTTTTTGAAGATGGCCATTCTGACTGGTGTGAGATGATATCTCATTGTACTTTTGATTTGCATTTCTCTAATAATTAATGATGTTGAGCATTCTTTCATGTGTTAGTTGGCAGTCTCTATATCTTCTTTGGAGAAATGTCTATTTAGGTCTTCTGTCCATTTTCGGATTGTGTTGTTTGTTTGTTTTATTGTTATTGAGCTGCATGAGCTGCTTATAAATTTTGGAGATTAATCCTTTGTCAGTTACTTCAGTTGCAAATATTTTTTCCCATTCTGAAGGTTGTCTTTTGTTCTTGTTTATGGTTTCCTTTGCTGTGCAAAAGCTTTTAAGTTTCATTAGGTCCCATTTGTTTTTTGTTTGTTTGTTTCCATTTCTCTAGGAGGTGGGTCCAAAAGGATCTTGCTGTGATTTATGTCATAGAGTGTTCTGCCTATGTTTTCCTCTAAGAGTTTGATAGTTTCTGGCCTTACATTTAGGTCTTTAATCCATTTTGAGCTTATTTTTGTGTATGGTGTTAGGGAATGATCTAATCTCATACTTTTAAATGTACCTGTACAGTTTTCCCAGAACCATTTATTGAAACCTTTGTACATTCCTGCCTCCTTTATCAAATATAAGGTGACCGCATGTGCGTGGGTTTATCTCTGGGCTTTCTATCCTGTTCAAATGATCTATCTTTCTGTTTTTGTGCTAGTACCATACTGTCTTGATTACTGTAGCTTTGTAGTATAGTCTGAAGTCAGGGAGCCTGATTCCTCCAGCTCCATTTTTGTTTCTCAAGATTGCTTTCACTATTTGGAGTCTTTTGTGCTTCCAAAAAAATTGTAAAATTTTCTGTTCTCATTCTGTGAAAAATACCGGTGGTTGTTTGATAGGGATTGTATTGAATCTGTAGCTTGCTTTGTGTAGTAGAGTAATTTTCACAATGTTGATTCTTCCAATCTAAGAACATGGTATATCTCTCCATCTATTTGTATCATCTTTAATTACTTTCATCAGTGTCTTATAATTTTCTGCATACAGGTCTTTTGTCTCCTTAGGTAGGTTTATTCCTAGATATTTTATTCTTTTTGTTGCAGTGGTAAATGGGAGTGCTTTCTTGATTTCATTTTCTGATTTTTCATCATTAGTGTATAGGAATGCCAGAGATTTGTGCATTAATTTTGTATCCTGCTACTTTATCAACTTCATGGATTAGCTCTAGTAGTTTTCTGGTAGCATCTTTAGGATTCTCTATGAATACTATCATGTCATCTGCAAACAGTGACAGCTTTACTTTTTCTTTTCTGATTTGGATTCCATTTATTTCCTTTTCTTCTCTGATTGCTGTGGCTAAAACTTCCAAAACTATGTTGAATAAGAGTGGTGAGAGTGTGCAACTTTGTCTTGTTCCTGATCTTAGTGGAAATTCTTTCAGTTTTTCACCTTTGACGATGATGTTGGATGTGGGTTTGTCATATATGGCCTTTATTATGTTGAAGAAACTTCCCTCTATGCCTACCTTCTGCAGGGTTTTTATCATAAATGGGTGTTGAATATTGTCGAAAGCTTTCTCTGCATCTATTGAGATGATCGTATGGTTTTTCTCCTTCAATTTGTTAATATTGTGTATCACATTGCTGGATTTGCATATATTGAAGAATCCTTGCATTCCTGGAATAAACCCCAAATGACCATGGTGTATGATCCTTTTAATGTGCTGTTGGATTCTGTTTGCTAGTATTTTGTTGAGGAATTTTGCATCTATGTTCATCAGTAAAATGGGCCTGTAGTTTTCTTCCTTTGTGACATCCTTTTCTGGTTTTGGTATCAAGGTGATGTTGGCCTCTAGAATGAGCTTGGGGGTATTCCTCCCTCTGCTATATTTTGGAAGAGTTTGAGAAGGATAGGTGTTAGCTCTTCTCTAAATGTTTGTTAGACTTCACCCATGAAGCCATCTGGTCTTGGGCTTTTGTTTGTTGGAAGATTTTTAATCACAGTCTCAATTTCAGTGCTTTTGATTGGTCTGTTCATATTTTCTATTTCTTCCTGATTCAGTCTTGACAAGTTGTGCATTTCTAAGAATTTGTCCATTACTTCCAGGTTGTCCATTTTATTGGCATAGAGTTTCTTGTAGTGATCTCTCAAGATCTTTTGTATTTCTGCAGTGTCAGTTGTTACTTCTTCTTTTTCATTTCTAATTCTATTGATTTGAGTCTTCTCGCTTTTTTTCTTGATGAGTCTGGCTAACGGCTTATCAATTTTTTTTTTATCTTCTCAAAGAAAAAGGTTTTAATTTTATTAATCTTTGCTATTGCTTGCTTCATTTCTTTTTCATTTATTTCTGGTCTGATTTTTATGATTTCTTTCCTTCTGCCAACTTTTTTTTTTTGTTGTTGTTGTTGTTCTTTCTCTAATTGTTTTAGGTGTAAGGTTAGGTTGTTTCTTTGAGATGTTTCCTGTTTCTTAAGGTAGGATTGTATTGCTATAAACTTCCCTCTTAGAACTGCTTTTGTTGCATCCCATAGGTTTTGGGTCATCGTGTCTCCATATTCATTTGTTTCTAGGTATTTTTTTTTTATTTCCTCTTTGACTTCTTCAGTGACACTTCGTTATTAAATAGTGTATTGTTTAGCCTCTATGTGTTTGTATTTTTTACAGAACTTTTCCTGTAATTGATATCTAGTCTCATAGCATTCTCGTCGGTAAAGATACTTGATAAAATTTTATTTATTTTTTTAATTTACCAAGGCTTGGTTTGTGACCCAAGATATGATCTATCTTGCAGAATGTTCCATGAGCACTATACAAAAATGTGTCTTCTGCTGTTTTTGGATGGAATGTTGTATAAATATCAATTAAGTCCATCTTGTTTAATGTATCATTTAAAGCTCTTGTTTCCTTATTTATTTTCATTTTGGATGATCTGTCCATTGGCGAAAGTGTGGTGTTAAAGTCCCCTACTATGAATGTGTTACTGTCAATTTCCCCTTTTATGGCTGTTAATACTTGCCTTATGTATTGATGTGCTCCTATGTTGGGTGCATAAATATTTACAACTGTTACATCTTCTTCCTGGATCAATCCCTTGATCATTATGTAGTGTCCTTCTTTGTCTCTTTTAATGGTCTTTATTTTAAAGTATGTTTTGTCTGATATGAGAATTGCTACTCCAGCTTTCTTTTGGTTTCCATTTGCATGGAATATCTTTTTTCCATCTCCTTACTTTCAGCCTGTATGTGTCTCTAGGTCTGAAGTGGGTCGCTTATAGACAACATATATATGGGTCTTGTTTTTGTATCCATTCAGCCAATCTGTGTCTTTTGGTGGGAGCTTTTTTTCCATTTACATTTAAGATAATTACCAGTATGTATATTCCTATTCTCATTTTCTTAATTGTTTTGGGTTTGTTATTGTAGGCCTTTTCCTTCTCTTGTGTTTCTTGCCTAGAGAAGTTCCATTAACATTTGTTGTAAAGCTGGTTTGGTGGTGCTGAAAAGTCTCAGCTTTTGCTTTTCTGTAAAGGGTTTAATTTCTCCATCAAATCTGAATGAGACCCTTGCTGGGTAGAGTACTGTTGTTTCCAGGTTTTTCTCCATCTCTTTAAATATGCCCTGTCAGTCTCTTCTGGCTTGCAGAGTTTCTGCTGAAAGATCAGCTGTTAACCTTATTGGAATTCCCTTGTATGTTATTTGTTGTTTTTCCCTTGCTGCTTTTAATATGTTTTCTTTGTACTTAATTTTTGACAGCTTGATTAATATGTGTCTTGGTGTATTTCTCCTTGGATTTATCCTGTATGGGACTCTCTGTGCTTCCTGGACTTGATTAACTATTTCCATTCTTATATTAAGGAAGTTTTCAGCTATAATGTCTTCAAATATTTTCTCAGTCCCTTTCTTTTTCTCTTCTTTTTCTGGAACCCCTATAATTCGAATGTTGGTGAGTTTAATATTGTCCTAGAGGTCTCTGAGACTGTCTTCAGTTCTTTTCATTCTTTTTTCTTTATTCTGCTCTGCAGTAGTTATTTCCACTATTTTATCTTCCAGGTCAGTTATCCGTTCTTCTTCCTCAGTTATTCTGTTGTTGGTCCCATCCAGAGTATTTTTAATTTCATTTATTGTGTTGTTCATCATTGCTTGTTTCCTCTTTCATTCGTCTAGGTCCTTGTTAAATGTTTCTTGCATTTTGTCTATTCTATTTCCAAGATTCTGGATCATCTTTCCTATCATTATTCTGAATTCTTTTTCAGGTAGACTGCCTATTTCCTCTTCATTTTTAGGTCTGGTGGATTTTTATCTTGCTCCTTCATCTGCTGTGTGTTTTTCTATCTTCTCATTTTGCTTATTTTACTGTGTTTGGCATCTCCTTTTTGCAGGCTAGAGGTTCGTAGTTCCTGTTGTTTTTGGTGCCTGTCCTCAGTGGCTAAAGTTGGTTCAGTGGGTTGTGTAGGCTTCCTGGTGGAGGGGACTAGAGCCTGTGCTCTGGTGGATGAGGCTGGATCTTGTCTTTCTGGTGGCCAGGTCCACGTCTGGTAGTGTGTTTTGTGGTGTCTGTGGACTTATTATGATTTTAGGTAGCCTCTCTGCTAATGGGTGGGGCTGTGTTCCTGTCTTGCTAGTTGTTTGGCATAGGGGTTCCAGCACTGTTGCTTTCTGATCATTGTGTGAAGCTGGGTGTTGGTGTTGAGATGGAGATATCAGGGAGATTTTTGTCATTTGATATTATGTGGAGCTGGGAGGGCTCTTGTGGACCAGTGTTCTGAAGTTGTCTCTCCCACCTCAGAGGCACAGCACTGACTCCTGGCAGCAGCACCAAGAGCCATTCATCCACACGGCTCAGAATAAAAGGGATAAAAAGTAGAAAGAAAGAAAGAAAGAAAGAAAGAAAGAAAGAAGGGAGGGAGGCAGGGAAGGAGGGAGGAAGGAAGGAGGGAAAGAAAGAAAGGAAGAAAGAAAGGGAGAAAGATATAAGATAAAATTAAATAAAATATGATAAAATAAAATAAATTTATTAAAATAAAAAATAATTATTAAGAAAAAAATTTTAAGAAGAAAAAAACAAACAAAAAATGGACATATAGCACCCTAGGAGAAATTGTGGAAGCAAAGCTATACAGACAAAATCTCACACAGAAGCATACACATACACACTCACAAAAAGAGGAAAAGGGGAAATAATCATAAATCTTGCTCTCAAAGTCTACCTCCTCAATTTGGGATGATTCGTCGTCTATTCATGTATTCCACAGATGCAGGGTACATCAAATTGATTGTGGAGCTTTAATCCGCTGCTTCTGTGGCTGCTGGAAGGGACTGCTCTTTCTCTTCTTTGTTCTCACAGCTCCCAGGGTTCAGCTTTGATTTCGCCCTGTCTCTGCATTTAGGTCACCAGAGGGCGTCTTTTCTTTGCTGAGACAGGACGTGGTTAAAGGAGCAGCTGCTTCAGGGACTCTGGCTCACTCAGGCCGGGGGGAGGGAGGAGTATGGAGTGCAGGGCAAGCCTGCAGCAGCAGAGGCCAGAGTGAGGTTGCACCATCCTGAGGCATGTCACGCGTTTTCCCAGGGAAGTTGTTCCGGGTTCCCAGGACCCTGGCAGTGATTGGCTGCACAGTCTCCCCAGAAGGGGTGTGTAGATAGTGACCTGTGCTCGCACACAGGCTTCTTGGCTGCGGCAGTAGCAGCCTTAGTATTTCATGCCCATCTCTTGGGTCTGCGCTTTTAACCACGGCTCGCCCCCTTTTCTGGAGCTCCTTTAAGCAGCACTCTTAATCCCCTCTCCTTGTGCACCCAAAAAAATAGAGGGAAGAAAAAGTCTCTTGCCTCTTCGGCAGGTCCATACTTTTCCCCACACTCCCTCCCGGCTAGCCGTGGTGCAGTAACCCCTTCAGGCTGTGTTCACAATTCCAACCCCAGTTCTCTCTCTGCACTCCGAGTGAAGCTCAAGCTTCAGCTCCCAGCCCCGCCCGCTGCAGCAGGTGAGCAGACAAGCCTCTTGGGCTGGTGAGTGCTGGTTGACACCGATCCTCTGTGTGGGAATCTCTCCACTTTGCCCTCTGCCCCCCTGTTGCTGTGCTCTCCACCACGGCTCCGAAGCTTTCCCCCTCCGCCACCTGCAGTCTCCCCCCATGAAGGGGTGTCCTAGTGTGTGGAAACCTTTCCTCCTTCACAGCTCCCTCCCACTGTAGCAGATCCCATCTCTATCTTTTTGTCTCTGTTTCTTTTTTTTTTTCTTTTACCCTACCCAGGTACGTGGGGACTTTCTTGAATTTTCAGAGGTCTGAGGTCTTCTGCCAGCATTCAGTAGGTGTCCTGTAGGAGTTGTTCCATGTGTAGATGTATTTCTGGTGTATCTGTGGGGAGGAAGTTGATCTCCACATCTTACTCTTCTGCCATCTTCCCCACCTCAGTTTTCAAATGTTGTTTCAATTCTCTGACATCTAACTTTTAATTGTAACAAAATGGTATTATGGAATTCTACAATATAAATAGTCCATTTAGAACCTCAAATTCTGTCCATCTAATTTAAATAATCTAATATAATAAGCAGTTAATGTCAACTTATATTGGGAAAAGAGGAGGGCAATCAATTCACTGATCAGTATTATTGCAAATTATATTAGAGCTTCTATAGAAATATTTCCATCCCACATGATTAACTTAAGAACTCCTTCATATTAAAGTAAGAATATAAACTTTCTTTGTACTTTAGGTAAAAATTATTTGAATTCCTGAATTTGAACCAATGGGGAAATATATTTGTTAGGCTTTTGTAGAAATTTATTTTTATTTTTTATTTTTTTTATTTTTATTTTTTTAAGCTGGATTTCATTTCAAAAATTCAAAAGTTAAAGACTTTATAATAATAAACTTAGGATCTACCTGGGAGTGTCAATTGTTCAACACTGTAAGATAATTAAATAATCTTTTTAACATTTAACTATTAAAGATTTAGCCTACAAAATCCACATATTTTATTTTGATTTGACTGCTAAAAAGAAATATTCAGCTGTATGAATGAGTATGTTACCTCCATCTTTATTTAATGATACATTTTGGAAATTCTAAAGGATTTTTCATGAAAAATGAAAATAATCTCATCTTTGTCCCTCTTATTTTATTGTATTTTTTCTGTAAATTCTATTTTACATTCTACATGAAATATCTATTGACTTTTACTTACTCTTTAAGAATTGCTTCCTTTCTCTTTAAGAGCTGATGTATTACTTAAGACTTTGGTTCTCAAATTGTACTGCATAAGATTCACCTGCAGAACTTGTTATAACAGAGTGCTAGGCCCCAATAACAGATTTTAATTCACTAGCTTTGTGGTGTGCCCAGAAAATTTACACTTCTAACCAGTTCCCAGATGATATTGATGATGATGGTAGAGGAACTCTGAGAAACATTCACAGTTTATAAATAAGTGAGGACACTTAGCTTCTTATTTTTCACTTTTGTACAAACCTTTGTACAAATTTTGTTATTATAAAAACAACTCCCATTTACCATTGCAACAAAAAGACAAAATACCTAGGAAAAAAACCTACCTAAGGAGACAAAAGACCTATATGACACTGATGAAAGAAATTAAAGATGATACAAATAGATGGAGAGATATACCATATTCCTGGATAGGAAGAATCAACATTGTGAAAATTACTATACTACACAAAGCAATCTACAGATTCAATGCAATCCCTATCAAACTACCACCAGCATTTTTCACAGAAATAGAACAGAAAATTTCACAATGTGTATGGAAACACAAAAGACCCTGAATAGTCAAAGCAATCTTGAGAAACAAAAATAGAGCTGGAGGAATCAGGCCCCCAGACTTCAGACTATACTACAAAGCTACAGTAATCAAGACAGTGCTGTATTTGCAGAAAAACAGAAAGATAGATCAATGGAACAGGATAGAAAGCCCAGAGATAAACCCACACACATATGGTCACCTTATCTTTGATAAAGGAGGCAGGAATGTACAGTGGAGAAAGGACAGCCTCTTCAATAAGTGGTGCTGGGAAAACTGGACAGGGACATGTAAAAGTTTGAGATTAGATCATTCCCTAACACCATACACAAAAATAAGTTCAAAATGGATTAAAGACCTAAATGTAAGGCCAGAAACTATCAAACTCTTAGAGGAAAACATAGGCAGAACACTCTATGACATAAATCACAGCAAGATCCTTTTGGACCCACCTCCTAGAGAAACGGAAATAAAAACAAAAATAAACAAATGGGACCTAATGAAACTTCAAAGCTTTTGCACAGCAAAGGAAACCATAAACAAGACCAAAAGACAACCCTCAGAATGGGAGAAAATATTTGCAAATGAAACAACTGACAAAGGATTAATCTCCAAAATTTATAAACAGCTCATGCAGCTCAATAGCAAAAAAACAAACAACCCAATCCAAAAATGGGCAGAAGACCTAAATAGACATTTCTCCAAAGAAAATATACAGACTGCCAACAAACACATGAAAGAATGCTCAACATCATTAATCATTAGAGAAATGCAAATCAAAACTACAATGAGATATCATCTCACAGCAGTCAGAATGGCCATCATCAAAAAATCTAGAAATAAATGCTGGAGAGGGTGTGGAGAAAAGGGAACACTCTTGCACTGCTGGTGGGAATGTGAATTGGCACAGTCACTATGGAGAACAGTATGGAGGTTCCTTTAAACACTACAAATAGAACTACCATATGACCCAGCAATTCCACTACTAGGCATATACCCTGAGAAAACCATAATTCAAAAAGAGACATGTACCAAAATGTTCATTGCAGCTCTATTCACAATAGCTCAGAGATGGAAACAACCTAAGTGTCCATAATCAGATGAATGGATAAAGAAGATGTGGCACATATATACAATGGAATATTACGCAGCCATAAAAAGAAACGAAATTGAGCTATTTGTAATGATGTGGATAGACCTAGAGTCTGTCATACAGAGTGATGTATGTCAGAAAGAGAAAGACAAATATCGTATGCTAGCACATATATATGGAATTTAAGGGAAAAAAATGTCATGAAGAACCTAGGGGTAAGACACGAATAAAGACACAGACCTACTTGAGAATGGGCTTGAGGATATGGGGAGGGGGAAGGGTAAGCTGTGACAAAGCAAGAGAGAGGCATGGACATATATACACTATCAAACGTAAGGTAGATAGATAGTGGGAAGCAGCCACATAGCACAGGGAGATCAGCTCGGCGCTTTCTGACAGCCTGGATGGGTGGGATGGGGAGGGTGGGAGGGATGGAGACGCTAGAGGGAAGGGATATGGGAACAGATGTATATGTATGACTGATTCACTTTGTTATAAAGCAAAAGCTAATTTAAAAAAAAGACAATTTTTATTTGAAATTACAATTGTGAGTTTCAATTCATTATTCATGATTCTGTAACTATTAATCCCTAATGAAGAAGAAATTCTACATCTATAAAAACGGCATAATATTCTAACAATGGTATTAATACATGCAAATATTGTTATATAAACATAGGTTACTTTTAGGAGATTTGCTTGAATGGATCAATCTCCCTTTTAAAACAGACTAAATTATATTTTTAATTCATCCAATACCAGGTTGGCCATAAAAAGGAAAATAAACTTTAAAATAACACTTTTGTAAAATACATAATTTAAAATTACATGGAACATTTTTGTGACAAGTCTGTTATTGTTCTATTCCATTTAAGTTCAAAGAGATGGGAAGATGAAAAGAGCTAGTATTTGGAACTTACAAGGAGTTGCTCCATTAAATATGCTAGTAGGAAGTCTATTCTTGAATAGAACACTATTTCAGAACATAGTACATGTCAATGGCCATGCCACTATCCTCATAGATTTCCATGAGAAGGTATAGATTATGATATTCCACACACATAAATATTTCAGATACAGACTAGAAAGTTGTAATCTTAGGGGTAGCTGAAACAAAGGGATGTGATTGAAACCTTAACACATTTGCTAGAATGATTCAGGAAATCAGTCCTAGAGATATGGAGAGGCAAATAATCTATAAAAGAAAATAGTTACACATAGACATTTATTAGTACTGGGAAACAATAGGGAGTTGATGTTAGAAGAAAAAACTCTTTAGTAAAAATGGTCTGGAAATCAAAGTTTTGTAGTAGGAAATATACCTATTAGTGAATCCCTTTTTTTCCCTTTAAGTCAGTATTGACCTTAGAAATTGAGCCTGGGTTAAATCTTTAAGGTAAAAGCTAAATGAATCCAAGAACATGGGCACTTCAGTGTCTGAAAACCAACTGGAACCCGCATAGCTGTATTTTAATGTTTTTAAATTATTTACTCTTTCACTGCTAGGAAATTTCTAGAACCAATTTTTCAAGCCAAGGAGCTTAAGATTGAGAATATTTTTCTTAGCAATACAGGAAAACTGTGAAAATTACTGTGAAATAAAATATTTGTACTATTTTAAGGAAATTATCAGTGACTTTTCCAGTTTCTGAAGAGAGGAAAAGAACAAAAAGATAAAATTAAAAGAAAAATAGTTTAGATCACCATGTGCAAATATTAGTAACCTACTATTAATAGTGTCTGGTTTTGAGATACAATTTGAGGATGAAAGTATAGTTTCCATTTTATCATAGGACTACCTTTAGGAGAATAATACCAAAATCTGAGTAAAGTATTTTCCTATTTAAACAATGACTGCTCAGTAGTACAGATATAAAAGTTTTAAATGCTTATATCATAAGATAATGCTGGCTATTAATAAATACATATATTATGTTAATTATAGTAAACTGGGAAACTCTCTAAATCAGGCGTTAGAAAATCTGATGTGTTTTCCTAGCTTTTTACCAATTCACTACTCAAACCCAGTTCAAATCACTTAATATTTCTGAATCTGTTTCCTCATCTTTAAATTATACACTGATATATTCAAGAACATTTGAGCTCCTTAACTCCATGGGTTATTTTTGAATATATTAGTTACTTATAAATAATCCATCAATTAATGTAGATAATACTTTCTATAAAGTAAAACACAGTTGGAAATGCAGAGTTAAAATCTAACATGAATAACAGCAGAAGAGAAGTAGAGGAATTTCAGCTTAATTTTTGATCTGCTGAATGATCAATAATCTGAAGCTCTGAGAGGCTGAGAGACAGCATGAGAGCATGGCAGAGTCTGCATGAGTCCAAATAAAAAGGAGTTTAAAGAGATTGTGAGTTAGTAGCTGAGTGGGTAAACAGGGGTAGTGACTAGCAGAGGAGAGAGTTTAAAAGAAAGACAAAAACAGATCAATAGAAAGTTAGCTTAACAATCAGGGACCAACTATAGGAAAGAGATTCTGAGGGAGTTCAAAGGCATTCTGTAGTTGATGTCCTTGACATTTACAAGATCCGGTAAATGAGGCAGCTTACAGAAAAGAAGTTACTGAGAAACTGATGTCAGAATCAAAACCAAAGAGATGGAAAAAGCTCTTAAAAGAACCATTCCTGTAGAAAAAGAGCATGTAAAATGTGTTCTTTTTTGTTTTTCTCTAATAAAAGACAAAAGGAAAAAAAATAAGATTATGGTCATTCTGGAGAACAGCATTGAAGATGAAACCATTTTCAATATCAGTAACTTGAGAAGAAACTTGGGAAAAAAGGAAGAGTGTTTGTACATCTGGAAGTGGAACACTTTTTTGTGACCAGCCTGTGAGTAGCTCCTCCACATGTTAAACCTTTCAAGAGTGGTTCTCTTTTTGTGAACATATCACTAATTAGTCTAAGAGCAATGATTTCATTCTTCAGAGCAACTTGTCTTCATTGTTTAGACTTCTTGGTGTGTAATCATGTGCTCTGATGATAAATGGAATGTCTCTTAAAGTCCCATGCTTTAGAGGGTTTATATTTTGGGGAAAGATTTGCATACCTCATGTTAGGTATTTTATAGAAAGAGGAGTTATTAGGAAAGAGTGATGAAACTGTGGTTTGGGGATATGTAGTAAGAGGAAAGTAACTCCTCTAAACTTCGGACACCCATGATCTTAATGAGGAAAGTGTTGCTACAGACAAGAAAGTGACAATTGCGAGCTCACCACCTGCTCCCCTATTTTTCCTAGTTTGATAATTCCAATTTACTCTTCAAGTATTAACTTATATTTTACCTCTCCCTGGAAGGTTCCCCTTCTCACTGCCTCCCTCAGAGATATTCACATAATTTAGGTGTCCTTTTTTGTTTACTCTTGGCAACATGATGCCTACATTGAATGTGTCCAAAACATCTGGTTTAGAGCTGGAAACAAAGTGGGTAATAAATTACTATGTGTTAAATTAATAAAATAAAATTTCACTGAAAATCTCTTTATTGAATTCAAAAATAATTTAATTATGCCAAACTTGCACAGAAAGCATATGTATAAATAAAAGTTAAATCCATCAATTTTGCCCAGTGGTTTAAACATTAGTTTGCATTTTTTTCATTTATAATATATGAAGGGGCAGGAAGTACTGGACAAAAGTTCCTAAACATGATCTAATGATATGAAATCACACAAGTATATTGCTTTTCTTAAACTAATTTAATTCTTTTTAAAATTTGTGATAAACAGATATATTCTCTTCAAAAACAGATATAATTATTCTAGAAAACAAAGTAAATAAGATGGGATAACAAATTGACTACTCTTGGTATCTACTCCCGTATCGGAGAAGAAAAGGACAATTAGAATAAAAACATTTGGGCATAGCTAAGACCTAAGTGAGGGAATCTGATAACTGGGATTTCAAATAGATTTATTCATCGCACCTGACAGTGATGAAAACATGAGCTGGGTTGGAAGAAACCTCTCCATAGTATATCAAAAGTTGTAAAAACATAATGCTTCAAATACAACCACTTAAATAGCTGTTCTTAAATAATAAAAGTATTTAAAGTCATAATATATATATATGTCAAAGGAAGTTCCACAATGAAAATTGACTATAAACCTGACAAAGGCAGTCAGAAACATTCTACAAGAACTGCTGCAGTTAATAGATCTCTGATTTTTTTACATGATTCAGAAATACAGTTAAAGCAGAATTTCTTAGGCTTGTAAAATAATTTTGCTTTGTCATTTTGCTGTCATTTTAGGTCAAACAACTTTATTGTCTGAAGGTTTTCTTGTCAAAAGTGAGTATACTCATGAGGTCAAATAAATAGACCACAGACAATGACGATTGATTCATGAAACTGTAGAATCTTGGATCTTCACATAATCTTAGTGACCATTGAGTTTAGACACATAATTTAAAGGTAAATATGCTAGAGACTAGATAAGGTGTGAGGGTTTGCTCATGACAGATATTATCATATTGAATTGGTGGCAAAATTTAAATCAGAACTTGGTTCTCCTAACTTCCATGACCATGCTTATTCTGCCTATTACTTTCAAACAAAACACTGTAGACAAAAATATTTCTAAATTACCAAATAAAAAATAAAATGTAAGAGATTATCATGAAAACAAAATCCCAAATAGTTATATAAAGTATTTGAAATAAAGTTTTAAAAAAAGCTCTCTCAAAAATAAAAGGCATCATATACAATAAAATAGCATATAAAATAGTTTTGAAAATATATAGTAGAAATATATTCTAAACTATCAAATGGTTCAATCAATAACCTAGAAAAATGGACATTTGCAAAGTACTTTAATTCCACCAAAGGTCAAACAAGCTGTAAATAAGAAATTACCAAGTTAAAATTATAGTCAAGAAATAGAAAAAAAATCAGCTTAGAGCATCACAAGTAATTCATCAAATGGGGAATAACTCAAAAAGCATTGAATGAGAGAGAAAAAACAAAAATCATCATCATCATTATCATACAATCACAATCATAATATGCTCCATCTTCCACTGCTGGGAAGATGGAGTATAATTTTCACTATTCCTCCTGCTAAGTACAACTAAAATCAATAGGGATTATAATAAAACAAAATAAAAATACTCCTCATAGCAGAAAAAATAAGGCAGAACATCAAGGGAACTCAGGACCTGAGGAACTACGTGATCATGTGGTGGATTTCTTTTTGCCTTATATATACACGACTAGGAGCTGAGGAAGCTAGCAATCTACAAATGCCAATGAGCACAGACACTAGAAAGCCAACAAAGGTGTGCTCTCTCTAGGTAAAAGACAAGGAAAGGGGCAGCCTAACCAGGCGGAAACCATTTAGACAAGAGCCAATCTAATCTGTCCCAATAAAATAGAAAAAAACTAGCCCCACATGCATCACAGTAGCAAAAGCTGAGGGCAGAACCCAGATTTCCACCCTAGGAGCCTGGAGCAAGGCATACCAATACCCTTGCATGGATGGTGTGAGAAAAGCCAAGTAGGGTGTTAGCAATTTCATCCCTGAAAGCTCATAATGAGCTTGCCCACAGCAGTATCAGTGGAGACAATGGTGGTGGCATGGACTTCCAGCCCTCTCTTCAGCACTAATCAGAAACTCCCTCTTCTGTTGACATTTCAGATGTCAACAGAAGCTAAGTAGGAAACCCAGACTTCTACATTCACCTGACAGTAATGAGGTGATATCCCTCTTTATCCTGCCAGAGGTTGTCAAAGAAAGAAATCTAAAATAGAAGATTTAAATAAGATCCAGAGTCTCAGATAAAATTTTAAAAATGGCCAGGATTCACTTGAAAAATCTCTTGTCATACCAAGAACCAGGAAAATCTCAATTTGAATGAGAAAATCAATAAACAGATGCCAACATCAAGATGAAACAGGTGTTAAATCTAATTTAAAACCTCAATTCAATTTAAAATTAGATTTTTAACAACCATGATAAAAATGCTTCAATTAGCAATTACAAATACAATGGAAACAAATGAAAAAGTAGAAAGCCTCTGCAATAGTCTCATCAAAGACAGAAAATATAAAGTAGAACCAAATGGAAACTTAAAAGCTCAAAAATACAACAACAAAAAACTTCAGTAGACAGGTTCATCACCAGAATGGAGGAGACAGAGTACAGGAACAGAGGAAAGTGAGTGGAAGACTGAAAAATAGATAATATCCAGTCTGAACAAGAGCGAATAAATACACTTAAATAATAAAAAGAAAGAAAATGAGCAAAGTCTTAGAGACCTGTGGAATGCAACAAAATATCTAACATTTATGTCTTCAAGGTCCAAGAAGAAGAGGAGAAAACCTGCAGGGCTGAAAAAGCACCCAAAATAATAGCTGAAAACATCTCAATTGTGGCATGATATGCAAACCTACAGGTCTAACAAGCTAAATGGTCCTCAAACTAGGTAAACCCAAAGAAATCCATGCTAATAGGTATTATAATTAAACTTCTGAAAACTAAAGACAAAGTATTCTGGAAAGCACACAGTAAAAAATGTCATCTTATAGAAGAAAAACCATTAGAAACATGGTATCATCCATAAGATACAATGTAGGTAAGAAAGAAGTGGTACAATAACTTTCAAGTGCTAGAAGAAGAAAAAAAAAAACTGTCAAACCACAATTTTATATCCAGTGCAAATATCCTTCAGCATGCTTCAGGAACATACCTTTTAGAGCAGTGGTCCCCAACTTTTTGGCACCAAGGACCAGTTTCATGGAATAGAATTTTTGTGGGGAGTGGAATGGCTCAGGTGGTAATGCCAGCATGGTTCAGGAGGTAATTTGAGCAATGGGGAGTGGCAGATGAAGCTTGCTCACTTGTCTGCCCACTCACCTCCTGCTATTTGGCTCTGTTTTAGAACACACCTTAAAATCACTAGAGAGAATATATATATATATATATATATATATATATATATATATATATATATATATAAAATTTTCCTGTATTAAACATACTCCTGTGTCACCTGACCTAGGCAAGAGTCAGAAGAAGATGAAGCTCCTGGTATATGGGCACCTCACCTTGGTCTCACCTAGGAGGCAGGTATGTTTTGTGCACAGTGGTGACTTCTGGGATGCCAGGCAGGGCTTCATGCCAGCCATCTCTGTACAAGATGGAACAAAAGAAGTCTGAGCTCATCCCCTACTTTTACAATATCCAAGGACTCTCAGAGTCAGAACTGACGAAGAGTGGTCTTTCAGTGCTAGGACACCTATGAGGGGGTGAACTCCCAGCAGCTCTGAGACCCAGGCTGGCCCCCTTCCCACCTTGGACGTGTATGTCTGAATCCCTTCCAATTTCCCACCCCTACCCCACCTCAGGAGGACTCCGAACCTTGGGCCTTCTCAGATCTTGAGCCATCCTGCCCACCACACAGCCCTGCTGCCCTGGGCACAGCTACAAACACTGAACACTCGGGACTCACAATGCAGTCCCTGCCTGGACGAACTTCTGGCCGCAGGACTGAGCCCCAGTAGAAGGAAGGGAGAGAGTGGCCCTTCCATCTGTCCCTGGGCTCCTAGGCTTAAACAGGAGTTAGGGACAATGGAGAAAGGCCCTGCATGGGCCTTAGTGTGTCAATGGCCAACCCACATCTCCACTGGCTGTGAGCAAGCTCCTTGGAATTCGGGGAAGGGGGTGAGGGTCCATGTAGCAGCCTCAGTGACTCTGGGCATTCCTGGTCACCAGCTGGAAGGGACCTCCATGCTGCCCAGCAATCCTCCATGTCCCAGGCCCCCTGTTTGTCACCCTTCCTCACCAGCTCCCTCCACCACCCCAAATCTGCATTTCACAGCTAACCTTACCCCACACACCCCCACCCTGCCAAGGTGGCCACTTAGCTGCTGGAAAAGCAGAAGCAGCAGGTGGGATGCCCCAGCTCAGCTCTCTAAATCCACAATCGAGAAAAAAGTTAAGTCACAGAGGTTTTATTTAACTAATCTGTGATCCTCATTAGACTTTAAAGTTTATATTTGGTGTGTGTATGTGTTGTGTATGATTTTGTGTACACTCTGTATCAAAACCTTGCAAAGTGCTTGCCACACTCTTTAGGAACTCAGTGAATATTAGTTGAATAGGAACTTATTTAAGATATGTATTTATCTCAGCTGAACCTATTCCACATTTAAACCTTAGGTATAAACCACAGGTGCCTTCAATGCCATTGAGACTTGTGCTGTTAAAGTCTCTGTCATCTTACAGAACTGCTCAATTGGGTCAATTGTTTCAAAGAATGCTGCAAAATGTTTGCACCTGGTACTTTGTACCCTGGGAGTGGCTGCTCTTTATATGCTTAATACTAGTTTCACAATTATCCATCTTAATTAATCTATTGGTAGCTAAACTGAACAATGACTCTGACAGGCATTCTGCTAGGAGCTAGAGTTACAGTGGGAATTATAAAGTCACAACTGAGATTAAAACAACTGGCACTACCCCTCCCTTCATAGAGATGACCTGCCAATTGGGACAGCATGAATCAGAGAGTTTTACAAATAATAAAATATGGGTGTTCCCAGGCTTCTGTCCTTGCATAATTGTACCCAATGCACTACTTCTTCTAATGTTATTCCTTAGAGTAGAAATAATATTTGAATTTGATTTTCATTGTATAGAATCTAGGATGACTTGCATCTCTTGTGCTCACTATCATCCATCTTTCCTTACTGTATAACTAGCACTTGCTGTATTGTATCTTTGAAATTTCACAGAATCGCTCTGACATGTACAGAAGACTTAGCAAAGGATATTCTCATCATCTCTAAACTATTTTTCAGGACAGCAATATCTATGTATATTATAAATGCTGAAAAATCATAGTCTAAGCTTTCATTCTGAAATAATTATGTCTGTCTGGTGAACCCTGACTCTTACTCTAATATACCCTCATTAAAGGAGCAAATCTCTTCATATATATATATATATATATATATATATATATATATATATATATATAAATTTTGACCATATCTGAAATTTAAAAATTTCAATCTTTTTGCCTGACCTCAGGCAGCTTATCTGTAGCGTATTAGGAAGGAAATTATACATCTTTTGAATTTCTCCAATTCTATTTTGCCTTTTGTGTCACATTCAGTGTGTTGAAACTTCGTTTGTATAAGGAGGGACTCAGAATTAGATCAACTTAGATTCAGATTCAGGCCACGTGATTTATTAATTTGCAGAAATTACTTGAAAAAGCTTGCTTCCCTTCTCTAATCCTCATTTTCCTCATCTATAAAGTGAAAGTAGTGGTAGTCATATTTCATCTAACCTAAAACACTGTGTATTGTAAGTGATGCTTTCCTCACCACTGAGAAAGAGTAAATGCTACTAATTAATTGTGATGAGTCATCAGTAATAAAATACACTCTAATTTCAGAAATGTGCTTCTTAAAAAATTACAAAATAAGACATTTCACGTTTGTTAAATAATACAGTATAATATACATAAAATATATAACATGGTTCTTTAGATCTTTGAATGTTAGTTTCTTCTCTGATTCACCTTCAGTCAGGCTCTTATGACAGTGGTTTTGATGATCAGATTAAATGTGGTGAATAAACATGATAAGATCCTACAAATCCATTGCCAATTCTCTTACTTACTGTTGCATTATATGATAGAATCTATGAATATTTACTCAAGCACTACAATTAATTTGCCTTTGATTTTAGAGAAGTAACTTAATTTTGACTCAATTTTTTAATTAGAAAAATGGAAATACAAGCTTACAAACATACTATTAATTTTAAAATATACAGTTGATCCTAAAATAATTTCCAAATATGATATGTTAAGTAGTAGTGGAAAGAATGTCCAAAGCAAATGAAATCTATGTAGCACTGTTAATTCGAAAAACATTTTTGCCTGTGTGAGTGCCACTGAATGAGGAATCCTCTCAGGAAAAATACAAAAACAAAACTTGATATATCCTCTCATCCTTTATAGGTAAAATCTCCAGAGCAGTGGTTTGGGAAGATGGGAAAATTTACTCACTGTGCTGTGTCTGTTCAGTTGATAAAAAAGAGGACTTTGATCTCAGAGACTGTCAATCCAGCTCTTTTTATGAAAAATTTGCTTAAACAGTAAAAGTAGCAAAGCAGTAATTAAAATTCCACCCAAGTTGGCTATGCTCCCAGTTTCAAAAACCCAAATCATAATGCTCACTGATTATTCAGATTATGTTTAAGGTTTTGTGTGTGTGTTTTTCAAAAAAATAACACTACTATAAATAACCAATCTTGTTGAGAAAATTACAAATCTTCCCTTTCAAATTCTAATCATATTAGGTGAGTTAAAGTAAGATCCAGCAAAAATCCTTTCAGTGATATTTCTATTGATACAAGCTCTAAGTACTAAATTCTGAGCTGCATCCAGCCACTAGAGTTTTATGGATAACTATAAAATATTACACTTGAGCTTAAATCCACTGCCTGTCAATCATCTGAAAAGCACACTGATCTGTAAAATGTGTGTATACACACACACACACACACACACACACACACACATATATATATATGTATATTTAAGCTTGATATATTAATCTATTCACTGAGGCTGTCTTTTCTCACTGCTAGCATCCTTCAGACATATTTTGCTTTTTTTAAAGAGATGCCTGCTGAGATTTTCAAACAAATTAGCAATATACAATAGAATAAAGCCTCCACCTAAGACGTCTGTTTATTTGACAGTCCTGTTAGATATAACTCTGTAGTAGATATATTAAATTTTATCATTCTGGTTTTTTTTTTTTTTTTTTTTTTTGCTATTTAGAGAAGATGGGAAATATAAAAACTATGTTTCTTAGTGTCTATTGGAGCTAAGGTTCTGGAAATGAATGAATGAAATCACTTATTTACTTACAGAAGACAGAGGTATAGCAGGGGCACCCCTTGCTGCTGTTTTAGCAAGTAACATAGCCAGAAGTTAGTGTTCAAGTCATCCAGACTCAGCATTTCAGCCTCTGAGGATATCCGGAGGCAGAGCTGCTTTACTCAACACAGCAACAGAAGGAGCATCCTCACCTGTGAAGTGAACCTTGGTGATTCTGACTTCCTCTGTCTAAACTTCTAGTACTTTTAAGTCCCCTGTATTGAATTCCTTTCATGTGAAATACCTAAAGTGGTTTATATTTCTTCTATGAACTCCTGACTGCAAACTTGTTAATGAATACATTTAATTTCACAACATTTTTCTAATGTATGTAGACATAAAGGGAAAATTAAAGATGCTGATGTATGTATTTGAATCGAGAATAAAAATCTAAGGGATCAGTTGTATGTTTCAGAGGAATTAAGACTACTGTGTAACTCTGAAAACTGTAGTTATGGTTAAATAATGTAGCAAAGTCCTTGACCCCAAACTGAACATATCATTTCAGAGGGAAAGAGGTTATATTATCAAATCATTTCCATTAGATTTGCAAAAAATCTGGGATCCAAAGAGTGGTGTGATTGTATCAATATTATACAGTTAGTGTTGCAGGCATGAGTGAAAACTACCTCCCAACTTTTCTTAAGACTCACCAGGACCCTATAAAGAGGCTCAACTTTGAGAGTTTCAGCTCACTTCAGTTAAAAAAAAAAAAGGAATAGGCAAAGAGCATGGAGATATTTATTAATTTAGTTAACATCTGAAAATGTATTCATTAAGTTTCTTCTAGGTGAAAGGCATTTTGATAGGTGCTTTTTTACAAAATAAGAAAAATTGAAAGCAAATGAGTTATACAAGTAATTTTAAAACTTTGTCAAAAGAGTAGTAGTCCAAACCCAAAGAGAAGGGAAAAAGAAAAAATGAAAAGAAATGGAAATAATCATGGAAATTTGAAACAAGAAAAATAGACTATAAACAAAACCATTAATTGATTATTTACAAATTAAAAGCTAGACAGCTGAAAATAATTATCAGAAAAAAGATGCAAAAATTGAAATACATAAAACAACAATAAATAGCTACAGACAACAGAGATTTAAAAGCATAAAATATTGTGTTGAAAAAAACCGACAATGCTTACTTTGCACAATATACAGGACCATAAATATGACTTCAAGCTGAAACCATGCAAAGTAATTTCAGTAATCACTAGGGAAATTTACAACCATCCTATGACCTTTCAAAGTATTGTTAAAACACTTAAAACTCTCGTATGGTCAATTATATGTTGTATAGAAAAATATAAAACTAGAAAAATTAATATATTTTAGTACACTATAATTTCAAATATTGTAAACATTGAGAAAATTTGTTTGGGAAAGGCTATGAAAATTATTCTGATTATTGCATACCTTCTAATTCTCATTGTACAAACTGTGATACAGGGGAACTTTTTTTCTATACTTTAGCAAATTTTCATGTTCATTTATAAGTTTGGATCAGCTTCCAATATTTTACCCTTTGCATTTTTGATATTGTGAAACATCTCTGAGAGTTTCTTTAAGTATGAAGTTTTCTATGGTGACTCTTCTAAGACATTTTTGTCCCTGTAGTCATAATAATTTTTCTCAATTATGTCAAGAAATTTAACCTTCACTATGTCCCTGTGTCTGCATATCTAGTTTCTGGAATCGTGACAGTGTCAATATTCCCAAGGTCAGCGATTTCTTTTATAGCAACTCCATTTAGATTGAATTCAAATTTCACTTTTCACATTATCATTTTCCATGTTTTTGCTGCAATTCTATCTTTTTTGGCCAACTCCCTCTTTTAATTATCTGTTTTGTGAAATGTCATTTAGGTTTATTTCTGGGAACCAGGGAGACAACACAACTACCTCCTTTACTGTCTGTTTGAGAAAGTAATGAATGTACAGTCAACAATCACTGACATACTTGGACAGAAGTAATGATTGTTCACTAATTATGAAAGACATCTGTTAATTATGTAGTGATATGTAAATTGAAGAGCCAGCAGCAAAGTTCATTCTTTATGTGACTACTCAAAGTTAATAAACCATAGTAACTGAAATTTGAACCATGTGGTTGGGGGACTAGTGTTATATCACTAAGCCATGGTAAGTAAATTTTGTACATATCAGAAGCATGCAAAATGAGGATTTCCTGTATGTATTAGTCAATTTGAATATTTGGAAAAAGTGGAAACATTTCTGAAAAAATATAAATTGTTAAAAGTGGCACAAGAAAAAATAAGTCTAAACAAATAGGTATTAAAAGAGTAAAACCGTATGAGCCCAGAGGCTTCTACAGTTGCATAAGACACCTGCTTTCATGTGGTAGCCAAAACTACAATGAAACAAAAACCATAGTTTTCTGTGGAACTAGCAAAGAACATTGGATCCAAAAAGATCTTGATGAACTGAATTACAAAAAAGAAGAAAAGCAAGCAACACATAGGTGAGAAGAGACTGGCAGTGCTCTTCTACCCTGCCAGTGCACCTGGTCTGAGTGTGAGCTGGTTTTGGATATACTGAGAGACATTCCAGGTTATAAAAGACACAGAATTTATGTATGTATGTATGTATGTATGTATGTATGTATGTATGTATGTATGTATTTTGCAGAAGTTGAGAAGCTAATTCTCAAATTGTATAGAATTGAAAAGAATTACAATAGCCAAAACAACTTTGAAAAAGAAGCAAAATAGTGGAGGACTTATAGTACCAGATTTCAAGGTTTATTATAAAGCTACAGTTATCAAAACAGTGATTTTTTGGTAAATATAGACATGTACTTTAACAGTGAACAAAATAAGTCTAAAATTAAACCCACAATTATACAGTCAGTTAATTTTCAACAGTGTTATCAAGGGAATTCAATGATGAAAGAATAAACTTAAAACACATTGTCCTGGAAAAATTGAATAGCCATAAGCTAAGTAGTGAACCTTACCTTTTCCTTATACCAAATTCAAAATTAAATTGAAATAAATGATAGAAATAAATACTAGAAATAAAATGCTAAAATTGCTATAAGTTAAACAGGAGAATATCGTAATGATCTTGGGTCTGGAAAATATTTCTTAATTATTACTCAAAAACAAGACAAGAAAAATTAATAAATTTGACTTCATAAAAATGTAACTTTGTTCCTCAAAACACACTGCTAAGATAATGAAAAGTGAAATAATGAATGATATTAAATGACAATAGACAGTCAAAACAATATTCTCAGAACATATATCCAACAAATACTTGTACCTAGCATGTGCAGGAAACTTTCACCCAATTATACGAAGACAAACAGAACAATTTTTTTTAAATGAGCAAAATTTTAAAAAGCTGTAGATTCAGATGGACACTTTGGTAAAGAAGACGTTTGGATTTTTTTTTTTAAAGTACAAGATGTTAATTAACATTGTCAGACATTAAGGAAATTGAAATTAAATCTATAATGTAATCTGACTACCCACACAAACACACAAAGAAGAGATAAAATTTAAAAGATTGATCAACCGTAACATGTTAGGGGATGGATTTGGAGCATCCAGAGTTCATATGCACTGCTTGTAAGATTGTAATAGGTACAACCATTTGGAAAAAACAGTTTGAAAGATTCTTAAAAATTTAAGCATATATCTAACATACAACCTAGCTGTTTTATGTCAAAGTAATTATTGGAGAAAAATAAAAACATTTGTACACATGCAAACTTATTTGTATTAATAAAAACTGGAAATAACTAAAATGACCACCAATAGTTGAATAGGTGAAAAAATGGGGATGTCCATACAATTGAATATTGCTACCAATAAAAGGAATAAACTACAGATGTATGCAACAATATGTGTGCATTTCAAAATAATTATTCTGAGTAAAAGTAGTCAGGAAGACATGAGTTCATACTGTGTGATTCCACTTAAATAAAATTCTAGAAAATGAAAATTAATCCACTATGACAGAAAGCAGATGGATGTCCAGAAATGGGGGAATTAATAGAAAATAATTAATTACAATGGCATACAAGGAAACTTTGGGGTTGATAGATAAGCTCATTCAGTTTTATACTTTTAATATATGCAGTTTGTTGTCATATGTCAACAATACTGAAACAAAGGGTAGGCATCACTTAGATCCATTAACCTATAAACTGCTTAATAAATGAAGAACTGTAAACTGCCTTCACTGATCAAGCTCGCTTTAATTGTTTTTACAAAAATTTGCATGTCCTCAATGCTTCATGCACCTTATACAATAAGATGTTTGCCTGAGTTGTTTTTCAGGACCTTGGGTCCAGTTCAATTTCGAGCCAGTTAAGACTGGTCGGGACCACCCACCATCCAACTGGGCACACACGAATGTCTGGTCTGTGACCTTTCAATGTCAGAGGGCCAAAACTCTCCCCTAAGAACATGCTAATGCCACCAATTTCTGACCACGCCCCATGAAGAAGCCTGTAGCTTAATTGCAATTTCACAGAAAGATGATTATCTCACATTTTTCTTGTCTCTAATTACCTTTCCCCATGCTCCCCATACCTCAGCTTTATCCCACAAATACCGCGAGCCCCTTCACATTCAGGGACGTGGATTTGAGATTTGTTCTCTCTTCCCCTCACTTGGCTGCCTTGATAATAAACCGTTTATCTGCTGCAAATCTCACCCCTCAACATTTGGCTTCCTGTGTGTTGGGCAAACAAACCTGGTTTGGTAATATACATTCCAAATATATCTGTTTAAAATATAGACTTGAGTCTGTAAAAGAAGAAGCAGAATGAGTCCTGTAGCAGTGTGCTATCCATGAAAATAAAAATCAATTTCAAAACAATAATCCATAATCTACAATAATATAAGAAAGACTGATACACCAATGAAACATTAAAATGATTGAAATGCTTGCTAATACGAAGGAGAATGATGTAAAAAAGTTTAGATTAGTAAGTATACATCAATAAATATACATAAGTTCATGTATAAAAGAAGTTATTTTACAGAGCAGTACAACAATTTTGACAATGAAAATATTTTCCTCACTTCAAGGTCCAAAATTAAAACAATAATGAGGGCACTTATCATAAGTAAATTTTCCTAAATCTAAATATTTCTATTCTCATCAAATGTTAAAGGAAGTAGTTATGGTGATGAGCTTTGAAGTATTTCCTAGTTTATTTAAATTTCATTCAACAAATTCTTATTAAATGCCTTTTCTATAATGGACACCATGCTGGGGGCAATGGTGCATGAAATCACTGTGTTTCTTGCTCATAGTGAGGTTTTATTTGAGGACAAAAAAGTAGAGAGTAAATGCATTCTTTCCTGTTTCAGGTTCTTTCCCACTTCTGCTCTTCTTTCTGCTTGGAGTTGCATTTCTTTTGATTTTTGCATAGATCTGACAATGGCAATCTTTATGGTTATCATTAAATATTATCTGCTCAAAGAAAATGATCCTGATGACCCAGTCCAAGGAACATATGCTACATTTCCCCTTCTCCTTCCTCTTGTCTCTAGCACTGCCCCTCATTTACTTCTTTACTTGCCTGTCTTCTTTACTTGATTTCAAATTCCACAAGAGAATTACATATTTGCTAATATACAATACCTAGTGCCTTAGAAACTGGCACACAGCAGGCACACAATACATTCTTAACATAAATGCATGAAATATATCTAAACACTTAAATTTAATTAGGTATTGATAAACTAATCATAAAGGTGAAAATAATAAATTGTGGTTTTCGCCAATGTTAGATAAAATAGTCAAGTGGTCAAAGGAGGTATTTGGGGAGGCACACATTCATTTTAAAAACAGGATAATCCCTGACCAAAATGTACATTTTTCTGAGTTCAAGATTAACTTGAGGATAAAAGGAAAAAAAATCCTGTAAAAGTTTAAGAAACACAGCATTGAGAAATTCCAATGAGTGCCATCAGACATGCAAGACTTTTTTTCTCAGATTATATAATAGACCAAAATGCATTTCTGATTGATGAGGGTAACACTCCTAAATGAGAAAATGCTTATACAGAAGTAAGAAACTGTCCCACACAAATATTTTGATATTCTTGTAACTTTGAGATCGCTAGAACTTAAAAGTACGACCATATGCCGATTACTTCTCAAATTAAATAGCATTAGGTTAGAGATGTTTATGATTAAAATCTGAAACATTAATCTGTAGACTGTAAAAAACAATGTTTCTGTGGACACATTTCCATCAAGTGTATCTAAATGCCTATGTTTTTAGTTCCTGCACAAATAAAATAGCAAAATAATTATAATTTTTATATACAGTGATTGTGACCATTAAGGTTGTGAATTTTATTGTAATGTATTTTTGTTGTACTATAGCAATGACATCTATAAACATGGCAGTCATTTCTTTTTTGAAAAGAGCATAACGAATTCTTCAGTAAACTTAATGTTAGAGAAATCTATTATACTCACTTTACATGCAGCTATTAAATATACATGAACATGCTTCCATGTACAGTACTAAAAACAACAGATCTATTTGTAAATTAGAAATAGTAACAAACCTAAAAACTGAAAGCCTATGTATACACACAGGCTCACCCCCGCATTCACACTTATATCCAATCTATATAAATTGGTATTTGGTCAGCAGAAAATTCTCTTTCTTTGAAAGATAAATAAGAATGAAGATTCAAAACCAGTGGAAAAATAAATGATTTTAAAAACTAAAATTCAAACAGTGAAAAATACATTTGCTGCACATGGTTCATTTGCCTTCCTCCTTAAGGCAACCAAACCAACCCTAAACATTATCAGATAAATATAATTTACAATTTCAATTCAGTACATATGTGGCAGTACTGTCATGAGTCATAATTATCATGTAAATGTATTTCAACATATAGAATGTTTAAAGTTCATTAAGAACAATTAATAAAAGATAAACCTCTAACCCGACTGGTCTTAAATTGGCTTTACTTCAAGAGGGTAAGTCATATAATCATGAAAAGTTTGGAAGAATAAAATATATAGGTACATATTTTTCATAAAGAAGCTTTTAAAATTATTCATTTGACAGCAAAATCTTAGTGTTTCATATGGCTTAAAGGCATGAACATTTACTTATCCTCTGTAGCTGGATACATTTTAATTGAGACATATGGGAAGTTTCTGATTGGGCACTTAATAGTCCTAACAGCTTGCTATTCTACAGAAATTCAATTACAGTAAATATAGCAGTGTTACTAGCCTAGCGCTGGTACTACCTAAATAGCTGGCACAGAGATACTGCATTTTACAAAATGAATACTTAGTGATTTTCACTTTATAAAGATGAAAAGATGTATCTCAACAGTGGCAATTTGCATTATAATAGATGTTGCCTTTAGAGGTGGGTAAGTTGGAGTAGAAACTAGATAGTTTTATACTTATTTCCGTGTAAGCACATGGTTCAGATGGCTTTTAAAGCAAAATGTTACCTACATTTTGTCTTATTTCCAAAATGTACTTTGAAGGATTTGGCCTAATAAAAATGACTGAGAGCAAAAATATCCAGATTCAAACATTCAGGGCAACAACCTATTTATTTTATATTTAAATAACTCTGGCTATAAGTAAGCAGAAAACACTGGCTTGGTATGCAGGGAATAAGAATTTTAATTTGCTCTATGTAAGGAGTTTATGTGACAAATAAAATAGCCCTTGGTGGGGAATTATAATTAGGTGGAGGCCCCAGAATAAAAAAAAAAAAAATAAGATGGTTGCCAACAACTAAGTTATAAATATAACAGCTTGGAATATATATGCACATGTCTCATCTATTTCCCTAGGTTGTGAATTCCTTGAATACAGAAACTGTGCTTTATTTATGTTTATGACCCCAGCATTTTATGATTTTTTGTATCCAAGCATTAAGAGGTATTGAAAACTTGTTTGCCTTAAATGATCTATGCAATTTGGGTACGATGATTTTGAATGTAATAAGCTGTCCATCTAGTATTAAATATTTAGTATCTATATAAGAGCCTGGAGTATTAGGCTAGTGATATTAATGAACGTTTGTTGAACATCCATCATATATTGCTGATGCATTACTGATTCATTCATGTAAGAAACATTCATTGGGTAGGCATTGGTCTAGGTACTGGGGAAGCAGAAATTTACAAAACCATGTATAAAACTATCATAGGGCTTATGTTTTAGTGAAACAAACAGACAATAAATTATATGTCAGTGGTAATCAGTGCTGTGATGATCAGTAAAGTGGTATCAATGATAAATGATAGATTGGGGACGCTTGTTTAAGAAAAATTGTTGCAGAAGTCCTCTCTGATGAAGTGACATTGGAGCAGAGGCCTGAATGAAGTGAGGAAGCAAGCAACCCACATGGATATTTTGTTCAAAATCATTCCAGATAGAGATAACATTAAATACAAGCACTCTTGAGTGAGAGTGAGTTCGGCATGTTTTGAGGAAAATCAAGAAGACAAGCTGGATGGTGCCAAGTGAACAATGGGAAGAAATTTTGGAAAAGAGGTCAGAGAGTTGGGGTGGCCACATTAATCTATAGTAAAAATATAGCTTTGGTCTAATTTTATCATGAGTATTGCATTTTCCTCTGAAATTGAACTTATCATGGAGTCAAATAAAAGCTTGAATTCTTGAGTCAAAAGAGTTTGTCTTCTCTACTACTTCAGAACATCACAGGCATTGGACTACTAAACAAGAGATGAGAGTCTTTATAATGTTAATTTTGTAAGACAGACAAGATTTTTGTACAAGATGCTACTGAAAAACACAAGAGTTATACTTGACTCAGCTGGAGAAAGAAAGATATTCATGTAAAAGAAGAAGAAGAAGAAAAAAAAAACAAGGTTGTAATGATAAAATGTAACCACATACAGCAAAAGACACCAAGATAAATGGACATGTGAGGAAAAAGAAAAATGCTTAAACATATTACTAAATCAAAAACAATATGCAAATTTAGTGAGAAAATAGACACCAATGCTACAATATATATTTATTTGTTTTATAAAAGTTTTAGAGGACAGGAAAGATATTTTCTTTCATGGAAATTGCAGTCTAGTGTGGGAGACACAATTTAAAAAATAGTAAAGGGTTTCCCTGGTGGTGCAGTGGTTGAGAGTCCGCCTGCTGATGCAGGGGACATGGGTTCATGCCCCAGTCTGGGAAAATTCCACATGCCGTGGAGAGGCTGGGCCCGTGAGCCTGCATGTCCAGATCCTGTGCTCTGCAAATGGAGAGGCCACAACAGTGAGAGGCCCGTGTAGCAAAAAAAAAAAAAAAAAAGGTAAACATGTTGACTTTAGATCAGCCAGAAATAAGCTTTTAATATGTTGAGCCACAACTTTTGATCAATTTGTTGCAGTGGTTTAGTTACTTTAATTTAGTCAGAACACAATAGAGTGTGATAGGAAAAATCAAAGGGAAACCATCAAAATGAAATCAGAATATAAAAAGAAGGATCAGATCTAAGACTAAACAAATGTTACTTTAATAAATGTAAACAAAGTTATCTATTGCCAGGAAAAAAAAAACATCCATTTTGGAGTATACATTCTCAAAGGGGATATAATAAAATAATTAAATTAAAACATAGGCAAAGACAGCAAAATGCAAACAAAATGAGAGCATGGGCCATGATACTAATATTAGAAGGAAGAAAGATAAAATTAACTAAATTTATGAATTAAGAAAAATGTATTATGTAGAAATATAGAGATAAACACTAAGGAGAAACAATTTATAAGAATTGAAATTCATTCTATCTGGGGAGTGTGAATTATTCAAGAGTTTTGTATTTTTCATTGTAAAATATTGTATACTATTTGATACTTTTAACAAAGTTCAGGTATTTGTTAAAAAAATAAAATTGAACTGTTTGTATATTTTGGATATTAACCCCAAAACAACCCAATCAAAAAATGAGCCACCTAAATAGACATTTTTCCAAAGAAGACATACAGATGGTCAACAGACACACAAAAAATATGTTCAACATCCCAAATGACTAGACAAATGCAAATCAAAAAACAATGAGGTATCACCTCATACCTGTCAGAATGGTTATCACCAGAAAGTCCATAAATAAATGCTGGAGAAGGAACTCTTATACACTGTTGGTGGAAATGTAAATTGGTGCAACGACAATGGAAAACAGTATGGAGGTTCCTTAAAAATGTAAAAAGCTACATGTGATGCAGCAATCCCACTCCTGGGCATATCTGAGAGAGATGAAAACTCTAATTCAAAAGCATACATGAACCCCAATGTTCATAGTAGCATTATTTACAATAACCAAGAAATAGAAACAACCCAAGTGTCCATCAACAGATGGTCAGTTTAAAAAGATGTGACATATATGGAGAAATAAATTAGGCATGTGGGATTAACAGATACAAAATACTATACATAAGACAGATAAGCAACAAGGATTTACGCTATATCACAGGGATTTTTATTCAGTATCTTACAATAGGCTTTAATGGAATATAATCTGCAAAAAAATAAAACCACAAATGTATCATTATGCTGTATACCTGAAACTAACACAATATGGTAAATCAACTGTATTTCAATGAAAATATAGAAATAAATTTAAAATAAATAAAAAGGCAAAGTTGAAAAAAATGTTTCATTTCAAACTCTCGTTAAGCACCATCAATATACGATGACAAAAACATGGAAAATATTTATACAAATTTAAGAAAATACTTTATTCATGTATAAAAGATTTTGTACAATGAAAGTTTGGAACTTCTCATGTTCTCTTATCACAATGAAATAGAATAGGAATGATTTTTTTTAACACCTTTATTGGAGTATAATTGCTTTACAATGGTGTGTTAGTTTCTGCTGTATAGCAAAGTGAATCAGCAGTACATATACATATATCACCATATCTCCTCCCTCTTGAATCTCCCTCCCAACTTCCTTTTCCCACTGCTGTAGTTGGTCACAAAGCATCGAGCTGATCACCCTGTGCAATGCAGCTTGTTCCCACTAGCTACCTGTTTTACATTTGGTAGTGTATATATATGTCCATGCCATTCTCTCACTTTGTCCAAGCTTACCCTTCACCATCCCCATGTACTCATGTACATTCTCTAAGTCTGGTCTTTATTCCTGTCCTGCCTTTAGGTTCTTCAGAACCATTAATATCATTATTATTATTATTAGATTCCATATATATGTTAGCATATGGTATTTATTTTTCTCTTTCTGACTTACTTCACACTGTATGATAGTCTCTATGTCCATCCACCTCACTACAAATAACTCAATTTCCTTTATTTTTATGGTTGAGTAATATTCCACTGTATATATGTGTCTCATTTTCTTTATCCATTCATCTATTGATGGATACTTAGGTTGCTTCCATGTCCTGGCTATTGTAAATAAAGCTGAAATGAAGATTTTGGTACATGACTCTTTTTGAATTATGGTTTTCTGAGGGTATATGCCCAGTAGTGGGATTTGTGGTCGTATGACAGTTCTATTTTTAGTGTTTTAAGGAAACTCCATACTGTTCTTCATAGTGGTTGTATCAATTTACATTCCCACCAACAGGGCAAGAGGGTTCCCTTTTCTCCACACCTTCACCAGCATTTATTGTTTGTAGATTATTGATGATAGCCATTCTGACAGGTGTGAGGTGATATCTCATGGTAGTTTTTATTTGCATTTCTCTAATGATTAGTGAGGTTGAGAATCCTTTCATGTGTTTGTTAGCAATCTGTATAACTTCTTTGGAGAAATGTCGATTTAGGTCTTCTGCTCATTTTTGGATTGGGTTCTTTGTTTTTTTTTTTTTTTTTTTTTTGATACTGAACTGCATGAGCTGCTTTTATATACTGGAGGTTAATTATTTGTCAGTTTCTTTGTTGGCAAATATTTCCCCCCACTCTAAGGGTTGTCTTTTAATCTTGTTTATGGTTTCCTTTGCTGTGCAAAAGTTGTTAAGTTTCATTAGGTCCAATTTGTTTATTTTTGTTTTTATTTCCATTTCTCTAAGAGGTAGATCAAAAAGGATTTTGCTGTGATTTATGTCATAGAGTGTTCTGCCCATGTTTTTCTCTAACAGTTTTATAGTGTCTGGCCGTATATTTAGGCCTTTAATCTATTTTGAGTTTTTTTTGTGTGTATGGTGTGAGGAAGGGTTCTAA
Source organism: Mesoplodon densirostris (assembly GCF_025265405.1). Classification (NCBI taxonomy): domain Eukaryota; kingdom Metazoa; phylum Chordata; class Mammalia; order Artiodactyla; family Ziphiidae; genus Mesoplodon; species Mesoplodon densirostris. The sequence continues at coordinate 28,055,418 of NC_082677.1, read as the reverse complement.
TTTCATTCTTTTACATACAGCTGTCAAGTTTTCCCAGCACCATTTATTGAAGAGGCTGTCTTTTCTCCATTGTATATTCTTGCCTCCTTTATCAAAGATAAGGTGACCATATGTGCATGGGTTTATCTCTGGGCTTTCAATGCTGTTCCATTGATCTATATTTCTGTTTTTGTTCCAGTTCTATAATGTCTTGATTACTGTAGCTTTGTAGTATAGTCTGAAGGCAGGGAGCCTGATTCCTCCAGCTCCATTTTTCTTTCTCGAGATTGATTTTGCTCTTCAGGGTCTTTTGTGTTTCCATAAAAATCATGCAATTTTTTGTTCTAGTTCTGTGGAAAATGCCATTGGTAATTATAGGGATTGCATTGAATCTGTAGATTGCTTTGGGTAGTACAGTAATTTTCACAATGTTGATTCTTCCAATAGAAGAACATGGTATATCTCTCCATCACTTTGTATCATCTTTAATTTGTTCATCAATGTCTTATAGTTTTCTGCATACAGGTCTTTTCTCTCTTTTGGTAGGATTATTCCTATGTATTCTACTCTTTTTGTTGCAATGGTAAATGGGAGTGTTTCCTTAATTTCCCTTTCAGATATTTCAGCATCAGTAAATGGGAATGCAAGTGATTTCTGTGCATAAATTTTGTATCCTGCTACATTACCAAATTCATTGATTAGCTCTAGTAGTGTTCTGGTAGCTTCTTTAGGATCCTCTATTTATAGGATCATGTCATCTGCAAACAGTGACAGTTTTACTTCTTCTTTTCTTATTTGGATTTTTTATTTCTTTTTCTTCTCTGATTGCTGTGGCTAAAACTTACAAAACATGTTGAATAATAGTGGTGAGAGTGGAAAACCTTGTCTTGTTCCTGATCTTAGAGCAACTGGTTTCAGTTTTTCACCATTGAGAAAGAGGTTGGCTGTGGGTTTGTCATATATGGCCTTTATTATGTTGAGGTAAGTTCCCTCTATGCCTAATTTCCTGAGGGTTTTTAGCATAAATGGGTGTTGAATTTTGTCAGAAGCTTTTTCTGCTTCTATTGAGATGACCAGTTTGCTAATATGATTTATCACGTTGATTGATTTGCATATATTGAGGAATCCTTGCATTCCTGAGATCAACCTAGCTTGACCATGGTGTATGATCCTCTTAATGTGCTGTTGGATTCTGTTTGCTAGTATTGTGTTGACGATTTTGGGGTCTATTTTCATCAGTGATATTGGCCTGTAGTTTTCTTTTTTTGTGACATCTGTATCTGGTTTTGGTATCAGGGTTATAGTGGCTTCATAGAATTAATATGGGAATGTTATTCCCTCTGCTATATTTTGGAAGTGTTTGAGAAGGATAGGTGTTAGCTGTTCTCCAAATGTTTGATAGAATTCACCTGTGAAAACATCTGGTCCTGGGCTTTTGTTTGTTAGAAGATTTTAAATCACAGTCTCAATATCAGTGTTTGTAATTTATCTGTTTATATTTTCTATTTCTTCCTAGTTCAGTCTCCAAATGTTGTGCTTTTTGAAGAATTTGTCCATTTCTTCCAAGTTGTTTATTTTTATTGGCATAGAGTTGCTTGTAGTAATCTCTCATGATCCTTTGTATTTCCGCAGTGTCAGTTGTTACTTCTACTTTTTCATTTCTAATTTTATTGATATGAATCCTCACCCTCTTTTTATTGATGAGTCTGTTTAATGGTTTATGAATTTTGTAGGTCTTCTCAAAGAACCAGCTTTTAGTTTTATTGATCTTTGTTACTGTTTTCTTTGTTTCTATTTCATTTGTTTCTGCTCTGGTCTTTATGACTTCTTCCCTTCTACTAAATTTGGGTTTTGTTTGTTCTTTCCCTAGTACCTTTAGGTGTAAGTTTAGGTTGTTTACTTGAAATGTTTCTTGTTCCTTGAGGTAGGACTGTATTGCTATAAACTTCCCTCTTAAACTGCTTTTGCTGCATCCAGTAGTTTTGGGTCATTGTGTTTTCATTGTCATTTGTGTCTAGGTATTTTTTGATTTCATCTTTGTTTCCTTCAGTGATCTCTTGGTTATTTTGTAGTGTATTGTTTAGCCTCCATGTGTTTGTATGTTTTACAGTTTCTTTCCTGTAATTGATATCTAGTCTCATAGCATTGTGGTCAGAAAAGATACTTAATACAATTTCAATATTCTTAAATATACCAAGGCTTGATTTGTGACCCAAGGTATGATCTATCCTGGAGAATAATCCATGAGCACTTGAGAAGAAAGTGTATTCTGTTGGTTTTGGATGAAATATTCTATAAATATCAGTTAAGTCTATCTTTTTTTAATGCATTGTTTAAAGCTTATGTTTGCCTGTTTTAGCATTTGTCTTAGGTATAACATAAGATGCTCTTATATTAGGTGCATAAGTATTTACAATTGTTATATCTTCTTGGATTGATCCCTTGATCATTATGTAGTGTCCTTCTTTTTCTCTTGTAATAGTCTTTATTTTAAAGTGTATTTTTTTCTGATATGAGAAATGTTACTCCAGCTTTCTTTTGATTTCCATTTGCATGGAATATCGTTTTCAATCCCCTCACTTTCAGTCCCTAGGTCTGAAGTGGGTCTCTTGTAGACAGCATACGTACAGGTCTTGTTTTTGTACCCATTCAGCCAGTCTGTGTCTTTTGGTGGGAGCATTTAATCCATTTGCATTTAAGGTAATTTTCAATGTGTATGTTCCTATTACCATTTTCTTAAATGTTTTGGGTTTGTTATTGTAGGTCTTTTATTTCTCTTGTTTTTCATGCCTGGAGAAGTTCCTTTAGCATTTGTTGTAAAGCTGGTTTGGAGGTGCTGAATTCTCTTCTTTTTGCTTGTCTGTAAAGGTTTTAATTTCTCCATCGAATCTGAATGATATCTTTGCTGGGTAGAGTAGTCTGGGTTCCCTTTCATCACTTTAAATATGTCTTGCCATTCTCTTCTGGTTTGCAGAGTTTCTGCCTAAAGATCAGCTGTTAACCTTATGGGGATTCCCTTGTATGTTATTTGTTGTTTTTCCCTTGCTGCTTTTAATATTTTTTTCTTTGAGTTTAATTTTTGATAGTTTGATTAGTTGTGTCTTGGCGTGTTTCTCCTTGGATTTATCATTTATGGGACTCTATGCTTCTTGGACTTGAATGACTATTATTTCCTTTCTCATATAAGGGAAGTTTTCAACTATAATCTCATCAAATATAATCTCAGTCCCTTTCTTTTTCTCTTCTTCTTCTGGGACTCCTATAATTCAAACGTTGGTGTTCTTAATGTTGTCCCAGAGGTCCCTGAGACTGTCCTCAATTCTTTTCATTCTTTTTTCTTTATTCTGCTCTGCAGTAGTTATTTTCACTATTTTACCTTCCCAGTCACTTATCCGTTCTTCTGCCTCAGTTATTCTGCTATTGATTCCTTCTAGAGAATTTTTAATTTCATTTATTGTGTTGTTCATCATTGTTTATTTGCTCTTTTGTTCTTCCAGGTCCTTGTTGAATGTTTCTTGTATTTTCTCCACTCTATTTCCAAGATTTTGGATCATCTTTACTATCATTACTCTGATTTTTTTTTTTCAGGTAGACTGCCTATTTCCTCTTCATTACTTTCCTCTGGTGGGTTTTGGTCTTGCTCCTTCATCTGCTGTGTATTTCCCTGTCTTCTCATTTTCCTTAACTTACTGTGTTTGGGGTCTCCTTTTCACAGGCTGCAGGGTCATAGTTCCTGTTGTTTTTGTTGTCTTGCCCCAGTGGGTAAGGTTGGTTCAGTGTGTTGTGTAGCCTTCCTCGTGTAAGGACTGGTGACTGTGCTCTGGTGGATGAGACTGGATCTTGTCTTTCTGGTGGGCAGTACCGTGTCTGGTGGTTTGTGTGTGGGTGTCTGTGAACTTTGTCTGATTTTAGGCAGCCTCTGTGCTAATGGGTGTGTTTGTGTTCCTGTCTTGCTAGTTGTTTGTCATAGGGTGTTCAGCACTGTAGCTTGCTGGTTGTTGAGTGAGCTGGGTCTTAGTGTTGAGATGGAGATCTCTAGGAGAGCTTTCACTGTTTGATATTATGTGGGGCTGTGAGGTCTCTGGTGGACCAATGTCCTGAACTCAGTTCTCCAACTCAGAGAATCAGGCCTGACACCCAGCAGGAGCACCAAAACCCTGTCAGCCACATGACTCAGAATAAAAGGGAGAAATTAAAGGAGAAAGAGAGAAATGAAAATAACATAAAGTTATTAAAATTTTAAAAAATATTTTTAAAAATAAAAAATGAAAATGTAATAAGGAAAAGAAAAAAACAAATAAACAAAGGAGAGAGCAACCAAACAAAAAAGACAATACACCAATGATAGCCAGCATTAAAAACTATACTAAAAACAAACTATACTAAAAACTATAATAAAAACAAACAAACATACAACAACAACAACAAAAACGGACACACAGAACCCTAGGACAAATGGTAAATGCAAAGCCATACCGAGAAAATCACACAAAGAAGCATGAACATTCACAAAAAGAGAAAAAGGATATATATATATATATATATATATATAACTTTTTTTTTGAAAAGGAATAGAGCAACCAAATCAATAAGCAAATCTACCAATGATTATAAGCTCTAAATACTATGATAAACATAAAACCAGAAACAAATTAAATGCAGAAAGCAAACCCCAATATTTCATTTGCTCCCAAAGTCTACTGCCTCAATTTTAGGATGATTAGTTTTCTACTCTGTTATTCCAGAGATCAAGTACATCAAGTTGACTGTGGATATTTAATCCACTGCTCCTGTGGCTGCTGGGAGAGATTTCCCTTTCTCTTCATTGTTTGCACAGCTCCTCATGTTCAGCTTTGGTTTTGGTCCTGCCTCTGTTTGTATGTCAACTGAGGACATCTGTTTCCCACCCAGAATGGACGGGGTTAAAGTAGCCACTGATTAGGGGGCTCTGGCTACCTCAGGCCTGGGGGAGGGAGAGGCATGGAATGCTGGGTGAGCCTGTGGCGGCAGAGGCCAGTGTGACATTGCAACAGCCTGAGGCACACCATGTGTTCTCCCGGGGAAGTTGCCCCTGGATCACAGGACCCTCACAGTGGCAGGCTACACAGCCTCCCAGGAGGGGAGTTATGGATAGTGACCTGTGATTGCATACAGGCTTCTTGGTAGCTGCAGCAGTAGCCTTAGCATTTCATTCCGGTCTGTGGTGTCCACACTGATAGCTGCGGCTCACATCCATCTCTGGAGCTCATGTAGGTGTTGCTCTGAATCCCCTCTCCTCATGCACCCCAAAACAATGGTCTTTTGCCTCTTAGGCAGTTCCAGACATTTTCCCAGACTCATTCCCAGATAGCTGTGGCACACTAGCCCCGTTTAGGCTGTGTTCACACAGACAACCCTAGTCCTCTCCCTGGGATCTGCCCTCTGAAGACACAGCCTCAGCTCCCAGCCCCCACCTGCTCCAGCGGGTGAGCAGAGAAACCTCTCTCAGACAGTCTTGGTGAACACTAATCCTCTGTGTGGGAATCTCTCCACTTTGCCCTCCGCACCCCTGTTGCTGCACTCTCCTCCGTGGCTCTGAAACTTCCCTCCTGCCCACCCCCATCTCCACCAGTGAAGTGGCCTCCTAGTGTGTGGAAACTTTTCCTCTTTCACAGCTCCCTCCCAGCAGTGCAAGTCCATTCCCCATTCTTTTGTCTCTGTTTTTTCTTTTGCCCTACCCAGGTACATGTGGAGTTTCTTGCCTTTTGGGAAGTCTGAGGTCTTCTGCCAGTGTTCAGTAGGTATTTTGTAAGAGTTGTTCCACATTTAAATGTATTTCTTATGTATTTGTGGGGAGGCAGCTGATCTCCACATCTGACTCCTCCACCATCATGAAGGTCCTCCCGGAATGAAAGATTTAAATGTAGAATTATAATAAAAGTCATAGCTAGCAGCACATTGAAAAGATAAATAGAAAATCCATTTAATGCTTAAAAAATGCTTAAAAATAAGTAAAGCAATCGACACTCCAATAGAAAATATGCACATGGCAGTAATAAGTTATTTACAGGAAATATATGGCTAGCTTATAATGACTTCTAAAATTATTACACCATTCATAAATAAACACAAAGTTAAATAATAATGATGTATTCTTTCTATCTATTAGGATTCAAAGTTACAAAGTTTTAACATTACAAAGTTTTAATGCAGAGAACTGTTGAGGTAATTCTCATTTGACTTCATGGGAATGAAAATGATATATTTTTGAGAAAAAATTGCCACTATTTTTCAAAATAAAATCAAAAGAAAATATTAATAAAATGAAGAGATTTTTTGAATAGAAAAAGAAAATTGATTAGCCTTTAGCCAGACTCATTAAATAAAAAAGAGAGGGACCAAATAAAGAAAATTAGAAGTGAAAAAAGAGAGTTACAAATAATATCATACAGATGGCCAGTAGGCACAGGAAAAGATGCTCAGCATCAATAATCATCAGGGGATTGCAAATTAAAACAACAATAAGATATCACCCTCCCACCTGTCAGAATGGCTATCATCAAAAAGACAACAAATAACAAGTGTTGGCAATGATATGGAGAAAATGGAGCCCTAGTACAATGTTGGTGGTATTGTAAGTTGGTATAGCCACTATGGAAAACAGTTTGGAGGCTCCTCAAAAATTAAAAATAGAACCACCATACAATCCAGCTATTCCAGTCCTGGGTATATATACAAAGAAAACAAAAACACTAATTTGAAAAGATATACGCACCCCAATGTGCATAGTAGCATTACTTACAATAGCCAAGATATGGAAGCAAACTAAGTGTCCATCAACAGACGAATGGAAAAAGAGGATGTGATAAATATATACAATGGGATATTATTCAGCCATTAAAAAGAATGTAATTTTAACATTTGCAACAACATGGATTGACCATGAAGGTATTATGGTTTAGTGAAATATGTCTGACAGAGAAAAACAAATATTGTGTGTTTTCACTTATATGTAGAATTAAAATAAGTGAACAAATGTAACAAAACAGAAAAATAATCTCAGATACAGAGCACAAAAGTGATTATTAGAAGGGAGAAGGATGGAGAGAGGGACAAGATAGGTGAAGGGGATGAGGAGGTACAAAATGCTATTTATAAAATAAATAAGTTACAAGGATATAAGATACAGCACAGGGGATGTAGCCAATATTTTATAATTTTATATGAAGTATAATCTATAAAAAATATTGAATTACTATGTTGTATTCCTGAAACTAATATAATATTGTAAGTCAACTACACTTCAGTAAAAAAGAAAAGCAAATTTATTTAATTTTCTTTGTTTTATAATGCATGTCCTTACATCAAGCCAGTTCAGGAGAGAATTGAAAAATTATATCACATTTTATGGAACACCAACAGAATTTCTTTTATAAAAAGCAAATTGCTTAATTTGGGCATTGATATAAGTGAGATATTCAGTGTTTACTTTACTGAAAATTCTGAGAAAAATCCAATCATATATTTTTACCAAATATAATATATTTCTCCTCAGAAACTTTATTTTTTGTTATTGTTGTTGCTTTTAATCACATATCAGTTTGAATTATTTGACTAATAATGTTAGCCTTTTTGATTTACCCTTCAGAGGATAAATCTGTGAACCCAAATTTAGTATACATGAAATCATTATGTTTGATAATTTAAGCCTTATATAGGGCTTTGCTTTTTACCACTCTTATTTTTATTTTCTCATTCTCCCCTCTTTCAACTCATTTCATAACGAGGTAATGAAAGCTGACTTCTTGAAACAAATCTGGGCATGAGTAAAATATCTTAATAAAAATATGCAAAAAAAAATAACAAATTAAATATATATAGTATTATCTAACAGATTAGCATAATGGCAATGGCATTCATTATTTAGGATTCTCAATATGTAAAGCAAAAGCATTTTCTTTTAAGACATTTTTTCTGTTAAATATGCATGCTGGTGTTTAATGTTCATTATTACTCATCAGTACTTTTCTATAAAGATATATATAGATATATATAGATATATATAGATATATATATATACACACACACACACACACACACACAAATGACCTGTATTTCTTTTTCATATTCCAGTTCTGTGTGAATTTTAATAAATATATCTATAATAATTAAACTTAGATGAACACTTACATTAAAAACCAAAGATAATATGCCCATAGTAGTTAAGGCAGTGCCTTTAGCTACTGAAACATGAAAATCAAAATGATATTTATTTTATACTTGTCAGTTGCTTCTTAAGTAAAGCAATGAAACAATTTTTGCTAATAAGAACAATCTAATGAATTCTAATAGAGATATCATTAATGTGTCAAAAATAATGAAGGCATTTCTCTCTTATTTACTTTATATTCAATAGCCTTCACAGCAGCATCTGAATATTTTCTAAAATTTTTCGCTCCCACAACTTTTTTAACATGTCTAATCATAGGCTGAAAACATTAAATATTTTTGGTTTCTTAAGATTTTCTGAACATTTTCTTCATTATTTACCTCTTTCCTTTACTCAGATATTTCATTTTTACCAGTGTCATGTAGTCCCTCATCTACTGAAAATATTCTACTCACCCTTCGAACTCAAAGGTGTAACTCAAAGATCACTTTTATGAAGTGTTGAAAAATTACTTTTCACCCTCTAAATCTGTCCAAAGAAAATCACTCAATTCATATATTAGAGTATATATTTAATATTAAAAATTATATTTTTTATTTGATCAAAATACTTTTATATCTCTAAACTCATCTAATGTCACACACTATATTTGTTGTTTATTTAGCTGAATGCTCTACCCTCCCATCTCAAGCACTACTTGAAGACATGTTTAAATGTTAAAGTTATCAACAGTTCCTAGCATGGTGCCTGGTGCAGGTAAATATTTATTGCATCTGTTTAGTATTAAGAAATAATATATTTAACCTTAGCTTTGTAAAATTAATAATTTTCTTTCATAAATTAGAGAATTCCACTGTGTCAGGACAAGCAAGTATGCAGAAAAGTCTTTCTCATAAAACTCTATAAAAATAAAATCAATCTGCTACTATACAAGTCAGTAAAGTCTCAAAAATCTCAGACTGAACTACAAAATAACTGATGGCTTTGTATGTAAGAGCCATTGTCGACTTAGAGAAATGGAAAATTTAGCTTTGTATCTAGAGGCATCAGAATTGAATCAAGACACAAAGAGCTTAGTAATCAATTCAAAATTATTATTAGAAAGTTCAAAGACATATCTACCACAGAATTATACAGAATGTCTCTAAATTCCCCCATTTCTTTAGACTTATTCTACTTTATAAAAAAGAACAATTTTTTTTCTTTCTTAATCATTTCCCTACATTTTATTGAAAATCTCTAACAGTATTACAGTTTGAAGCACACATTCACAATATATAGATATTTATTTCCTTATATTTAAATTATTAATAAACATAACTACACTCACACATTACCTACTTCTTGCTGTTGGACAGGGAAGAGCAGCAGACCTCAAGTTAACAGCTTATTAGGCATGACTTAAATGTCCATCAACAGAAGAATGGATTGTGGTATTTATATAAAATGGACTATTACTCGTCCATAAAAAGGAACAAAATTGGGTCATTTGTAGAGATGTGAATGAACCTAAAGTCTGTCATGCAGAGTGAAGTAAGTCAGAAAGAGAAAAACAAATATCATATATTAACATATATATGTGGAATATGAAAAAAATTGGTATAGATGATCTTATTTACAAAGTAGAAATAGAGACATAGACATAGAGAACAAAGGTATGGATATCAAAGGGAAAAGTTGGTGGGTGTGGGATGAATTGAGAGATTGGGATTGACATATATACACAGTTGATACTATTTATAAAATAGATAACTAATGAGAACCTGCTGTATAGCACAGGGAACTCTACTTAATTATCTGTGGTGACCTAAATGGGAAGGAAATTCAAATAAGAGGGGATATATACATATGTATAGCTGATTCAGTTTGATGTACAGTAGAAATTAACACAACATCGTAAAGTAACTATACTCCAATAATTTTTTTAAATGTAACTACTAGAAGAAACTGTAAAAAAAAAAAGGAGAAGAAGAAGAAAAGAAGAAAAAAAGAGAGCTTATTAGACCAGATCCCAGACTTACTGAATGAGATTCTGCAATTTTTCATGATCCCCAGGTGATTTATATGCACCATAACTTGTAAGAAGCACTGATTTAATATAAAGTATGAAGCTTAGTTTATATTAAATTAATGTTATTTTACTTCTTCCCCTTATCATGTACTTACTTGGACTTTGTAGCCTCCAGATTTAGAGGAAGAAAAGGGCTTGTGTCCCCCATCCCCATGGTCATATGACCTGCTTATTTAATACAATGAATGTAAGTCTAAGACAATATTTTACCACATAAATAAACTTTATCAGCAATCAAAGAAAAAACTTGCAATTTTTATTGCATGATTAACTACATCTCTAGTTGAGTAAGTGTGTGTCTCCTTCATCTTAGTGTCAGGATACAAGATTGAATGGAGTTCTTGGCCTCAGGAGCCACTGCAGTGTGTGAAACTGCTGGGGGTGCCACATTATTATATAATATTCATACAACTCTATGGACGCTACCATATCTCTAGTTAATCTCTGTATCTTAACACCTCCTAGGATTGTCAGTGGTGAACATTTGTAATGTTCTATTAATACTTGGGACCATAAACTCCTGTTTAGTTTCTCAAATATTACAAAACCATTCCTGAGACTGGTGATGCTAATTAGAGTACCTCAAAGTATAACCTGCGTGTAGACTCACTTTATTAAAACCAAGGCAAAAATATATATCACACTGTGTATGACAAAACAAATTTTAATAAATTATAGTACCCCTTTCAACCTCTAATATATTTCCTTGAGGAAAGTGTACCTTAAAGTAAAAATGCATTTTCCTCTCTTTACACCAAGTTTTCTATCAAAAATTGAGGTAGGCTCAGTAAGGTTGCTTAAAGAGCCGTTTCACTGGATTAGATTTGAACCATGATTCTTTTTTTAACTCTAGACAGGAAACTGCAGATAAGGGATTGCCACGGATAGTCGACAAGTATTTTCTACTTTACTGGAGCAATGGGTCTTTAGTAGATTTTCAAAATAATAAATAATGGGGATCTTCTGAAACGCCAAACTTTTTATGTGTTGGTACTAAAACTCATCTCTGGAAGAACTTCTGTGCCTTCAGGGATTAAGAAGGCAACTTGCTGTTAAAGTGGCTTATTCCAAAATTGTGCCAGGAACACAGCACAGTGGAGAATAATGAGAGAGAAAGAGAGAGAAAGCCTCAAAGATTTAGACATAAGACAACCAATTTTCTGGTGAAATAGATAGTGAAAGAAATCCTCAAGAATTTATTGGGGTTGGGAGGATTCAAATTGATTGTGATATTCCTCTTCAAATATTACGTTTGTTGTGGCAGTTGAGTGCACCCTGCATTAGTTTCCACAGAAAGATATTAAAGGTTGTTCTTGACCAGAAATATGTATTTTATGTTTTTTTGCATAGTGTATCACAGGTGGATGGATACAGAAATTTTAATGGAACAGAACGGTGATTACTCTAAGTGGTTGGTTCTGCAAGGTAACTTTTACTTTGCTGAATTTGTAATATTATCTAAGGGGACCAAACTATAAGACTTGTCAGTTAACACTGTTGACAGTAATTTTAATGTATGACTTTCACCGATTAAAACTCACAAAACACAAAGTATGTAATCCAGAGAAGCAACCAATTAATTTACAGTGAGAGATATTACAGGAGGTAGGTCAAATTTTTGTGTTTGCCTAAGTACTAATTTGTTTTCCCTATAAGCAACCTACATGGCAAGAAACTGAATGGACATGAAAAAAAAAAGGCAAAGGAATCTAGTTATTGGAGTCAGATATTTAGTAGCATAAAGTCTGGCAGCTATATGAGTTCATCTCAACATGTTTTAACACCAGCAACTCACATGCTCTTACTTAAAACTTTAGCATGATCGATCATCCTTCCATTTTTCTTTATAGCCCATAACACGTGCATTGTCTTTTCAATTTTATCTCTAATATAATTCACGTTTCCTGTCACTTCTCACTGTTTCATTATTCAACCTTAGTCAAATCCACTCTCAGCTCTAAAATGAACCATTACTATAGAATAGTAACTAGTCTCTCACTTACCACTCTTAATCACCATTCTTATCTCCACAGTTTATTTTTATAGCAGCTGGAGTGGTTTGTATAAAAGGTAAAACAGATCAAAAGATGACTGGGTATGTAGACTTCAACTGCGTCTCATTCCCTGTACCATAAAATTTAATTTTTTTTTACAAGAAACTCTTTAAATTCATGTCTTATCACTCACACCCTCATTCAAGATGCTCAGACACCTCCCCTTGCTACTCTCCTGTTGCTATATTACCTCGGACCTGGCTCCCTGTCCAATGCACTGATTACAGAGGTTGATAGTATCCATAGTGTTTGTTGGAGGAAACAAGCACCAGACACGTGGTCGTACTCCTCCAAGCCAAGATTAATATTTCTACCTTCTTCTCACTGGACTTTTAACATGAGCAAAGCAGTAGGGGACAATCAGTTCTAACCTGCTGTTCTCTTCTCTTACTGGTTTACCCCTGAGACTCAATGTAATCAATTTGTCAAATTAACACTATCAACTAGAGGCCAGGTTGCCTGACGATGATCTTTGGTTCAACAACAGACCCCAAGAGGAAATAAATTAGATAATTTTATTACTCACAGGTCCTGGAGGAAGTAACTGGCACACTTTGAGGGGCTACAGGGACAATTCAAGGCAGAGTGCAGAAAAAGATAAGACCTTGGGCACATGCCTTTATTAGGGTTCATAAGAGGAGTCTTTGGGGGTTTCTAAAGTGAAGCTAGATTGGTCTATTTAATCCAAAGATTGAGATTTGATAAGCTCTATGGGAGTCTTATCTAAGAAGAACATAAGTCATACAATTGCTGGGAGGCAGGTGAGGCTGTTGATCACAAAGTCTACAGGGGAAGACATATCAGAAAGTTACATTTGCTTGTGACTCTGTAGACTGCTATCTCAGGCATTCACCTTCATGAATGGACTAGTGTCAGTTCAAGGTCACTACAAAATTGATGCAATGCCATGGAGTAACTTAACTAAACTCTTAATGCTCAAATTTTTCTTCTTCATCCTGCATGGTTAGAATCTATGCCATAATTTATATCAGCTTGATGGCTTTATTTTATAAACTTTATAGTATACAGGAATCCAGACTTGTCTTATACTTTTAGTGTCCTACTTTGAGTATTCTGTTTTAGTAAAATCATACTTCTGCAAATTAAATGTCTTTGTTTGCTTTCAAACTACTATCTGCAATGGACATAAAAAGAAAAACAAAACTCTATTAAAAACACCCCAGGATGACTTTATAATAGGGTATTTCTTTCTAACTCCAGAAGTACTAAATGTCATATATTCATTGGGTGAAAAGATGTGGGGGTAGTTAAGAACATTTGATGGTGGAGGCAGTAGGGAAAAATAGAAATATTATCCTTTTATTGTTGCATGACATCCAAGGTGTTAAATATCTTTGTTAGTGGACAATATGAGCATGTAAGAGAAAATGTGTTTATGTTGATTTCTGAAGCCTCTGAAAGCTGAAAGTGAGTGGTATACACTGTCTAAGAAGTAAACGGCAGACGTGCAAGGTAAAACCAGAGTAGATTATTGGTGGTTTAATTAGATATATCATGAACCAAGTAGTGTTGGCAAGAGAACTCTAAAGGGGAACATGAAGGTGATAACCAAGAGTCACAAAAGCACATGAAATAATAGTGAATGGTATTTTAGTATCTGAAGAAGCTAGTATTCTTTTTCTATGGAATATCATAGCTTTGGTCAACTTTTCAGGACTATATGCAAAACTATTCATGTTATGTAGTGTCTTAAAGCTACAATGTATTTCTGCTAAACAAAACTTCAAAATTTATACTCTAACCTTAACTGTTCTTTTATATTTCTAATTTTACCTAAATGAATTGCCAAACCAAAAAAATACACAATCAAAACCCAACTCATGCTTCTGTCCCCAAACTTCATTCTTTCTCTAATAATTCAATTTTTGTTAACACAATCACTGATTGTCACCCCAGCTTGAAGCCTAGGACAGTTATCAATTTCCCCCTGATTTTTGTTACAGTATCAGTCACCAAGTCCTCTACACACTCAGACTGAGAATACATGAGCTCTCTCTCTCTCTACCTCTTTCTCTCTCTGGAGTCAAATTGTCTACGCTTGAATTCAGGTTCAGGCACTTACTAGCCACATGACTTTATTTTGGGCATGCTACTTAGTCTTTTTCAGAATTCTCCTCTGTAAAAATGAATGATAACAATAGTGTTATTATGAAACTCAGATGAAATGATTTATGCAAAATTCTTAGTATCCAGGAACCTCTTATGATATTTTTGCTGTTATTATTTATGTTTTTTCTCTAGAAATAACTACTTCCTTTTCATGTCCATGGATAACATGCCAAGTATCCTCATCGCCTCTTGCTTGGAATACTACAATACCTGATTTGCTTTGTGTCCATTTCTAGTTTCATTTCATTTCCAATTCACTGACTTCTCTGTTAACAACCATGTATATATCATGCTAAAAGGTGTCTTCAAAATAAGCTCCAAAGAACTAAAATAATATTCAAGTGTCTTAGTGAGGTGGTAAAAAATATCACTTTTCCAAACATTTGTTCTCTCCCCTCCTTTCTGTTTCACGCAAACAAGAAAACTGATCTGCACTTTCCTCATGTACATTAAAGCTGTTGTATACAGTGAAATTAGATTTCTATTGCCATTTTGGGTTTTTGAAGTCTGTAATGAATATTGTGAATTTGCCATTTGTACCCTCTTTTAGGACTAAAATATTTATTACTTCAACTCTCACTACCCATCACACATGACTCCATCCTCCTTGATTTCATAGAACTCTATATTGTTCTTATTACTGTTACATTATTTTTATATTCAACATGAATTATAAATGTAACATTAATTTTTAATACAAAAATATTTTCCTTTAATAGAGATTTTCACAACATGTTTAATGGGAAACAACTAAAATGTTATGCAAACAATAATTTTATAGTTCTAAAGAACAAGATAAGTCTAGGTTTATCTTTATACCCACCACAGTTCCTAGATCTGAAAATACATTGTTAATATTTTAAATTTATTTTTCAAGATGAGGGCTTTCAAACCATATCCAGACCTCTGCTTTGTTTTTAAGGAATATTTTATAATCATGCATGATGCAAAAAATATATGAGGATATTATAAATATATATATATATGCATGTATATGTGTATATTACATATGTATATGTTATATAAAGATATATATGTAGATGTATGTGTGTTTTTTATAAAACAAATTTCCTATGTTAACAAAACTATAAAAAATGTGTTTATTTTTTAATTAATTTTTTAAATAAAATTTTAAATTTTATTTTATTTATTTTTGGCTGCATTGGGTCTTCGTTGTTGCATGTGGGCTTTCTCTAGTTGTGGCGAGCGTGAGCTACTCTTTGTTGTGGTGCACAGGCTTCTCATTGTGGTGGCTTGTCTTTGTTGCAGAGCACAGGTTCTAGATGCACAGGCTTCCGTAGTTGTAGCACACAGGCTCAGTAGTTGTAGCACATGGTCTTAGTTGCTCCACTGCATGTGGGATCTTCCTGGACCAGGGCTTGAAATGTCCCCTGCATTGTCAGGGGGATTCTTAACCACTGTGCCACAAGGGAAATCCTAAGAAATGTGTTTATATTAAGACATTCAGAAAAATGTGCTCTATGCAGGAAAACTGGAAATCCATACAACATTTTCTGAGTTTAAGTTTTAAATTCAAATCTCTGAGTAACACAATTGAAATTCTCATTTTCAAACCTGAATAGATCTAAAACTACACATGCATTCTGGAACATATGAGACTGGGATATTCAACATATGTAAATAATTATCTTCCACTAGTTGAAAAATTCCTGAAATTCTAGCTATTCCTATAAGAATTTCTTTGACATAAATTTTACAAATTTGGGGGAGAATTTTTGAGTTTGCATGTTATTATTCTAATCTTTATACTCACATAGTATTTTGTTCTTACCTTTATTTTAGCATGTATCACATTACAGGAATGTCATTATATTGGGTTAATTACCCTTCATTAACTTGGGAGATATCTAAGTTCATAAGGAACATATTTTTCATTTGCTTTATCATAAACGATAGCAAACTCATGCCTTGGTACATATTACATCCTCAGTAAATATGTGTTGAATGAGCTTTTACTCTCATACTCTTTAAACATCACACACACACACACTCACACACATATCTATATATGTTGTGCCCAAATATTGAAGTTATGCCTATTGTCAGAGTCCTATAAACATAGGTATCAGAAATGTAAAAAAATTAACTACTATTTTAGTCACAGACAGTATTCTGTGTCTATAGTTTGTAAATTTGTTTTTAATTTCCATAATTTGTTTTAAATTTTTTAAATATTTTTTAATGTTAACTGAATTATCTGTTACACAAATTAAACCACAGAATGAAACAAAATATAACAAAACAATTGTTGTTTACTCAGGCAGTATATTCATCCTTCTCAAACAAATATGCATTATTTTAAGAAAAATTGTAAATGTTGACACATATCCCTATTTTAAAATGTGTCTACTCTAGTGAGGAATTACAAAATATACATTTTAATGTGTAGAAAAAGATGCAGCCATCTAAATATTACTTCAGGAAGTGTAACTAAATATATATTATCAGTAGATTTAAACATTTTTTAATATAAATGACAGGAAGAACCTTGAGGATATATGTATATTTTCTCTAGAATAGCAAAGATGTTGTGAAAAGCAGAAGTAAACTATATTGACAAACTAAATACCAGACAAGAATGAACAAGTTAAGAAACTAATTTAAATTTTCCCTGAGGAAGAAAAGCCTAGAGGCAGATTTTAAGGAAGGAATAAATATGGAACAAGTTTTCTATTATTTTAGAATTATCATAAAATTTCTAGAAGTTTATTTGTCCTTTCCATATGAAAAACATGTAAGGGCCATCATTAATTTGAGCCCCTCTCTGAAGAGATGTACCACATTTCACCAAAGTACAGTTTAAAGAAAGAAAAAACAAGCAGGGAGTGAGGGATATTTCTCTACCAGATATCAAGACATAAAATTTTAGTAATAAAGGCAGGTGGTATTGGTGCAGAGATAGATCAATGAAACAGAATAGAGTACCCAGGGGGGGAAATACATATTTGAAAACTTGATTTATCTCAAAGTGAATTTATATATTTGTAAGGAAATAGATGGGCTATTAAAATTATGAAATATTTAGTTATATAAAAATATAATTAGATTCTTATTTCATACCATATACAAAAATAATAATTTAAGGTACATTAAAGGTCAAAATGCAAAAAATAAAACTATCAAACATATAAAAATATATTACAGAAGAAAAATTTCACAATGTAGTTTTAATGGAATAACTTCAGACTTAGTCTAGAACCTGTCTTAATTTTTGAATAAGATGCAGGCAAGAAAATATAAAGAAAGTTTGACAAATGTTATTAAACTAAAATTTAAGAATATTTTTATTGAAGTATAGTGATTTACAGTATTGTGTTAGTTTTAGATGTACAGTAAAGGGATTTAGGTATATATATCTATTATTTTTTTCAGGTTATTTTCCACTATATGTTATTACAAAATATTGAATATTGTTCCCTATGCTATTTGGTAAATTCTTGTTGCTTATCTATTTTATATATAGTAGTGTGTATCTTTTAATCCTCTACCCTTAATTTACCCCTCCTCCAACTCTTTTCCCTTTGGTAACTATAGGTTTATTTTCTATGTCTGTGAGTCTGTTTCTTTTTTGTACATAGATTCATTTGTATTAATTTTTTAGATTCCACATATAAGTGATATCATGTACTATTTACTTTCTTTGTCCAACTCACTTGACTTAGTATGCTATTCTCTAGGCCCACTCATGTTGCTGCAAATGGCAATATTTCATTTTTTTATAGCTGAGTAGTATTCCATTGTGTGTGTGTATATATATATATATACCACATCTTCTTTATCTATTCATCTGTTCATGGACACTTAGGTTGATTCCATGTCTCGGCTATTGTAAATAGTGTTACTGTGAACATTGAAGTACATATATCTTTCCAAATTAGTGTTTTCAACTTTTCCAGATATATGCCCAGGAGTGGGATTGCTGGATCATATGTAGCTCTATTTTTAGTTTCTTAAGAAACCTCCGTACTGCTCTTCCATAATGGCTGCACCAATTTACATTCCAAACAACAGTGTAGGAGTGTTCCCTTTTCTCCACATCTTCTCCAGTATTTATTATTTGTAGACTTTTAGATGATGGTCATTCTGACCAGTGTGAGGTGATAACTCACTGTGGTTCTGATTTGCATGTCTCTAATTATTAGAGATGTTAGCATCTTTTTGCATGCCTGTTGGCCATCTGTATGTCTTCTTTGGAGAAATGTCTATTTAGGTCCTCTGCTCTTTTTTTTTTTTTTTTTTTTTTTGTAGTACATGGGCCTCTCACTGCTGTGACCTCTCCTGCTGTGGAGCATAGGCTCCGGACGTGCAGGCTCAATGTCCATTGGTCATGAGACCAGCTGCTCCACAGCATGTGGGATCATCCCAGACCGGGGCATGAACCCACGTCCGTTGCATCAGCAGGGGGACTCTCAACCACTGTGCCACCAGGGAAGACGCCTGCTCATTTTTTTGATTGGGTTGTTTGTTTTTTTGTTGTTGTTGTTATTGAGCTGTACGAACTGTTTGTATATTTTGGATATTAACCTCTTATCCATCTCATTGTTTGCAAATATTTTCTCCCATTCCTTAGGTTGTGTTTTTGTTTTGTTGATGGCTTCTTTTGCTGTGCAAAGTCTTTTAAGTTTGATTAGGTCCCATTTGTTTATTTTTGCTTTTCTTTTGCCTTGGGAGACTGATCTAAGACAATAAAAACTTCTTTTTTTATATAAATAGACCCTGTAGAAAAATGAAACAGCAATCCATAAACTAGAAGTTACTTACTACAGATATAACTGGGAAAGAATTGATATTCAACATTTATTTCAAAAAATATACTAAAGTAAGAAAAAGAGTACTCCCTCAATAAAAAATTGTAAAAGACTTCAATATGTACTTTAAAAAAAAAAACAGAAGAAATGTTAATCCATATCCATCAATGTGACACAAACTTTTAAACTGTGTCAAAGGATAACAGGAATGTGGAGGAAGGTTTACATTTATCCACACTGAAGTGCAAAATAGTAACATCAATATATTAAACAATTTTTTGTTGCTTAATAAAATCAACTCTATCCATAGTTTATGACTTAAGAATTTCACTCTTAGGTATATCCTCTAAAGAAATTTCCTGTGAACATATACTATTATTCATGTTCAAGAATATGTTTAGATTATTGTTCTCCATAACAACAACAGAATAACTGGATAAAACAAATGTCCATTACCAGTAGAATGGATACACTAATTGTGGCATATTCATAAAATGGATCACTGTAGAACCCTCTAAATAAATGAAGTACAGGTACTTGTAGCATAAGTAGATAACAAAAATACAAGTAGATTAAACAAACATAACACAAAAGAATACTCTTAGTATGATTGTATCTTCAGAAATTTTTAAAGCATGAAAACAATGCAATTTATTGTTTAGGTGTACAAGTGTAACACAGTTATAAAGAAAAGCAGGGAAATTCTAAAATTAATAAAATGCAAGCCAATAGTAAATAAAATATTCAAATTAATAATCACTTCTGGAGGTGGAGAAGAATAGTACATCATTAGAGTGGAGCACACAGAAAGTTCCTGACGCACTGCTAAGGTTCAATTTATTGTCCAAGTCTCGAATAATAATAATTAAAAAAAATAAATGTGGGCACTTACATAGCACTTACTATGTGCTAAGAAAGAAACTATGAGCCATATATGATTGTCTTATTCCAGATGAGGGAAACGTGACACAGACTGGTTCACTGGTTTGTCCAGCTGCACATCAATAGTAATCTAAGTGGTATGATTCAAACCAATGCACCTTAGCTTAGATACACTGCCTGGAACTCAATCCTGGCTTTACACAGCAATCACCAGTTAAGTTATAAATATATAAATGTCTGGGTCTCACTCTCAGTGATACTGGTTTAATTGGTCTGGCATGCATCTCAGGTATTTTTTAAGAGCTACCCAGGGGAATCTTTTCTTCAACTAAGTCAAAGAACCACAGCTTAAGCAATGCTTGTTTACATTACATACCTAGGGACTTATCTATTCTCAGATCCATCAGAGAACTGAGGTAGCAGGGCAAACTGCCACCTCAAAACCTTGAGAGGCAGGTGAATAAAGAGAATTACAGCCAAGATCACATTACCTGAAAAAGAAGACACTAGAGCCAGTGGAGATACTTAAACAGAACCTTCAAAGAATTGCTGGATGCTGAGTGTGGACAGTCTTGAGAGTTAAAAACCGCTGGGAAAGTTTCCAGTTTCACATGTAAGGTGCTTAGAAGTTGCCACTCTGCCTAACAACACGTCAGAAGCTGAGCAGACTGAAATCTCTACAACTCTTCTTAGATCCATAAGAGAGGGAAGGATGGAGGGAAAACTGCTGCCTGTGAGACTGGAGGGAGAGACAGGTGGATACAGAACTCACTGCTGCCCAGAGCAGAGAATCATGGTTGAAAACCGACATAGGAAATAATACCAGGAAAGTAAAACTTGAACTGTAATTGACAAATTACTGGAAGCTCAGTGCAGACAATACTGAGAGTTGTAAACTCCAGAGGGACACAGTCACAGTGTGAGTCCCCCACAATATTGCTAAATTTATCACTAAGACCTTGAATAGTTTCCTATATTAAATATCACAGAATAATCCCCTTGTGCTTCTGTCAGAGAGAGGAGGAAAAAAAAACATTTTTTTAAATATATCAAGACATTCTGTTCTTCTCAAAAAGGCCTGCCCTCTGAGATAATTTGTTAACCAGGGCTTAACCTGCTGGGGTATTATCAGAGCCTAAATGACCTGGGATAAGGAAAATACCCAACTTTGGCTCACTACAGCAAAACTTGTCCCACCTAAGGGAGGAGAAAATACTGAGAAACTCCCATGAAACTTACAATCCAGAGGCATAGGCTCACTGAAATTCTTAGATCTAATCATAGGACTATAGAACACACCACCTCTCCTCACACCTCACCATCACATTACTAAAGGCTTATTTACAGCAGTTTATCTTACCTGGGACATCATGCCTAGCTACAAAGAAAAAATTAAAAGACATACCAAAGGAGAAAAATAAAATTAGAAGAGACAGATTAAACATCATAACCAGACATGGCAGGAGTGTTGGAATTATCAGACAAGGAATTTAAAATATTTATGATTAATATGCTAAAGTCTTTAATGGATAAAGGAGACAGCTTACAAGTACAGAGGAGCAATGTAAGCAGAGAGTTAGAAATCCTAATAAGGAATTAAAAATAAATGTTAGAGATCAAAAACACTGTAACAGAATTGAAGAATAACTTTGATGGGCTTACTAGTAGACTGGGCACAGATAAGGAAATAATATCTGAGCTAGAGCACTTATCAACAGAATCCTTGGAACCAAAAAGCTAAAAGAACAAAGACTGATAAAAACAGAACAGTATTTACAATACAATGTGCAACATTGTGGTACAATATAAAAAGGTGTGACTTACTTATACTGGGACTAGTAGAAAGCAAAAAAAATAACAAAAAAAGAAGAAATATTTGAAACAATAATGATTGAGAATATCCTCAAATTAATGTCAGACACCAAACCAAAGATCCAGGAAACTCAAAGAACACCAGGCAAAATAAAAGCCCAAAACACCACACCTAGGCACATCTCTTTCAAATTACAGAAAATCAAAGATAAAGAAAAAAATCCAGGAAGAAGCCAGGGGGTGTGGGGGGGAATACTTCAACCAGACAGGTACAATATAAAGAATAACATCAAACTTCTCCTCAGAATCCTTGCAAGGAATAAGAGAGTTATAAAAAAATATATTACAAAAAAATAAATACAGACCAATATATCACATGAACATAGATACAAAAATCCCTGAGAAAATATTAGCAAATCAAATCTAATAAAGTAAAAGAAGAATTACATACCATGACCAAGTGAGATTTATCCAGGGAATACAAGGCTGTTTCAACATTTGAAAATCAACTAAAGTAATTCATCACATAAAGAGGCTAAAAAAAACCCTACATGCATATCAATATATGTAGAAAAATAATTTGACAGAAACACATCACCTATTCATGATAAAAGCTCTTAATAATATAGAATAGGGGCTTCCCTGGTGGTGCAGTGGTTGAGAAGTCCGCCTGCCAATGCAGGGGACGCGGGTTCATGCCTCAGTCTGGGAGGATCACGCATGCCACGGGACGGCTGGTCTCGTGAGCCATGGCTGCTGAGCCTGCGCATCCAGAGCCTGTGCTATGCAACAGGAGAGGCCACAGCAGTGAGGGTTCTGCGTACCACAAAAATAATAATAATAATAATAAATAAATAAAAATAATAATATAGAATAGAGGGGAACTTCCTCAACTTGATAAAGAATGTTTACAAAAAACAAACAAACAAACAAAAAACTACAGCTAACATCACCCTTAGTGGTGAGAAACTCGAAGCTTCCACACTAGGATCAGAAATAAGACAAGGGTGCACTTTCTCACACTCATTTTCAACATTGCTGTAGAAGATCTAGTGAATGAAGTAAGAAAAGAAAGGGAAATCAAGGGTATACAAATTGGAGAGGAAAACATAAAATTTTCTTGTCCACAGATGACATGATCATCCATGTAGAATATCTGAAAAAACCACCACCACCAACAACAACAACAAATTCTGGAACTAATAAATGATTATAAGAAGGTTATGGGATGCAAAGTTGATATAGAAAAGTCAACTGTTTCCCTATATACCAACAATGAACAAATTAATTTTGAAATAAAAACACAATGCTATTTACATTAACACACCCAAAAATACTCAGGTACAAATATAACAAAATATGTACAACATATATGTGAGAAAAAACTAAAGAATTACAATGAATAAAATTGAAGAACTAAATTAATGAAAATGTGTTCATGGATAGAAACTAAATATTGTCAAGGTGGCAGTTCTTCCCATTTGATCTACAGATTCAAATCATTTTCAAGCTAATCCCAGCAAGTTACTTTGTGGATATTGACAAACTGATTCTAAAGTTTATATATGGAGAGGCACAAGACCCAGAATAACCAAAACAATATTGAAGAAGAGCAAAGTTGGAGGTTTGATGTTACCTGATTTCTAGATTTACTATAAAGCTACAGTGATTAAGAAAGTGTGGTGTGTGAAAGAATAGACAAAGAATCAATGCAACAAAACAGAGAGCCTAGAAAAAAGACTCACAAAAATATAGTCAAATGATGATTGACAAAGGAGTAAAGGCAATACAATGGAACAAAAGTAGTCTTCTCAAAATGGTGCTAGAAAAAGTGGACATGCAAATTCCCCCCAAAAAAAAAATTAATATAGACACAAACCTTACCTTTCACAAAAGTTGACTCAAAATGGATCATAAACCTAAATGTAAAATGCAAGACTATAAAAATTCCTTGAAGATAACAGGAGAAAACCTAGATGACCTTGGGTATGACAATGACTTTTTAGATACAAAAGAAAATACATGATCCATGAAAGAAATGTTTTGTAAGTTGTATTTTATTAAAATTGAAAACCTAAGCTCAAGAAAATGAGAAGACAAGTCACAGACTCGGAGAAAATATTTGCAAAAGACAGATACAATAAAGGACTGTAACCCAAAATATACAAAGAACACTTAAAATTCAACAGTAAGAAAACAAACCCCCTGATTTTAAAAAGGGCTGAAGACACTAACAGACATTTCACCAAGGAATATTTACAAATAGAAAATAAGCATATGAAAAAATGTTTCACATCATATGTCATCAAGGAAATGTAAGTTGAAGCAAAAATGAGATACCACTACACACTTATTAAAATGAACAAAATCTAAACACTAAAAACACCAAATGGTGGTTAGGATGTGAGACAGTGGAAACCCTTATTCATTGCTGGTGAGAGTGCAAAATGGCTCTGAAAGACAGTTTGTGGGGAGGGCTGTTACAAAACTAAACATACTCTTACCATAACATACAGCAATCATGCTCCTTGTTATTTATCCAAAGTTGAAAATAGTTCCACACAGAAACCTGCACAAGGATATTTATAACAACTTAATTTATAATTGCCAAAACTTAGAAGCAATCAAAGTACCCTTCAGTAGGTAAATGGATAAATAAACTGTGATACATCCAGACAATGGAATATTATTTGGTGCTATAAAATGATCTAACAAGCCTTGAAAAGACATAGAGGAAATTTAAATACATATTACTAAGTGAAAGAGTTGATCTGAAAAGGCTACATACTGTATGATCCCAAAGTATGACATTTTGGAAAAGACAAAGGTATGGAGACAGTAAAAAGATCAGTGGTTGCCAGGGGTTTTTTGGAGGGTAGAAATGAACAGGCAGAGCACAGATGATTTATAAGGGTGAAAATATTCTGTATGGTATCATAATATTGGATATATTTATTCAAATCCATAGAGTTACAACACCAAGAGTTAACTTTAATGTAGACTAGGGACACTGGGTGATTATGATGTGTCAATTTAGGTTTATCAATGGCAACAAATGCACTACAGTATTAGGGTATCTATTTATAATGATGGAGTCTATGGATATGTGGGGGTAGGGCTGTATAGGAAATCTCTAAACTGCCCCTCAATTTTGCTATTAACCTAAAACTGCTCCAAAAAATAAAGTCCTAATAACAATATAATATAAAACAAAACAAAAACCACCAGAAACAATCTAATAGAAGCCCCTAAATGATTGTGGGTCTGGCCACCAGTTTCTCATGGAAATGATTGTAGGAGAATCTCCTATATTTTATCAGAGGAAGAGAAAAGTCACTTTGAAATACACTAAAGGTATTTATTTTTATTTTTATTTTTTAATAACCAAAGCCTGACTTCCAAGGATATCAACATTACCAAAGACTTTTTATGATCTGGGGAAGGGTAATTAGTAAACTCCAAATTAGACTTTCTATCGCACTAAAGGAGAGAAAAAAAATATAAGAAACACGTTTAAAGATCATAGTCAAAGTCCACTAAAAACAAGTGAGATTTAATCATGATAGAACACTTTTCATCTCTTTCCCAAAACTTTATCATCACATCAGCAAGCTTCAGCATAATTGCAGTGGATTGCAACTGAGAGAGTACAAGACATAGAGACTAGCAGTATTTCTTAAAGGAACCTAAAAATGAGAAGCAAAAGAAAAAATAATCAAGCAAAAACAAGCAAAAAAGGAAAATAGATTAAAATGAAATTTCTGGCACCAACAGCTATAGCAAACAGTAAATAATGCTCAGTTCCTAGCCAAATTAAAATGAAAATTCACACTAGATGTCAAATTATGTCAATTCTTATTACCTGACACATCTTGTGCATCTTTCAACAAAAAATTACAAAGCAGGCTAAAAATTAAGAAAAAAAAAAGAAACAACTCAGTGTGAAGAAATAAAGCAAATATTAAAACCAGACTCAGATAAAAAACATACTTTTGAATTGTTAAGCAGAGAACTTAAAATAACTATGGTTGATCAAAATTTAGAAAGTTTAGCCAAGACGGTAGAGTGAGAAGACCCTGAGCTCATCTCCTCCCTCAGGCACACTAAAATTATAGAGCAATTATAATTCTTCAGTCTAATAGAAAATATTTTCCACAACTAAAGATATAAAGAAGGAACCACAACAAGATGGGTAGGAGCAGCAGAGACATGGTATACTCAAGACCCACTTTCTGGGGTAGGCAACCCACAAACAAGAAGATAATCAGGATTGGGAAACTTTCCCCAAGGAGCAAGGAATTTGAGCCCCATATTGGCTCCCCAACTCAGGAGTCCTGCACCAAATGAGTCCCCAGAACTTCATGGCTTTGAAGGCCAGCATGGCTTGCTTTGAAAGTCAGAGAGCAGAAGAGACTTCACTCTTAAAAAGAGCATGGCACTTTTAACATCCTCTGAGACCCAGCATAGAGGCGGTAATTTGAAAGGAGCCTGGGTCAGACTCACTTTCTCTCAGAGATGCAGGAGGTCACTGGGACAACCCCTGAGGACACACATGCTGGAGTTTGTTCTATCATGAGGACACTGGAGCTGGCAAGGAGCATTTTGGAGTCCTCCCTTTCGACTATTAGCACCAGGGTGTAATCCTGCCCACCAGCTAATCCCAGGACCCACAGGTCAAGTAACCAGTCTTCTGGGGACCCAGCCCTGCCCACCATCAGAATAACACCAGCCCTGGGCTTCCCCAGGTCTCCCAGCCAGCCACTTCAGGATAGGCTCCACCCCCACCATGTTAACAACAGTCCCAGGACTTTCAAGGCCATGGCCTCATCAACCAGTAGGACAGCACAAATCCTAGGACACCTGGACCCACAGCCAGCTACCCAGGCCTCACCTCACTCACTTGTGAGATGGCAATAAACCCGGAATCATCCAGATCTGCACCCATCCATGCCAGGACCCAACACTTTCAACCAGCTGGTAGACAACTGCCTCAGACACCTTGGGCTCTGCAGCCAGCCACACTGGAACTGGCTTTGCCCCAAAGCAGGCCAGCAATAGCCCAAGGACTCCTCAGGCAAGACAGCCAACTATTCCTTTATCAGGCTTTGCACACCAGAGACTCTGCACAAGGCACAAGGCAGAGAGTGGAAGCCAACCAGGTCAAGGACTAGCCCAAGCTACCAACACACCAGAGTAGTCAGCCCTGCCCCAACAGAAGACCCCATTCAGTCCACATACAGGTCAGTTTTAGATCATATAGCTCCGGTGACCAGAGAGGAGTGTGCTGCCAGGCCCTATAGGACATCTATTACATACGTTCAGTTCTCCACATTGGAAAATGTAAACAACTAACCTAATACATACAAATAAGATAGACAATTAGGCAAAATTAAGTGACAAGACAATATGTTTCAAAGGAAGGAATAAGATAAAGCCCCAGAAGAAGAAATAAATGAAGTGGTGTTAAGCTATCTACCCAATAAGGAGTTCAAGGTAATGATCATAAAGATGTTCAACAAACTCAGGAGAAGAATGAATGAACACAGTGAGAAGTTTAACAAAGAGTTAGAAAATATAAGGAGAATCAAACAGAGCTGAAGAATACAATAACTGACAAAAAATACACCAGAAGGATTCAAAAGTAGATTAGATATTACAGAAGAATGTGTCAGTGACTGGAGACAGACAAATGGAAATCACCCAAGCTAAAAAAAAAAAAATTGTAATTAAAGTGGCAAAAATTAAAGATAAAGGGAGTCTATTAAAAGCAGAAAGGGAGAAGCAACTAATTACATACTATGGAACTCATAATATTGTCAGCTGACTTTTCAGCAGAAACTTTACAAGCCAGAAGTGAGTGGCATGGTGTATTTAAAGTGATGAAAGGAAAAAAAAAACCTACAACCAAAAAAATAATCTATGCAGCAAGGCTATCATTCAGGTTCAAAATAGAAATAAAAAATTTTACAGACAAACAAAAGCTAAGATTTCAGAACCACTAAACTGTCTCTACCACAAATATCCAAGGGACTTCTATAAGTGGAAAAGAAAAGACCACAATGAGAAATAAGAAAATAAGAAAAAGAAAAACTTCAATGGTAAAGAAAATATACAGTAAATTTAGAAGATCAATCACATATAAAACTAGGAGGAAGGTTAAAAGACAAAAGGAGTAAAATAATCTATATCCAAAATAAATAGTTAAGGAATAAAGAAACACAAAAATATGTAAAATATAATGTCATAATAGTAAAAGTAGTGAAGGGGAATTAAAATACAGGGTTGGTAGAATGTTTTACAACTTGAGAGATCAACAAATTAAAGTAATATATATATATATTTATATTTATATATATATAACTATATATTACTATATATAAGCTACTACATATAAACCCTATGGTAGTCACAAAGCAAAAACCTATATTAGACACACATGCAAAAAATTTAAATAAAGAAAGGAATCCAGACATAATGCTAAACAAAGTCATCAAATAACAAGGAAAAAGAGTGAAAGAAAAATAAAGGAACAAAAAAGAACTACTAAAACAAACTGAATATAATTAACCAAATGGCAACAAGTACACACCTATCAATAATTACTTTAAAAGTAAATAGATTAAGTGCTCTAATCAAAAGACATAGAGTGGAGAAATGGATACAAAAAGAGGAACCATATATATTCTGCCTGCAAGTGACTCACTTCACTTCTCAACAAACATAGACAGAATGTCAGGGAATGGAAAAAGACATTCCATGAAAATGCAAATACAAAGAAAGCTGCAGTAGCAATACTTATATCATACAAAGTAGACTTTGAAACAGAGTCTGTAACAAGAGACAAAGGAAGACATTACATAATTATAAAGGAATTGATCCAGGAAGAAGATATAACAATTGTAAATATATATGCGCACCCAACATAGGAGCACCTAAATATATAAAGCCAATATTAATAAACATGAAGAAACTGACATTATCATAATAATAGTAAAGGGACTTAAATACCCCACTTACATCAATGGACAGATCATCCAGACAGAAAATCAGTAAGGAAACACCAGACATAAATGGCACATTAGATCAGATAAACTTGACAGGTATATACAGAATATTCCATCCAAAAACAGCAGAGTACACATTCTTTTCAAGGGTGCATGGACGATTCTCCAGAACAGATCACATGATAGGTTGCAAAGTAAGTTTCAATAAATTTAAGAAGGTTGAAATCACATCAAACATCTTTGCCTACCACAATGCAATGAGATCAGGAATAAAGTATAAGAAAAAACTGCAAAAAACACAAAAATGTGGAGACTAAACAATATGCTACTAAAGGCAATAGGTCAGTGAAGAAAACAAAAAAGAAATTTAAAAATGCCTGGAGACAAATGAAAATGAAAACACAATGATACAAGATCTATGGGACACAGCAAAAGCAGTTCTAAGAGGGAAGTATATAGCAATGAAGTGGATCTGAAGAAAGAAGAAAAGAAAAATGTTAAATAAACAACCTAACCTTACACTTAAAAGAATTAGAAAAATATATATATAAAAAAACTTAAGTTAGTAGAAGTTAAGATAAAATAAATATCAGAGTAGAAATAAATAAAATAGAGCTTAAATAATACAAAAGATCAATAAGACTAAGAACCAGTTCTCTGAAAAGAAACAAAATTGATAATCTTTTAGCTAGACTCATCAAGAAAAAGAGAGGAGCAAATATGAGTTAGAAAAGAAAAAGGAGTAGTTACACCTGACAGCAGAGAAATACTCATACAATAATCAAAAATAAAACTAGAAATTTAAACAACAACAGCAACATTGTTATAGAAATGAAGAATGACTTTGATGAACTCATCTGTCAACTGGGTACAGCCAAAGAATGGATCAGCAACCTTGAAAATTGAGCAATAAAGGCTTCCTAAACTGAAATTCAAAGAGACAAAAATAATGGGAGAATTGAACAAGGATAGGCAAGCACTGTCAGACAATTGCAAATGGTATAATATATACTTAATGGGAATACTAGAAGAAGAAGAAAGACAGAAGCAGGAGAAACATTTGAAGGAGTAATGGCTGAAGCCTTTTCAAAATGAGTAACAGTCACCTAATCATACACCAAGATAAGCTCAGAGAATACCAACCAGGAAAATACTAAGAAACCAACACCTATTAATTTGATCATGTTGATTCTTAATAATAAAAAGAAAAGAGATAATCATAAAAATGAAGAAACTAACACCTAGGCATATAATATGCAAACTGCAAAAAGACAAAGAAAAAACCTTGAGATAAACCAGAGTTAAAAAAAAAAAAAAAACACTTACTTGCAGATGAGGTAGAAAGTACAATAGGAATCACAGTGCACTTTGCATCAGAATCCACACAAGCAAGATGAGAGTGATGTGGAGTTGTTAAATTTTTGTGAAAAAGGAATGAAAAAGCAAACAAGACCTTGGAATTCTGCATTCAGAATAATTATCCTTCAAAAGAGGAGAAATAAATACTTTCTTAGACAAACAAGACTGAGGGAATTTGTGACCACTGGACTTGCCTTGCAAGAAATGTTAAAAGAAATTCTTCAGAGAGAAGGAAAATTACATAACTGATACATACACATTGGATCTGTACAAAGAAAGGAAGTACTTCAAAGAAAAATAAGTGAAGGTAAAATAAAAATGTATTTTCTCATTTAATTAACCTAGTAGACAATTGTTTGTTCAAAGTAACAGTGGCAACAATGTATTGAATAATTATAGTATAATAAATACTAAATAAAACAAATGACAACACTGTTGTAAGGAATAGGAGGGAGGAATTTGAAACAGTCTGTTATAAATTACATCTACTATACGTGTAATGGTAGAGTGTTATTTGAAAGTGGATTTAAATTAGTTGTAAATGTCTATTGCAAAGTCTAGGGTAACTACTAAAAAACAATAAAGTGGAAGTAAAATTAATATGCTAAGAGAGGAGATAAAATGGAATCATACATAATGCTTACTTGAGCTAAAAATATTGTTCTTATTAAAATTACAACTTTCTCTGTGAAAGACTGAGAGATGTCAAGAGTATTAAACAATAAGGCACATAATGGCAGAAAATATTTGCAAAACAAAGATCTGATAGACTAGTACCCAAAATATACAAATAATCCTTAAAAAGCAAAAAATAAAAATAAAAAAAACAATCTAATTTAAAAATGGACAAAATATCTAAGCAGACACCATATCAAAGAAGATAAGCAGATGGAAATTAGCAACTTCATGTCATTAGGAAATTGCAAAAAACATGAGATAACGTTGTGCACCTATTTGAAGACCTTATATAGGAAAAACTGACAATATCAAATACTGGAGAGTATATAATGGAATAGTCATTGATGCTGGTAGGATTTCAAAATGGTGCAGCCATTCTGGAAGTGTTTGGCAGCTTCTGAAAAGCTAGACAGTCCTATTATATGATCCAGCAAATCTCCTCCTAGGTATTTACCCAACTGTGTTGATAACTTATGTCTACACACAGACATTTACAGCAGTTTTATTCATAATTGCCAAAATTAGAAGTAACTAATATGCTCATCAATAGGTAAATAGATAAAATGTGGTATATATATATATATATATATATATATATATATATATATATATATATATATATATATATATACTTCAGCAATGGAAAGAAATAAACTACCAAGCCATGAAAAACATAGGAGAAAAAAAAACCAACTCAAATGCATATTGCTAATTGGAATAATCCAATCTGACAAGGCCACCTACTGTATGATTCCAACTATATGACATTGTGCATAAGACAAAACTACAAAGACCGTACAAATATCTGTGATTACTAGGGATCTGCAGGAGGAAGGAGAGATGAATAGATGAGCAGGAAATCTTTAGCTTGCACAGAATGGTAAAACTATTCTGTATCACACTGTCCTGCTGGATACATAACATTATACATTTATCAAGACCCATAGAGATTTATAAAACAAAGAGTGATACAATGTAAATTATGTATTTTAGTTAATCATAATGTACCAATATTCATTCACTCATTGTAGCAAATACACCATATTACTTCAAGGTGTTACTAATGGGGAAAACAAGGTATGAGGATGGGAGATGAGGCATATGGGAACTTTGAACACTGTCTACTCTGTTTTTTATTAAATTTTAAACTGTTGTAAAAAATAAAGTATATAAAAAAATAAAACAAGTAGCAAATCAAGCTTGTTTTCTAGAAGGAAATGGTCTATGGGCATAAAATGATTATTTTTAAAAAGAAATTACAAATGCTTATAATTAGAATAACCAGTTAATTCATTTTATTAAAAAAATAAAATGCAATAATAAGATTTATTTCTGCCATGAACTCTTTCCAGATTTTTAGTAACTTCTTTTGTTTTCCTTCTCCCTGACCCAAGATTTTGGCTGTGACTTCCTTATAATCTTGTTACATCATGGTCAATAATCCTTATACTTGCATGAGTTGAATACTATTCTTTATATTTGGATGTATGTATTCTTCTCTCCTCCTAATTCATATTCCACAAAATTGGTAATACCTAGTTAGTAAGGCTCATGTCTTTACAACTTCACTGATGTCAACTATTGCTGAAATAATGTCCTTGGTTAATGGGCTATCTCCTCACTGATCAATTATTGCTATGTTTGGCTCCTCCTTCCCCTTTCATGAGGAAATTATGACTTGTAGATCCCTATCATTCATTTCCATGAAAAGAAGACATTTTATGCATCAAGGAGAAGATATCAGTATAGTGGTTAGGAGTAGGAATCCAGGCTCTGGAACCAGAACATCTGCTTTA
This sequence comes from Mesoplodon densirostris, assembly GCF_025265405.1. Classification (NCBI taxonomy): domain Eukaryota; kingdom Metazoa; phylum Chordata; class Mammalia; order Artiodactyla; family Ziphiidae; genus Mesoplodon; species Mesoplodon densirostris. The sequence goes on along the minus strand of NC_082677.1, from coordinate 28,022,735 downwards.
CCCCTTGTTCTCTCTGGTATTGACTTTGGACAAGGAACTAAATTCCTCCAAGAGTTGATCTGTGTCATCTGATAATAATGAGTCAGTGGTAGGCAAGTCAATATTATTGCATACTGACATCCTTCATAAGATCATATCCTGCTACCTCCTCAGTCTCTCTAGGTAACATTTCCTTCAATAAAGGAAATAGTATATTTTGACATTTAAAGCATAGTGGGCACTTCTTAAATTATATACACCCTCAGATGAGGTATACCTTACTCTGTTTGATTTTTTAAATTATCTAATGGTTAATATTTATTTTTGGAAGTTCTCTGAAGTTCATACATTCCTTCAAACTAAAATTTGTTTGTTGATATTAATTTCCATACTCTCTTTCAAAAAGAATTAATTAGGATTTTATTTTTATTAATTAATTAAATTTCTTCATTTTATATCCTAGAATTATAAAATATCAACTCTTGTGTAAAACTCTTATATAACAAAAAATATAAATTTCAATTATAAAGATAATAATTCTAAATTTTTATTATATTCTAATAATTAAATCTTCAATGTCTATTTTCTCTATGAGTTAAACACGATCATTAAAATAAGATGGAGGACTACCCTGGTGGCACAATGGTTAAGAATCCACCTGCTAATGCAGGGGACATGGTTCAATCCCTGGTCTGGGAAGATCCCACATGCAACAGAACAACTAAGCCCGTGAGCCACAACTACTGAGCCTGCAGTCTAGAGCCCGCAAGTCACAACTACTGAGCATGCACACCTAGAGCCCATGCTCCACAATAAGAGAAGCTAATTCATTGAGAAGCTCACACACCAAAATGAAGAGTAGCCCCTGCTCAATGCAACTACAGAAAGACTGCACACAGCAACAAAGACCCAATGTAACCAAAATAAACGAATTAATTAATTAATTTTAAAAATTAAAAGATAAGATGGAAAATTGAACATTTTATTCTGAAGAATGAAACTTTATTAAAATATCTCTTTTGTTATTGATTAATAATTTCATAATAACAAGAGACACTTTTACTTTTTAGTTTATAAAGAATAAACAGAAAAAGGAAATACTACAAAAGGTATTTGAGTATTCACTAAAATGAGAGATCATGTTAAATATTGCAATACTTATCTCAAGTAAAATATAGAAAACTGAAATTTCAAGAGATAATGAACTCTAAGTAATATAAATCATTTATGCCCCAATGTAATGTAAAACCTAAATATATACTGTAATGATATTTTTCTAGAACATTATATTTATATAGTCTTCAGTTTATTTTATATATAATATTAAAATATTGTATTCAAAGATAAAGATGAATAAATAAAGGCAATCAAGAGTTTTTGTGAAATAAATAATAAAGCATTATAGAAAAACAAAATTATTATAAAATATATCTTTAAATATAAAATGTATTACTTTGTTAATAGTGACATCTTTTAAGAATAGCAGAGTTAATAATTTTGAGGTATGGAGTGTGAGCACGTTTTAAATAAAATGAAAGAGCTTTTCAATACATAAATACAAATTAAGGTTTTTCTTGTTTCCAGAGTTTGAATTTAGACATATGTAGGTTTTTAATTCTAGTTTTTATTTTCATCTAGGAAAAGATATCCTACATATGAAGTGTTCAATCCTTTCCAAGTGACATACATTCATAAGAGAAATATATGCATACCAATTAAGTATTTTCTATACAGTAGCAATCTAAATCCACAGATCCTACATCCAAAAGTACAAAGAAAATGCGACAAATTATTTTCCATAATCAATTGTAGTCCTTTTGAGGCCCTCATCTTACTTATTAGTATTGAAATAAAATGCTAAATAGAGATCAATCTAGTAATCACAGTTCAATTCAATAATCTATTCTCCTTGAGTAATTTAGCCTCATTAGGTTAAATATCCAAGCTTTCCAACATCCTCCCCTTTCTCTTTCTTCCTGACATAGTGATGTATGTGGAAGGAGGGCTTCCACAACCTCCAGGGGTTGGCAAAGAGGTGACTTCCCATTTTAGATCCATATTAGATGTTAGTATTGTCCTTCAACTACTCTGGTCTCTATAGCAATAGTCCTTTTCCACCTGCTACTGTTCCTTCTTCAGGACTTCATGGTTTAGAGGTACTGGGCAGCTGTTTTTACCTTGGCTCTACTCTCTCTCAACTCAGTTGGGCCTAATGATTTTCCCTGTGACTCCACTTCAGCTATTGTCGGAGTTTCCTACACCTTGGATGTACATCACATTTTCCTATACGCAACTGGTTTGCCCTGAATTCTGTGACCACTTAGTGGCTTCGATACCCACTGGAAAGATCCTCATTCAGGTTCAGCCAACTATCACATAAACTCCTTGAGGGCATATGACAGTTCTGAATTCCAGTTGTTTGCTATGTACCTCATCGGATTGTTACCAACACCAGCTAGACGTGGGTGGGCTCTCTTTTCATGTCCGAACTTGAACACATTTGGGTGTCCTGGGACTTTACAGAGACTACATTGTTTTTATATGAGCCTAACCTACCTTGTTGCTTTCTCATACTAAGAAATGTAAATCTTCTCTGCTCTAATGAAGCTATTTTGGTCATGCAAAAGCAATTTTGGTGCTGTTTAGGGAGTGAATTAGTTTGGGGAGCAAAAGGATGGGAAACCTTTTGCAACCAACTTGGGAACGTAGGGAAGGCTCCCTGGAAGAGATGGTGCTTGAGTTTTTTGAAGGTTGAAAGGAAATTAGCCAAGAAAAGAGGAGGGGAAAGGTATTCCAGAAGAAGAAAACAAAATTAGCAAAGTTGGGAAATAGAGGCACAACCTGGAGAGAAATGAGGGTAGCAAACTTCAATGTTTGGAATGATTAAACAGGTACCAGAATGTGGTGGGAGGGGAAGTGGACAGACCATCATTAAGAGTTTCATGTCCAGGAAAAGGGAGCTGAAATCTATCCTGAAGGTAATACAGAACCACTCATGAGTTCTAAGCAACAAAGTAACATAGCCAGATTTCTGAATTTTTTACAATATGAACATGGTGAACTGTTAAGAAAGCAGCCTGTCATATTAGCACTCCCTGTCCTTGTCCCAATATCAGAAAAGAGAGGGAGGCATCTTATGCCACAAAGTTATAGAGTAAGATTCCTACCTACAATGGAAAGTGCATCTTGGGTGTGATCTGAACCCAGGAACCAAGAGTTGCCAGCTAGAGGTAAATCCAGGCCCTAAATATTCTCTTCTACTGAATTTATTCTTATCCCATATTGATTTTTATACATTTCCTAGGATCTTACACTATTTTTCTTAGAATCACCCTCAATTTTTTAACCACTTCTCTCGGAAGTAAACAGAATGAGAGGACTGCAACACATCTCAATATGATCCTATCCTATTTCTGTTTTCCTAAAACATTCCATAATAGGCTGGATCAGAAATGACAGGTATTTTGCATAGTCTGTGATATGAACTTTCACTGGAGTATTTTGTCTATTTCTGCTGAACTAATGTTAAAGCCAGAACTTTTTAGTGATTTGAGAAACTGGCAGCATCATAAGCAGTAGAACATTATGTCACAAAGACAGACTAACAAAGCAGGACTTCGAAACAGTAAAGTTGCACTGTTTTAATTTTTTTAAATAAATTTATTTACTTTTTTTTGGGTGTGTTGGGTCTTCGTTTCTGTGTGAGGGCTTTCTCTAGTTGCGGCAAGCAGGGGCCACTCTTCATCATGGTGTGTGGGTCCCTCACTGTCGCAGCCTCTCTCATTGAGGAGCACAGGCTCCAGACACGCAGGCTCAGTAGTTGTGGCTCACGGGCATAGTTGCTCCATGGCATGTAGGATCTTCCCAGACCAGGGCTCGAACCGTGTCCTCTGCATTGACAGGCAGATTCTCAACCACTGTGCCACCAGGGAAGCCCAGTTGCACTGTTTTAAATGCCATGTCTATTGTTTATTTTTCCACAAATGTAAAAGAAAATACATTGTGTAAGCTATTTTTAAAATTATACGATCAATTACACCAGACTTGGAATTGAAACTATGGCTTCAATTTTTACATTGAGGCCATAGTTTAAAACTATGGCCTCAATGTAAAAATTAAAATATAATCAAAATATGAATGCCTTATTTCACTTCTGCTATGCCTATCTCATTGAAAATTTCCACTTCTCACATCCCCAATGTGAGAGACAGATGTCTTAAGATGTCCAGAAAAGAAATACTTCCTGAAAAAAGAAATGCAGAAAAAAAGGAGAAAAAGAACTCATAATCACATATTTTTAAAAACATTACTCTGTGACAGTTTCAAAGTGATTTTTTATTAAATCCGTTATATACTGAAATTCCTCTACATTTTAAGGGTAGAACTGACAAATGGAGTTCGTATAACAGAAAAATAAAACAATTAATCATTGTTAAAATCATGTAAAGTTTGAATTTTACTATTATACTTCATTGATGCATCTGTTGCTTTAGAGTAAGAATCAAACTAAATAAAAATATTTACATACTGAACATTTTTTCATAATTAAGCTGAAAATATTGCTATTCATAATAGAAGTAGTCTTTGAAGAGAACTAAATTGATTTCTTAATTTATCTTTTTATTGTTCTATAAATATATACTACTGTTCGGTTCATATTGATTGATTCACTGTAACATATTTTCCATTTAACATACATTTGGGTTCATTGTATACAAATCTTTTTCTTTAGATTGAAGAGAATTTTTTCAATCTCTAGAGAGATACAGTAAAGAACAGATTTGTATTCAAAATCTACAAGAAAAACTACATGTTTTATGTGATATAGTCACAGGCAGGCATTATTCCATCATGAACAGAAGATAATTTTTACTAATTGAGTTAATCATTTAACATTTATTTTCACAAATGTGTAATATCACATACAGACACACATATACATAAAAACAAAAGTTGAAAAATCTCTTGCTGTAATTTTTTATCTGTATAATTTTTAAAACTTAGAACAGTCTTCCCTTTAACATAGTTGTCTATACATTTTCCTTTCCTTCAAATCTCTAATATGCAAGAATACATGATCTTTTTACTAATCTAATGCAAATAACCCAAAATTACTTAAAATACTGTCTTATGTGGATGTATTCTCAATAAATATTAATATTAAAAATAATATAAGTATATATAAAATAAGAATAATGTAACACAATGTGATGAAATGCAATATAATGTAAAACAAAGGTTTACAAGTAAACCTTTGGGTCATAAACCAAATCTGTCTATTTAGGGCATCCTGAATATTTTTACATTTATTCTTATTCTAAATTCATTTTTACTTATCTTAATCTTTATTTTCAAATTCTTGGAGGATATGATATCTCCCATGTAGTAATAACACCTTTTAATTATAGCATTCTAAAATTCTTTAAGTTCCTGAAATTGTAAGATGGCAGTGGAGGCAAAAAGAAAAGTTCAATAGAAGGAACATACCTGGGCAAAATCTTATATGTAAAGTATAGAGGAGAATTAGAGGCATTTTTAATATAGGAGAAAAATAAAGAAAACTACATTCTTAGAAACAGAATAGCAAAGATTTAGAAGAAAAGTGTTGATTTAAAAATAGTTAAAGTATTAAAGGTACACTCAGCTGGAGATGTTTCATAGCATTTAAAAATATATGTCTAATCCAGTGTTTCTCAAAGCAAGTATAGCATCTGTCACCAAAGAACTTGTTAAAAATGATAATTTCTGGTTGGAGATAAGACCAATAACAGAAATCCTTTAGTATGGGACTTGGAAATATGCTGCTTAAACAAATACCTTAGGTGATTATAACTCATATTAAGCTTTGAGATTCATTGGGAACGTAAATTTAGAAGTTATTCAATGAACAAGTACATGTATTGGGTACGTATTATATCTGTGCCAGGCACTGTTGTTGGGACATATGAGTAGAAAAACACACATACACACACACATAAATTTATGCTCTGGTGAAGCTTACATTCTAGAAGAAAAGAATCATATGCAGAAAGAAGATAGATAAAGCCATGAAGTGGTTGAAATCACCAAGACAGAATCAAATTAGATAGGCAAATTGATGGACACGAGAAACCATGGAAACACTCTATGTGTAGTGTGGTGTAATAAAGAATACTGAACAAAAAGAAGAAGTAATCAGAGATCAGGAGGGAAGCAAAATGAAGACAATTCCATATCATTTAAAGGAGGAAATGTTCAGACAAAAATGTAATATGCTGGGCAATCTTCCCAAATCTGTAGGTCAAAGTGGATACAGACTGAAAAAAGATCATTGATAAGAGCAGAATAGGAGAGATATGGAATTATAATGAAGGCTGATGGAGAAGTAATTATTCCTAAAGCCTTGACAGCAAGTCTTGTGATTTCTACACAAGAGAGTAGCAAATTATATTTGAATGATGGTGTGCACAGGCGTGCTACAAAATTGGGTGGTGCCGTGGGGAAAATGAGTGAATGAATGAATCAAATAATACCTCAAACACTAAAGTTAGAAAGCTGTCACCTTTTAATGGGGGCTTTACCTAACACAGGGAGGAAACATGAAGAGATTAAACACTGAGACTGATCTGAACACCAGATTCTTCCTTTTGACATTATCAACAACAGCATAAAGTAAAAAAAAATTGGTAGAAAACTATGATTTGGATTTTAATAGCATACCTGAGAGTAATGGGGAACACGGGAAAAAAGAATAATGAGAAATATAATATTAAATTGATGTCATCTTGTTCAACTATATTTTTTAACGAAAGAGCATGCTATTAGAATTGAAATTAATAGTAGACACCTGTTTTGCCTTCTCATATAATTAAAAATAAGAAACTATAATAAACACAAGAAAAAAATGAGATGAATAGATACTACACACAGGACTTCTGTTTCTACAGATTACTGAGCTCATCCCCTCCTAAAAATCATTGCACTTTCTGTTTCTTCTGCTTAGAACACATTCCCAATATTCTGAGATGCCTGGTAGTTTTCTCCCTCTCATTCAGGACTCACCTGAAATAACAGATGAGTTATTTATATAACAGTAAGCTTACCTTCTCAGGTAAGCTTACTCTGACCACCTTATCTGAATTTTATGTCTTTTTAAATTTGTCCTAATTTCATCTTGTTTTATTTGACTCGTTCACATGTTATTATTGTGTTCATTGTCTGTCCCCCTCACCAAGTAGATTGCAGTGTCTTAATAAGTTTTCTAGCTTAACCACCACACGTCAGAAATTCTTTGAATAAAAAGGATAGTTCATTTTTACAATTAAAAATAGCAAGGAATATAAAGAAAGAACACTGAAATAGAGGAAAGGGACATTAAATTTTGGAATGAATGAACATAATAGAGACAATATGTTTTTTAAAAAAAACTGACAGAGGAGAGTGATGTCAGAAAGATGGGAGAAATAGGAGTTTTCTATAGTCTTCCCCTGAAAGAACACTGATTTTTACAATTACCCATGTATGAAAGTACTTTTGTGAGAGTCCATGAGTCCAATGGAGAAGCTACAGTAACCTCTGGAGCAAAAAATGCAAGAATTGATGCACTGAAGAGGGTAAGAAGAAAGTTTCACCTTACTCACATTACCCATCCCCCAGGACAGCACAGCTCAGTTCCAAGAGAGACCCTTTTGGTGGTGATTTTTCCAACAGATGAAAGTAAGTGTATTGAGTGAATGCCTGGCTTCCCCAGTTGTGTGGAATGCTGCTAAAGGACACATTTCTTTACCACCCAACCCAGAATACTAAGGTGATCTGCATACCTGAAAGGTGGGGAGAAGCAAGCACAGCAGCCAAGGCTTGGAATTCATCAAAAGGATGGAGATCTTATTATTTCATGGACTCAAACAAGAAGCCCGCCAATGACGTGTTGGGGACACATAGCCTGTGCACACCCAACTGGTCCACAGGTACCCCCAAATACTCCGTATGCCTCACTCACACATTTTTCCTTGGCCAGCTCCCTGTGAGCACTCTCTGTGGACAATAGGTACAATCCTTTGAAGATACATAACTATTGAGCATACATAGAAAATCAGCCCAAGCCAGTGGGACTGGGAGAAAACACACAAACTGGAACATTCAGAAATACCCTAGGTTTAATGAACAGGAGTCCTACAGCATCCAGCCTGGCTTTGCAGCATCAAGAGAAGGCACACAATTTTAAAAACCAACCATAATCAAGACAGAACAAAAAGTGGGAAGCAGGCACATCAACAGAAGAGGTCTGAGAAAGCCTCAGAATCCCTAGCAGGGCTCCCAGTTGAAGGTATTTCTCTCCCAAAACTAGTTAGTAAAGACTGTAAAAGGTGGCTACTTCTGTCACTTACTTGAAATTGCACAATATGTGGCCTTTTCAGATTGGTTTTTTTCACTTATTAATATACATTTCAGAGTCATCCATACCTTTTCATGAGTTAATAGTTAATTTCCTTTTAGCACTGTGTCATATTCCATGGACTACAGCTTGCTTTTCCATTCACCTATTGAAAGATATCTTGGTTGTTTCTAAGTTTTGGTAATTATGAAGAAAGCTGGTATTAATATCTGTGTGCAGGTCTTTGTGTGAACTTAAGTTTTAAACTCATTTGGATAAATATTAACGAGCACAAGTGTTTAGTTTTGTAAGAAACTGCCCAACTGTTTCCCAAGGTGGCTGTACCATTTTGCATTCCCACCAGCAATAAATGAGAATTCCTGTTGCTTCACATCTTCACCTGCATTTGGTTTTGTCAGTGTTCTGGATTTTGGCTTTTCTAATAGATACATGGTGATATCTCATTGCTGTTTTTTTTTTTTTTTTTTTGCATTTCCCTAATAACGCATAGCGTAGAGCATTTTTCCACACGTAACTACTTTAAAATGTACTTTTTAAAAAAATTGGGTTGAATAAGTCAGTGATTCTCCTTCTGTACCTGAACTTTCTGATCTTCATGAGATGACTTGATGATTTCATTATTATCAACTGACAAATACAATCTGTAATTCTAAATCCACCTTCCTCATTCCAATCTTACAGCTGAGTCATTTTCCCCAATATTTTAATATTTTATCTGCAATTCAATTAAGAATATTTTTTAAAACATGGGCTTGGTAAGACTGATGTTTTTTCAACTGTTTGCTCTAACTCTTATGAAGAAGAGATGTCCATAAAACTTAAGTGAAATAATATATTTAAATGTTTAATGTAGTTTGTGACCTGAGTATATGATCAATGGATGGAAGCTTTTATACTTAGAATTGCTATCACATCCAACATCATCATCACTTCCAACACCACCATCATTACAATGATAATTTTTACACTTCATGAATTTTAACTTGCTAAAAAGTTTCCATCCAATATCTGGCCCCATTTCCTGTAGTTTTGAGCTAAAGATTTCAACTTTATTAATAATACATTTCATGTGTCCTCTGATTCTGTGCCTTGTTCTCACGTGAATCAGAATTCTGTCACAGTGACCAGTTTGATAAGACTTTGACAGGCTCTGTGTTGCTCCTGATACCTGTGATCAAGAAAGATGACCCAGGGCTCCCCTGATGGTGCAGTGGTTGAGAGTCTGCCTGCCAATGCAGGGGACACAGGTTTGTGCCCCGGTCCGGGAAGATCCCACATGCCGTGGAGCGGCTGGGCCCATGAGCCATGGCCACTGAGCCTGCGCGTCCGGAGCCTGTGCTCCACAACGGGAGAGGCCACAACAGTGAGAGGCCCACATACAGCAAAAAAAAAAAAAAAAAAGAAAGAAAGAAAAAGAAAAAGATGGCCCACCCAGCTATTAGCCATCCCAGGTACTCATCTGACCCTCACAAAGCCAGAGGTTACTTAAAACTGTCACTTATTCTTTGGGTGTTAAAGATTTTCCACCACTGCCTAGAATCCTCATCAGTGTTCATCTGTGTTCATCTGTTTCAGAAATTTCAGATTTACATTCTACTGATGGAGCCTTATACCTATTTTAGAAAGAGTTATTTTGCTGTTCTCTGTTTTCAACTCTATAACCCAATAGATGTTACAAAGCAAATTTAGAAGGACATAGTATAATTTCCCCTATATTTCTCATTGGTTTGAGCTCAAATCACATTTTCATAATTTATTAGCTGTATAATTTTGAACATTTACTCTCTTCTACTTTTCTCTGATATCTGAAAAAAGGGAATATGATATTTTCTATCTTCAAAGTTTGTTGTAAGGATTAAATGAATTAATAGATCTGAAAGACCTTGTCAAATAATTAGAACAGGAAAGAAGAAATTAACACATCCCCTCTGGAGTCTGGTCAGAACCACGAAATATTTGCAAGGACTTATCAGTTTTTTTTTTTTTCTTTTTAACTTTACCTTCTCACTTCCCCTTCTTTGTTCCATAAAAGAAACTAGCATCCAAACCCAGACAAGATTGTTCTTTGGGACCTTAGTCCACTATCTTCTCATTCTGCTGGCCTTCTGAATAAATTCACTATTCCTTGCCCCAACAACTCATCTTTCAATTTATTGGCCTGTCATGTAGTGAGCAGTACAAGCTTTGACTTGGTAACAGTTTCTCACTCTTAAACAATCAGCCTCCAGCAATTTTTTCAGCAGTATCAGTGTTCTTACCAGTTAATTGCCTCATTGGCTCCTGCTCCTGGTAATCTGATCTCTGACTGTATTTCTCTGGATTTTCCTGTCTCTCCAAATGTTAGGGTGGCAGTATACCTGAAAGTTCAATTTTCTTATTGGGCCAAGAAATTTTAATTATTAATTACAAGAAATTATTAATTATTAATTTACAGATTATTTAACTATTTATTCTTGAAAGCATGGCATGATGACTTCCAAGCTCTTTAAATATCAGAGCAGAAACTGGAAGATCTCTGATACCTTTTTAAGCAGTATTTAAACATTACATGGAAGTAATTTTTTTAAAGGCTTATGTTTTTAGGAGCAGTTTTAGGTTTACAACAAAACTGAAAGGAAGTTACAGAAATTTCATATATGTCCCCTATCCCCCAGAAACATGTATGGCCTCCCCCATTATCAACATCCCCTGCCAGACTGAGACATTTGCTGAAATTGATAAACCTATATTGACACATCATAATCACCAAAATTTTGGTGATTAAAGTTCACTCTTGTATATTCTATGGGTTTTGACAAATATAAAATGATATGTATCCATCCTTGTGATATCATACAGAGTATTTTCACTGCCCTAAAAATATCTGTGTTCCTAACATTACCTCCAAGTATTTTAAAAATAAATTTTATACTTTTTAAAATTTACTTTTTAAAATTGTATAATTTTATACCATTTCATACTATGGTCATATAATTCAGATTTCATCATAAGAATAGACACTAAAGTAATTATTACATTTCTGAAATGCTTGAAATTATGCATCAATTTATTTGTTCATTTATAACATTAATTTAAATCCATTCTATTTAAAAAACAATGCTCCAATGATTTCTTTATCTGATAAATATTTTCATAAAGGATTTGTCCATTCTCATTATACATTCATCAGAGAAGTATATTTGGCACCCTAAGCCAATTTTTTTCACTTAAAAAAGAAATAAATTTGAAAAAAATGAAGGAACTCAGTCCAATAAACATAGTTCTAAGAAGGATTGCACTTTTATTTCTAGTTCAGATACTTTTCAAATAAAATGAAACAATTGAGAAAAACATGTTTGGATAACAGCTGCTTTCTTCAACTTGTATTGTATGAAACAAAGGGTGTGCTAGAGTATTTCCCATTAATTATTTCCATTGTGTGTGAATTACCCTGAATATCTAATACATTTTATTGTACAGTCTCTCATTAAAATCAAAGCAGCTAAAGTTTGTAGGCCATCATTTTCTATGCTACATTTAATATGCAAAGTAATTTTGAAAGGCATGAGGCACCTGCACTACAGATTTTGAAAGAATTTGCATAATAAATATAGTACAGACTCAAAGCTTGCCTTGTAGAGGACAATGACAGATGTGTAAGCAGTTTTGTGTGAAAGTCCTGCATAACAAAATTTGCTTTAGAGTTGAATTTCAGGGTCGAGGTAGGACAAGTAATCTATTATAGGATAAACATTTTATGTAACCAAACATCCTATATTAAAGCACTCAAGGCTTATTCTCCATGAAAACAGGGGAGCACTTTTCTTCTATCAACAAATCTTGGATTCTCTACTTGAATATGTGACTGGCTCAAATCTGAAGAGCATGTAACCTCTGTCCAACGTGGCAGGAGAAATATCATTAAATTCTGATATTGTTATTTTTCCCATTTAGTGTATTGACTGTGTTTACTGTTATTTAATCTTCCTGAAAATTGTATCAAATATTTTTGGCTGTATGTGATTGTGATGGCCATAAATATTAACAAACAAATAACAAAACATAACTGATCAATAGGAAAATAAAATAAATAATAGGATAATAATAATAGGAAAATAAAATAAAAAATTGTTATATCACCTGGTTTTCCTCCCCCAGAAAACTATAAAAATGCACATAACTAATTAGCTAACAAAGTTAATTATCTGGGATAGCTCAGAAGAAAACTTTCTCTCAAAAGAGATGTGTAAAGTGATTGACTTATGATTCAGAGATTTATTAACTCCATATTTATAAGCACTGAATACCTGAAATAAAGAATAAACAATATCCTACATCTGCCTAATAGTAGCCCCAGGTAAATTATAAATTATAATCCAGAAAAACTGTGGAGAAAACATTTGCTTTTCCAGAATAATGCCCGTGTATATTATAATTTATTGGTGTCTTACAAATGGAGTGTCATCACAAAACAGAAGTCTTTTTCCACATAGCTATATCTATACTATCAGCCCTAAAGCAAAAACTAAGATAAAAAGAACTTGTATCATTTCTTTTTAGATTCTGCATGTAACTGGTATCATACGATATTTCTCTTTCTCTGTCTTACTGCATTCAATATGACAATCCCTAGGTCCATCCATGTTTCTGCAAATGACATTATTTTATTCTTTTTATTGGCTGAGGAATATTCTATTGTATATATATATATATATATATATATATATAACATCTTCTTTATCCATTCTTCTGCTGATGGACATTTAGGTTGCTTCCAGGACTTGGCTATTGTAAACAGTGCTGCAATGAAAGTTGGGGTGCATTTATCTTGTCAGACCATGTTTTTCTCTGGATATATGTCCAGGAATGGGATTGCAGTGTCATGTGATAGCTCTATTTTTAGTTTTTTTAAGGCACCTCCATATTGTTCTCCATAGTGACTGTACCAATTTACATTCCTACCAACAGTGTAGGAGGTTACTATTCTCTCCACACCCTCTCCAGCATTTGTTGTTTGTGGGTTTTTTGATGATGGCCATTCTGATTGGTGTGAGGTGATATCCATTTGTAGTTTTGGTTTGCATTTCTCTAATAATTAGCAATGTTGAGCAACTTTTCATGTGTTTCTTGGCCAAATGAACTTATTTACAAAACAGAAACAGACTCACAGACTTGGAGAAAGAAATTATGGTTACCAGGGGGGGAAGGTGGAAAAGGGATAGTTATGGAGTATAAGATTGACTTGTACACACTGCTGTATTTAAAATGGATTACCAACAAGGACCTACTATATAGCACAGGGAATTCTGCTCAATATTATATAACAACATAAATGGGAAAATAATTTGAAAAAGAATAGATACATGTATATGTATAAATGAATCACTTTGCTGTACACTTGAAACTATCACAACATTGTTAACTAACTACACTCAAATATAAAATTAAAAAGTTAAAAATAAAGAGCAAAGAGTTATGCAGACACAGAACAGACTTGTGGTTGCCAAAGGGGAAGGGGAGGGGGAAGAAATGGACTGAGAGTTTGGGGTTACCAGATAAAGACTATTATAAATAGAATGGATACAAGACAAGGTCCTACTGTGTAGCATAGAGAACTATAATTCAATATCTTGTGATAAACCATAATGGAAAAGAATATAAAAGTAATGTACATATATGTATAACTGAATCACTTTGCTGTACAGCAGAAACTAACACAAGTGGTAAATCCACTATACATCAATTTTTTTTAAAAAAGCAAAGAGTTATGTCTAATAAGTCAAAAAAAGAAAATAAACTAAAGTTATTTTTAAAATAGTGAGAGAAGGCAGAAAAATAAGAAAGGAGAAACAAAGAAGTTGGAATAAATAAATCAAGCTGATAGTTTTAAATCTAGTCATATCAGTAATTACATTAAATGGAAATTATTGAAAAGTATACAGAAAGTACAGATTGTCTTTACATGTAAGGCAGCAGACAATTGGCTTTCACTCAGCTACTTAAGTCAGCCCAATACATGTCTTAATAATTCCACAATAACTAAACTCCTAGATTCAGGATATACTGGTTAGACTAATTCTTTGATTAATATTTCTCTTTCTCTCCTTTTCCTTTTCTCATGGAGATAAGAACACTTTTAAGAAATACAGTAAGCAAGCAGCAAGTAAATAAACAATTTAATTAAAAAATCTAATCATTTGCCTACAGCAAGTTCCAAACAATGAAATTATGAGAATACAAGAACATTTCACGTCTGCCATTAATTTCTACTCACTTCACAATCTTTCTTTTGGTCCATCAGTCATCAAATGAAGATATGAACACTAACTGTAAGATCACAACACAATATTGGAGCCACTTTAGTTTTACCTTCATGACTACACAATTTAGCAAAGGAATATGCCAAGTAAGATAAAAAATTATGAACTGACACCATAAATATAATATTTATTTTAAATAAATAAAGAGATATTATTGAAAAAGTGAGAAATATCAGATAAGGGGGCATAATATGGGAATATAATTATTTTCATAAACATATGTATGTCCCAAGCAATTGTAATAGAATGTCAAGTGACTCCTACTGTAGTTTGGCATTGAGTCTAATAGTTTGCATGTTTGGGTTAGGTGAGTGGCAACTTTCATGATAGAGCTGCATCACATAATGACTAAGCCATTGCCTATGAAATCCTATTACTATTTGCATAAGCACCATACCCTTTTCCATAAGAAAGAGTTTGAATCACATTGTCACTATCTTTCCCCAAACATCCAATACTACTACTCTGTCTCATATGCCCTGTATATTGGCCTTTTATTTTTTTTTCAGTCTCTCATTGCATCTTTAGGACCTTGAACTTTGTAGAATGTCTACCTAAAATGCCCATCTTCAAGATTTCCCCATTATTAGCTTTATCTCCTCTTTCAAATCCCAGCTCAAATATTGCTCCTCTCAGAGACCAGGCCAGAGCTGCCTTTGTAAGTTTCAATTCCATTATTCTTCTTACATTACTCTGTTCTATTTTATCTACATCACTCATCTCTACTTGAATAATATTTTTTCTTTAGGGAGATATTTTTACTCACCAGAGGGAAAGCAGCAAAAGAATAAAATCTCACACACCTTTAACAAGCATGTAAAACAGTGCTTAGTATAGAGTAGATATTCAATAAATGCCTGGTTAATTAATTCTTAGCTATAATCTCTAGCATTTTATGATTTGGCAAGTTTATAAGAAATTGTTAAATTTTGTAGTATTTATTTGTTAAATTTGGGGATTTTTTTAAAACCCTGGAAATACATTTGAAAGGTCAAGAAGAATTGTTTCCCTCATAGATGGACCACTGTTTGAAATACTCTGATGTCTTTCTAGAAAATTAATTATCATGTAGTCGTGTCCACACCCATTACAGTTTAAAGTGGACAAAAAATGTGTCTACCTTGAAGCATCTCCAAAGCAACATAGGATATATTAGTTACACCTACAATATATAATTATGCATAAATAGGCTGAAAGCCAGTTGGCTTTTAGAGTCTAAGAGACAGAAAATAGTATCTCAGTTCTGTGAAAATCAGTGTAGAGATGATTATCACTGAAATTCCTGAAGATAGTTATTAGCTAGGAAACTTTAGAAAATAAAATAAACATGCACTCTAAAGTTTCAGTTAAAGAACATCAGTAATAAGAAATGTGGAAAAAATTCACATTCAAAAAGTTTGAATCCAAACATTTCAGGTAAAACAAAAATACGAAAACATAAATATGGGTGCATATATGCCCATTCCTTAAAAACACTCAGTGTAATATACAGAGCTTTACCTTTAGGAAATGAAGATGGAATGCCTTAAGTCAACGTGCATTCTCTTCTATGACTCATAGGTTTATGTCATGTTCATGTGTTCAACACGTAAAATAAATTTTAAACTTACTTCAATGAAGTAATTTTTGAGCCTAAAAGTATATTTGTATCATAAATAATGGAATGTTAAACAAAAACTAGAAGGCCTGAATAACCTGGGTGTGTAATAGGAAAGAACAAATCTGATTCCATGTTGGATCTGTTTCTTTACCTTTAACATTTTTCCTCTGTTGCCTGTGCTTAGTCATGCTGGTTCTGCATCTTTTGTAAAAGAGTGTTGTCTATAGCCCGAAATATATAGGATAGCCCATTCTCAAGGTTCTGACCTTTAAAGGTATGACAGTTTACCTTTCATATAGAGATAAAAAGTTGCAGAACACAGAATAACATTTGTCTTCTTGGAGGTTTTCAGGAACATCATGACCTGACCTAAGTGCACAGATGCAAGAACAAAGGATTCTGACACCAAGAAATTTACAACAACCCACCACACTGCCCCCTCTTTTAGTACAAAAGAAGCCTGGATTCTAACTCGGCTAATATGGTTCTCTAAGACATTTGTCTACCATCTTCTCAGTCTGCTGGCTTTCCAAATAAAGTTGTTGTTCCTTGCCCCAACAACTACGTGTCCCATTTAATGGCCTGTTGTGTGGCAAGCAGAATGAGTTCAGACTTGGTAACAGATGTGCTAAAGATCTCTATATTGATATAATTTCAATTTTATATGTATTGGTGATTCAAATTTAAAAATATAAAACCTTAATGCATTTTTATTAAAATTACTTTTACACATATATATGTGTGTGCACATGTCTGCAACCTTTTAATTTATTTTTTATTGAATACCCTTAAAAATTGTGTGAATTGAAAGGCCAATTGAAATAGTTATGTATTTGTTCCAGGATGTACTCATTTTAGATAATTTTCATAATCAAAACTATTTGAATGATACAATTCAAAGCATTGGGTGATAGTGTAATTCTACAATTATATTAAATATTTGATTTTTCCTAGAGAAGAAGGCATAGTAAAATATATGGACAAAAATGTGAAACAAAATATTTGTCAATACAAGCAGGTCTTAATTGAAACTGAAATTTAAGTAAAAGGATGCTAAAACAGTTACCATATTCTTAATAAAATCCTGGAGATTTTAAGCATAATCAAATGAAAAAGAGATGGTAAAATTAAAAGTAACTTTACTTAAGTATAAAAGTTACATCCTAGGCATGCAAATTGAGCTTTAGTCATTTGGGCTACCTTTGGATAAAGAATTATTTCTAAAATTAAGTGCTTAAATCTTTGGTATTTCTTTCACTTGAGTAAAAGTCCTGATTGGATTCTCACTCAGGACAAACTAAAGATTTGCCAGATTAAACAGATATTACAATAGGGTCTTTGAAGCAAAATTTCTGGTATCTCATCTGAGAGAATTTGGAAAATGGAATCAAAGAATTCCATGGTATTGAATTTAAAAGGCAAGATAATTGGGATGCATATCTGACTAAAAACTCTGAGCTTTAGGGGGTCAGGTAGAATCTTTGGTTCTTAGCAACAGGAAAAATCAATATGCTTAAACAGCAGTAAACCGCTGTAAATAGTATTGATAGTTTTATGAAAGCTTAATGTATTATGCAGAGAAGAAACCACCTCTAAAATATTTTTCCATGTTTGTCTTTCTTTTTCAGTGATAAGCTAATTTATTCTGAATAGATATATTTCAATTGTTCAAACATAATTATATTTTTTAATAAAATAATTATATAGAATGGTGTTAGATTAAAGGCAAGAAATAATAGAGGATTGGACAAATAAAAGATGGTCGTAAAATACCATCAAAGGAAGAAGTAGTAGTTAAATGTAAGAAGCGATGTAACTTATTATATTTCTATGTAATGTAATATCAAGTAGTATTCTAGAATTATAAAAATAACTGCCTCCGAAACTACAGAATTTTCCAGACACAAATTTACTGAAATTCTGTAATGTGTTTTATGGGCAACCCTTATGTAAAAGAATGACTAATGTAAGAGAAAACCATGAAAGCAATTGATCATAATAGACATTTTAAAACTGATGAAAATAATAATGATGAAGCATGGGAATTTCAGTACCAATATTTGTTTAAGGAAAAAAAAATGTAGGGTAAAAAATACAAAGTTCCTCTTTTTAAAAGTTTTTACAGAGGTATTTAATTTGCTTCAGAAAATCTAAATGTGTTTGCCTAATAGGTAAGTAGGGATTATTCTGTTTTAGACAAGGACATTTGGTGATTTGTAAAAAGCAAAATACTTTGTGTTTTTAAGTTACTATTGAGAACTTAAAACAAATTGAGAACTTAATCAAACACAAACAAAGGTGAGATAAAAGCTTTCATTTTGAACAACCAGTGTTGTCTCATTAGTGTACTTTGAGAATAAATAAGGGATTATTGATAAAAAACCTTTATAAAAAACATTACAACTAATCTTGACATCTGTGGAAAATTTCCAGCAGTGATACTTGGGCATTATCTGTGAGTTGAAAAGTTAAAAGTACTTCCTGTTTGCTTTTCAATTATTCCATTTCTAATACACACACACTTTTATTTCCGCTGAGAATGACCAGACACATAAAATAATAAAGTAAGAGGAAGAGAAATAAGAAGGAAGTGAACATTTTTGGATGAGAATTTTAATATGTAATGTATCATTATATGTTCAAAATAATACCTATATGTAAATAGTATACCATAACACTATTTTTTCCCAAGAAGGAATTTACAGATTTGGAGTTTAGGGAAATTTGCAAGGACTGGAATCCACCTATGGACATCTACAAACTTATCCATAATTTTTCCTCAGTATCAGAATGCCTCACATTTTGCATTATTTAAAAAGAATAATTTGATTTTTTGTTTTAATAATACTAATTCATCTTCTAAAAAGTATTAACGTTATTTTAAATGCATCCGTTATTTAAACCAAAATCACATAGAAATGAATTTTGTGAAATAAAAATTAAAATGCCCTATCTTTCCGTCCTCATGAAATACACTTTAGAGAATTTTTTTTTTTTTTTTTTTTTTTTTTTTTTGCGGTATGCAGGCCTCTCACTCTCGTGGCCTTTCCCATTGTGGAGCACTGGCTCTGGACACGCAGTCTCAGTGGCCATGGCCCATGAGCCCAGCCTCTCCGTGGCATGTGGGATCCTCCCGGACCAGGGCACAAACCCGTGTCCCCTGCATTGGCAAGTGGACTCTCAACCACTGTGCCACCAAGGAAGCCCTAGAGAAAATTTTTGACATGTTGTCTACATATGTAAGATTATAATGTACATATTCACACAGACAATTCTTATTTTCAAAACACAAAGTAAATTAGACTCTATATATGTCTTGTCTTCTTAACATAACAATATGTAAAACATATACTCCTATGGTATTAAATGAAGAAACAAGTCATTCTTTCTCAGTTTTAGTGATTTCATTGTATGACAACAATAATTGAATTAACCTGTAACTTTCTGTTTTTGGTCAATTTTTTTCATCTATCAAACCCATCAAATATAAGTGCAAAATACATCAGTTTTTTAAGAAAATAAATATCATCCTGTAACAACTGAGAAAATCATTAGACAGAATATTGTCAACATTCAAAAGAGTTCCCTCTTGCTTTTTGGAATTCAGTCCTTCCCCACACAACCTGGACTGTGATAACACTGATCTGCTATCACTATCATTTTGCCTTTCCTAGAATGTCTGATACATGGTATTATATACTATATAGTCTTTTGTAAGTGCCTTCTTTCACTTAGTGTAACACTTTTGAGATTTACCCATGTTTTTGTTTGACTTGGTAATATATTCTCTTAAATTTCTGAGTATTCCATTGCAAGGACAGTCCACAAATTATTTGTAGGTTCATCAATTAATAGAAAGTTTATTGTTTCCAAATTGAATGATATTGTTATGAACAGTTGAGTACATCTTAACATATATGTCTTTATTTCTCTTGGGAAAATATTTGGGAGTAAAATTACTGAGTCACATGGTAAGTGTATACTTAACTTTATACAAAAATGTCAAAACATTTTTTACATGTGCTTGCACTATTTTGAATATGGACCAGTAATGTACAAGAGTTCAAGGTGCTTCACAACCTTAACCTTACCAAAACTTGGCATTGTTAGTGTTTTTAAGTTTAGTCATTCAGTTGAGAATGTAATGATATTTCATTATGGTTTTAATTTTCATTTTCCTAATGACTAATATTTTTGAGCAGCTTTGTAGTGATTATGCTTTTCATATATCTTCCTTGGTTGATGTCTGGTCAAACCTTTCAGCCAGTTTTATTTATTGAGTTGTTTTTCTTATTATTATTGATTCATAGGAGTTATTTATATAATCTGGATACAAACCTTTATCAGTTATGTGTTTTTCAAATATATTCTCCCAGTATATGGCTGGCTTTTTTTAAGGCTCAAAACATTGTCTTTTGAAGAGAAAGCAGTTTTTTTTTAAATTTTGCTGAATTTTGATTTATTTATTTATCACTCAATTACACTGTCTAGAATTTGAAGTACTGTGAGTGGATATGTTTCTCCTTTTCCCAATCTTTGGGAGAAAGCATTCAATCTTTCACTATTAAAAATTTTGTTAATTTAAAGCTTTTCATAGATGCCTTTTATCTGGTTGAGGTATTTCCTAATTTTATATAGCTGAATTTTTTATTACAAATAGGTGAATTTCTTTCATATGTTCTTTCTGTGTGCATTGGGTAATATCTTTGTTTGTTTCTTTCTTTCTTTCTTTCTTTCTTTTAATCTTAGTGTCTTTGTCTGGTTTTTGTAACATGGTAGCTGAGTAATTCTACCCTCATGGATTAAATTGGGTATTGTTCTCTTGTCTTTGATATTTTAAAAGCTTTTGTGTAGAACTGGTATGATTTTTTCCAAAATTTTGTAGAATTCATAAAGGAAGCTATCTAGACTTGGGGGACATTCATTTCATTAGTAGATAGAGGGCATTCACTTCTTGAGTAAGCTTTGATAGTTTGTGTATTTCAAGGAAATTTGCACTCACACTGAGCAAATTAACCAGTATAATTGTATCATATAAACTGCCATAAATATGAACACTGAAGGAATGAGGACAAAAACAAAAAAATATTTGGTAGAGAAAAGTAGAATTTGCCTTTCTGTTTGTACATAGGGAAGTTGTATGTACTCAGCCAAGAGAGAACAGAAGACCACTTTCTGCCTAAAGCAGAGGTGAATTACAAAGTCGACTGAAACAAAGCTCACCTCATTCACAATTTTATTAAGGGTCAGCAAGCCTGTGCCTGAGAAATTGAGTAGTCATCATTTTTGTCCAGGTGCCACTGAAACCATCAAGTCCTCTTGAAGCACATAGTGTTGCCTTATCTAAAGAGTTAAAAATTATTAAGTATTACATTTATTACAACCTTCTCACGATATAAATCTCCAAATGATTAATAAGTAATTTTCATATCTGATGGAATCACTGAGTAATGATCCAAATGATCCAAACCATAAATGATCCAAAACTCAGAATTATTTAAATGTTGAGCATAAGTGTCATACATTTTAGCTACAAGTACAGACAGATAAATGTAGTCAGTCACCCTTTTTATGAAACACAGCAAAGTAATGGGAACATACAACCAGAAGTATAGTCTGGTTACTTTGGAGCACTATTTTATTCATTAGATTTTTAATTTAAAAAAATTGCCTATGAAATAAAAGCATTTCCTGCACCAGTAGCAACTGAAAAGTGCCACAATTTAATGATAGTGTTAAATTTTGTATAGTTTTCCATCATATCTGAAACCTTTCAACAATATGAGATTGCTTCTGGAGTCTGTTGAGAGCAAACCTTTGTTCGTGAACCAGGTGAATTATAGGTCTAATAGTGTGGCACGTTTACTGTAGAGGAAAGCTGGGAAATTCAGCCAGCCTTTCAGAGAGAGCTCTTAGTTTGCTGTTAGCAGTGTGGGCAACAGCACTTTACCTGGCAAGCCTCATGTCATTAGGTACATAATTCTTAATTACAAAAAATCATCATGGAGTTAAAAACCTATAGGGAAATTAAAAGACCTTCAGCAAAAAACCCTGATAGGGAGATTTACTTTACATAAATTAAATTGACTTATGTTACCCAAACAGTTCTGATGAATTGGAAAGTCTGTCTTTTTAGCATTGCAGACTAGTTGTAACTATATAGTTCATTAGCTTAAAAGATATAGACATGTTCAAATTGAAAAAAAATGCAAAGAGCACATGATTAAGAGATTAAAAATAATGGTATATCAACTTTCTTTAATTAGACTGTGAATTCCTTGAGAAAAGCAAACTTTCTCTTCCGAACTTTTTTCCAGTTTTTCTTTCCTAGTGTTCTCGAATGTTCAGAAATAAAAATTTCCCCTTCAATTCAGATAATAAAGTTTCTATTAGGCATTAAAAAGTCCTGCAAGTAATGTTTTATGTTAAAGTCACCAAAGAAAGTGGAAAGTTAATGGCATTTTGAAATGAATTAATTTTTTTGTGTGTGTGTGCTACCAAGTTTAATTTTGTGGGCATGGATACAATTATAACACAATTCCTGTTTACTTGGCATACTGTGAGGGATGCATAAATTGAAGTAGTACTTTACTCACTAAGCAAAATGTATATATACAACACATTTATGTATGATAAGAAGATTGAACTTTGGGAGAAGAAAAGAGAAAGAATAGCACTAGTCACAGGACTTAGTACAAGGAAAGATGTAAAATTAAGTACTAATAAGTGTATCGAGGCAATAATGGACAAATAAATGTGACTCAAGGTTTATGAAGCTTTATGAAATTTGTCACCGGTCAATGCAAATTGTTTTGTGCATCAGAAAGACCATTAAGACACTGTGCCCACTGAGCTCCTGTTATTAATAAGCATTAGAATATATGGAAAAATACAGAAATGATTGAAGTAGAGGAGTTAGTTTAAAAGGGTGGATTCAAATCCTGTGAAGTTTTAGGTCTTGGTCTTGAGAGACTGTCAACTCCATCAAGCTGCTCTAGAAACTTGACTTAGTATCAAGACTCAGCACTAAGGAAAGAATCCATGAATGAAGAGCAGAGTGATGACTGAGAATCAAGTTGGTTGTGGGATATTGTGGAGTTGGGTTGGAAGGAAATAGCCTGAAATGCTCTTCTTCACAATATCCATTGAATATCCTAATCAACCTTAAAACAACCCCAAATATCACCACAACTGTGAAGCGTTTGCTTCTTTCCCAGAGGCTTACTTAACACTCACTCCTCAGTATTTACACTACTGTTTTTCCCTTCTGGTTATCATCTGTTCACGTCTGTTTCTTGCACTGGACTATGAGCTTTTCAAGGTTGGAGACGTCTACTTATCACCCAACTACCATGAATACACACATAGTCACTAGCATTATATCTATGAAATAGTAAGCCCTAGTAATATAGATATCTGTTGAATGAATTTTTTTAAATGTTTGGAAAATTTACCATAAAAAATGAAGTCAGATTTCAGGTTTCTTACAGTCAATTTATGTAGCCTATATAATTACTAGTTTTGGGGAGGCTTCTTTTTGAATATTTCCCCCAAACTACTATGCCTGAACCCTTCAGACTATTACCTGCCAACCAATATTTACAAATAGTGAAAATAGTCTATCCTTATCCATACTGTACATTTATGACATTCACTTGAACTGAAGTATATGGGCAAATACTAGAGTTAAACAATTTCTGAGACTTCATTTGGCTACACACATCCTTACAGCAACATTATAAATTATGAGATGATAAAATGTCTTTTTGATTTATTTATTTTGTTTTTGTAGAAGAACTAAACAGGACCACACACAAATACTCCTCTCCTCACTTCCTGCACTTTTCATATTATTTTATATAAGTATTCTTTTCTTCTTACAATATTGCAATTCCTCAAGTACAGGAGATGTGATTAATATGTGCAATGCCACCTACATTAATATTATATACCCTAGAATTGCTCATATTTGAAAACTGTGACCACTTTTTGCTCATGATTTTTAGTTGATTTGAAACAAAGTTTATAAATCCAAAGACCTCTTGGGAGCCAAATCACAGCCTTAATTTCTCTGCACACATCAAGATAAACATTGAATCATTTTTCTCTCATTTCTAACAAATGTCCCTTACCAATATACCCATTTTGACCATCATCTAGTTCCACTGCTATTTCCCATTGATTTTGCTTGCATCAAAATTTTACATATTTTATTATTTTCATTATAAAATGTAGAAGATATTTTTTATATGTTCAGTTATTTGCCCTCTTCTTAGACCATATGAAAATTTCATTTCTCCCCACAAAAAGCAGATAAAGTCACAGTGGTACCCATAGAAGCTAGATTGTCTGTGACAGCTGACAAAAAAGCTCTGGGAAGGTTTCAGAGAGGAGGTCATATATCACATTAGTATGTTAGAATCACTGGGTGAGAAAGTTGATGCTAAAAATTACCTGTTATGTCCCTGTCTTATTTTACTAGATCATAAGCACTTCGAGGACAAGGAGAGCAAGGGCTCTGTCCTTTTCATTTCCTATCATCCATGAGTCACATAGCACATGGGATACAAAACTTATATAAGACAAGTTTGTTAAATGAAACTCTTGAACTAAGGATAGGCAGGAGGTTGTAAAAGGAAGGAATTTGTGTGACATACAAATGTGTGACTGAGCATGGACTGCAAGCCAGAAAAGAAAAGAGACTCACAAAGGAATGTGATGACATTATACAGTGGTGCAAAAAATTATAATACAATGAAAATAAAAGGAGACAACTGGAATTTGTGATTGCAGTTTGGACATCTTTCTATATGTTAATTGCTCATGTGTCTTTCCTACTCTTTGAAATATATGTTCATATTCTTTATTCTACCCTAGTTTTTTTATGCTGCTTTTATTGATTTTTTGAAAATTCTCTGCATATTCCTGATACGAATCCTTTGTTGGTTGTGTGTGTTTAAATATCTTTCCCAGTTCATAACCTATATCATTACAATTTTTAAGTGTGTTTTATTTTAATGTGGTCAAATGTATGAAACTTTTCTTTTATGTCTTACTTATGAAATCCTTTCCTACATCAAGACCAAAGGTTATTCACCTATACTTCCTATGAGTTTTAAGTTATTGTTTTTGCCAAACAAAACTTAATTCCATCAGGATTTGAGTCTATATATTTCTGTATTTCTATGTATATATCTATATATCTTGGGAGTAAAAAGATGAAGATCAAAGCTGATGAAATATATTAGTATTTTACACAAATCATGTTTTAGAAATAAACTCCATCTGAGTTTAAAGAGGCTTGCGCAATTAAATAAGAAGCGTGAAGTTCATATTAGCACCAAATGGTTTTTATAAGACATAATAGAAAATAAACATTTGGTTCCTTGTATAATTCTGATCACAGAAACATATTTTCTGGACATTTGGAAGAAAATTAACTAGGTTTCAGGTCATTACAAAGAAAGAAATACGCAGCTTTCAAGAATGGGGTGTGCAGGCTCCAAATTCAAGTTATAATGCCACTAATGACATGTAAGTAAAGAGTGGAGAAGTAAGACTAATTTGGGAATGACTGTAGGCAGTTCTTTGACACAGATAGCCCCAGAAAGGCAGTTAAAAATGTAAAGAGAGCCAAAAGATGTATTTGGGTTGTGTGTAAATAAGTACTTCTAAATATAAGAGTGTTTGATTCCTTTTATTTATTTATTTATTTGGTTTCTATAGAACAATTAGTTTTCCTGTTGACTCTAGATTAATCAGTGACATTAATCAATTATATAATTACATGTCAAATGTCTTTACTTGTTTAGCAGTTAGTCAGTATGAAAGTGTGAAGGAAACATGATGGGAAAAAAGCAGAGTTTACTGTCTGTCCTGGTATTCAAGGTAGCTACCTGGACAGGAAAGAAAGAGCCCACATTGGTACTATGTGGCTTAGCTGCTTCTGGAATTCCCTTAGTGTCATGCCTACTGAGGCTAAGGATTATTACAAAGAGGCAACTTTTGTCTCAGCTCCCTCCAAATCCAAATTAGTTTAGCACAACTCTCAGCCTGAGGTAAGCATGGCGGGAAAAGACAGAAACTGCTGGAAAGGAAAGTATCATACACATCTTTTTTTTTTAATACTCTTAATTCTTAATATTTATATTTCAATATAATAATGAATATAATTTCAAATTTGTTTTTTAATTTAAATGTAGCCACTAGCATAACAGGAGAATGTTTTCAAATTTAGAAGCAAATGTAGAACAATGATGAAGACTGAGATCTCTGGAGCCTCCAACCTTCACTTATTTTTTTAAATTTTTATATTCTTTTTTGTTTTTTGGTTTTTTTCTTTTTCTTTTCTTAAATCTAAATATAGTTAATTTACAATGTTGTGTTAGTTTCTGGTGTACAGCAAAGTGATTCAGTTATACATATATATGTATTACTTTCCATAG
The DNA here is from genome assembly GCF_025265405.1 of Mesoplodon densirostris. Taxonomy (NCBI): domain Eukaryota; kingdom Metazoa; phylum Chordata; class Mammalia; order Artiodactyla; family Ziphiidae; genus Mesoplodon; species Mesoplodon densirostris. The sequence continues at coordinate 27,996,038 of NC_082677.1, read as the reverse complement.
TCTTTTCCATTATGGTTTATCACAGGATATTGAATATAGTGTCCTGTGCTGTACAGAAAGACCTCATCCCTCATTTATGACGTAAGTAACTTGAGCATGTGCATTCAACAACTTGTGCCTCCGGTTCCCTATCTGTATAATGGGGGTAATGATGAAACCCACTTCATGTGGTTATTGTGAACATCAAATGAGTTAATATATGTAAAGAACTCAGAGAAGTGTCTGGCTTTAATTAAAATCATTTAAAATACATTAAAATTTGTTATTTGAATACCTAAATGTATAAGAGAAAAACAAAAGAGGAAGATTTAATCAATTTGACTGAAGTCAGAAGAGAGGAAAGAATAAAGATGATCATACTAAGGAGGCAGGATTCAAACAAAATACATTAATAACTACATAATTATAAATAGATTGCATGGTCCTATTATTTATTCATCTATTCATTTATTAATTTTATAAATATTTTATATACTTGCTATTGTTAAGTATGAACATTCTAAGTACTATGTTATAAAGATGACCCCTTCACACAGAAAAATTTCTTGTCATTGTGGAATTTTGGATTTAATGAAGGAGACAGAATTGTGCTGACCAATATAGAACCCCCCAGCCACATGTAACTACATAATTTTAAATTTGAATGAACTAAAATTGAAATAAATCAATGAGTTATTCCATAGTCTCAGTAGCTACATTCAAGTGTTCAATAGACACATGCTGTTAGTAGTTACAGTATTGGACAGTGCAGATAAATGACTTCTATTATTGTTAAACTTTTTATTCGAAAGTATTAATATAGGAGTAACATGACAGAGAGGAAGTTTCAGTGCTGATGTGGACTGTGAAACAAGGGAGGGTCATGTGATAAAGAGTGACTGGAATTAAAAAAAAATAGAGCTGGCAGCATAACAGAGAGCAAGGTTACAGAATGCTTTTGTGAGGAGAAACAATACAAACTGAAATCTTAAATGATTAGACCAGGCCAAGAGAGTCACCAGCCTGTGAAAGTTCATTCCAGCAAGAGGAAAAACTATGCATAAGTTCTAGGCATAGAACTTGGAAACACTTAGAATGAAAAGGAGGTCCTTGACACATGGGCATGTGCACGAGGGAGAGTGTTGAGAAAAGAGGCTAGATAAGCAGGAAGAGACCAGATCAGGTGGGGCCCTGTGGGCCAGAGTAAGGGATTTATATTTCATTTGGAGTGCAATGCAAGGCTATTTTTTAAGTGATGCAAGTAAAACAAACAAATCAACATACAAATGAACTTTCAAACTGAGTTTTAAAAATCTGTTAACATTTTATTGTTAAGAAATTTTAAAAAATAATATTACAGCATCACTGAATATTATGTAATGGATAAAGTACCAGGCAAGTGAATATAAAACTCCAAAAAAAAAAAAAAAAAAGCGTTGGTAGCAATACTGTTAAGCTGAACTGAAAACCAAGACAATAGAAATGGATAAAAAGCAATATTTTATAGTGATTAATATACAATTTACAAACCTTCAAGTTTGTCCTATAATGTCCCATGTAAAGTATTGCTGAGTATTGCAAAGACAGCTCTTTTAGTACAGAAATTCGACACATTTAAAATCATAATGAAGCATAGGTTATGGGAAAAATTGTGCCTCCCTCCCCAATTCATGTCGAAGTCCAATCCCCCAGTAGATCAGAAAGTTACTGTATTTGGAGAGAGGATCTTTAAAGGGACAATCACATGATGTCATAAGTGAGGGTCCTAATTTAATCTGACCAGTGTTCTTATAATAAGAGGAGATTGGACATGGACAGAGGGAAGACCACGTGAGACATATATAAGCCAAGGAGAGAGGCTTCAAAAGAAATCAACCCTGACTTCACCTTGATCCTGGACTTCTACTCTCCAGAAATGTAAGAAGATAAATATCTGCTGTTTAAACCACTCAGTCTGTGATACTTCATATGGCAGCCCTAGTAAACGAATACAGTGCTTGAATACATTTGAATTTGAAAGAAAATCAGCTTCTATTTTCCTCAGCCATTCCTGAAATAATAGAGGATATATATATATATATATATATATATATATATATATATATATATATATATATGAAACAAATATATTTCAAAAAAATTAGAAGTGGTCAAAAAATATACACCTTTGCAAAAGTTAACATTGACAAAAATCTACAGGTCTTTGTTTTTTAATTAATAGTAGAAATTATTATTTCTAAGTAAATAAAAAATGAATTTGGAATTGGTCCTTCCCATTATTTCTTCCAATATACAAGTGCTCAAAATAAAATTGGTTAATTTTTATTTTTTAGTATAGACCTTAGGAGTCTTCTCCCTTCCCCCACACATCACTTAGTTCTTAAGCTACCTCAAATCTGTTCTAGAAAAGAAGGATATAATGTATATTCATTTTTAGCAGAAAATTCAGATTCACAAAATGACAGATTGATGCTAGGTATTTGAACCTGCATATCAGTAATCTTATGCATATGTGCATATACTACAGTTTTCACAAATTAAACTTGAAAATATTGGATCTTTTAAGCAAATGTTAGGCGTCCCTGGTGGCACAATGGTTAATAATCCACCTGCCAATGCAGGGGACGCAGTTTCAAGCCCTGGTCAGGGAAGATCCTACATGCCGCAGAGCAATTAAGCCCGTGTTCCAGAACTACTGAGCCTGTGCTCTAGAGCCCGCAAACCAGAACTGCTGAGCTCACGTACCATAGCTACTAAAGCCTGCGCACCTAGAGCTCTACAACAAGAGAAGCCACCACAATGAGAAGACTGTGCACTTCAACAAAGAGTAGCCCCTGCTCGCTGCAACTAGAGAAAGCCCATGCACAGCAACAAAGACCCAACACAGCAAATAAATAAATAAAAAGTTTTTTAAAAAGAAAGAAAATATTGCTTGTAATTGGTAAGTTGAAAATAAAAACAGAGTCTCTATTAGTCCCAAGTTCTCCTGTTTTTATAGAATTGTGATGCTACCCACCACTTTGCATGCATTTAAATAATAATCACATCATACTATTGAATTTTCTTAATTGGCATATCTTTAGTTTTAGAAGTCTTCATGTAGATGGAATTGATGTCAAAAGGTCATGTAGTTCATCCTTCAGCTTCTGGACAGGAATCTATGAAAACAAATTCTAAAGAGATTCAGCAGGAGAGAGGTATCACCTTGCATAGGCAATAACATGGTCTGCTTCCGACCATTCATCTCTGTAAAAAAATGCATAAAATGGTGTCTTTTCATTACAAATTCAAGTCAACCCAGACTGCATATGAAATAATATAATCTAACTCTATATCTATACTTTAAACAAAGTACAGAGAGGGATTAACAAAATGAAATGGGAAGTATCTCTATAGCAATTCAGGACCAAAAAAAAAAGTCATTGAGAGGTATATCTTTACAATTCACGAACATTTTAATTTAGATTGTATCTTAACTTGAACAATGCTCATTCATAGCTCAGGTGTCAGTCACGTCATTCTTAATTTCCTTGTACTTGCAGTTCATATGATGAAAAGCATTATCTCTATAAAGAAAACTAGAAAAAAAAAAGAAAAGCATGCAAGAAGAGTTCACCTTTTGGTTTTCATGTGAGTAGAGCAAATTACTAAATCTGTAGCTGCCAAAATGTGCACATATTTGTTAAAGGAGCAGCTGGTAATGCTGTATACAAGCTGTTCTCCAGAAATTAATTGTGAATATTAAGAATAATCCTGACCTGGGTCACAGCTGCACCAATCTATGTTTTCCTCCTAGACATTTATCAGGCCTGTCTTTTCTTACAACTAACTGAAATCAGGATGTCTCAGAATTCATGATGAAAAAGCTGCCAATGTATTATGGACCTGTACAAGTAAGACATCTGTTTAAACTCCATGCTTTTGGTCTTTTCATGATTGTAGTATGCCAAATTATGAACACCATATGAAGCATAAAATTGCTCTGGCTCACCTTCTCTTGCAGGTAATTAAAACAAAAGATTAATTTAAATTACCATATTAAGCAAAATTTAGTAGCATATATTCAAGTGGTAGAAAGGGGTCTAATGACAATAATAATTTAGTGTATGGACAAAACAAATCTGTATGAAGTATATTGTCATATAGTGGCAATAAAATCAATCTAAGAAAATTATTACTAGGAATATTTACCCCAGTTAGTTTCTATTTTTTTTAGTATATTTTTATCTTCATTTCTAATGCAGCAAGCCCCAGTATTTTATCCAAATAATAGTATATTTGTTAAAGGTAAATAATTTTAATTTTGCCATTTCTTGATACAGAATAAAATATGGTAAACTGTCTTTCAAATTGTGAAATTCACTGATACTTCAACATTGTCTTAATTTTTTCAAGTGTAAAAGCAATTATACCAAGCTCATAGAGTCTTTGTGAGACTCCATAATAATATGTATAAAACATCTGGCATATAAAAAACCCTGATACATTACAGATATTAGTTTGCAGAGGCATTAGAGAACAGTGTTTAAGCACAGGGTCACCGATCTCATTAAACACCTAAATAGTGCCCCATGATATGTTTTTCTCTTGTAAGTTTGCTCTTCACCCTCTTGAAGTATTTCTTAATGTTTATTCTCATTTTTTAACATATACATTTATCTATTCTTTTTCAGATTATTTTCCCATTTAGATTGTTACATAACATTGAGCAGAGTTCCCTGTGTTATTCAGTAGGTCATTCTCAATTTTAAACATTGTCTTTCATTCTCAGATTTTGAGTTCAAAAGCACCACTCAAGTTCAGCATATGCTGGTGTCACTGTCACAATATTTTAAAATGACATTAAATGAGTTATCTCTCAAACTTTTACCATCAGTCTCTAAAATTGCCTGTATTCTCACTCCTTTCCCACTTCATTCCAGTAATACTGAAATATCTGTCCGTAATCTCTCTCAAGGCCGATATTTCTACTCCAGTTACGACTTGCTCTTTCTTCATTCTGATGACCCCTTAATGCTTGCATTTAAGATTTTCAAGTTCAGCTAACTTTGAAAGTAATTCTCTCTAAGCCATAGGGAAATGGAAGATTGTGATTATTATTTTTTTAAAGTCTTTGCAGATATAGTTAGTTAAGGATCTAAAGATAAAACTTCTTGGAGTTAGGTAGAACCTAAGTCCAATGTCTGGAATCTTAATAAGAGAAAGGAAAGGGAGATTTACAGAGAGATACAGAGGCAGAAGAATGCTATGTGAAGAAGGAGACAGACCGAGGAACATCTGAGGCCACCAGAAGCTGGAAAGATTCTTCCCTAGAGCTTTCGGAGATCTGTAAGAGATCATTTCTCTTGTTCTAATCTACCCATTTGTGGTAATTTGTTATGGCAACCCTAAGGAAACTAATATATCCATGATCTATCATAAACTCACTTTTGAAAAGAAAAAAAAAACAAGAAAAAAATTCTCTCAGATCTATTTTTCCTTTTTCCTTCTCATATTTCCTGTGGTAGGAAATGGGGAGGTAGGAACTAAGCATGGCTAGAAAAGAGTGCCATACTGGTCAGATTGGATGCATTCGAATTCAGAATCTACAAGATCAGATGAATCTTTAGCTGGCTCAGCAATTTACTCTATTTCTTTGATAGATAGCTGTAAAATCACTCTCACAGTCTCCAAGGAAATAATTCATATCACTTTTTCTCTTCCCAAATCTTTTATTACCTTTTCACCACTTCTCTTTGGCTCATGACTTTTCTTTATACTATGCTGAACAAACAGAAGCCATCTAAATTTTCCATCCATAAATCCAGTAGACTACTAGTCTGTGCTCCTATTCTTTTCTTCCATTTTTGTCATAAAATTTATGCTCCTATCAAAAATTAACCATTACAGTGTATTTTGAATGCCATACCCTTTTTTTTTTTTTTTTTTCTTTTTGCGGTATGCGGGCCTCTCACTGTTGTCGCCTCTCCCGTTGCGGAGCACAGGCTCCGGATGCGCAGGCCCAGCGGCCATGGCTCACGGGCCCAGCCGCTCCGCGGCATATGGGATCCTCCCAGACCGGGGCACGAACCCATATCCCCTGCATCGGCAGGCGGACTCTTAACCACTGCGCCACCAGGGAGGCCCGCCATACCCTTTTTATTTTCTCTAATTTTTAAAATTATTTTTTAAAATTTTTATATTTTAAAGTTACTTTCCATTATTACAGAATATTGGTTCTGTTCCCCCTGTTGTACAATACATCCTTGAGCCTATCTTACACCCATTAGTTTGTACATCCCATGCCTACACCTTTATATTGCCCCTCCCCCACTCCCTACTGGATATACCTTTTTGTTCTTGCAGGGACTTTTCCTCTTTGGTTAACTCACCATTGTATTGCTTCATCAGACTCTCTACTCCTATTGTATCATTATCCATTGATTGCAAATATGCTTTTGTCTCATTCATCATTCAAACAAAGCAAAATACAAATCACCCAGATTCTTATTCTCAATTTTTCTAGGTGCTTGTTATCAAATAACATAGCTAGAATGTTTCTCTTTTGAATAAGTGATGAAAATATATATTCCTGAGTTTAGTCCAATTATCTGATGTCCCTTCTCAGACATGTTTGAGTTACTCTTCTTTTTCTACTCAAATGTGAAATTTACTTGGGGATAACTTTACCTTTTTCTGTCTCAATTTTTTTCATAGCTAAATATATCCAAAAGTAAACACCTCACCCAAATTTCTCATATATTTACACTAGCAATTTATCTGTCACCTCCATTAGAAAATCTCATGATATCAAAACTAAATCTCAGAATACCTTCTGTGGAAAAATTTTTGTTTGATTTTCTCACTATGAAGTTCTAGGATTTCAGAGTATAACCAGCACAGAGTAGTCACTCAAAAGCATTTGTATAAAAAAGTGGTTTATACAATAACTATAGACAGTAAATTGAGATTATATATAGTAAATTCATTGGGCAGGTTTTAATAGTCATTAAAATGAGAATCAATAAAGTAATATAAAAACAAATATAGTTAAAGTATAGTCAAACGTAATGACCACTAAATATTTCTTAAATTTTGTTTATTATAGTTATCCTAATAACTGCCTCTCTGTCTAATTGATTTCTATCTAAATTGCTGCAAGTAGAGACATTAAATGATAGCACAGTGTAAAACATATTAAAATAACCAGATTGTGTTATATATACTGCTCTACATTTAGCACTGGCTCTTCCATGTGACAAGCATAACATAAAATAAATGTGATCAGAAGTATTTACTTTATCTCTAGTGAAAAACATTGTTTATCTTAAATGCATTGTTCTGATTGCTCCATTGTTATCAGTAATAATATTCTCAAAATAGACACTTTTTCCCATGTAAGTAAATATTGAAATTTTTTATTTGAAGCAGTTGGACCTAAAAAGTTCTGAAAGTTCAACAGATCAAGAAACAGAGTCAGCATTCCATTGGCTTCATCAGGTTTCAATTTCTTTTTATAATTCAAGACAGCTAATAGCTTTATGTTGTGTGTGAGAAAAGACCAAAAAGAAAAAAGAAAATCAGTTTTGCATGGTATTGCCAAAATCTTTCAGAACACCCATACATTAAGGACAGAAAGATGAATGTCTTTAGTTACAGAGGGACAAGACAAGCTAGATAAATAAAAAGAACATAGGATTGTTTATTTTTAGATACATATAAATCACATCTTAAGTGCTGCAAACTAATTTTTAAGTCTAACATAAAAACTTAGAGACCCTATTATAACATATTTGACCCCTAAAAATTGACTATGAGAAATAGTATTTTAGGCCCCAAATTTCCCATAAAAGGAGCATGCAATGCTCTTTTACTGAGTCCTAAAGGAGTACTGAATAAAGAGGGTGGCAGGAGCCGGGTAGAAGAATACTGATAGAAAAGGAACACAGTCTTCTCTAAGGCACAGTTACCCTGGGAAACCAAGAAGGGTGGTCATGGTATCAACTGCCTCCTGAGTGAGGACCACGTAAAATTACTATGACAATCCATTCCTAGACCTGACATGAGCTAAGTTTTCCACATGGTAATCTTAATCTTCCCCCCAAAAACAAAATATATTTCTGTAATAATGAATAGTTTGTTTATGTGTTTCTTAACATCTAGCCTTATTTCATAAAAGATGTTAGGTAGTTAAAGTACTCAGTTGTAAACAAAAGTAGAGCATGTAGAAAACACAAAACACCATCGTCCAAATGAGCATAAAACCACCCTGCTTAAATTCTTTAATCCATTCCATCCTGATAATACTCACCAACCTCCCCATGCTGAACTACAGTCATTAATTATCAATGTTCTTTTTTGTAGTTTTAAATGTAAATGGTTATCTTCTTAAATATTTGTAAAACTATAAACAAAGTGGCTTAAATACAGAGTATTAAAGTTATTCTTTGGCTCTTAGGGTAAATGGATTATGGACTCAGAACAGCTATCACAATGTAAGTCACAAATCCTGACTTTTGGCTGCCATTAAAATGTCCATTTGTGCTATTCATTTTAATTTCCCATATGGATAATGCATAGTAGGCTTTAGAAAATGAAAAGAACATTAATAATGGCAAGGAGTGTCTGAATTCTGCCAGACATCAAGAATCTTAATTATATCAGAACATTACATCATTAATGCTGAAAATATATATCTAGTACTTTGTTTAGAATTTATAATAAATTAGTCTCTATTAATTAGTTATTATTTAGAAAATGATATCTTCTCCAAACAGAGAACATAAACTGTGCACTTACATTGGCAAAATTGCTATCAAAATATTAAAGCAGTTCAATTCATTTAGTCAAATATTTAGTCTGAGTTTTCTATCATGGTGAATGAATGTGTGTATGTAAGTTTGTGTACATATGTATGAGCTTCAATATCATAGAGTCTGATATCAAACTGTTATCAAATAGATTTATGAGATGGTGTGACCCATAACTAGAATAATTTGTTACCCTGGTTTGATTTCCATATAGACATATTACAAGACTTATATTTTTATGTGGTTAGAGGTGGATCAAAATAATTTTTGCGTATAAACATAATCCTAATCATGTTAACTACTACAATGGAGTGAAGAAGTTATGGACAAGGGCCAAATTATAACCTCTGTTTGATTTAATATAATGAGTTTATAGTGACAAAGTATTTTAACACTGATATAACTCCAAAATAATTAAACTTGATAAGACATTTGTTTTACTACATTCTTCAGCATATTTCTAAACATATAGGTATAACAGCTAAAGTGCTATTAGTAATATTTAAATAGCTAATCACTACTGCAAAAGTGACAATGTGATACACTAAAATGTAATGGTTGTAAGTAAAGTTCACTTCCAAATCCATTTTGTGTCTTACTTTCTGTGGTTCGTTTTTATCTACACTCTTTCTCTTTGGTCTTAATATATTCCTCATGATCCTTCCTTGTATCTCTCTCTCCCTTAACTCTGGGTGTGTGTTTTACTTTCTTTATATCTTTATCTTATCACTTGATTATTTCCACAAAATTTTTATACCTTTCTCTTGCTCATTCTCTCTTAATACCAGTTGTTCTCAAATTTAATGTTACTAGCCATACATGTTTAATGAAAAAAAGTCTGTAGGTATACTGAGAATAATTAATCTTATGGATTTTGAAGAAGAAGTAATCTAGCACATTGTAGATTGTAGTGGATGGATAAGCTAGACTTTTCCCCTAATAACATTCTCTCCAATTACTTGCAAGTTATTAATTGAGACTAGTAGCAGATTATTCCAAAGATACTCAAACTCAACATATCAAAATTGGAACACCATACTTTTCCATTCCATTCTTTATTTCTTATCCATTTTGCTGGTATTATTGTATATCCAGGTACACATTTTAAGAGACTTAGGGCCATCTTTAACAACTTTCCTGGTTTACTAAATTTAATGGTTACCAAGATTTTAATATGTCTTTCTCTTTTCCATTTCAATGGCATTCCCTTAGCGGTACCCTCTTCATCACTAGACTAAATTATTACACTTACTTTTTCAATATTAATTCCCTTCAATATCTACTAGTTTTAAACTTAATCTTTATACCACACTATCATTCTAAGGTATAGATGTGCCTCACCCTCCCCAATAATAATAGTAATAGTAGATAGTCTTTGGTCTTAGTAGATAACAAGCTATTCTAAGTGTTCTACATGTGTTTGTATGATTTAATCATCCATGTGGTCCTACAAAGTAAGTGCTGTTACTAATGGGTGGGTCAAAAAGTACCTTCAGTTGTTTAAGTAAAAATAAAAGACACATTTTTCACCTTCACCAAGAACTTTATTGAACAATGTATTCACGTTTTTGTTCCACTACCTTCTGTCATTTCTCAGGCAACTTCATAATTCCATCTTCCCAAAACTTTTTATCTTTTTGAACAAAGAACTGTTCCAGGTGCTTTTCAAAGTCTTCAGGGAGTTGAAAATTTTTCCACTAAGAGAATCTTGTAAAGACTGAAATAAATGGAAATCTGAAGGTGCAATGTGTGATGAATATGGTGGATGAATCAGAACTTCCCAGCCAAGCTGTAACAGTTTTTGCTGGTCAGCAAAGAAACCTGCAGTCTTGTGTTATCCTGATGGAAGATTATGCGTTTTCCGAGCAGAAGCAAGAAGAATTACAACCCTGCAGCCTTCAGAATGAAAACAATAATCACAGAAAGATAGGCAAAAGGAAAAGGCAGAGGATTATGTCCCAGATGAAGGAACAAGATAAACTCCCAGAAAAACAACTAAATGAAGTGGAGATAGGCAACCTTCCAGTAAAAGAGTTCAGAATAATGATAGTGAAGATTATCCAGGACCTTGGAAAAAGAATGGAAGCAAGAATCAAGAAGATGCAAGCAATGTTTAACAAAGACCTAGAAGAATTAAAGAACAAACAGAGATGAACAATACAATAATGGAAATGAACAATAAACTAGAAGGAATCAATAGTGGAATAACTGAGGCAGAAGAATCGATAAGTGACCTGGAAGACAGAATGGTGGAATAAGTGCTGCAGAACAGAATAAAGAAAAAAGAATGAAAAGAAATGAAGACAGCCTAAGGGGCCTCTGGAACAACATTAAATGCGCCAACATTCTCATGATAGAGGTCCCAGAAGGAGAAGAGAGAGAGAAAGGATCCAGGAAAATATTTGAAGAGATTATAGTCGAAAATTTCCCTAACATGGGAAAGGAAATAGCCACCCAAGTCCAGGAAGCACAGAGAGTTTCAGGCAGGATAAACCCAAAGAGGAACATGCCAAGACACATAGTAATCAAATTGACAAAAATTAAAGACAAAGAAAAAAGATTAAAAGCAACAAGGGAAAACAACAAATAACATACAAGGGGACTCCCATAAGATTAAGAGCTGATTTCTCAGCAGAAGCTCTGCAAGTGAGAAGGGGTGGCATTACATACTTAAAGTGATGAAAGGGAAAACCCTACAACCAAGAATACTCTACCCAGCAAGGCTCTCATTCAGATTTGATGGAAAAATTAAAAGCTTTACAGACAAGCCAAAGCTAAGAGAATTCAGCACCATCAGACCAGTTTTGCAATGAATGCTAAAGCAACTCCTCTAGGCAGGAAAGAGACTAGCAACTTAAAACAACCTTGTACATATATAGACTGCTACATCAAAACCTCATGGGAACAGTAAACTCAAAAACTACAATAGATACACAAACAAAAAAGAAAAAAAAACAACCCAAACACAACAATAAAGATGGTCATCTAATCACAAGAGAAGAGAACAAAAGAGGAAGGAAGGGAAAAAACCTACAAAAACAAAGCCAAAACAATTAAGAAAATGGGATTAGGAACACACATATCAATAATTACCTTAAATGTAAATGGATTAAATATGCCAACCAAAAGACATAGACTGGCTGCAAAGATACAAAAACAAGACCCATATATATGCTGTCAACAAGAGACCCACCTCAGACCTAGGGACACATACAAGCTGAAAGTGAGGGCTTGGAAGAAGGTATTCCATGCAACTGATAACCAAAAGAAAGCTGGGGCAGCAATACTCATATTAGACAAAATGACTTAAAAATAAAGACTCTTATAAGACACAAATAAAGACACTATGTAACAATCAAGGGATCAATCCAAGAAGAAGATATAATAATTATAAACATATATGCACCCAACATAGGAGCACCTCAATATATAAGGCATATACTAACAGCCATTAAGGGGGAAATCAACAGTGACACAATAATTGTGGAGGACATTAACACCCCACTTTCATCAATGGACAGAAAATCAATAAAGAAACGCAGACCTTAAATGACACATTAGACTAGATGGACTTAATTCATATTTATAGAGCACTCCATCCAAAAGCAGAAAAATAAACATTTGCCTCAAGTGCTCATGGAACTTTCTCCAGGATTGACCACACCCTGGGCCACAAAGTGAGCCTTGGTAAATTTAAGAAAATTGAAATCATATCAAGCATCTTTTCCTACCACAATGCTCTGAGATTAGAAATAAACTTCAAGAAAAAAAAAACTATAAAAAACACAAACATGTGGAGGCTAAACAATATACTACTAAACAACTAATAGATCACTGAAGAAATCAAAGAGGAAATCAAAAAATACCTAGAGACAAATGAAAATGAAAGCACAATGATGCAAAACCTATGAGATGCAGCAAAAGCAGTTCTAAGAGGAAAGTGTAAAGTAATACAATCTTACATCAGGAAGCATCTCAAATAAACAATGTAAACTTACATCTAAAGCAACTAAAGAAAGAAGAACAAACAAAACCCAAAGTTAGTAGAAAGAAAGAAATCATAAAGATCAGAGCAGAAATAAATGAAATAGAGACAAAGAAGACAATAGCAAAGATCAATGAAACTAAAAGCTGATTATTTGAAAAGATAAACAAAATTGATAAAACTTTGGCTAGACTCATCAAGAAAAAAAAGAGAGAAGACTCATATCAAAATTAGAAATAAAAAAGGAGAAGTTACAACTGACACCACAGAAATACAAAGCATCATAAGAGACTTCTATATACAACTGTATGCCAATAAAATGGACAACTTGGAAGAAATGGACAAATTCTTAGAAAGGCAGAGTCTCCCAAGACTGAACCAGGAAAAATTGGAAAATATGAACAGTGCAATCACAAGCACTAAAATTGAAACTGTAATTTAAAAACTCCCAACAAACAAAGTCCACGACCTGATGGCTTCACAGGCAAATTCTATCAAACACTTAGAGAAGAGCTAACACCTATCCTTCTGAAACTGTTCCAAAAACTTTCAGAGGAAGGAAAACTCCCAAACTCGTTCTATGAGGTCACCATCACCCTGATAACAAAACCAGACAAAGATATCACTAAAAAAGAAAATTACAGGTCAATGTCACTTATGAATATAGATGGAAAACTCCTCAGCAAAATACTAGTAATTGGAATCCAACAAAACATTAGAAGATCATACACCATGATCAAGTGAGATTTATCCCAGGGATGCAAGGATTTTTCAATATCCACAAATAAATGAGTGTGATAAACCACATCAATAAATTGAAGAATAAAAACCATATGATCATCTCAATAAATGCAGAAAAACTTTTGACAAAACTCAATATGCATTTATGATGAAAACTCTCCAGAAAGTGGGCATAGAGGGAACCTACCTCAACATAATAAAGGATATATATGACAAACCTACAACTAGCATCATACTCAATAGTGAAAAGCTGAAAACATTTCCTCTAAGATCAGGAACAAGACAAGGAGGTCCACTCTCACCACTTTTATTCAACATAGTTTTGGAAGTCCTAGCTATGACAATCAGAGAAGAAAAAGAAATAAAAGGAATCCAAATTTGAAAATAAGAAGTTAAACTGTCACTGTTTGCAGAGGACATGACAGTATATATGGAAAATCCTGAAGGTGCAACCAGAAAACTACTAGAGTTCATCAATAAAGCTGGTAGAATTGCAGGCTACAAAATTAATACACAGAAATCTGTTACATTTCTATACACTAACAATGAAAGATCAGAAAGAGAAATTCAAGAAACTATCCTATTTACCACTGCATCAAAAAGAATAAAATACCTAGGAATGAACCTACCTGAGGTGACAAAATACCTGTACTCTGAAAACTACAAGACACTGATGAAAGAAATCGAAGAAGACACAAACAAATGGAAAGATATACCATGTTCTTAGATTGGAAGAATAAATATTGTCAAAATGACTCTACTACCCAAGGCAATCTATAGATTCAATGCAATCCCTATCAAATTACCAATGGCATTTTTCATGGAATTAGAGTAAAAAAATCTTACAATTTACATGGAGACACAAAAGACCCTGAATAGCCAAAGCAATCTTGAGAAAGAAAAGTGGAGCTAGAGGAATCAGGCTCCCTGACTTCAGACTATACTACAAAGTTATAGTCATCAAAATAGTATGGTACTGGCACAGAAATAAAACTATAGATCAATAGAACAGGATGGAAAGCCCAGAAAGAAACCTACACACCTATGGTCAATTAATCTACAACAAAGGAAGCAAGACTATATAATGCTGGAAAGATAGTTTCTTCAACAAATGGTGCTGGGAAAACTGGATAGCTACATGTAAAAAAAATGAAATTAGATCATTCTTTAACACCACACACAAAAGTAAACTCAGAATGGATTAAAGACCTAAATATGAGACTGGACACTATAAAACTCCTAGAGGAAAACATAGGCAGAACATTCTCTGACATAAATTGCAACAATATCTTTTCTGATCTGTCTCCCAGAGTAATGGAAATAAAAACAAAAGTAAACAAATGGGACCTAATTAAACTCAAAAGATTTGTACAGCAAAGGAAATCATAAACAAAACGAAAAGACCACCTACAGATTGGGAGAAAATACTTGCAAATGATGTGACAGACAAGGGATTAGTCTCCAAAATCTACAAACAATTCATGCAGCTTAATATCATCAAAACAAACAACTAAATCAAAAAGTGGGCAGAAGACCTAAATAGACATTTTTCCAAGAGAGACATACAGATGGCCAAGAGGCACATGAAAAGATGTTCAACATTGTTAATGATTAGAGAAATGAAAATCAAAACTACAATGAGGTATCACCTCACACGAGTCAAAATGGCTATCATCAAAAAATCCACAAACAATAAATGCTGGAGAGGGTGTGGAGAGAGGGGAACCCTCCTACACTATTGGTGGGAATCTAAATTGGTACAGTTACTATAGAGAACAGTATGGATGTTCCTTAACAAACTAAAAATAGAGCTACCATATGACCCTGCAATCCCATTCCTGGGCATATATCCAGAGAAAAACATGGTCCGAAAATGTACATGCACCCCAATGTTCATTGTAGTACTGTTTACAATAACCAAGACATGGAAGCAACTGAAATGTACATTGACAGAGGAATGGATAAAGAAGATGTGCTACATATATAACATGGAACATTTCTCAGCTGTAAAAATGAATGAAATAATATCATTTTCAGCAATAAAGATAGACCTAGAGATTGTCATACTGAGTGAAGTAAGTCAGACAGAGAAAGAGAAATATTGCATGATATCAGTTATATGTGGAAGTTAAAAAGAAATGATACAAATGAATGTATTTACAGAACAGAAGCAGACTCACAGACTTAGAGAACAAACTTATGGTTACTGGGGTAGGGGGGAAGAGTGGAGGGAAAGGATAGTTAGGGAGTTTGGGATTGACATGGACACAGTGCTATATTTTAAAAGGATAACCAACAAGGACCTACTGTATAGGACAGGGAACTCTGCTCAATGTTATGTGGCAGCCTGGATGGGAGGGGAGTATGGGGAAGATGGATGTATGTATATGTATGGCTGAGTCCTTTTGCTGTGTACCTGAAACTATCACAACATTGTTAATCAGATATACTCTAATATAAAATAAAAAGTTTTTAAAAAAAAGATTATGCATTTTCTGTTGACTCATTCTGGATGCTTTTAGTTGAATGCCACTTTCAGCTGGTCTAATTGGGAGCAGTACTTGTTGAAATTAATTGTTTGATTTTCCTCAAGGAGTTTATAATAGAGGACTCCCTTCCAACCCCACCATTTACACAATATCACCTTCTTTGGATGAAGACCGGCCTTTGGTGTAGTTGATGGTAGTTCATTTAGCTTGTCCCATGATCCCTTCTGTTCCACATTGTTTGACAGTATCCACTTTTCATCACCTGTCACAATTTGTTTTAAAAATGGAACATTTTCCTTACGTTTCAGTAGAGAATAGCATGTGGAAATATAGTCACGAGGTTTTTATCACTTTATTTATGTAGAACCCAAACATCAAAGCGATTCACATAACCAAGCTGGTGCAAATGATTTTCAAAAATTATTTTGGATATTTTGAGTATGCCAGCTATCTCCCATGTGGTATAATGTTGATTGTTCTCAATTATTGTTTCAATTTTATCGCTATCAACTTTAACTGGTCTACCTGACCATGGAGCATAGGCCAGCCAGAAATTTCCAGCATGAAACTCTACAAACCATTTTTGACACATTTAATGAGTCACAGCACCTTCTTCATATACTGCACATTTTTTTGTGTGTGTTTCAGTTGCGTTTTTACCTTTCTTGAAATAATAAATCATAATATTCTGAAAATGTTGCTTTTTTTCTTCCATCTTTAATATTAAAATGGCTGCACAAAAATTCACCAATTTTGATGTCTTTTTTAAAATGCATTGCTGATATGACAGCTCTCAGATACAATCTAACAAAATTGTATCGAATGAAGCTAAAGACAACTAAGTATTACTAGAGCCATCTTATGGAAAAAAAAGTACGAACATTTTGGCCCACTCAATATCATGTTATATGACAAATTGTCTGACATAAAAGAACTTTTAATTTAGACCAAAGAATATTTCCAATTTCTCCTTTTTATTATGGAAATACAATTGACATATAACTTTGTGTTGTTTTGGAACACTTGTATGTTGAAATATGATTACAACATAATCTAGCTAATGCCTTCATTACGTTACATAATTATTATTTCATTTTTATGGCAAGAGCATTTAAGAGCTAATCTCAGCAACTTTCCAGTATATTTTACAGTATTATTGGCTATAATCACCATACTGTATGTTAAATCCCCAGAAGTGACTCAGCTTTTAAAACAACTGTGTATGTTTTGACCAAAATCTCCCCAATTTTCCCACAGTCTCATCCCCTGTTAACCACTATTGTACTCCCTTTTTCTATGAATTTAGCTGTTTTAGATTCCACATATAAAAGATATCAAACAACGTTTGTCTTCTCTGTCTTATTATGCTTAGCATAATGTCCTCAAGTTTCATCTACATTGTCCACAATGGTAGGATTGATTTCTTTCTTTCTCATAGTTGAATAATATCATATATATATAGATAGATAGATAGATAGATAGATAGATAGATAGATATCTACATATCTATATATACACACACACACACACACACACACACACATTTTAACAATATTAATTCTTCTGTTCAATGAACATGAAATATCTTTCCATTTGTTTACATCTTCTTCAATTTCTTTCATCAAAATCTTCTGGTTTTATTGTATAGATCTTTCACTTCCTTGGTTAAATTTATTTCTAAGTATTTTGTTGTTTTTCATGCCATTGTAAATGGGATTTTTTTTCTTAATTTCACCTTCTGATTGTTTGTTTTTAGTGCATAGAAACACAATGAAGAGTAAAGAGATTGAATCAGTAATTAAAAACCTCCCAACAAAGAAATCCCAGGATCAGATGGCTTTATAAGTGAATTCTACCAAGCATTTAAAGAAGAATTAATGCCAATTCTTCTCAAATTGTTCCAAAATTTGAAAAGGAGGGGACACTCCCAAATTTATTTTATGAGGTCAACATTATCCTGACACAAAATCCTGATAGGGACATTACAAGAAAAGAAAACTAAAGACCAATATTCCTAATGAATATAAATGCAAAAATTCTCAACAAACTATTAGCAACCAAATTCAACAACATATTAAAAAGATCATACACCATGATCAGTTCAGATTTATTCCTGGGATTCAAGGATGGTTCAACATGAATAAATCAATAAATGTGATATGTCACTTTAATCATATGAAAGATAAAAATCATATTATCAAATAAATGCAGAAAAAGCATTTGACAAAATACAACATTCTTTCATGATAAAAACTTTCAGCAAATTGGTTATAAAAGGAACATACCTCAATGTTATACAGGCTGTATGTGACAAACCCACAACTAACACAATTAATGGTGAAATATTGAAGGCTTTTCCTCTAAGATCAGGAACAAGACAAGTGTGCCCACTCACAACACTATTTTTTATATATAAAATATTTATTTAAAATATGACAAGGATGTTGGTAGAAGACAGAAAATAAGAACCAAATAAGAACCAACTGTAAAGAAAGCAATCACTGATACATGCAATGGCATAGATGCATCTCAAAAACATTGACTTCAGTGAGAGAAGCCAGACACAACAGTCTACTGACTGTATAGTTTCACATACAGAGAATCTTAAAAATGGAAAAGTGTAGGGAAATAAATGTGGTTGTAGTTATCAGGGGCCTGGGCAAGGAAGGGTATTTCCTGCAAAGGGGGCACAGCCAAACTTTTTTGGACCATGGAAATCTTGATTGTAGTGTGGACTACACTACTGCATATATTCATCTAAATTAGTCAAGTTGTGCACTTAAAATCTGTGTATTTTATGTAAATTGCACTTTAATAAAGCTGATTAAAAAGGAACTAAGTAGAATATTTCAGGGTTATGTATTCATAACTTAATATATGTCTTCTTTTTGTATTTCATTAAAATATCAATTTTTTTTTTTTTTTTTTTTTTTGCGGTATGCGGGCCTCTCACTGTTGTGGCCTCTCCCATTGTGGAGCAGAGGCTCCAGATGAGCAGGCTCAGCTGCCATGGCTCATGGGCCCAGCCATTCCACTGCATGTGGGCTCTTCCCGGATCGGGACATGAACCCATGTCCCCTACATCGGCAGGTGGACTCTCAACCACTGTGCCACAAGGGAAGCCCTAAAATATCAAATTTAAGATTCTAACATAAGTCTAACTTTTATAATATGTTAGTAGAAATTTCTTCTTTTTGATCTTCCATTACCTACTGTTAACTTTCTTTTGTGCAAATATTGAATTTATGATGTTGGAATCATTTAGATGAACACATTTCTTTACTTTCTCTACCTTGAACTGACACCACATTAGTTTTTGTATTGCTTCTTTTTTTTGTTTTTTTTTAACCTCTCTGAGCCTCAGTTTATTCTTTTTTTATCACAGCACTTTATTTATTTATTTATTTATTTGTGTCTGTGTTTGTTTGTTTGTTTGTTTTAACATCTTTATTGGAGTATAATTGCTTTACAATGGTGTGTTAGTTTCTGCTGTATAACAAAGACTCACACCACTCTTGTTCAACATAGACTGAAAGTCCTAGCTAGAGCAATCAGGCAATATAAAAAATAAAAAATAAAAATAAAAGTCATCCAAATCAGAATGGAAGAAGTAAAATTGTCTCTATATGATCTTATATATAGAAAATCATAAACACTCAACAAATCAACAAATTCAATTAAATTACATAATATAATATCATCATCCAGTTATTCTTAAATGTTCAACTTATCATACAGCTAGCACTTAATAAGCTCATGTGCAGATGATAATCATTTTGAATATATGCTGATGACAATCCAGATATCTATGAAATAGTTTTCTTGCACAATAATTTGCAACTTATTTTTATCTACAAAAGTTCTTTATAACTCCTACTCTAGTAAGGGGTTACCATAGATTCAGAAGAAGTCAAATAATACTTGCAGCTGGTAAATTTTATTATAATAAACCCAATTTTTGTAAGATGAAAGTTACCATTACATTAACATCAGAAGTTTTTTAAACTATTGTTTCACTGATTGTTTCACCATTTTTTTTTTACTCATATAGTCAGCTGATTCTGGTGACATTACTGCATCAAATAATATATTTCTGAAATTTTGTTCTTTCATACTTATGTTCACAAATTTTGACATATCTTCATCTATGTGGATTTATGCACTAATAATTTTCTTTGCATTCTTTGGTCAAATGACTATTTTAAATATAAATATGCATCAGTATCATAAATAGTAAAGCAGTATAATATTTACTCTAAAAATGTTTGTGTGTGTGTCTATGTGTGTGTGTATACATATGAAATTGATGGTGGAATAGCATGTTTTAAACAAATCTTACACTAACAGTGATACATTCTGGACAGAATTAAAAAAAAACACTGAAGGTACTAAAACATGACAAAATTCATGTAGATGCTATAGGGGATTTGACCCATGACATAAGACCCACATTGGGTAAGATGAAGTTCCTTATGAGGTTACTTTTTTGCCTATCTAGAGCTGGGTGGTTAGAATTTTAAAGTGGGCTGAAGCTTGAACAGAGGTTTCTCTAAAGAAGGTATACAAATCAACAACAAGTACATAAAAAGATGTTGAATATCACTAATGATCAGAGACATGCAAATAAAAACCACAATGAGACATTACCTCACACTTGTCAGTATGGCTATTATCAAAAAAAAAAAAAACTCAAAAGACAACAAGTGTTGGTGTGGATGTGAAAAAATTGAAACCCTTGCCCACTGCTGGTGGAAATCCAAAATGATACAGACACTGTGGCAAACAATATATTTTTTTAAGAAATTAAAAATATAACTATTATATGACCCAGCCAGCTCACTTCTGGATATTATCCAAAAGAACTGGAATCAGAATTTTGAAAACATATTACCACTACTATGTTTATTTAAGCACTATTCACAATAGCCAAGCTATGGAAACAACTTAAATATCCATCAACAGAGGAACAGGTACAGAAACTGTGATATATAAATACAATAGAATATTATTCAGCCTTTTTTTTTTTTTTTTTGGTGGTATGTGGGCCTCTCACTGTTGTGGCCTCTCCAGGTGTGGAGCACAGGCTCCGGATGCACAGGCTAAGCAGCCATGGCTCAAGGGCACAGCCACTCCACGGCATGTGGGATCTTCCCAGACCAGGGTATGAACCCGCGTCCCTTACATCGGCAGGCAGACTCTCAACCACTGTGCCATCAGGGAAGCCCTCAGGCTTTTTTTTTTTACAGTTTATTGGAGTATAATTGCTTTACAGTATTGTTTAGTTTCTGCTGTATAACAAAGTGAATCAGCTATACATATACATATATCCCCATAACCCCTCCCTCTTGCATCTTCCTCTAACCCTCCCTATCCCACCCTTATGGTTGTCACAAAGAACCTGTGCTATGCAGCTGTTTCCCACTAGCAGGCTTTTAAAGGTAGGAAGTTCTACAATATGCAACAACATGGATGAATCTTGAGGATATTATGTAAGTGAAATAAGCCAGTCACAGAAAGATAAATACCTATATGAACATTCTAAATTTGTCAAATTTATAAAATCAAAGAATGTAATAGTGGTTGCCAGGAGTTGAGTGAAGGGAGAAATGTGGATTTACTGATCAACAGGCATAAAGTTATGCTTAAGCAAAATGACTAAGTTCTAGAGATCTGTACGACATTGTATCTCTAGTCAACAATAATATATTGTACACTTAACTTTTTCTTAAGAGGGTCGATCTCATGTTAAGTGTCCTTACAATAATAAAATCCAATTAGAAAATTAGAATGGATTAAAAGAAATGCCATCCCTCAATATGCAGGTTATTACTGAAGAGACATAAGTTAAAAGCAACCGGGGTAAAAGGTATACCATGCAAATACAAAGATTGAAGTAGTGATATTAGTATCAGACTATGTGAACTAAGGATAAGAGGTATTATCAGAGACAAAACAGGACATTTCATAGTGATCAATTGGTTAATTTACTAGAATTAGCAACTAAATGTGTAATCACCTAATCAAAATACAGGTTTGATGTTTGGAGAGGCAAATACATAAATAGAAGAGAAGAAAGTGTCCAGATAGAGAAATACAGCTATACAGATAATACAGGCATCAGGGAAATTCTATGGGAAAAAATATATTTCCAACATATGATGTAGGAACAACTGAATACATATGTGGGAAACATGAATATGGTCTCCTATCTCAAACCATGTAAAAATTAATTGTAGATTGATCAGAGATGTAAATATAAAAGCTACAGCTATAAAGCCTCTAGAAGAAAACGTAAGGAGATTTGTTTGAGTACTTGAAATATACAAAGATATCTTAGAATATTAAAGCACTAAAATTTAAAAAAAATCATTGCTAAAGAGAACTTTCAAAAATTTTTAAAAATCTATTCATAAAAAAACATTGTTAAGAAATGAAAAGGCAGGTAAGCATCTTCAAGAGAATGAAAGGACAAGCCACAGACCTGGAGAAATTATTTAGCAAAGATACATCTAATAAAAGACTGTTATCCAAAATATACCAGAAAAAAAACACTTAAAAATCAACAGTAAGGAAACAAACATCCAGATAAAAAAATGGGCCAAAGATCTTAACAAACACCTCATCACAGAAAATATATGGATGACAAATAAGCATATGAAAAGACACTCCACATCCTATATCATCAGGGAAACACAAATTAAAACAACTAATTAAAACCACTACACATCTATTAGAATGGCCAAAATTCAGAACACTGACAACACCAAATGCTGACAAGGATGTAGAGCACCAGAAACTCTCATTCATTGCTGGTAGGAATACAAAATGGCACAGCCGTTTTTGGAAGACAGTTAACAATTCCTCACAAAAGTAAACATAATCTTACCATAGGATTCAGCAATTACACTTCTTTTCATTTACACAAAGGAGTTGAAAACATGTCCACCAAAAAGCCCACACCCAGATGGTAGTAGCAGATTTATTCATAATTAACCAAAACTTAAAAGCAACCAAGATGTCTTTCAGTAGGTGAATGGATAAATAAATGATGATCCATCCAGAAAATGAAATATTATTCAATGTTAAAAATAAATAAGTTAGGGGCTTCCCTGGTGGTGTAGTGGTTGAGATCCCGCCTGCCAATGCAGGGGACACGGGTTCGTGCCCCGGTCCAGGAAGAGCCCACATGCCACAGAGTGGCTGGGCCCATGAGCCATGACCACTGAGCCTGCGTGTCCAGAGCCTGTGCTCTGCAATGGGGGAGGCCACAACAGTGAGAGGCCCGCATACCACACAAAAAAAATAATAATAATAAAAATAAATGAGTTATCAAACCATGAAAAGACAGAATCTTAAATGCATATTACTAGGCAAAAGAAGTCAGTCTGAAGAGGCTACATACTGTATGATTCCAAATATGTTGACATGTGGAAAAGGCAAAACTATGGAGACAATAAAAAGATCAGGGATTGCCAGGGATTAGGGGGAAGAATAAGGGGGAGGAAGGGATGAACAAGAGTATTTTGAGAGCAGTGAAACTATTCTGTATGATACTTCAATGGTGGATACATGTCATTATACATTTGTCCAAACCTATAGAATTTACAAAAGTGAGCTCTAATGTAAACTATGGAATTGGGTGATTACAACATATTAATGTGGGTTCATCAATGATAACAAATGTCCCATTCTTGGGGGGGATGTTGATAATGGGGAAGATTATGCATGTATGAAGGCAGGGAGTCTATGAGAAATCTCTGTACCTTCCTATCAATTTTCCTGTGAATCTAAAATCACTCTAAAAAGGAAAGTTTTTTTTTAAAGGTAAGCAACAGAATTAGAGAAAATATTTACAATATAATATATAGAACAATGATTTATATCAAGAATTTATATGCAAAATATTGATTCTGAAATCTATAACAGAAAGAAAAACATGTACACCACAATTGGCAAAGCCTTGAATAGACATGTGTTGAATAGACATCATCAATAAACACATGAAAAGATGTCCAACATCATTAGTTATCAGTGATATGCAGAAAAAACTACAATGAGATATAATTTCATTACTACCATAAAGAAAGAAAATAGATAATCATTGAATACTGGCAAATCTGTAGAACAAATGAAATTCTTCTAAATTGTTAGTAGGGATTTGCCTGGTACAACCAGTCTGGACAGATTTTGCCAGATTTTTTATAAAATAAAACAAACATCTACCTTATAAACCAAGAAATTTATTTCCCCAAAGAAATGAAATTCCACAAAAAGATTTACACAAGCGTATTTATCTAACTTACACCATAATAACAAAAACTGTAAATAACCCAATTGTTTATCAACTGGAAAATGCATTTTAAAAATTGCAATGTAAGTGTGTGTTAGAATTCATATTCGTCTATGATTTTTCAAAAATGATACAAGCCAACTATACCAACAATATAACTCTTTCAAAGTTATGCAAGTAACATGACTATGTTAAGATAGCATGTTAAATGAAGGAAGCCAGACACAAATGAATCTGTATTGTTTAATTCTTTTTATATGTGAAGATCAGAAATATGCAAAACTAATTTCCAAGGATAGGAAGTAGAACAGTGGTTACCTGGAAGGGGGCTAATACTGGGGATTGAGTAGAAAGCAGCAGGAAGAAACTTGCTGGGATGATGAAACTATTCTATAAGTTGATAAAGTGTTGATATACATTTATACAAACTCCACAAATAATTGTACTCTTAAGATCTGTACATTTTACTCTCTGTGAATTTTACCTCAGATAATTAATAATATAGAAGTGTGCATATATATAAATATTTATTTATTTATTTTACATTTATATTTATATAACTATCTCTGTATACACATAGAAGTGTATATGTACATATATGTAATATATATACACATATAATACATATAAATGACATATTATACAAAGATCTTCTAGATGTAAATATAGATATATGTATATATAAATACTGTCAAAGGGCCCTCCATTACCATTGTTCTTCATATATTTGTGTGTATGTGTATATATGTGGATGTGTATGGTAATCAAGTAGACTATGAGTATGATGATGACCAAGCCGTTTATCTATATTTGATAATGATGATACTACCAGACCACAAACCTCATATATAGGCCTGGTGACAAGGTCTACACATCTCTGGACATTTTGGACTTGGAGCTGCAGAGACTGAATGGGACTTTGGGTTCTATTCCTTGGAGGAAGGTACGTATGTTCTATGTGCAAGAGGAAGATTTAAAAAGTTACTGATTGACAGAATATAAGGTTTCGACAGAGCTAATAATCTATGTCACCAAATATCTTTCCCTTTTCCCCTATCCTCCTTGTATACCATTAAACAATAGTTCTCAGCTTTTTTTTTTTTTTAAGTTAGTTGGGATCAGGTGGCTGAGACCAGTACAGTGGAATATGGATGCAAGTAAGTGAGGCATCATTTTTATGCCACACTTTAACATCTCCCTGTGATGCTTTATACTTCTTTGCTTATCTTGTTGGATGTAGATGATCTAGCATAGATTCCAATGCCCAAGAAATGGCAAAGTCATACAATGGAGGAACTGTGAGTCCCTGAATAATAGGGTGAAGCAGTTATTCCAGCAATTCCCATGATCTACAAAGGGCTACCATGTGAGCAAGAAGAAACCATTTATTATGCATTTTGTAAGTTTATATGCTAATAACTATGAAAAAATGTGAGGAATTTTATATTTCATTTTTATTTTCACCTTTTGTTAGGATTCATAGTTATGTTCCTTGTAGAAGATAGATTTCCTTGCTAGAAACTTCCTAACCTTTCAGGCATGAGAGAAGGAACATTATGATAAAAGCTCTATACATACATATATATAGTTGAGTATATGTATAGTTTACATCTATAAACTCTGTATAATTATACAAAGATGCATATAGTCATCTATATAGCCTTGTGGTCTGTTCTTCTTTAAAACAAATATCAACTATTTTTTCATTTATTTATTTCTCATAGATAATCAATACTATCATATTTTTCATAGACAATAAAGACCTTACATAAAAATCAATACTCCCTTTAAAAACCAAAGAAATGTTTGATTTAAATTGTACAACAAATGGAGAGTCTATCAAAGTGAAATTTCCATAGACAACTGTGTCAGTGACTATGTACTATTTAGTCTTATGTTTTTTCTCAGATTTAAATATACAAATTCTCACCAATTCCCCATACTCCAATCTATTTCTATTATTTAAAAAACTTATCAAAAACTGGTTTTACTAGCATCATACATTGATGAATTTACAGAAATAATAGTGTTATCTCTATAGGAGCTCCCAAGAAGAATGTCAAATCCAAAGAAATTAGACTAGGAATGCTACTTTGTGTCAGATAATTTTTTAATCAGAAAAGACTCCAGAATGCAGCAACCTGCTTTGCCAGTCAAGTGGAGATGTGTTCCCAGGTAATATATAGTAGCTAAATTGGGGAGAAGCATCCACAGATTTGTGTCAGTGCCATTCTATGACTATGGTCAGCTGTGCAGTTAAGGAATTTCACACCATAAGATAAATAGCTGTACAGGTGTTACTTTGATCATGAAAAAAAATATTTTGCAGTGTGGGAAAGGTCTTAGGAAAAATAGATCTTGTACCAGAGGTTTGATAAAGGGGGCAGGGTAGCAGCTTTAGCTTATCCAGTCAAGAAGCTCTAGTTCTTCTGAGATGCATATCAATACATTTTCATGAAAACTGCAGGGAAAATTCACACACCTACTTTTGTCATCATGGTAAGTAATGAAACGTGTTAGTAACCAAAACATCCGTGAACCTGAAGATAAAAAGAACACAAAATGTCAAAATTGACATTTTAATTATTTTTATATCATTATTATAAACCATGTTGTTAGAAATATATTGACCAAATTGGTTGATTCTCCTTCTAACATTTATTAAAGGCCAGCATTGGAAGTGTTTAAGAAGATTAGAGAAGAAAAACATTTACATACAAATCTATGTACAAGAGTTTGTATCTTCTGTTGCTATGACTACAGCCAGTGCGATTCACTCTGTAGTTGATTCTGACAGAGTTTATGTCCATAAAGTCTACATTCCACTAAAAGTAGGAATAAGCCAGTTCATTTAGACATTGATCTCCAACAAAAATGCATAAACGAAGCTCTAGATTAAAAGTAAATACAATATTGAAACAAGAGGGGAGTACTTTCCATTGATCCATTTCAAAAGTGCTGGATTAATTTTAGGAAAATAATGAAGAAAACATAAGCATAGACTTTTATCAAAGTAGTTGCAGCTATGGGGTACACTCAGCATGGACAGCTAGAGACAATTATTTTGAGAAGTGAAAAGACATCAGATAGTTAAAGAAAACAAAAAGAAAAGACTTTCAAACTGATGTTTTTATTTCTCCTAAATCCATTATTTTTGTGAGAGCCATGACCTTTGTTTTTGGCCTCCACTTCCACATTGCCTATAGCAATTTTTTAAACAGAGGAGTTGAAAGAAAATCCAAATTAAATGCTATGCTGAAAAAGAAGAGGTAAAAACATAAAATTCGATTTTAAAAAGATGTATTTTTTTTTCCTGAGTAATCTATGCTTGAACATCACTATCTAAATAAACCATAGAATATGTTAAAAATCAGGGTACTTGGTTGTAATACTCTATTCCTCCTAATCCACCTCTAAATCAGAAAAATTCTAATTATTTTTTTGCACATTTTGAACTAAAGAAGATTACCTCTGGAGCATGTATTCTTAAGAAAATAGGCTATGTAAACAAATAAAAATATAAAACATGGTAAAATAATATTTTGACATTGTGGCTTATATAAATATTTTAATTGAGGAGGAAATTATATTGGGGCACATGATTTAGCACAGTGTCATAAACCAGGTTTAAATCAGTTTCCAAACATTTCCCTAAATTTGATATTAAAACCAGAATATACTAGAAACTTCATCACCCTATATGTCACCTTGGCAAATTAAAGTGGAAAAATGGGTCACTTACTCACATAAATGTGGCCCAGAAGGCTATTTTAATGAGAAAAATGTTAGATCTTTGGTCTGTGTTATCCAAGGAACTGCCAACTTCAATCAATCTCATTCAAGAATGGCACCATTTCCTGTTTGTCTAAGGACAAGCTCTAAGTGATATGATCTGACTGGGACTGGCTGCTCTTTGGCTCAAAACTGCTAAAGAGTTAGAAATTTTTCACACAATTCCAAAAAATTCAATATGAGGTATACGGCATAACTGCATAATATGGAAGATAAGGATTAAATGACTCACACACATACCTGAAAGCTCTAGATGATCTTCCTTCTATCCTTTGATGGCCATCAGCGGCCTAAATTGAGTATAGAAATAATAGTGAAAATTATATGCAGTAAAGCTCAAATGAAACATGGCACACACAATATTTAGTACTGTTTCTCTTTCCTTTTTTTCCCTCCTGCTTCTCCTCCTCCTCCTCTTTCTAATTTTAGTACAAGTGAAGCTTATTCTTAGAAAGAATAGATGGTTTAGATTTAGGAAATATGTTAATAAGATGAACAAATCTAAGTTAAAGGAAATCATCGTGATTATTTCAATATATTTTAAAATATATTAGACAACACCAAAGAAGATGTGGTACATATGTACAATGGAATATTACTCAGTCATAAAAAGGAACGAAACTGGGTCATTTGTAGAGATGTGGATGGACCTGGAGACTGTCATACAGAGTGAAGTAAATCAGAAAAAAAAATATTGTATATTAATGCATATATGTGGAATCTAGAAAATGGTACAGATGAACTGGTTTGCAAGGTAGAAATAAAGACAGATGTACAGAACAAACATATGGACATCAAGGGGGGGAAAGCAGGGTTGGGTTTTTGTGGGATGAATTGGGAGATTGGGATTGACATATATACGCTGATATGTATAAAATAGATAACTAATAAGAACCTGCTGTATAAAAATAAAATAAAATAAAATTCAAAATAATTGTAAATAAATAAATACATTAGGCAAAATTCCTCATCCATTCTCTCATTAAAAAATAATGTAAATCTGAAGTAGGGAAAAAAGCCTTGTTCAGTGTAATGCAACATAAGATATTCATAGCAACATATAATTTTAGATGAAGTAGATAAATGCTGGTGACATTCCTAGTGTGCACAATATATTTTACACCTTACAAATTCATGATTTCAAAGTCAGATGTTTGGCTAGTAAATGAGTCCTTAATAGGCAACTCTTTTCTGGAAATCACTATTTCCAGTCTAAAGTATTCTTCCTGAGATTCCTTCTACTAAATATTTCCTACTCACAGGAAGCAGATGACACTGCTTATTTCTTTATAAAGGAAATACAAGCTCTTACATGACAAGTCTCTCCAGTTCTCTTTCAATCTGCCTGTGATCCCATAATCACATTTTACTACCTATGTGTAATCTCACATCTGCATTCTTTCCAGGAATCTTGTTCCCTCCATGACCTTTTCTTCTTTTTGTTGTAAACCAATCACTCTTTACTCTCTCCTCCCCCTGTCCAAGCCTAAGTGTGCTATCACTCACTCCCCTTCTCTTTACACTAATCCTCTCACCAATGTAACTCCCTCTTTTCATTTATAGTCAAGCTGCCCAAAAGATAATCTGATATTTAATTATCATATTTTCCCACTATTTTAAGACACTTAAATCTGATTTGTAGGTTTATAACTGAGAGAGCTTCTACCACTGTTAGCAATCACTTGGTAATGCCAAAATTAATTAGATATTTTAATTCAAGAAACTGACCAATCAATTTTCCTTGGCCTCTTGGATATTACTTGTTTGTTCTGTTTCAATTGCTTCTGTCTGATGAAGTGCTCAACATCTAAATTTTAGTGTTCTATTTCTGGGAGGGGGGTAAAAATGTCAGAGTAAACAGTTTCCTAACTCTCAGATATTAAGCTAGTCCAGGCTCTTCTGAGAAATAATGCTAAAACTATTTCAAGCTACCTGAGCCCTTCTCAAGTACAACAATATGCCAGGACCCCCCAGTTAGGAACATACAAGTATAAACTGTCCCTGCTGAAACCCATTTATTCTTATTGTTTGAATGACACTCTATAGCTGTGAAACCAATAATCATTCTCTCCTTCCTGACACCAGATATACATATTGAATTCCCTACTCTCCATCTCTCTATGAATTCCAATGGGCACCTCAAAATCAGTATGAACTATAATTTTTTTTGTAGATTTTGAAAACCTATTTTCAACCTTTTTTTTCCCATTAATATCTCTGAAAAATATCATCTGACTCTGTTCTGTGTAAAAAGAGAAAAACACTGTGTTTATTTTTCTTTTCCTCTTTGTTGTGATCATGCAGGTTTGGAAGTGGTTTCCATATATATAAATAAGAAATTAAATCATATAGATTCTTGTTTACAACTGTATTTTTGTTCACAAAATCACAGTATCTTTCATTTAGCATTGTAAAGGAGATTATTGAGTTCTGCCTGATTTTTTTTTAAACTGTAGCTGGTATCTTATGTCCTTTTATTCTTGTTTCTACTCATTAACTCATATGTATTTTTGCATAATGGGGTGCTTGATGTTTGATTATTTGTAACATGTTTACCCAAATGCTTAAATTTTTAATTCCTTCAATTGAAAATTTGACTCATTTGATGTGTATATCTGTTTTTATTTACTTTGCTTGAACGTAGTTACACTTTGTGTTGTGAAAACATATTTTTAACCCAATAAAGTATTTTTAATTATGTCTTTGACATTTATTTCTTTTGTAAGTTTTGTTTCTTCTTTAAATCAAGCTTATTTTAATTTACTCTTTCTCCCATATGTATTCTCTCTTGTTATTTTCATCATTTTAGTCCAGGTTCTCTGCATTGTAGCAGTCTGTCTTGATTTATTCTTCACATCAGTATTCGATTTCCTCTTTTGCTTCTGCTTTCTACTCCCCTAATGTGATGTTAACTCTGCCACCGAATTTTTAGTTAACTTTCAGTCTTTTATTTAGTTCAACCAGTTACCTTTTCATCTAACACTCTGTCTTTGAAATGCATTCTGTTTTGCATTTGTTTTTCATTTGCTTTCTATCTCAGTAATCACTTATCTCCTTATAGCAACTCTTTGTTACAGGCACCCTGCATGTCTTTATGCTTTTTACTGACTATATCAGAAAGTTTTATAAAATTGTATTTTGCAGCTTATAAAATATTATTTTTACAAATATGTTTTGCCTCTAAGTTGTTAGCACAGTAAAAACTTCATTTTGTTTTTCTCTTCTGCAGTATTTTTCTTCAATGTCATCTTATTTTTTAATCTCTTTAATCATCCTGATATGATAAAAATTTCATTTAGTTGGTTTTGTCTTAAACAGTCTTTATTTTTAAAACTAATGTCATTACTTTCTTTTTAAATAAATTAGATGTCCTTTATAGACTACACTGTAATTTAGGTAAATCTTGTTCTTTGTTTTCATAAGTATTTTAGTAAAATGCTGGGAAATATTGTATCAAGGATGCTAGTTAAACATGTTTTTTTTTTTTTTTTTTTTTCTTTTTGCGGTATGCGGGCCTCTCACTGTTGTGGCCTCTCCCGTTGCGGAGCACAGGCTCCGGATGCGCAGGCCCAGCGGCCATGGCTCACGGGCCCAGCCGCTCCGCGGCATATGGGACCCTCCCAGACCGGGGCACGAACCCGTATCCCCTGCATCGGCAGGCGGACTCTCAACCACTGCGCCACCAGGGAGGCCCTAAACATGTTTTTATAAGTATTTGATGATAAAACGAATAAAAGTATCTCAATGCCATATATGAAACAGTTTATAAGTTTTGGAAAATCCCATTAGCTTTAAAATGAAAACAAAAGCAGATATTAATTCAATAAATGTCATTTCATGTTTTTGGTGAGATATTCTTGTTTTCCCTTTAATAGCTTTTTCGTACATTTTGATAATGTTGGGGTGAAGAGGAAAGTGGCCTTTTAATATAACCAGAGATCACCACCTTTCTCAATAAAATTAAAAATGTCTGCTTAATTTTAAAATACCATGCAATTAAAGATGCCTAACTGACAGACAATTCATGTAAGAATATTTTAAATGTCTAAATTTGCTTAGGTATGTCTTCAATATAACTTGTGTATGAAGTTATTGCCTTTTAAATATCTCTGTATGAAAGAACCAATAAATTTTAAACTGTAACATTTGTAGAACTTGATAGTTTGGTATAGCAGCTTGCCACCTCCTTTCCATAATTCTTTAAGCTAAAAAGATTCCCACTAAATTAATGTTAAAATGGTAGCAGTCTTTAGCATGTCATAGTGTTTTGTGTTTTCTTTTCATTGGTACAATGGAATAATTGTATTCAATATAAATAATAAATCTGTCCTATGTGTTTTCAAATGTTTGCCATGCATTCAGTTTTGATTTTTCAATACTACTTTTAGTTGCACCATTATCCAAGCTTGACTAAATATAATTTCCTTTGACACTAAAGCTACAGGTAAGGTGTTGGTAATATAATTGTAATGCTAATACTTACACTACATGTATTGCTGTATTATAGTCAGTAATAAAACATGTTGAAGTGTTGTGAAAATTCTTCATGCCTGCATTATGTTATGATCTTTGATAACCTTTATTTTTAGATGAAAGTACTTTACAATACTGTATCAACTATAATGAGCAGCAATAAACAAGCTGCTTTGCCAAGGGCAAATATAATTCCAAGCAATAAAATTGGATCTATAGCACTGTATCTTATATTCTTCATTTGAGATTCATTAACTATTATGGAGATCAATCTCTTTGACACAGTACATTTCTAACCACATTTATGCCACAGTATGTACTCATTAGTGTGTTTGAACTCCATAGCTAAAATGACAGGGTTTCCCCCTTGTTTTCTGATATTATACATAATTTGAAAAGCAAGCCTTGAACATTCTGACAAACACATTATTTAGGATACATTTTTTCTCTCTGTATATACACATACATTTATGTGCATCCTGTACATTTTGTGAATACATTATTCATATGACAAAAATAACTTTGCTTATAAAACATTTTAAAATTTAAGTAAAACCTATGCTTTTAATAAACTATCCTTAAGTAGTAGTGTTCAGCAACATTAATATATTTTTATTCCCAAATGCCTAACTATAAATTAAATTATACAAATGTGTGTAGATAGATATAGATAGATTAGATAGATAGTTAATAGATAGATAGTTAGATAGATATAAAATGAATTACTGCATTTATTACCTAAAGGTTTTCCTACTGACAGCTTCCTAGAAAGGTCATTTATTAAAATTTATAAGGTTTCTTATAAGTACCATCACCCAGTTATGATCTTTACAGCTCCAACATTATTTTCTTGACACAACGTGTCACAATATATTAATTTTAAAGTACCAAGGAAGAATAAGATATCACCACGGATAAGATGATATCAATGAAAAAATATATATCAGGCAATTAAAACCATCAAACCCTATAGATTCTATTAGAGTTTTACACGCCTGCTTTTTATAAAAATATTGAATACATAAACCAGAATTGTTCAAGTGTTTTTCCAGCCCTTCATTTCACTGGGATGAGGTTAACATCTAACACTTCCTTGGAAGAAAGGGAATGGTAATTTTGAGGAAGAGTAGGTAGTCACATGTGGCTTGAATAGATGTGACCAGTGAGAAGTAGTGTGGAGGGGTAGAGGATGCTGGTAAGGAGATAATTAAGTCAGCTGTTGCATGATTTTGCAAACTGACTTTTAATTGAAGTGGAAGGTGAGAAAGAATACCTAGGTTTAAATAATATAAAAAGAGAAAAAATCATCAAAGGATTTATATTTCAGAGTTATGTTTATTGGGCAAGAAGCAAGAAGTTTAGACCTAAATTTAGTCCTAGATACGTGACATAAGCTGCATTAATATATCAAGTTAAAAACCCCCAGTCTTGGGCTTCCCTGGTGGCACAGTGGTGGAGAGTCTGCCTGCCGATGCAGGGGACGCGGGTTCGTGCCCCGGTCCAGGAAGATCTCACATGCCACGGAGTGGCTGGGCCCGTGAGCCATGGCTCCTGAGCCTGTGCATCCAGAGCCTGTGCTCCGCAGTGGGAGAGACCACAACAGTGAGAGGCCAGTGTACCACAAAAACAAAACAAAACAAAAAACAACCCTCAGTCTTATTCTTTTAGTATTCAATATGGATTGAGAATACCTGACTGACGTGCCTTGAATAATTGCTATGGGATTTAAATGACTGGGATGTACAATTAATACAGTTATGCTGGGTAGGCAATGAAGCTCCAATCTGGCAAAAGGGACTCAGTACATTTATAGAAACAAATACATAACATCCTGCATGATCTGGATCCTAGTAGATCCTGGGTAGCTCTTTGAAGAGTAACAATAGCATCTGATCAAGACAGTAGAGTTCCATTAGTCCCTCAGGGGTCCCAAATTTGATGAGTGTAATGCTGGATCTAGAGTAAAGAAACAGAATACATGATTAGAAATTTCAGCAGGAAGAAGAAAGGAAAAGCGCTTAAGTGTACAAATATTGGTATGCCATGGATTTGTCTTGCACTTACAGAATATTCTTTTGGACTGAACACCTTAGTAGGTTTTTTCAATACCAAATCATGAAATGTAAGAAATATGGCATGTCAAACTGCTGTGTAAAGTTAATACAACTTTTTAAGTAAATTTTCCTCTGAATTCTACAGTGTTTTATCTACTTTTCTATTTGCCCTTTTAGTTTTATATTGTTATTTTTCCCTTAGTAAATGCCATAACAATTACACAGGATTGTACACACTTTGAAGACAGGAGCCATCTCTAACTCCTCTTTGTATTTTTCAGATGAATAATGCTTTACCTGATTTGCTTAGAGAAGATGTGGAGCCATCAAAAGTTGACCAGGTCAGATAAATGGTGGAATAGAAGTTTCCTACCACCTCCTTCCCAAAGAACACTGATTTTGACAATCACCCACTGACTAGAGTGACTTTGTGGCAGTCCAAGAATTCAACAGAGAAGTTCAGGCACAACCTTGGAGAAGAAAAAGAGTCTGAAATTTGACACATTGAAGAGAGTAAGAGAAACAAGTTCACTCTACTCTAGTCATGTATCCCCCAAGTTAGCACAGCTTATTGCCAAGAGATCTCAGCCCACTAGTTCTCCAAACAGAAGAAAGAGAGAGCACATAGGTGAGTACCAGTTTTCCCCAGCTGTGGGGGATGCTACCAAAGAGGCTTATTTCTTTCTCACCCCATCTAGAATATTGAGGTGCACTATAGACTTGGGGGACAAGAAGAAGCTGACAGAACAGGAGCTAAGGCTCTCATGGGTCATAAAAGGGACTCAGATGCTTCTAACGACTCTCTGGACTCCACCAGAAAGCCTGGGCACAAGCCACTCGGAATACCTTGCCTGTGGATTAGCAACAACTGGCCATGGGAACCCCCAGTGCTCCATGTGCTTTACACAGAATATTCCATTCCATGGAAAGATATTCTGTGCTCTTGGATTAGAAGAATTAATATTGTTAAAATGTCCTTACTACCTAAAGCAATCTACAGATTTAATGTAGTCTCTACCAAAATTCCAATGGCAACTTTTTTTTTTTTTTTTTTGCGGTATGCGGGCCTCTCACTGTTGTGGTCTCTCCTGTTGCAGAGCACAGGCTCCAGATGTGCAGGCTCAGCGGACATAGCTCACAGGCCCAGCCACTCCATGGCATGTGAGATCTTCCCGGACCAGGGCACGAACCTGTGTCCCCTGCATCGGCAGGCGACTCTCAACCACTGTGCCACCAGGGAAGCCCCCAATGGCATTTTTTTAATAGAAATAAAGAAACAATCATAAAATTTCTATAGAAACACACACACATGCATAAAAACCCCAAGTCGCCAAAGCAATCCTGAAAAAGAAGAACAATGAAAAAGCTGGAGGCATCACACTTCCCAATTTAAAACTATATTATGAAACTATAGGAATCCAGTAGTATGATATTGACATTAAAGCAGATATACATGTGTCTATATGACCAATGAAACACAATATGTGACCAATGGAATACAGTAGAGAACTCAAATATAACCTCAGGCATATATGGTCAACTAATCTTTGACAAGGGTACCAATAACACAAAATGAGGAAAAGATAGTATCTTCAGTAAAAGATGTTAAGAAAACTGAATATCCACTACCATGCAAAATAATTAAACTGGGGTCCTAACTTAAAATACTCTCAAAAATTACCAAGAAATTAAAGATTTAGGGCTTCCCTGGTGGTGCAGTGGTTGAGAGCCCACCTGCCGATGCAGGGGACACAGGTTTGTGCCCCAGTCCGGGCAGATCCCACATGCCGCGGAGCGGCTAGTTCCGTAAGCCATGGCCGCTGAGGCTGCACGTCCAGAGCCTGTGCTCTGCAACAGGAGAGGCCACAACAGTAAGAGGCCTGCGTTCCGCAAAAAAAAAAAAAAAAAAAAGAATTTAAAGACTTAAATGTAAGACCTTTAGCCATAAAACTCCTAGAAGAAAACATAGGGAAAATACTTCTTGACCATGGTCTTGGCAATTTTTTTTGGATATGAAACAAAAACACAGGCAACAAAAGCAAAACATGAGCAAGTGAGGCTACATCAAACTAAAAAGCTCTACAAAACAAACATCCTGAATAGACATTTTACTAAAGAAGACATACTAATGTCCAATAGGTACCTGAAAAGATTCTCAAAATCTCTAATCATCAGGGAAATGCCAATCAAAACCATGATATCACCTCACACCTGTTAGGACAGCTTTTATTTAAAAAGACAAAGAATAATAATTGTTGGTGAGACTATGGAGTAAAGGAAACTGTTGTACACTATTGGTGGGAAGGTAAGTTGGTTCAGCCATTATAGAAAACAGAATGGATGTTACTCAAAAAAACACAAATAGAATTACCATACGGTCCAGCAATCTCACTTCTGAGTATATATCTGAAGGAAATGAAATCAGCATCTTGAAAAGATATCTGCATTCTCATGTTCTTTGCAGAATTATTCACAATAGCCATCTGAATAAATGGAAAAGAAGTGCTCATGTATGAACCTAGAGTACATTATGCTAAGTGAAATAATTCAGACAGAGAAACATAAATACTGTATGATCTCACTTATAAGTGGAATATTCAAAAAAAGAAAAAGATGTCAAACTCATAGAATCAGAAAATAGAATGATGATTACCTGTGTTTCGGGGCTGGGAAAGACAGAGAGATGCTGGTCTAAGAATACAAGCCTTCAGATATTAGATGAATAAGTTCTGGTGATCAAATATGCAGACTGCTGACTATAGTTAATAATACTGTGGTGTGTACTTGAAATCAGTGAAAAGAGTAAACATTAAGCATCTCACCCTATACATAGATGAAAAGGAATTATGTGACATGATGAATTTATTAGTTAACATGATTGTGGTAATAATTTCTCAAAGTATATATATGTCAAACCATGATGTTGTACTCTTTATATATAATCATATATAATCTATATAATCTACCACACCTCAATAAAACTGAAAAAAAACTGGTAAAAGTAGTTGACTATATTAATGAAGGGTGAATATGCATTTTTATTCCAGTTTTATTGAAATAAAATTGACATTATAATATACAACTATGATTTTATAAGCTTAAGATATATTGCATAATGATTTGACTTACATACATCATGCAATGATTTGCACAATTGTTTAGTGAACATTCATTATCTAATATAGATACAAAATAAGTGAACAAGAGAAAAATACTTTTTTTTTCCCTTCTGATGAGAACTCTTAGGGTTTATTTACTCTCTTAACAACTTTCATACAGAAAGTTGATTAATTACATTAATCATGCTCTACATTACATCCCTAGTATTTATTTATCTTATAACTGGAAGTTTGTACTTTGTTTTGTTTTGTTTTGTTTTGTTTGAGATATGCAGGCCTCTCACTGCTGTGGCCTCTCCCATTGCAGAACACATGCTCTGGACGTGCAGGCTCAGTGGCCATGGCTCATGGGCCCAGCCGCTCCACGGCATGTGGGATCTTCCCGGACTGGGGCACGAATCCGTGTCCCTTGCATCGGCAGGTGGACTCTCAACCACTGCACCACCAGGGAAGCCTGGAAGTTTGTACATTTTGACTGGCTTTATCCAATTTCCCCTCCACCAATCCCCCACCTCTGTTAATCAAAAATCTTAACTCCTTTTCTATGAGTTTGTTTGTTTGTGAATGATAATTGAACTACCACACTATGTTATTTCCTGGTGCACAACATAGTGATTCATTATTTCTATATATTACAAAATGACCATCATCATAAGTCTAGCTACGATCTGTCGCCATACAAATATTACATAAAGATATTACATTATTATTGACTATATTCCTCATGCAGTATGTTTCATCACCATGACTTATTTATTTTGTAACTGGAAGTTTGTACCTCTTACTTTCCCTCACCTATTTCACTCCCTTATCCCCTCCCCTCTAGCAGATACCTATTTGTTCTCTGTATCTATGACTCTCTTTCTGTTTGGTAGTCTTTGTTCATTTGTTTTGTTTCTTAGATTTGTTCAGCTTCGTTGATTTCAACTACTTTGTCTTCAAATTTGCTGATCCATTCCTCTGTATTATCTAATTTACTGCTGATTCCTTCTAGTGTATTTTTTATTTGTCATTTTATTTTTCTGCTCTGTTTGGCTCTTCTTTATATTTTCTAATTCTCATTGTGTTTATCCATTCTTCTCCCAAGTTCATTGAGCATCTTTTTGTTCATTATCTAGAACTCTTCATATAATAAATTGCTTATCTCCACTTTGTTTAGTTCTCTTGGGGTTTTATATTATTCCTTTCCTTGGAACATATTTCTTTGTAATCTCATTTTACTTAATTCTCTGTGTTTATTTGTATGTATTAGGTAGGATACATATGTTTTCTGATCTTGCAGAAGTGACCTTATGTAGGAGATGTCCTAGAGGGCCCAGCAGTATACTTCCCTCTGATAACCAGAGCTATATGATCTGGGGATGCCCTCTATGTGGGCTGAGTGTGCCCTTCTGTTGTGTTGAGGACAACCACTGTGGACATGCTCTTAAGCAGGGCTGGTCTCTGGCCCACTGGCTTGACAGACCCTGACTTATGTAAGACTGCCAGCTACAGGTGGGCAGGGATAGATCCTGAGGACATGCTATGAGGCCCCTGAGTCTTGAGTCCTGAGATTGGTGCCTTCCCTTTGGTGAGTGTGGCTTTGTCCTAGGGTAGTTGATTATAGAACCTGGGGATCCTGGGCCTGTTACTTGCCTATTGGTGATTGATGTTTGGTCTTAGGGTGATGGGCTGCAGGGACTGAGGTTCTCAGTGTTGGTTCCTGCCTGTTATATTCCTGGCTAAGGACTTGTGTGTTCCACGTCTGATGCCAGCCTGCTGGTATGTAATGCCAGGTCCCAGGGTAGCTTGCTGGGGGGACTGAGGGAGTATAGGGCTGGTGCCAGCCCTCCAGTGGTGTCTGGGTGCTGGAGTTAATAGGCTAGAGTAAGGAGTCCAAAATTGTTTTTTTGAGCACCAGTGTCCTCATGGTAGAGTGAGCTCGCCAAAATGGCTGCTGACAGCATCTATGTCCCCATGGAGAGTCCCAGTTGCCTCTTGCCTTTCATCTCTCTAGGAGGCTCTCCAGGCTCAGAAGTGAGTCTGACCCAGGCTCCTTTCAAATTACTGCTTCTGTGCTGCCTCTCGTAGCATGTGAGGTTTTGCATGTGCCCTTAAAGAGCAGAGTATCTGTTTCCCACAGCCCTTCACCTCTTTTAAACGCAGACTCTGCTAACCTTCAAAACCAGACGTTTTAGGGGCTTGTCTTCCTGGTGCAGAGCCCCTGAGCTGCAGAACCTGATGTGGAGCTCAGACTCCTCATTCCTTGGGGAGAACCTCTGGATTTGTGAGTAACCTTCCATTTGTTAGTCTCATAGCCAAGGGTGTGGGTCTTGACAATACCACATCTCCACCCCTCCTACATATCTCTCTGTGGTTCCTTCTTTACATGTTTAGTTGAGGAAAACCTTTTCTGCTAGTCTTCAGGTCATTCTCATTGATTGTTGCTCTTTAAATAGTTGTAATTTTGGTATGCCCATGTGGGACATAAACTCAGTGCCTTCCTACTCCACAGTCTTGGCCACTCATCTGAATATGCATTTTTAATCCATCATTGACACTGAATCAGAAACTTATATTTCCTTTACTACAACTATATTTTCTTAATTCTAAGAAGTACTGATTCTGATCTCTCAATTTAATAACAGCTTTTCACATAAAAAATACTACATTTAAGTGCATATTGAGGTCACAGTACTACAGTGTAACAAGGAGTATCTTTGGGGAATTATATTTTACCTTATCATCCTTCTGTTTTTTTTTTTTTTATTTCAGAAGGTCATAATATTTTTATTATAAGAATAGATTAAAATGTTGACATCTCAACTGTGTAGAAATTATGTTTCATAACAAGCATGGTTTGATACACAAAATGAACAACTGTGATGCATTCTTTGGGAACATGGGTATAATATATCTCTGCACCTCTGCAGGTAGGTACATATATATTCTTCTGATATTAATTCCTTTAAAGTTCAGTTCATTCCAACAGTTTAATCTGTGTTTTGAAAATTTTGAGTTCTAAGAATGGAGTGTAATCTGTAGGTAAGTGTACTATAGCTCTCTCTTATAACTCAGTTTGGGAATTACA
Source organism: Mesoplodon densirostris (assembly GCF_025265405.1). Lineage (NCBI taxonomy): Eukaryota > Metazoa > Chordata > Mammalia > Artiodactyla > Ziphiidae > Mesoplodon > Mesoplodon densirostris. Next base: position 27,955,257 of record NC_082677.1, on the reverse strand, counting down.
GAAAATGATCTTTGGGAACAATAAGTTATTTATGAGGGAGAAAGAGTATCTATCTATGAAGCAACCTACAACTCAAGAAAAGAAAACTGAACCTAATTAAAGATAAAACAGGAAAAAAACACAAAATTATTGGTTCTCCCAAAACTTTATGATGAAGTGGAGAGTTTGCATTCCAAGCTATTAACAAACAAGACTGAAGTTTAATTCTGAGAATACAGAGCAGAGATGTCACAGTCAAGTCAAGAAAAACGTCCTATTCAAGAATGTTGTAGAGAGTGAGAAATGCTGTAGACAAAGTTCAATGCTATTAAAAAATCTGGACAAAAAGGAGAGAGTAGGATTGGTATTTGCTGATCAATGAAAATTTCTGGTAAAATAAGACTTTGCTTCTTTCAGACCCCAGACAAAAGAAACATAGATAATATGTAAATTGTTTTCTGTTAATATAGACCAGAACCCAGGATTCAGTTTTGAAGGGTGATCAACTACAATAAGTGACAACTTCTGCCCTACCCCCTGTCACTAAATATTGGTAATAATTTAGGAAACTTGACCTTGACATCTACAGACAATTCAGGTATAGAATAAATGCCAGCAAACCATATCTCTATTTTAGTTCTGCTTGGAAAATGTCTAGGAATAGATAGACATCTGATTATGTGATCATGAAGGGTAACTAAGGTGGTCACTCACTCCTCATTAGGGACAGGAGACCTCTAAGTTGTCATGAGTAAGCATTTCACCATTAGAAGGAGTGTCTGAAATAGAATAGAAATGATTCATTAGTTCCATGTAAAAAAATGTATCTTTACTTTATAATTCTGCTTATTCACACAGAGAAAGCCATGGCACTGTTTAATAAGTTCCAAAATCTTGGCTCAAAAATGATGAAGACAGAGGAACAAGCTTGGAGAACAAAAAACATAATATCAGAAGAAAAGGTGAGAAAGTAATAACTTGTAAATATATAACACATAATAAGTACTATAAATACTTCTGATTGGACAAAGTAAAAATTATGGCTAAAACAAATATAATCTCAGCACCAAACCTTTGAAATAGCAAGTTATTTCTTGGAATTAGAGCAGTATTTTACAATTAGGTAATTCTCTGCAGGTACAAAATGATTTTAGGTAATCTTATTTTATTTGACCCTTCCTCTGATTCTTTTTTTTTTTTTCTTTTCAGTACACGGGCCTCTCACTGCTGTTGCCTCTCCAATTGTGGAGCACAGGCTTTGGACGCACAGTCTCAGCGACCATGGCTCACAGGCCCAGCCACTCCATGGCATGTGGGATCTTCCTGGACCGGGGCACAAACCCATGTCCCCTGCATTGGCAGGTGGACTCTCAACCACTGTGCCACCAGGGAAGTGCCTTTCCTCTGATTCTTTGAAACAGATGATAGCTTGATGATATTATTCTGAAAATAATAAAACTGAATATCAGAGAGTGTTACTGAATTTGTCCTGAGTGTATGACCCTGAAACAAGATCCATTGATTTAAAACCCAGAGCTTAACTCCTGCAAAAACCTGCCTATTAACAATATGTCCATATGGAGTTGGAATTGAAATGGGCTGAGAAATCATTACAGTTGGAAAAAAATGGAACCCAGGGAAATTAAGCAATTTTCCAAATTTATATATCAAATATTGTCAGACCTCAGATTAGGACTTAATGGAATTCTACTTCCAGAGTAGCTTTAGGGCAAATAAAATAAAATGTTGCTTTATAAGTTAGTAAGAAAATTAGAATTCATTTAATTAAAAATATCTATCTATCTATCTATCTATCTTGTTCATGAATGACCAAGTCAGTAAATGTAATAAAAGATATAGGAAGTATCTTATCTTAGTAGCATCCTATTGGTTTAAAATTGATCTCTAAAAGACCAAATGTTTCATGTAAAATATGCATTCTGTATCTGTTAGACAGTACTTTGTTGGATAGGCTAGCATGTAGCATTTATTGAATTAAATAAATGGGATGAATTCAGATAAAGTGTATTAGTTGGATATAAAGTGTAATTGAAATATTAAATTACACATGTATGTCAAAATTTCAAAAATAAATAATGAAATCCTGCTTTGTTAAGAAGTTTTACAATGGACTAATAAGCACATACAAGAGATATCCAGAAATACAGGAAACCAAACCATAATTTGCTTACAAAATCTCTGGTGAGTATTCTTGTCAGTAGGAGCACCTATCATGTACAAAGTCATGATACTGTTTCCATTAGGTTAAATGCACCAATTAGTATTTTCTTTCAAAATGACCTACAGAGACATATAATCAGAAAGCAGAAAGTTTAGCAAGCTGGAGGTTTACAAGATTGTGTTAAATGACGAGTGTTTTTTTTTTTTTTCTGTCCCTCCTAAATGTTCAGCTTCCTGCCATTTTTCCTTTGTTTTGTTTTTGCCTTTCTGAGAAATGTAACATCTTATAAGTTCTGTTGAGGGGTAACTTGCATCCCAGTCCTGATGTTTTATACCAGTATACTAGAGAGACCTTTATTAAACAAATATTTCTGCCTTCTGTTTCATGCTTTCTCCCTGGAGGTGGAGGTTGAGAGTGGCAGGACAAACTTCCTGAATGGTGACTTTGGAAGGGGAAGCTGCTCCAGGGCAGCCTGGTCCCTCATTCTTTCTCTTTCCCTTAAGAGTTTGCTGACCACAGAGAGCATGGAATTTAATCCTGAATCTCAATAGTATGGTGTCATCTCTTACACAGAAAAAGCCAGAGTCTCAATACCAACTTCATCAATGAGAAAAGTAGGATCTTTGTCTTCAGCAGCTTTAATTACTTGTCAGTTATCTCAATTGGATGAGCACTCATATAGAAAAGCAGCATGACATTTATTGGGCTCTTTAAACACACATTTGTTTCATTGATGTGTGTATCTCAGGGATAGACAAGGAAGGTAAAGATATATGGAACAAAATATAAATTGAAAGGCTGAGGTTTCTCATGTGGCTAAGGCCTTGGACTTGAGTATGTTATACAGGAGCTTTGAACTTGATAGTTAATAAGGGTTTAAAGTGGGTCATGTGACTAAGTTTGCCTTATGTGAGTGGCTCATTTACTACTGCTATTTAGGCAAATGTCTATAAGCCTTAGATTACATATGATATTGACCTTGTCTGTTCACTGCAGCTTATGTCACCTTGGTTTATTGGAATTACTGGAATTCATAGAAGAGAGGGATATACATGCAGGTCCTACTGCAAAGTTGCAGGATTTAACAAAGATGTGAGGCCATTTGTGCCTCAAGAAAATGTGCAGAGGACCCCTTGGCCATGTCATATTTTTTGGTTAAATAAGGTGCTTCAGCAGATGCTAGCTCACTTAGCTTTGGAAAGCAAAACCTGAACATCTACCATAGATGGTTATGGTCACATTATTGGAGATTTAAGATACAACTTGTAACTTTACAAGGTTGATTTTGCAGAACCAGGCATAAACATTACTAATTGAGTGATTCCAGTGAGTTACTTTAGCAGTCAGTAGGTTGGGAAGATCTTAAAATATAGTGGCAGCTGAAGCCAGGGGAAATGGTTTTCAATACACATGTCTTTTAGACATTACAGTATGAAACAATATTTCTATCTTCAAATATCTGGGCACATGTGTTTCATGAGTGTGACAGAGTGTGCTCAAGTTGGCTCTGCATTTGTTTACAGAGTAAAATAACTGCCTTAGAAGGTGGATTTCTTAGGTATAATACATGACATAGCAAAAGGTGTGGTTACAATCAGAACTACCTTTAAACCCAGGGAATATGTAATTCTACTTATAGACCCTTCATAAGCTACACACAAGCATATTCAGATCCTCAGAATATCCTGCCCAAATGGTCCTGTACTTACCTTCAAGGACTGTGCAGAGCCTTTCTCTAAATCCCCCTTCCTGAAAGTCCAAGGTAACAGGTACACATATCCTTAAATCTGAGACATAATCCAGTGATAAATGTTAACTGGTGTTGGAATAAAAGGCAGGTTTTTAGACGGACAGAGGAAAGTTCCAAGGTCAGAATCTGACTTGGTCTATAGATCGTGTTTTGGTTTACATTGCTTGAGTTCTGAGAATTCTAAATTTGGGATGACTTTTAGCCTCAGTTTCCTTTGAAGAACATAAAATATGATGCTGTTAGGGTACAACTTGAGGTGGGACATGGAAGGGCACACTGTCAGAGAAATTTGCTTAGCTCAGACTTGTGAGATGAGGAGAAACCTTAGGGAAATGGTATGTAGGATTGTTCTTGTACTCTTCTCCTGGGCTCTGTGAATATTAGGAATGGGTCTGAAAATAACCCTCATTTGGCCTAACACTATAAATGCCTACATAGAAGAGTGTCTCAGTGTTACATGAATAGATAAAGCACGTATTCAATACATTGAACAAGTGACAGAAACCAACTAGAAAGTATGAAGTTTAGAATGTTGCAATGGACTGAATGTTTGTATGCTCCCCAAATCCTAACCCTAAGGTGATAGTATTAGGAGGTGAGGCCTTTGAGAGGTAATTAGAACACAGGGTGGAGCCCTCATGAATGGGATTCTTGCCTTTATAACACAGACCCCAGAGAGCTCTCTCACCATCTTTTCTCATCATATGAAAATACAAGAAGACTTGCAACCCAGGAACCCCATAAAGACTCAGCAGAACTGACCATGCTGACACCCTGGTCTTAATCTTCCAGCCTCCAAAACTGTATAAAATGAATTTCTATTTATAAGCCACCTAATGGCACTATTTATTTAAGTAGCCAAACTAAGACAGAAAGACTGAATAAGAAAAAAAAAATTAAACTGTCACCTCAAATAAATTTGTTTTAACAGGGTGTTGCAATTGTCCGTGTCTCAAATGCACTCTCAGAGAGAAAGCAGTAGTTATAGGTGCATGTCTCCTCAGATATGGTAAGTGCAAAATGCCAAAATTAGCATCTTGCTGAGTTTTTTCCAAAGCTTTAGGGGGCTTTAGTGTACAGGTTATTGATTCTGAGCGACAGGCATATGTTCAATAGCATCCTGACAAGACAGAAGCCAAGAATATTTTCACAATTTATATCTTACACACTCACATACCACTGAATTACTGACATTCTAGGCAACACCAAATACTGGGTTCTAGAAACATATTTTTTCTTCAAATATTTGCAATAGAGGTTTGGAATTAGATTGTTTTCTAAATGCTTTGGGTGTTCAGTCTAATGTTGTGGTAATTTTGAATGTCCTTTTTAATTATTTTTACTCATAAAAAGTGAGGCAAACCCAAAATATCTAATTGATTGAATAAAACTCCTTATGCTCCAAATGAGCTAACAGACTACACCCATTCCAAATGCTAGCCCTACCCAGGCATTAAGTACCCCTCCACTGGTTATGAGCAGAATAACCAATTTGGAAGAATGGATCTTGAACTCTGCTTTGTTGCAGCTGGTTTCAGATTTTACATCCAAACAAATATTTTACTTTTTTAACCTTACTTTTCCTGGAGAAGTTATTAATGGGATAAAAATTATATTAGATATTTGGAATGTTTTGTGTTATGTCTACATGTTGCCATTGAATCTTATTTCTTACACTTCAATGATTATATACTAGACATAATTTAGTTTGGAGAATAAAATAGGCAATTAATTTCAAATTTGCATACAAAACAACCTGAGAATTTGTAACAGGGAAGAGCAAAATCTGATGCCATGCTGGATCTGTTTCTTTTACTTTAACCTTTGTTCTTGTTATTATAATCATACATAATGGGATGAATTGGGAGATTGGGATTGACATATATACACTAATATGTATAAAATACATAACTAATAAGAACCTGCTGTATAGCACAGGGAACTCCACTCCACTGTACAGTAGAAACTATAGTTGTTTTACATTGTAAAACAACTATACCCTAATTTAAAAAAAAAATAAAGAAAAACAATAACCTCTTAAATAATTTAAAATCCAAAAAATAATAATAGTCATACATAATAGCCTACCTCAGAGAACTCTGCCACTCTGTCTGAATGCTACAAAAGTGACTTTGTTCAGCTCAAAGGAAGACAATCTGACCCTGCCCACCAGTGAATGGCTGCAGAAAAGAAGATATTAACACATCCCCTCCCCGATGCTGGCCAAACCAGGAGATATTTTGCAAGACTAATGGACTTTTTACTTTACTTCATCGCCTTTGCCTCTTCTCTGTTCTATAAAAGAAACTGGCATTCAGATCTCTATAAGATGGTACTCTGAGTCATTATTTTGCCATCTGTTTGGACACCTGACTTTCCGAATAAAGTCATTATTCCTTGCCTCAATACCTTGTCTCCCAATTATTGGCCTGTCTTGAGGTGGGCAGATTGAGTTTGGATTTGGTAAAAAATTTACTAATGCATTGTTCTTTTCAACATCTTCTGGCATCAAAATATATCTACTAATGCCCAGGATTTCCAGGAACAACCAAGTGAAAAGGGGTTGATATTGGAGACTGACATGTGAAGGTGGAATGAGGCCTGTCTTGATAGAATTTTGACCTTCAAAAAGATGAGTGATAGCATTGATTGACCACAACCTCAACATTTAAGCCTGATGTATTAAAAAAAAATCAATTTGACTAATGACACAAGCCATTTCGACTGAAAAAAAAATACAGAGTGTGAGAGTTATGAGTTAAGTTTTATGAGGACTATAGCCCAGGAGACAGAATTTCAGATAGCTCTGAGAAACTGCTCTGAAGAGATGGGGGGAAGGTCAGTATATATGTCAGTTTGGTGAAGGAGGGTGCATGAAATCAAGAACACACTTTTGCAGAAGGTTGCTGCTAGTCATGAGGAACAGATGTCTCCATTAATGATTTTAGTGCTTTTCTAGATATGAGATGCAAGAACTGGGCTTACAAAGTGTCTTGAAAACATCTGTCTGAAGACCTGTTCTTGCCAGTGTTTCCTAGAGCACAGAGCACCTCATTCCTGATTTCTACTCTGAACTCCTTTCAAGGTGTGTTGAAGGTCAGCGGCTGGAAGGGTTTGTGACCTAATCCTTGCAGGGGCAGATGGCAAGAGCCAATTTGTAGTTGGCAGCCACATGTGCCAATATTATATTTATTGGTAATAAAGGTGATATTTAACTCAAATCTGAGGTACTCCTGTCTTTATTTATCAGTTTGTTGGAAAGGGCCACTGGTTGAAAAGGCAGAAAAGGAAGTATGCAAGTTACAACATTATCTTTGTTGGTATTTTTATTAAACGTATTAAAATTTTATTTCAAACTAAATTTAAATTTTTATAAAATTTTTATTAATAAAATAACTAATTCCCAGATCCATTCATTCACTTCACCAAGGTTTAACATTTTGCCACATTTGTGTTGTTATCTTCTTGGTCTTGTTGACTGAAAAAAATGCACAATGTAAGCATTGAGAATTATGTTTTATTTTGTGTACTTTTTGAAGATTTCAAGCCAGGGAAGGTGTCTCTCAGAATAGTTCAGAGGGACTGCTTGGAAAAGGTAAGAAAGGAACCAGGATATATAGGAATTTTGCAACAAAGATCAGGTAGTCAGAATAACAAAATATTACCATTAATTAAACGAAACCAGATATCACAATTTAATGAATTTAACATTTTTCTATGTATGGGAAGATGTAAGAGTATAGGCTCATTGAAATCATCCCTTTGATATGTGCCTCAGCTATCTAGGGCCAGTATCCTTTGCTTTCTCATCCTGAGTCCCCTCAGGGTGCACTGCTGGGGGCGGCTGTAGTGGCTGATGGCTTGATTGCTGCAACATCCTTTGCTTACTGATATGGCAGGTGGCATTCTTAGTTCATAGTCTCTTGGTCTCTCTCTCTGCATACATCTGTATTATAAAATATATGACAGGGTGGAGACATTCAATGTGTAGGAGGAGTGAGACGTGGAGATCACCTTCCTCCACACAAATACATCAAAAATACATCTACATGTGGAACAACTCCTACAGAACACCTACTGAATACTGGCAGAAGACCTCAACTTCCCAAAATGCAAGAAAATCCCCACGTACCTGGCAGTGTGGCTGACAGGGTCTTTGTGCTCCAGACTTGTGTCAGGCCTGAGCCTCTGAGGTGGGAAAGATGAGTTCAGGAGACTGGACCACCACAGACTTCCCAGCCCTTCCCAGTGAGAGTTCTCCTAAAGATCTCTGTCTCAAAACAAAGACCCAGCACCACCTAACAACCAGAAAGCTCCAGGACTGGACATACCATGGTAAACAATAGGCAAGATAGGAACACAATCTGACCCATTAGCAGAGAGGCTGCCTAAAATCATACTAAGTTCAGAGCCACCCAAAACACACAACCGGACATGGTCCTGCCCAGCAGAAAAACAAGATCTGCCCCACCCACCAGAAAACAGGCACCAGTCCCCTCCATCAGGAGGCTGACACAACCCACTGAACAAACTTTACTCACTGGGGGAAGACAAAAAAAAAAAAAAAAAAAAACAGTGGGAACTATGAATCAGCAGCCTGCAAAAAGGAGACCCAAAACACAGTATGTTAAGCAAAATGAGAAGACAGAGAACTATGGAGCAGATGAAGGAGTAAGGTAAAAACCCACCAGACCAAAGAAATGAATAGGAAATGAGCAGTCTATGGAAAAGGAATTCAGAGTAAGATAGTAAAGATGATCCAAAATCTTGGAAATAGAATGGAGAAAATACAAAAATGTTTAACAAGTACCTAGAAGAACAAAAGAGCAAACAAACAAAGATGAACAACACAAAAATGAAATTAAAATTTCTCTAGAAGGAATCAATAGCAGAATAACTGAGGTAGAAGAACGGATAAGTGAGCTGGAAGATAAAATAGTGGAAATAACAACCACAGAGCAGAATAAAGAAAAAAGAATGAAAACAATTGAGGACAGTCTAGAGACCACTGGGACAACATTAAATGGACAGCATTCGAATTATAGGGGTCCCAGAAGAAGAAGAGAAAAAGAAAAGATCTGAGAAAATATTTGAAGAGACTATAGATGAAAACTTCCCTAACATGGGAAAGGAAATAATCAGTAAAGTCCAGGAAGCACAGAGATTCTCATACAGTGTAAATCCAAGGAGAAACATGTTAAAACACATATTAATCAAGCTATCAAAGTTTAAACACAAAGAAAAATATATTAAAAGCAACAAGGGAAAAACAAAAAAAGACAATACAAGGGAATCCCCATTAGGTTAAAGCTGACCTTTCAGCAGAAACCCTGCAAGGCAAAAGGGAGAGGCAGGACATATTTCAAGTGATGAAAGGGAAAAACCTACAACCAAGGTAACTCCACCCAGCAAGGATCTCATTCAGATTCAAAGAAAAAATTAAAACCTATACAGACAAGCAAAAGTTAAGAGAATTCAGCAGCAAAAATCCAGCTTTACAACAAATGCTAAAGGATTTTCTCTAGGCAAGGAACACAAGAGAAAGAAAAGACGTACAATAACAAACACAAAACAATTAAGAAAATAGTATTAGGAGCATACATATTGATATATAACTTAAATGAAAATGGATTAAATGCTCCCACCAAAAGACATAGACTGGCAGAATGGATACAAAAACAAGACCTGGATATATGCTGTCTACAAGAAACCCACTTCAGACATAGGGACACATACAGACTGAAAGTAAGGGGATGGAAAAAGAAATTCCATGCAAATTGCAATCAAAAGAAAGCTGGAGTAACATTCTCATATCAGACAAAATAGACTTTAAAATAAAGACTATTATAAGAGACAAACAAGGACACTACCTTATCAATGGATCAATCTAAGAACAAGATATGAAATTGTAAATATTTACACACCCAAGATAGGAGCACCTCAATACATAAGGCAAATACTAAAAGCCATAAACGAGAAAATCAACAGTAACACAATCATATTAGGGGACTTTAACACCCCACTTTCACCAATGGACAGATCATCCAGAAAGAAAATAAATAAAGAAACACAAGCTTTAAATGATATATGAAGCAAGATGGACTTAATTGATATTTATAGGACATCCCATCCAAAAACAACAGAAAAAACATTCTTCTCAAGTGCTCATGGAACATTCTCCAAGATAGATCATATACTGGGTCACAAATCAGGCCTTGGTAAATTTAAGAAAACTGAAACTGTATCAAGTATCTTTTCTGACCAAAATGCTATGAGACTACATATCATTTACAGGAAAACATCTGTAAGAAATACAAACACATGGAGGCTAAACAACACACTACTTAATAACCAAGAGATCACTGAAGCAATCAAAGGGGAAATCAAAAAATACCTAGAAAAAAATGACAATGAAAACACAATGACCGAAAACCTATGGGATACAAAAAAAGCAGTTCTAAGAGGGAATTTTATAGCAATACAATTCTACCTTAAGAAAGAAGAAACATCTCAAATAAACAACCTAAAATTACACCTAAAGCAATTAGAGAAAGAAGAACCGAAAAACCCCAAAGTTAGCAGAAGGAAACAATCATAAAGATCAGATCAGAAATAAATGAAAAAGAAAAGAAGGGAACCATAGCAAAGACCAATAAAATTAAAAGCTGGTTCTTTGAGAAGATAAAAAAAAATTGATAAACGATTAGTCAAACATATCAAGAAAAAAAGGGAGAAGAGTCAAATCAATAGAATTAGAAATGAAAAAGGAGAAGTAACAACTGACACTGCAGAAACAAAAAGGATCATGAGAGATGACCACAAGCAACTATATGTCAATATAATGGAGAACCTGGAAGAAATGGAGAAATTCTTAGAAATGCACAACCTTCTGAGACTGAACCAGGAAGAAATAGAAAACATGAACAGAACAATCACAAGCACTGAATTTGAAACTGTGAGTAAATATCGTCCAACAAACAACAACCTAGGACCAGATGGCTTCACAGGCTAATTCTATCAAACATTTAGCGAAAACCTAACACCTATCCTTCTCAAACTCCTCCAAAATATAGCAGAAGGAGGAACACACCCAAACTCATTTTACGAGGCCACCATCACTCTGATACCAAAACCAGAAAAAAAGATGTTGTAAAGAAAGAAATCTACAGTCAAATATTTCTGATGAACATAGATGCAAAAATTCTCGACATAATACTAGCAAACAGAATCCAACAGCACACTAAATGGATCATACACTATGATCCAGTGGGGTTTATCTCAGGAATGCAAGGATTCTTCAATATATGCAAATCAATCAATGTGATACACCATAGTAACAAAATGAAAGACAAAAACAAAATGATCATCTCAATAGATGCAGAGAAAACTTTTGACAATATTCAACACCCATTTATGATAAAAGCCCTGCAGAAAGTAGATATAGAGGTAACTTTCCTCAACATAATAAAGGTCATATATGACAAACCCACAGCTAACATTGTCCTCAATGGTGAAAAACTGAAAACATTTCCACTAAGATCAGGAACAAGACAAGGTTGCCCACTCTGACCTCTACTATTCAACATAGTTTGGGAAGTTTTAGCCACACCAATCAGGGAAGAAAAAGAAATAAAAGGAATCCAAATTGGAAAAGAAGTAAAGCTGTCATTGTTTTCAGATGACATGATACTATACATAGAGAATCCTTAAAATGCTACCAGAAAACTACTAGAGCTAATCAATGAATTTGGTAAAGTAGCAGGATACAAAATTAATGCACAGAAATCCCTTGCATTCCTATACACTAATGATGAAAACTCTGAAAGTGAAATCAAGAAAACACTCCCATTTACCATTGCAACAAAAATAATAAAATATCTAGGAATAAACCTACCTAAGGAGACAAAAGACCTGCATGCAGAAAATTCTAGGACACTGATGAATGACATTAAATGTGATACAAATAGATGGAGAGATATACCATGTTCTTGGATTGGAAGAATCAACATAGTGAAAATGACTCTACTACCGAAAGCAATCTACAGATTCAATGCAATCCCTATCAAACTATCACTGGCATTTTTCACAGAACTATAAGAAAAATTTCACAATTTGTATGGAAACACAAAAGACACCGAATAGGAAAAGCAATCTTGAGAAAGAAAAACGGAGCTGGAGGAATCAGGTTCCCTGTCTTCAGACTACATTACAAAGCTACAGTAATCAGGACAGTATGGTTCTGGCACAAAAATAGAAATATAGATCAGTGGGACAGAATAGAAAACCCAGAGATAAACTCACCCACATATGGTCACCTTATTTTTGATAAAGGAGGCAAGAATATACAGTGGAGAAAAGACAGCCTCTTCAATAAGTGGTGCTGGGAAACCTGGACAGCTACCTGTAAAAGAATGAAATTAGAATTCTCCCTAACCATACACAAAAATAAACTCAAAATGGATTAAAGACTTAAATGTAAGGCCAGACACCATCAAACACTTAGAGGAAAACATAGGCAGAACACTCTATGACATAAACCACAGCAAGATCCTTTTTGACCCAGCTCCTAGAGAAATAGAAATAAAAACAAAAATAAGCAAATGGGACCTAATGAAACTTAGCAGCTTTTGCACAACAAAGGAAACCATAAGCAAGATTAGAAGACGACCCTCAGAATGGGAGAAAATATTTACAAATGAAACAACTGACAGGATTAATCTCCAAAATATGCAAGCATCTCCTGTAGCACAATATCAAATAAAACAAACAACACAATCCAAAAATGGCCAGAAGACCTAAATAGACATTTCTCCAAAGAAGTATACAGATTGCCAACAAACACATGAAAGGATGCTCAACATCATTAATCATTAGAGAAATGACAGTCAAAACTAACAATGAGATATCATCTCATACCAACCAGAATGACCATAAACAAAAAATCTACAAAAAATAAATGCTGGAGAGTGTGTGAAGAAAGGGGAACCCCCTTGCACTTTTGGTGGGAATATAAACTGATACAACCACTATGAAGGACAGTATGGAGCTTCCTTAAAAAACTAAAAATAGGACCACCATACGACCCAGCAATCCCACTACTGGGCATATACCCTGAGAAAACTGTAATTCAACAAGAGTCATGTACCAAAATGTTCATTGCAGCTCTGTTTACAATAACCAGAATATGGAAGCAACCTAAGTGTCCATCGACAGATGAATGGATAAAGAGGATGTGGCACATATATACAATGGATTATTACTCAACCATAAAAAGAAATGAAACTGAGTTATTTGTAGTGAGGTGGATTGACCTTGAGACTGTCATACAGAGTGAAGTAAATCAGAAAGTGGAGAACAAATACCGTATGCTAACACATATATAAGGAATCAAAAAAAAAAAAGGTCAGAGGAACTTAGTGGCAAGATGGGAATAAAGATGCAGACCTACTAGAGAATGGACTTGAAGATACAGGGAAGGGTAAGGGTAAGCTGGGACAAAGTGAGAGAGTGGCATGGACATATATATATACACTACCAAATGTAAAATAGATAGCTAGTGGGAGGCAGCCACATAGTACAGGGAGATCAGCTTGGTGCTTTGTAACTACTTAGAGGGTTGGGTTAGGGAGGGTGACAGGGAGGGAGATACAAGAGGGAAGAGATATGGGGATATATGTATATGTGTGACTGATTCACTTTGTTATAAAGCAGAGGCTGACACACCATTGTAAAGCAATTATACTCCAATAAAGATGTTAAAACAAAAAAGCCTAGTGGGTTTCTTGCTTATCAAATTATAATCCATATCACATTGCATATGAATGAATGAGAGCTGAATCACCAAGTAAAAGAAAAGCTTATTTATGACATAACTAGACAGGTCTGAGAATTTATGTTTTAAAGTTGAAACTGCATAATACAATCACTAATAATCCTTTTGTACATTTTTCTATATGCAGATTTTAATTTTTTTTTTTTTTTTTTTTGCGGTAAGTGGGCCTCTCACTGCTGTGGCCTCTCCCGTTGCAGAGCACAGGCTCTGGACACGCAGGCTCAGCGGCCATGGCTCACGGGCCCAGCCGCTCCGCGACATGTGGGATCTTCCCGGACCGGGGCACGAACCCGCGTCCCCTGCATTGGCAGGTGGACTCTCAACCACTGTGCCACCAGGGAAGCCCAGATTTTAATTGTTTTTGACAGCATTATGTAAATTGGCTGCAAACCTATTAAAAATTTGAAGAGAACTTTGTTGATAGTGGTAAATTCAGTTAATTTTCAATTCTGCAATACCCTTTTGAATTCAATATTGATACTGAGTCAACACAACAGTTAGTGAACTTACTAAACTTAGACACAGGTTTGAAGCTGATATGTGTTCATATCAATTTCTCTAAAACAGATGAGTTTCACAAATGTGAATGTTAAAGGAAAATGATTGGGGCTCTCAATTAACTTTATTTGAAAACTTTTAAATATATCTGGAACAATTTGGTTATATGAATTTTCTTTTTCAACTGTAAATTTTAGGAAATTTAAATATGGATCAAGTTCATCCGATGAAAATTGTGTCCAAATTGCAATGTCCTGTAAGTGCAAAATATACATTTGATTTTGAATACTTAGTACTAAAATAATGTAAAAAGCTCATTAATAATTTTTATATTAACTGTTGAAATTGTAATATTTTGATATATCATATTCAAAACATTATTAAAATTAAAACAAAACATAATAAAACAAGACAAAGCTACAATGAGGTATCATCTCACAGCAATCAGAATGGCCATCATCAAAAAATGTATGAACAATAAATGCTGGAGAGAGTGTGGAGAAAAGGGAAACCTCTTGAACTGTTGGTGGGAATGTAAATTGATACAGTCACTATGGAGAACAGTATGCAGGTTCCTCAGAAACTAAAAATAGAACTACCATATGACCCAGCAATCTTACTACTGAGCATATACCCTAAGAAAACCATAATTCATAAAGGGTCATATACCATAATGTTCATTGCAGCCTTATTTATAATAGACGGGACATGGAAGCAACTTAAGTGTACATCAACAGATGAATGGATAAAGAGGATGTGTCATATGTATACAATGGAATATTACTCAGCTATAAAAAGAAAAAAAAATTGAGTTATTTGTAGTGAGGTGGATGGACATAGAGTCTGTCATACAGAGTGAAGTAAGTCAGAAAGAGAAAAATAAATACTGTACGCTAACACATATATATGGAACCTAAAAAAAAAAATGTTGTTCTGGAGAACCTAGGGGCAGGACAGCAATAAAAACGCAGACATAGAGAATGGACTTGAGGACACAGGGAGGGGAAAGGGTAAGCTGGGACGAAGTGAGAGAGTGTCATGGACTTCTATATAATACCAAATGTAAAATAGATAGCAATTGGGAAGCAGCTGTATATTACAGGGAGATCAGCTCAGTGCTTTGTGACCACCTAGAGGTGTGGGATAGGAAGGGTGGGAGGGAGATGCAAGCGGGAGGAGATTTGTGGATATATTTATACATATAGCTGATTCACTTTGTTATATATCAGAAAATAACACACCATTGTAAAGCAATTATACTCCAATAAAGATGTTTAAAAAAAAGGAACCTGAAAAAAATATATATGTATATATATACATATGTATGTATATATATATATATATATATATATACACATATATATATGTATATATATACATATATATATATATATTTGGCATGCATTGTACTTGTTCAGTTTCTCTTTTCCATAGTTACTAATTTCTATTCTTTATTGAAAAGTAATTTGGGGGGAGATACATAGAACATGTTTCTTCTGTCTTGTCAAAGCAAAATTTATACTGGATAAAGTTAGACAGGAAGACTTTATTTAAGGTTATTGTAAAGTGTAGAGATGTCAGAACTGAGACTGGACTCCACTCTGCTGGAAAGATGTTTGGAAAGTGTTTAAGGGCTTTGGTGGTGTTGGGGAATCATACGCCACCTGTATGTCCTAATTTGTCTTACCCAAAGGAAAGTAAACTGTCTTGTATCTTCATGACAGGAGGCCATGTTACAAATTGGAAGAAGGTACTTGCAGAAGGGAGGCTGTGAATTCCCCCAGATATTGGGAGATAGGGGTTCTGTCTTCCCTGATGATTATATTTCAAAGGATGGCTGTCAGGTTCTTGAGCAAAATGGTTCTGGGTTTTAAAATATCAAAAAGCTTTTAAGAAGATTTATATCTTAAATAAACAAAGAAAGAATTTGCACTAAAGTTTTGTTACATAAAGACACTAAGAAAAGGGAAATCAGGGTCCCAGAGGCAGGAAGTAGCCACCTAGCCCAGGGAATCATTAAGACCTTTTTGGTGAGGCTCATCAAACTTTCCCTCTATAGATTTTATAACCATTGACTATTTTGCCTGATCCCCCGCCACATTTTTATGAATATACTTTGTTTTTTGAGCAGTTTATGTTCACAACAATATTGCGACAAAGGTAGAGACATACCTTGAATATATATCCCTTTCCTCCAGACATGAATAAGCTCCCTCACTTTCAATATCCCCACCAGAGTGAGACATTTGTCACAATTGATAAGCCTACACTGACACATCATAATCATCCAAAGTTCATAGTTTACATTAAGGTTCACTCTTGGTATGCTACGTTCTGTGGGTTTAGAGAAATGAATAATAACACGTATTTATCATAATATTACCACAAAATAATTTCATTTTCCTAAAAATACACTGTGCTCTGTCTGTTTATTCCTTCCTCCCTCACAACCCCTGGCAACTGCTGATCTTTTTACTACCTCCATTTTTTTCCCTTTTACAGAATATCATATATTTGGAATCATACAGTATGTAACATTTTCAGATTGACTTTTCTACTTAGTAATAAGCATTTAAGGTTCTGCCATGTCTTTTCATGGTGAGAAAGCTCATTCCTTCTTAGCATTGAATAACTTTCCTTTGTCTGGATGTACTACAGTTTATTTATCCATGCACCTACTGAAAAACATCTTGGTTGCTTCCACGTTTTGGTAATTATGAATAAACCTGCTATAAGCATTCATGTGCAGGTTTTTGTGTGAACATAATTTTCAATTCCTTTAGTTAAATACCAAGGAACACAATTGCTGGATCATGTGATAAAAATACATGTTTAGTTTTATAAGAGACCACCTTCTCCAGCTGTCTTCCAATGTATCTGCACCATTTTGCAGTCCCACCAGCAATGAATGAGAACTCTTGCCATTCCACATCTTAGCCAGCTTTTGGTGTTGTCAGTGTTCCAGATTTTGGTCTTCTAGTAGGTATTTAATGGTATTTAATTGTTGCTTTAATTTGCATTTTCCTGATGACATATGATGTGGAGCATCTTTTCATATGCTTACTTGACATCTTCTTTGAATTATATTTGGTATGATGAACAATGGTGATTTTGTGACTCCATTTAGTATTTTTGTTTATATAATTCAATGTCATTTGACTATTAAATCTCTATTTTAAATTGTATCTATTACTGTTAAGAGACTTTTTTAAAAATTTATTTTTATTTTTGGCTGCATCGGGTCTTCGTTGTTGTGTGCAGGCTTTCTCTAGTTGCGGCGAGCAGGGGCCACTCTTGGTTGCCATGCTAGGGCTTCTCATTGCAGTGGCTTCTTTTGTTGCAGGGCATGGGCTCTAAGCGGGTGGGCTTCAGTAGTTGTGACCCATGAGATTAGTTGCTCTGCGGCATGTGGGATCTTCCAGGACCAGGGCTCAAACCAGTTTCCCCTGCATTGGCAGGCAGGTTCTTAACCACTGTGCCACCAGGGAAGCCCAAGAGACTTTTTAATCTTCCAAAGTCTTCTCTTATTCTAACATTCTACTATAAAAGAGCTTCCACTTGCTTTATTTTTCTATCTACCTATCTATCATCTATCATTACTATAAACATATACATGTCTGTTTTATTCAACTGTTTACAATATAAGAGTACCATTGTTTATTGTAATACTCCCACATTCTCAGATGTGACTAATTGGAACTCCTTAAAGCTGGCCTACAAGTCTTCTTTCATGCTCCCATTATACTTTAAGCTCTTTCTTATATTTTCTGCATAAAAAGATGTTTCAGGCTCATCTTGTAACATTCTTACTTTAACCAACTTGGAGAATACCACCTATCCAAACAATAGTGTATAGAAATAGTGATCTAGGTATGTTTATTGCTTCTGGGTATCTTTGCTTCTATCTTTGCTTGGTTTATATCCCCCTTGTATCTTTTTGCAATCACATAGTGATACACAAAACACACATGCATTTTTTTTCCATTCTGTTTTACACAATGGAATCATACTGCATTTGCTTTTTTGAACTTAGTTTGTTGTTTGCTTTTTTTTTTTTCATTTAACAAAATATGCTGGGAAACATCCTTATAGTGGCTCATATAGATCTTCCTCATTCTTTCTTATATCTATCTGCATAGCACAGCATCACATATGTTTACCATAGCATAGATGTCAACCAATCTCACATGTCTTGTATTTAGGTAACTTCCATTATTTTGTAATTAAAAAACACCAGCAACAACATTATGGTGTTATATTTTTCCAATGTCACGGCCATTTATTTTAATAGAAGATAAAGGGAATAATCATTTAACCAAAGTTACTACTTTCTTTTACATTGTGAAAGAAAGTTATCCAAGCTAAATTATTATTCTGCTTTTATGATAAATAAATCTATTTTTTAAATTAGACATTCATGTAAACTTAATTTATGTGAAATTCTACAAAACTGAACTTGATAATACCCTGGACAATGAGGAAAAAGACAGAATGTATGTATGTGTGCATACATGAACATAGAAATGTGGAATCTGAATGTCTATTTAGTACATTCACATCTGAAGTTACAAATTTGCTCAGATTGTTGAATTTTATTCACTTAATTAATTAGCTGGTCAATATTTTATAAGAAAATATGTTTTATACCACTGTCTTGAGACTCTTATTTCCTTAAATTTTGGTATGTATAATCTATTATTTTTAAATTTTGTAATCTCAGTACTTTAAATGGAAAAACTTGGTTGAAAGTCATTTAATGTGATAAGACAATGGCCAATGAGGTGATAATGTTGTACAGAGTAATTTTTGACTTTTCAGGTATCTAATGAAGCTTAAGGTAAGTTTGTTTATTCTTTTTTTTTTTTTTTTTTTTCTTTTTGCGGTATGCGGGCCTCTCACTGTTGTGGCCTCTCCCGTTGCGGAGCACAGGCTCCGGACGCGCAGGCCCAGCAGCCATGGCTCACGGGCCCAGCCGCTCCGCGGCATATGGGATCCTCCCAGACCGGGGCACGAACCCGCATCCCCTGCATCGGCAGGCGGACTCTCAACCACTGCGCCACCAGGGAGGCCCTGTTTATTCTTATTTTAACCTTTTATTACATAAATAATTCAGGATGGGAATTTTTATAATAAGTGGCTAGAACTGTGTTCATGGCGTAATTTACTTCCCATGTCATTATTACATACTTGGCTTCCATCATTTGTCATAAAAAATTCTAGGAAAAACTTGCTGTTAATCTTATTCATTTACATTTGTGATTGTTATGAGTACTCTGGAAGTAATTTTAACAATCTTCTAGGGAAATAGTTGCCTAAATTAAGGAAGTTACAATTTAATTTTTTTTCTTAAAAGATTGCTCAAAAAGTGTCATGGAAAAAATAATGTAGTAAAGACACTTGACATTGAACAATATTTTAATGATCATGTTATTCTCCTATAACAGTAATGACTTTTTGTGCTTATTATGTGGTATTTTCTGTGTTAACTACTATGCTTATTTAATCCTTGCAGCTATCTGATGAGGAGTTTGCCTGATACAGTTCTGAAGTTCTGGTTTATATATATTGTCACAATGTGTGTGTGAGAAAGAGAGAATAAATGTGTCAAAGTAAATAAATTAATTAGAAAATCCAGTAGTGTTTATCCTTCCAGTTTAGTGGAGAAATGTTCAAGGTAGTCTTTAAAACTATGAAAATACTCTCAGAGTATGTGCAGTTTAAAATACCAATATCACTAGAAAATACTGATGAAATGTTTAATAAAGCATAAATTATATGGAAAAAAAATGACCCAGGGAGAAAGACCATCAAATAGATCTTTATATGACAGTGTATATGATGGAATCACAAATCATCTGGGTATTGATTCAAGCTTACATTAATTTAGTGGTAGATAATGTACAGAAAGAACATTTGAACTTTGCTGATATTTTGGATAAAAAATAAGAGCTCAAGAAAATGTTCATAAATCAATGACATGGCATCAATGGCCTGCCATATATCCTCAATATATAAGAAATGAATAGATTAAAAAAATAATAAATAAATATCACTCATAAACATTTTATACTGTAGTAATAAAAGTTAAATGGAAACTTAAAGAAAAATCCAAATTTCATGAACCTTGGTGAAATAAAAGATACAATTAGAAATAACAAATATTACATTGCATTTTGTTCCTTCTGTTTACGATTCTTGTTTAAAATTGCAGTGAAGTAAAATGTAATAATGCTTTCTCTTTGTATATATCCTTAAACTCTTCTGAAAATGTCTGGGTATATGCAAGAATAAATACGCTCAAGCTCTTCCAGTGATATAGTGGCCTTAAAATAAGAAATAATGGTTCACATTACTGATTGTCTACTGTGTGCCAGAGTCTGTGCAAAGATCTTTTCCCACATTTTCCCATTAAACCTTTTAGTACTCTGTGTGGTAAATACTATTATTTCCCTCATTCTCCAAATGAGAAAACTGAGACACAATTTATTTCAAGTTAATGGTAGAGCAGATATTGAAACCTTAAACAGTCTGATCCCAGGGATTAGTGAGATTAATCTTGATTTTTTTTTCTTCTGAATCCGTCAGTTTTCATAGATGGATGGTTAAGGTGGGGAAAAACCCTCAATATTCTTGACTCACAAAATGAAAATTTCTAAATTAGTTTAGTAGGCAGTGAGAAATGGTTGATGATTTTTGGATAAATAATGTGAGAAGAAATAAAAGATGATTTATGAATTAGGATGTATTGAAGGGAGATTTAGATTGGAAAGATGAATGAATAAGAAAGCTATTTTAATAATCTTATATACAACAAAAATTAAATAAAGATGCTAATGATAGAAACGTTATAGAAACAAATTGAACAAGAATTATGAGAGTTGTTATTTGAAGGGTTAGCAATTGATACTGCGCAGTCATCCAAATGAGAGATCTTCAAAAATGGCTAATGAAAATACATAACTGGAATGGTGTGAGAGAGGTCAGTAAGATTTAAAATTAATTTTGTATAAATAAGGATAATGCAAGGTCATAGAAACAGATAAAACAAACACACAAACAAAACTTCTTTTCAATAAAAAGAGTAAACCTGAGAAGGTAAAAATCATTATTTATAGGAGCTATTGAGCTATGCCAAGGAAATAAAGAAGAGTTACTAAAAGTTACAAAGAAAGAATGTTACACATAAGGAAAAAAAATGGAAATATACAAAATTCCTGGAAGACAAAGAGAAGAGCTTAAGAAAGAAGAGAAGGTGCAATGACAAATTAGAGAGAGCTCAGGGGGATTGATCATTTTGTGTCAATGCTTTAATGAGTTATTCAGAGACTTTAGTAGAGACATAGTCATTATATATATATATATATATATATATATATATATATATATATTAGGTAGAGAGTCATGAATCAATGAAATAAAATGTGTAATTAATCACTTTTTCTTAATTTGGAGTTCACTGGAATTCGTATTTTTAAGCTGAAACATTTAAATAAATGTATGCACATCTTAATGGGAAAATAATCCATTACTTATATTTGATATTCTTGGAATCCAAAATCCAAAGTAGAAAAGTTTAGTTTGAGAAGGAATAAAGTGAATACTTCTCTTTTAAATACAGGGGTGGGAAAAGCAGAAACAGCAGGGTGAAAGAAGAAAAGAGAGAAATTATTTTAAGATGTAAAGAAGGGAGTTAAGGGAAAGGATAAGGGCAACTCAGATCCCAGGAAAATTAGGAGGTGAAACCACCTACAGAGTAGAGATGGGAATTTTGATAAAAGGGGAGGAGAGAGTTTGAAAGCTCTGGAATGGATATGTTCCCAATAAATCAATACAAGATGAATAGAAGAAGTATAGAGGATCAGGAGATGTAAATTATTTTATGATTCTTTTTTGGGCTACTCAGTAGCTGTAATAAAGGAGGGTAAAATGAGAAATGGATATTACTGTAGACCAGGACTCAACCAGGCAAGAAAAACAGAAGTTCTGTTTTGGTGATACATCCTGTCCAGAGTATACTGTTGAAGCAGCTAACGCATAAATTGAAATGTGCATGGAGGCAAGTGAAAATCAAAACAGGGAATGATGGACTGAGTAAATGTTCAGTGTTTTCTACTTTAGCAATAGGATGAGGATGAAAAAGTAAATTGATAGGAAAGAATGAAAGAAATCATTTAAAAGACAAGGAGTTATATGAGAATAGAGAAGAAATTCGACTTTGTATTAGGAAGGAAAACACATTTTTAAATCATAATGTTGCGTCCACAACAGTTCTTAGTCAAAGTATAATGAATAAGAAAGTCAAAGGCCCAAAATATTGGGAAACAATGAGTATTAGAAATATGTGTTAGAAATATTAACAATGTGGCAGGTGAAGTTTTAGAGAATAATGATTTTGAAAAAAGAAAGGGAAAGGTTCTAAAATACCCTAAACTATTTTGAAAAAGAATTATAAAGTGGGAAGAATCATTCTTCCTGAGGTTAAGGCCTGACATATAGTTATGGAAACAAAGACAGAGTGGTATTTGTAGGGGGTAGACATGTGAATGAATAAAACAGAAAACAGAACCCAGAAAATTGATCTCAACAAATTTGTGCAATTAATTTTTGAAAAAGTTACAAATATAATTCAACAGAGGAGGGAAAACCTTTTCAACAATTAGTGTTGGAACACTGAGGAGACCTCAGGCAAAAAATGAACCCTATACTAAAACTCAAAATTTTATAAAAATTAAGTCAAAATGGATCATGGAATTAAGTGTAAAACATAAAATTATAAACTTCTAGAACACAAGAGCACATCATTGGAACCTAAGACTAGTCAAAGAGTTTTTGTACTTGACACTGAATCCCGAATTTTAAAGATAATATTGATAAACTGGAACTCATCAAAATGAAATAATTTTGCTCTATGAAAGATCCTGTTAAAAGGGTGAAAAGCCAAATGGCAGATTGAGAGGAAATATTTACAAATCACATATCTGACAAAGACCCTGTATATAGAATATGTGAATAACTCTCAAAACTCAAAAAACAAATCAATTAGAATTGAGAAATAAACAACAAAACAACAACAAAATACATATATGGAGCTTTCACTGAAGAGGGTAAACAGATGGGAAATATGCAGGCAAAAATATGCTCAACATCACTAGCCATTAGAGAAATACAAATTAAAACCATCATGAGGTATAACTATACACTATCAGAATGGATACAGTAAATCCCCTATATACGAATCTTCAAGTAGTGAACTTTCAAAGATGCAACCGTGTGGTCCCGTGTCCAGTCAAGTAAGTTAGGTCACGTGTCTGTTGCACATTTTCAAATGTGTGCATTCTCTACAAATGGCTGTGCTTTTGTGTACTTTACAGTGCAGTATAGAGTACAGTAGTAGAGTATCTTAAGCTAGATCTGCAAGAGGATGACTTCATTGGACTCCTTGCTGTGCAACATGAGGAGCTTACTAATGAAGACCTGATAGAAACAGGGCCACAGAAAGGATGACAAGAGGAAGAGGAAGAAGTAACTGAAGAACCAAAGGGATTCATGACACAAGTAATGGAAAGGGGATTTTTTTTATTTGAGGAGGCACTGTTAGGTTTTGAGGCACTGAATCTGAGCATAGAATGGAACACGAAGGTTGCAGCAGCCATTCAGAATGCAATCCAGGCCTACCGTGTCACATATGAAAAAAAAAAAGAGCTACTACCCAGACATCATTGAATCGTTTTTTCAAGAGGGTAGATAGAATTGAATCCAGCAGGAACAAAAACCTGTGTCATCAATATCAGGTGTGAATGAAATTGCAGCTTGCCCTCTGTCTCCTATTGCTGGTGATCCTTCAGCTCTACCATATCCCACCTCCAGTCAGTAACTCTTCTTGCCTGTTCACTCAATGCCAGCTCCTGTATGCCAGCTGCTGTACTGCACTGCTGTACTTCTCAAGGTACTGTACTGTAAGATTAAAAATGTTTTCTTTATTGTTTCCATTTGTTTTTTTTATGTATTATTTGTGTGAAAAGTATTATAAACCTATTACAGTACAGTACTGTGTAGCCAATTGTGTTAGTTGGGTACCTACGCTAACTTTGTTGGACTTATGAACAAATTGGACTTACAAACGTGCTCTTGGAATAGAGCTCATTCATATGTAGGGAACTTACTCTAAAATGAAAAATAATAATTCTAAATGTGGGCAATGACGTGGAGAAACCAGATCACTCATACAGTACTGATGGAAATGTAGAATAGTACAATTACTCTAGCAGCTGGTTTAACAGCTAGTTTAATTCATAGCAGCATTAGTAGATAAATGGTTAAACAAACTGTTGTATTACCATGGAATATACTCAACAATAAAAAGGAATAGACTACTGGTATATGTAACTAATTGGATGAACCTTAAGTGAAAAATGCCAATCTCGATTCCATGTATGTAACATTTATGAAATAACATAATTATAGAGATGGATAACAGATTAATGGATGCCAGCACTTGATAGGAAGGTTATAAAGGGGTAACAAAAGGAGTCTTGTGATTGTCTGATTGAGTATTTTGATTGATGTAGAGGTAATGCAAGTCTAGATATGAGCTAAAGTCACATAGAACTACACACACAATGAGTGCATATATAACAGGTGAAATCTACTAAATTCTATACATTGCACCAATGTAAACTTCTTGATTTTCATATTGTATTATAATGTGTAAGAAGTTAAAATTGTGAGAGGATGGGAAAATGCTGTATGAGACGTTTCTGTGCATTTCTTTGCAAACACCCATGAGTCTATACTATTTCTTTCTTCAAAATAAAATGTTAAAAAATAGTCTGTGAGAAGAAAAAAATATTGTAAAAAAGATGTCAGGAATTTTGGATAAAAAATATTTTGAGGTTGGAATTGCTTATAAGGAAAAAGTTGAGTAGATTTTTTAAACAAACAGAATAAATTTTGGAAGAATAAAGAGGAAATGAGGGAATTGTTTAATAAAATAAGTCAAGAATAGTTTCTAAGCATTTTATTTAGAGCATGGTTATGTTCATTTTTCATTCCAGTAATAGGAATAAAGACAACCTCCATTCCAGAAGAGAGTAATTTCAAAAAAAATAAAAATAAAAAATATCAACAAAAAGTTATGTATGTGGAAAGAATGAGAATATGAAGAATGGGTAATCTTGATAGTAACTTTAGACCTGGATATTAAATAACATGATATTTTATTAAGCAAGTAAGTAGATTTGTGTTACCTTATTTAAATATCCTTCAATTAAGTAATTTTTTTACTGTTCAGTTTGTTAAACTGTCTAACAATCTAAGATAAAAGAATGCCCAAAACAATAACCCAAAAAGGTAATCTCATGTTTATTGCAGCATTATTTACAACAACCAAGACAAGGAAACAACCTAAGTGCCTGTTAATGGATGAATAAATAAAGAAAATGTGATATATACATACAATAGAATATTATTCAGCCATAACAAAGAAGGAAATCCTGCCATTTGTGACAACATGGATGAACCTTGAAGGCGTTATGATAAGTGAAAAAATCAGACAAAGAAATACAAATGCCATATAATCTCATTTATATATGGAATCTGAAAAAATAAACAAGCAAACAAATTCAAAGACAGAAAAAAATTATGGTAGCCAGAGGTAGGGGGAGGGAGGTGATTTGACAATGGTGAAGGTGGTCAAAACGTACAGATTCCCAGTTTTAAAATAAATCCTGGGGCTGTAACTCCAGTTAATAATACTGTGTTGTATATTTTAAAGCTGCTAAAAGAGTAAATTTCAAGATTTCCCATCACAAGAAAAAATAAAATTTTGTTAGTATGTGATATGATGCATGCTAACTAGATTCAATGTGGTGATTATTTCACTATATACATATATCAAATCATTATGTTATACACCAAAAAGTAATACAATCTTATAAGTCAATTATGTCTGAATAAAACAAATTTTGAAAAGAATGTCCAAGTTCTCCCTATTTTCCCTAAAGGAAACATTCAGTATTATTTAGCTAAGTAATTTTAATAAGAAATGAATGTTAGTAGAATGAATGGACAATATGAAAAAAAAACATACCCTGTAATAACAATCAATAAAAATTTTGCAGATAGGATATATAGAATTAAAGAAGACATAAAGAAAGTGAAAGATGTTAAAGATAATACTTTCAGACAGTTGTAACAATATAAACTAAATCTATAGTAAATGATTTCAAATGAAGCTATCCAATGACTGATGATTAGCTAATAGTGAAAAATATATATATGTGTTTGAACTTTAATGTTTTTTTTTGATTAATTGGTTTTTAAATAGAAATCACTAGTTATTAGGCAATAGATGTGAGTGCAAATGATATGTAAATTCTAAATATAACTGATGTTAAAATAAATGATACAATTTATTTTGTAAATCCTTATTTTGGCTTGGGAAATTTTTAATAAATAAATAAACAATAGATTTTTTTCATTTAATGCATTCTTTTTTAAAAGAAGTTTGTGTAATCCTCAAACTGTCACTTTTAACTACAAGGTTACCCCCACCATCATAAAGTTATTAGAATTATTTTAGTAGACAAAAAAAGCATGATCCACACCATTTATTATAAACAATATTTTGCCAGATACACACTTTTCTGAAGTATGAATTAAAAGAACCAGCGTTTGATTTGAAACATTTCAGAAAGGGGTTTGTGAAGTCTTGTTAGCATGAACACACCTTCATGGGTGAAGAAACAAGCAGGTTATTATTTCTATAACAAAGAATTTGATGTATGTAAATATGAGAAAACATTTTAAAGTCTTAAAATGTTTTATTCTTTGGGACAAAATGAGTATATGTTAAAATTCAGATATATTTAAAGGATGAAATACGTTGAATATATTTTATCACTTTAATGAAAATTTATGTTCGCATTCCTCTAATTTTCTCAGAAATATTCCCCAATTTATTACATTATGGACAAATTTATCTATTAATATAAAGTTTCCAAGTAGTGTTAGGCTGTACATAGATGATAGGACAGATTTAATTAAATACAGAACTATGGTTTAATGAAAAAATGAGAAAAAAATTCACAGAAATTGTGGATTTTCAGTATAAAGTACATTTAATAAAATGAGCTAGTCATGTTTTAGTCATCCTTTGCTAGAATCTTAAGAATTGTTGTCTATAATGTAAATTGACTATATTCTTTCTGAAATTACAGGATGAAAACAAGTTTCTAAGAAAAGATAACTGATTTCATTAAAATTATTTGATCAGGATAAAGGTCTAAGTCATCAATGACCTAAGTAAAGATTAATTTTCAACTCATTCCTGATTTTGAATTGTTAGTAAAAGAAATTTTAACCATAGCTAATTGTAATAAAGTCACTAGAAATCCTTAGGAACTTGTTACAGAATGTCAAAATTTCAGAAAATAGATAAATATGTATGTATATAAGATACATGCATACTTGCAGAAAGACATGCATATACTTGTAAGTTACCAAGTTTATGTGACGTTTAAAATCATTTTATTAGTGTGACACATGTACACTGTTTTTCTTAAATAGAAAAATAAGTTTAATCTACTTAATTTTGCGGTGTGGTTTTCCTCACAGGAAAGGCTCTCTTTTTTCTTCTAATCCAGGTAAAGTTTAAAAATAAATTCAACATTTTCTTTGATATAAAATGTCACATTCTCTTTGACTGTAATCCCTTGCACAGTTTCTTGGTGATGTAAAGTTCACATATAAAATCCAATTTTGCACAATATACTGGCTAAAATGTAAAAGCATGTCCACACTAAGAGCTAATTCATGGTAGGGGTTTTTAGACAGAAATGAATAGTCCATTCAACCTTACTTAACTGCCATTTCATCATAAATTGAAGGCAAGACTGGAGAAACAGGAATAAAAATGTTTGTAGCCCCAGCAGTTCAGGGAGCTTGCAATTCCTTCCAAGCTCCTTGTTTACTACAATCTAGTAAAGAATCAACAAGTATATTAACAAGTTCCTTTAAAGAAATATATACTCTGGGGATTCCCCTGGTGGCACAGTGGATAAGACTCTGCACCCTCAGTGTAGGGGACCCAGGTTCAATCCCTGGCCAGGGAACTAGATCCCACATGCATGCCACAATTAAGGAGTCCATGTACCACAACTAAGGAGCCATGGAATCACAACTAAGGAATCAGCGAGCTGCAACTAAGGAGCCTGTCTACCACAACTAAGACCCGCTGCAACCAAATAAATAAATATTTAAAAACTGTACACTTTGAAACATTTTTTATAGACTGTTTTTATTTTAAAAGAAATTCTAAGTATAAATTTTGATAATTGTTGGCATTTTATAAAGTCTAGATATATTTTCAAAGTCTTTCTTGTTCTAGAAATCAATTTGCTATATTTTGTAAGATACCTAATGTCATCTTTTATATACATAATTTTATACATTTAAAAGTATCTGTTATAATAGTATAATTTACTCATTCTTATGTAACTAAGAGGTATAATATGCACATACAATGTGAAGTTATTAGAAATCCTGACACTTTATTAAATACAATCAAAAAGAAGAAAGAAGACAAATATCAACATTTTTAAAGGGGAAAAGCAGCATAACAAAGAAAATGAAAATTATAAAAAACTGATATATACATCTTCACATTTGTAATTTTTAAAATACTCATTACATGAAAAATTATCTATGATGAAAATATTTTACAAATATTCCAAAAAGAATACAAATTTTAACTAATCCATTCCTGTTAACTTCTGAATCATAATAGGTTACCAGGAAATAAGAAAAGTAGGGGAGATAACTTAATTTGGGTTCCCAGAGAGTTAGGTCTTTGAATGAGATTCACTGAAGTGATTTATTGAGAGTGTGCCCTCAGGAGATTCCTGTAAGCACGACAGGATGCAAGGAAAAGGTAAACAAAGCATGGTTTTAGCTGAAGTCTAGCCTCTGCTGGATCCTGTGGTGAACTCCGGGAATGAATGGCACCTTTGAGAGAGTCTCACGTGGTACAAGAGGGCCACCCTTTTTCATGCCAGTCATTGGCTATGAACACCCTCTAGAGAAGTTGTAACCTCCCAGGAATTTCCAGGTGAGAATGTACCCCTGGGTCCTGAAAAATTCTCTAGTGATGACCACGACTGTGAACTCTCAGCGACCAAAACACAGAGCAGCAGAGGAATGTATCAAGCTCACCAGCACGAGGGATCATAATGGACAACCAACAGCATCTATTACTGGCCTGTTGTAGAAGAGACATTGTTAACGTTTAGTTAGCTTCTATTTTAAAGTATCAGGATGATTAGAAAAAGTTTTCCTGCATTTCAAAATTTAACAAGAGAATGTCATTAAGAAGAATATA
This sequence comes from Mesoplodon densirostris, assembly GCF_025265405.1. Taxonomy (NCBI): domain Eukaryota; kingdom Metazoa; phylum Chordata; class Mammalia; order Artiodactyla; family Ziphiidae; genus Mesoplodon; species Mesoplodon densirostris. The sequence goes on along the minus strand of NC_082677.1, from coordinate 27,925,640 downwards.
TTTTCACTGTTTAATCTCAAGCATGCTTTACTTTAGAGTCATAAGGGGTTAAATGAAGAAGGATGTAGTCTGAGCTTTAAAGAGAGAGAGGCCATGGAAGTGGGGGAAAAATGGATTGAAAAACAAAAGCAATTCATGTCATCGTGACATCATTGATTAAAAGTGAATGAAGAAGAATGAAGTTTATGATTATGAAAAAATAAAAGAATATTTAAGAACTTTCAGAATCGAAAGGGACAATAGTAACATCTCTTCATTGCTTGTAATTAAACTAAATACTACCAGTTTATCTAAGAGAAAATAACCTAATTCTCAATAACTTAGAGGAATAAAGGTAACATTTTCTGAGTGGTGGGGTAAAAAAACAAATGCTATACTCATAAAAAAAAGAAAAAAAATAATATGCTGTTTGAAAAAAGCATTACACAAGACTACAGGTTATAATGATTCCACATATGAAGATTTAAAACAAAGAAAACTAATATATGGCAGGAAAAAATGAGCATAGAGGTTTCATAGAGTGTATTAGGGGCAAGAACTTACTAGATAGAGTGATGGGCAATACTTCCGGGATGGGAATAATGGTCTATGTTCTACATGGGAGTTTGGGTTATATATGTTTTGTGCACAATCCAGTTATACATTTGTCAAAACAGCATATGTTTATAAAATTTATCCATTTTATTGTATATAAAATAGAAGAGTGAACTCTTGTTAATGATATTCATAATAAAACATTCAGGAGGAGGTGTAGTAACATCTGCAATTTTCTTTAAAATTCATCCAAAAAGAGATAGATTGTGGAAGGATAGAGGAATGGATAAAGGGAAGTTTGCTGATAGAACAAGTATATGAAACGTTGCAGGGAGAATTGTAGTGCTGGGTGTATGAGCAGTCATTGTAAAATTCTCAACTTAATATGTTTGAAATATCCATAAAGAAACATTGCTTGAAAATTGTTTAAAAACTCATCTGAAAATTTATATATATATATATATTATTTATTAGTTTCTGCTTTATAACAAAGTGAATCAGTCATACATATACATCTGTTCCCACATCCCTTCCCTCATGCATCTCCCTCCCTCCCACCCTCCCCATCCCACCCCTCCAGGCGGTCACAAAGCACCGAGCTGATCTCCCTGTGCTCTGCGGCTGCTTCCCACTATCTATCTACCTTACGTTTGGTAGTGTGTATATGTCCATGCCTCTCTTTCGCTTTGTCACAGCTTACCCTTCCCCCTCCCCATATCCTCAAGTCCATTCTCAAGTAGGTCTGTGTCTTTATTCCCGTTTTACCCCTAGGTTCTTCATGACATTTTTTTTTTAAATTCCGTATATATGTGTTAGCATACGGTATTTGTCTTTCTCTTTATGACTTACTTCACTCTGTATGACAGACTCTAGGTCTATCCACCTCATTACAAATAGCTCAATTTCGTTTCTTTTTATGGCTGCGTAATATTCCATTATATATGTGCCACATCTTCTTTATCCATTCATCCGATGATGGACACTTAGGTTGTTTCCAGCTCCGGGCTATTGTGAATAGAGCTGCAATGAACATTTTGGTACGTGTCTCTTTTTGAATTATGGTTTTCTCAGGGTATATGCCTAGTAGTGGGATTGCTGGGTCATATGGTAGTTCTATTTTTAGTTTTTTTAAGGAACCTCCATACTGTTCTCCATAGTGGCTGTACCAATTCACATTCCAACCAGCAGAGCAAGAGTGTTCCATTTTCTCCACACCCTCTCCAGCATTTATTGTTTCTAGATTTCTTGATGATGGCCATTCTGACCAGTGTGAGATGATATCTCATTGTAGTTTTGATTTGCATTTCTCTAATGATTAGTGATGTTGAGCATTCTTTCATGTGTTTGTTGGCAGTCTGTATATCTTCTTTGGAGAAATGCCTATTTAAGTCTTCTGCCCATTTTTGGATTGGGTTGTTTGTTTTTTTGCTATTGAGCTGCATGAGCTGTTTATAAATTTTGGAGATTAATCCTTTGTCAGTTGCTTCATTTGCAAATATTTTCTCCCATTCTGAGGGTTGTCTTTTAGTCTTGTTTATGGTTTCCTTTGCTGTGCAAAAGCTTTGAAGTGTCATTAGGTCCCATTTGTTTATCTTTGTTTTTATTTCCATTTCTCTAGGAGGTGGGTCCAAAAGGATCTTGCTGTGATTTATGTCATAGAGTGTTCTGCCTATGTTTTCCTCTAAGAGTTTGATAGTTTCTGGCCTTATATTTAGGTCTTTAATCCATTTTGAGCTTATTTTTGTGTATGGTGTTAGGGAATGATCTAATCTCAAACTTTTACATGTCCCTGTCCAGTTTTCCCAGTACCACTTATTGAAGAGGCTGTCTTTTCTCCACTGTACATCACTGCCTCCTTTATCAAAGATAAGTTGGCCATATGTGCGTGGGTTTATCTCTGGGCTTTCTATCCTGATCCACTGATCTATCTTTCTGTTTTTATGCCAGTACCACACTGTCTTAATTACTGTAGCTTTGTAGTATTGTCTGAAGTCAGGGAGCCTGATTCCTCCAGCTCCGTTTTTCGTTCTCAAGATTGCTTTGGCTATTCAGGGTCTTTTATTTTTCCAAACAAATTTTGAAATTTTTTGTTCTAGCTCTGTGAAAAATGCCAGTGGTAGTTTGATAGGGATTGCATTGAATCTGTAGATTGCTTTGGGTAGTAGAGTCATTTTCACAGTATTGATTCTTCCAATCCTGGAGCATGGTATATCTCTCCATCTATTTGTATCATTTTTAATTTCTTTCATCAGTGTCTTATAATTTTCTGCATACAGGTCTTTTGTCTCCTTAGGTAGGTTTATTCCTAGATATTTTATTCTTTTTGTTGCACTGGTAAATGGGAGTGTTTTCTTGATTTCATTTTCAGATTTTTCATCATTAGTGTACAGAAATGCCAGAGATTTCTGTGCATTAATTTTGTATCCTGCTACATTACCAAATTCATTGATTAGCTCTAGTAGTTTTCTGGTAGCATCTTTAGGATTCTCTATGTATAGTATCATGTCATCTGCAAACAGTGACAGCTTTACTTCTTCTTTTCCAATTTGGATTCCTTTTATTTCCTTTTCTTCCCTGATTGCTGTTGCTAAAACTTCCAAAACTATGTTGAATAAGAGTGTTGAGAGTGGGTAGCCTTGTCTTGTTCCTGATCTTAGTGGAAATGGTTTCAGTTTTTCACCATTGAGGACAATGTTGGCTGTGGGTTTGTCATATATGGCCTTTATTATGTTGAGGAAAGTTCCCTCTATGCCTACTTTCTGCAGGGTTTTTATCATAAATGGGTGTTGAATTTTTTTGAAAGCTTTCTCTGCATCTATTGAGATGATCATATGGTTTTTCTCCTTCAATTTGTTAATATGGTGTATCACACTGATTGATTTGCATATATTGAAGAATCCTTGCATTCCTGGAATAAACCCCACTTGATCATGGTGTATGATCCTTTTAATGTGCTGTTGGATTCTGTTTGCTAGTATTTTCTTGAGGATTTTTGCATCTATGTTCATCAGTGATATTGGCCTGTACTTTTCTTTCTTTGTGACATCCTTGCCTGGTTTTGGTATCAAGGTGATGGTGGCCTCGTAGAATGAGTTTGGGAGTGTTCCTTCCTCTGATATTGTTTGGAAGAGTTTGAGAAGGATGGGTGTTAGCTCTTCTCTAAATGTTTGATAGAATTCGCCTGTGAAGCCATCCGGTCCTGGGCTTTTGTTTGATGGAAGATTTTTAATCACAGTTTCAATGTCAGTGCTTGTGATTGGTCTATTCATATTTTCTATTTCTTCCTGATTCAGTCTTGGCAGGTTGTGCATTTCTAAGAATTTGTCCATTTCTTCCAGGTTGTCCATTTTATTGGCATAGAGTTGCTTATAGTAATCTCTCATGATCTTTTGTATTTCTGCAGTGTCAGTTGTTACTTCTCCTTTTTCATTTCTAATTCTATTGATTTGAGTCTTCTCCCTTCTTTTCTTGATGAGTCTGGCTAATGGTTTGTCAATTCTGTGTATCTTCTCAAAGAACCAGCTTTTAGTTTGGTTGATCTTTGCTATCGTTTCCTTCATTTCTTTTTCATTTATTTCTGATCTGATCTTTATGATTTCTTTCCTTCTGCTAACTTTGGGGGTTTTTTGTTCTTCTTTCTCTAATTGCTTTAGGTGCAGGGTCAGGTTGTTTACTCGAAATGTTTCCTGTTTCTTAAGGTGGGATTGTATTGCTATAAACTTCCCCCTTAGAACTGCTTTTGCTGCGTCCCATAGGTTTTGGGTCGTCGTGTCTCCATTGTCATTTGTTTCTAGGTATTTTTTAATTTCCTCTTTGATTTCTTCAGGTATCTCTTCGTTATTGAGTAGTGTATTGTTTAGCCTCCATGTGTTTGTATTTTTTACAGATCTTTTCCTGTAATTGATGTCTAGTCTCATAGCATTGTGGTCGGAAAAGATACTTGATACAATTTCAATTTTCTTAAATTTACCAAGGCTTGATTTGTGACCCAAGATATGATCTATCCTGGAGAATGTTCCATGAGCACTTGAGAAAAATGTGTATTCTGTTGTTTTTGGATGGAATGTCCTATAAATATCAATTAAGTCCATCTTGTTTAATGTATCATTTAAAGCTTGTGTTTCCTTATTTATTTTCATTTTGGATGATCTTTCCATTGGTGAAAGTGGGGTGTTAAAGTCCCATACTATGATTGTGTTACTGTCGATTTCCCCTTTTATGGCTGTTAGTATTTGCCTTATATATTGAGGTGCTCCTATGTTGGGTGCATAAATATTTACAATTGCTATATGTTCTTCTTGGATTGATCCCTTTATGGTTATGTAGTGTCCTTCTTTGTCTCTTCTAATAGTCTTTATTTTAAAGTCTATTTTGTCTGATATAAGAATTGCTACTCCAGCTTTCTTTTGATTTCCATTTGCATGGAATATCTTTTTCCATCCCCTTAGTTTCAATCTGTGTCTCTAGGTCTGAACTGGGTCTCTTGTAGACAGCATATATGTGGGTCTTGTTTTTGTATCCATTCAGCCACTCTGTGTCTTTTGGTGGGAGCATTTAGTCCATTTACATTTAAGGTAATTATTGATATGTATGTTCCTATTCCCATTTCCTTAATTGCTTTGGGTTCGTTATTGTAGGTGTATTCCTTCTGTTGTGTTCCTTGCCTAGAGAAGTTCCTTTAGCATTTGTTGTAATGCTGGTTTGGTGGTGCTGAACTCTCTCAGCTTTTGCTTGTCTGTAAAGATTTTAATTTCTCCATCAAATATGAATGAGATCCTTGCTGGGTAGAGTAATCTTAGTGGCAGGTTTCTCTCTTTCATCACTTTAATTATGTCCTGCCACTCCTTTCTGGCTTGTAGAGTTTCTGCTGAGAGATCAGCTGTTAACCTGATGGGGATTCCCTTGTGTGTTATTCCTTTTTTTTCCCTTGCTGCTTTTAATATGATTTCTTTGTGTTTAATTTTTGACAGTTTGATTCATATGTGTCTTGGCATATTTCTCCTTGGATTTATCCTGTATGGGACTCTCTGTGCCTCCTGGACTTGATTAACTATTTCCTTTCCCATATTAGGGAAGTTTTCAACTATAATCTCTTCAAATATTTTCTCAGTCCCTTTCTTTTTCTCTTCTTCTTCTGAAACCCCTATAATTCGAATGTTGGTGCATTTAATGTTGTCCCAGAGGTCTCTGAGACTGTCCTCTGTTCTTTTCATTCTTTTTTCTTTATTTTGCTCTGCATCAGTTATTTCCACTATTTTATCTTCCACCTCACTTATCCGTTCTTCTGCCTCAGTTATTCTGCTATTGATCCCATCTAGAGTATTTTTCATTTAATTTATTGTGTTTTTAATTGATGCTTGATTCATCTTTAGTTCTTCTAGGTCCTTGTTAACTGTTTCTTGCATTTTGTCTATTCTATTTCCAAGATTATGGATCTTGGAAATAGAATCTTGGATCAGCTTTACTATCATTATTCTGAATCTTTTTCAGGTAGACTGCCTATTACCTCTTCATTTGTTAGGTCTGGTAGGTTTTTATCTTGCTCCTTCACCTGCTGTGTGTTTTTCTGTCTTCTCATTTTGCTTATGTTACTGTGTTTGGGGTCTCCTTTTTGCAGGCTGCAGATTCGTAGTTCCCGTTGGTTTTGGTGTCTGTCCCCAGTGGCTAAGGTTGTTTCAGTAGGTTGTGTAGGCTTCTTGGTGGGGGGGACTAATGCCTGTGTTCTGGTGGTTGAGTCTCGATCTTGTCTTTCTGGTGGACAGGTCCACGTCTGGTGGTGTGTTCTGGGGTGCCTATGGCCTTATTATGTTTTTAGGTAGCCTCTCTGGTAATGGGTGGGGTTGTGTTCCTGCCTTGCTAGTTGCTTGGCATAAGGTGACCAGCACTGTAGCTTGCTGGTCGTTGACTGAAGCTGGGTGCTGGTGTTGAGATGGAGATCTCTGGGAGATTTTCGCTGCTTGATATTATGTGGAGCTGGGAGGTCTCTTGTGGACCCGTGTCCTGAAGTTGGCTCTCCCACTTCAGAGGCACAGCACTGACTCCTGGCTGCAGCACCAAGAGCCTTTCATCCAGCCGGCTCAGAATAACAGGGAGAAAAAGCAGAAAGAAAGAATTAGTAGAAGAAAGAGAGAGAGAGGGAAAGACAGGAAGAAGGGAAGAAAGGAAGGAAGGAAGCAAGAAAGAAAGAAAGGAGGGAAGGAGGGAGGAAGGATGGAAAGAGAGAAGGAAAGAAAAGAGGGAGGGAGGGAGGAATGAAAGCAAAAGGAAGAGTGAATGGAAGAAGGGAGGGAGGAAGGAAAGAAAGAAAGAAAGACAGGAGGGAGGGAGGGAGGAAGGAAAGAAAAAGAAAGTGGAAAGAAGAAGGGTGGGAGGGAGGGAGGGAGGAAAGAAAATGAAAGAAGGAAAGGAAGAGTGGAGGGAGGGAGGGAGGAAGGGAAGGTAGGAAAAAAAGAAAGAGCAGGTAAAGTAAAATAGAATAAAGTATGAAATATAGTAGCATTATTAAAATTAAAAAGTAATTATTGAAAAAAAAAAAAAAAAACGGACCGATAGAACCCTGGGACATATGGTGGAAGCAAAGCTATACAGAGAGAATCTTACACAGAAGATTACACATACACATTCACAAAAAGAGAGCAAGGGGGAAAATCAAAAATCTTGCTCTCCAAGTCCACCTCCTCAATTTGGGATAATTCGTTGTAAAAAGAGGAAAAGGGCGAGAAGTCTGAAATCTTGCTCTCTAAGTCCACCTCCTTAATTTGGGATAATTCGTTGTAAAAAGAGGAAAAGGGGGGAAAGTCTTAAATCTTGTCCTCAAAGTCCACTTCCTCAATTTGGGATGATTCGCTGTCCATTCATGCACTCCACAGACCCAGGGCACATCAAATGGACCGTGGAGCTTTAATCCGCTGCCTCCAAGGCTGCACAGAGTGATTTCCCTGTCTCTGCTCTCACAGCTCCCGGTTCTCAGCCTTGGACCTGGCCCCGCCTCTGCGCATAGGTCGCCGGAGGGCGTCCATTCTTCGCTCAGACAGGACGGGTTTAAAGGAGCCGCTGATTCGGGGGCTCTGGCTCACTCAGGCAGAGGGGACGGAGGGGCGCGCAGTGTGGGGCGGTCCTGCGGCGGCAGAGGCCAGCGTGACATTGCAGCAGCCCGTGGTGCTCCGTGCGCTTTCCCGGGAAAGCCATCCCCAGGTCCTGGGACCCCGGCAGTGGCGGGGTGCACAGGACCCCGGAAGGCGGGGCGGACAGTGACCTGCGCTTGCACACAGGCACAGCGGCGGCGGAGGCGGCGGCGGCCCACGCCCGTCTCCGAGGTCCGCGCCTTACCCGCGGCTCGCGCCTGTCTCCGGCGCTTCCCCAAGCAGTCCTCTTCATGCCCTCTGCTCGAGCACCAGGAAACAAAAGGGAAAAAAGTCTCTTGCCTCTTCGGCAACTCCAGACCCTTTCCCTGGACTCCCTCCGGGCTAGCCGTGGTGCACTAACCCCTTCAGGCTCTCTTCCTGCCGCCAGCCCCAGTCCTCTCCCTGCGCTCCGACTGAAAGCCGATACCCGAGCCTCAGCTCCCAGCCCCGCCCGCCACGGCGGCCGAGCAGACAGGCTTCTCGGGCTGGTGTGTGCCTGAGGGCACCAATCCTCTGTGCCAGAATCTCTCCGCTTTGCCCTCCGCACCCCTGTTGCTGTGCTCTCCTCCGCTACTCAGAAGCTTTCCCCCTCCGCCACCTTCAGTCTCCGCCCGTGAAGGGTCTTGTAGTGTGTAGAAACCTTCCCTCCTTCACGGCTCCCTCCCACTGGTGCAGGTCCCGTCCCTATCCTATTGTCTCTGTTTATTCTTTTTTTCTTTTGCCCTACCCAGGTATGTGGGGGGTTTCTTGCCTTTTAGGGGGTCTGAGGTCTTCTGTCAGCGTTCAGTAGGTGTTCTGTAGGAGTTGTTCCACGTGTAGATGAATTTCTGATGTATCTGTGGGGAGGAAGGTGATCTCCGCGTCTTACTCTTCTGCCATCTTCCTCCGGGCCCCCTCATCTGAAATTTTTAAAGGGAGTTTTGGTCCTGAGTTAATTTCACATTCTAACATAATGTTGAGAAGAGAGAAGTGGTCATTTCTCCTTGCTAGATATTTTCTCTGTAACAAGTGATACTCCTTAGTACATTAATGGATTGAAAAAAGAAAAATCAGCACTCACCTATGACTGATTGCTTTAGTGACTTAGAATATTACTAGAAGAAGAGATACCTATTTAATCCTTAAGGTTTCTAGCAATTTGAATGGTGGAACTTATGCAATTAAAGAGAACAATACATTATGCTGGATTTGGCAATTGTGAAATGCACAAACCAGAAAGATATTCCATATATTTGACTGTAATAGTTGAGCTTCAGAATTGGCTTCCTGCCATTTCTATAGTCCTGGGAGTTAGACATACTCCAAATATTAGAAGGCATCATGATAAAATGGAAAAGTTGGTTTAAATATCCTTATCACTGGAGAGAAAGACATTAAATTTTAACCTCTCACCTAAGATTTCTGATCATCAATTTATACATCTGTAAAATGTGGTTCTCAGAGTATGTAAATTTTTTGACATACTATAACTTTTCAATATATGTTACTTAATTTTCCATTCTATTAATATAAAGCAATAAAACATACAAATAATTAATAATTTCACCCAATATTAATTAAATAATGTTTAACAAAGTGTTAAGTATTTATAGCTTGAAAATTTTTCATGGATATTTCTATCTAATGATTTGAGACCTAAGGTTTCACAGCATTGTTGTCTGTTTTCCCAACAGTGTGGTTGCATTGAGCAAATAGAATTTCACTTTCTGATAATGTAAGCCCTTCTGAAAAATTACCACAGCAGTACTTTGGGATGAGCACGAATGTGTCCAAATGACAATTTCAGCCACTCCAAATTAACATCATAATCTTAAAAAATATATTATGAATATCATCAGGATCTATGCCATGTCTCTCTACTAAGTTTCATAAAAGGAAAACTCAAAACACACACACAGGCACACAGGGACCCATGGATGCACACCACCAAATTCAAAGAAACAATAAGCAAATGCAATAAAACATACTGGAAAATATTTGCTTTCAAAAGACATTTCCAATTCAGCTAGTGTAAGTAAGTTTTTTTTTTTCTGTTTAACAAAGCCAAATTAAAGCATGTTTAACAGAGAAATAATTAGAAATTTATCAGCTTCCTTGTCCTTATTTTTAGCAAAAGACACAAAGGCAATAACTCACTCAGCCAAGCAGTAAGAAAGTGTTTATTTGTGTAGTGGGGAAGTGATATGATTCAGTAACAAATAATGTGTACCTCCAAGTACTCGTCTTTTCCTCATGTCAACACAAGTCAAATCTCTCAGCACACATTTATCTCTTTGGTAAGTTATGAGCAATAGGACCAGTCTAAACTGAAAGAGCTTTTTTTTTTTAACATCTTTATTGGAGTATAATTGCTTTACAATGCTGTGTTAATTTCTGCTTTATACCTAAGAGAATCAGCTATACATATACATATATCCCTATATCTCCTCCCTCTTACATCTCCCTCTCACCCTCCCTATCTACCCTTCTAGTAGGTCACAAAGCACTGAGCTGATGTCCCTATGTTATGTGGCTGTTTCTCACTAGCTATCTATTTTACATATGGTAGTATATATATGTCCATGCTACCCTCTCACTTCGTCCCATCTTACCCTTTCCCCTTCCTGTGGCCTCAAGTACATTTTCTATGTCTGCATTTTTATTGCTGTCCTGTGCCTAGGTTTTTCAGAACAATTTTTTTTGTTCTTTTAGATTGCATATGTATGGGTTAGCATACGGTATTTATTTTTCTCTTTCTGACTTACTTCACTCTGGATGACAAAATCTAGGTCCTTCCACCTCACTAAAAATAACTCAATTTTGTTTCTATTTATGGCTGTGTAATATTCCATTATATATATGTGCCACATCTTCTTTATCCATTCATCTGTCGATGGACATTTATGTTGCTTCCATGTCCTGGCTATTGTAAATAGAGCTGCAATGAGCGTTGTGGTACATGACTCTTGTTGAATTATGGTTTTCTCAGGGTATATGCCCAGTAGTGGGAATGCTGGGTCATATGGTAGTTCTATTTTTAGTTTTTTAAGGAACCTCCATACTGTTCTCCATAGTGACTGTATCAATTTACATTCCCACCAACAGTGCAAGAGAGTTCCCTTTTCTCCAAATCCTCTCCAGCATTTATTGTTTGTAGATTTTTTGATGATGGCCATTCTGACTGGTGTCAGGTGATAGCTCATTGCAGTTTTGATTTACATTTCTCTAATGATTAGTGTTGTTGAGAATCCTTTTATGTATTTGTTGGCAATCTGCATATATCCTTTGGATATATGTCTACTTAGATCTTCTGCCCATTTTTGGATTGTGTTTTTTTGCTTTTCTTATGTTGAGCTGCATGAGCTGCTTGTATATTTTGGAGATTAATCCTATGTCAGTTGCTTCATTTGCAAATATTTTCTCCCATTCTGAAGGCTGTCTTTTCGTGTGGTTCATGGTTTCCTGTGCTGTGCAAAAGCTTTTAAGTTTCATTAGGTCCCATTTGTTTATTTTTGTTTTCATTTCCATTTCTCTAGGAGGTGGGTCAAAAAGGATCTTGCTGTGATTTATGTCATAGAGTTTTCTTCCTATGTTTTTCTCTAAGAGTTTTATACTGTCTGACCTTACATTTAGGTCTTTAATCCATTTTGAGTTTATTTTTGTGTATGGTGTTAGGAAGTGTTCTAATTTCATTCTTTTACATGTAGCTGTCCAGTTTTCCCAGCACCACTTATTGAAGGGGCTGTCTTTTCTCCATTGTACCTTCTTGCTTCCTTTATCAAAAATAAGGTGATCATATGTGCATGGGTTTATCTCTGGGATTTCTATCTTGTTCCATTGATCTATATTTCTGTTTTGTGCCAGTACCATACTGTCTTGATTACTGTAGCTTTGTAGTATAGTCTGAAATCAGGATTCTTCCAGCTGTGATTTTCTTTTTCAAGATTGCATTGTCAATTCAGGGTCTTTTGTGTATCCATACAAATTGTGAAATTTTTTCTTCCAGTTCTGTGAAAATTGCCATTGGTAGTTTCATAGGGATAGCATTGAATCTCTAGATTGCTTTGGTAGTAGAGTCATTTTCACAATATTGATTATTCAAATGCAAAAACATGGTATAAACTAAACATAGTTCCCTCTACGTCTCCTTTGGGGAGGGTTTTTTTCATAAATGGGTGTTGAATTTTGTCGAAAGCTTTTTCTGCATCTTTGAGACGATCATATGATTTTTTCTCCTTCAACTGGTTAATATGGTGTATCATATTGATTGATTTGAGTACATTGAATAATCTTTGCATTCCTGGGATAAACTGCACTTGGTCATCATGTATGATCCTTTTAATGTGTTATTGGATTCTGTTTGCTAGTATTTTGTTGAGGGTTTTTGCACCTATGTTAATCAGTGATATTGGCCTGTAGTTTTCTTTCTTTGTCACATCTCTGTCTGGTTTTGGTATCATCATGATGGTGGCCTCATACAATGAGTTTGGGAATGTTCCTCCCTCTACCATATTTTGGAAGAGTTTGAGAAGCATAGTTGTTAGCTCTTCTCTAAATGTTTGAAAGAATTCGCCTGTGAAGCCATCTGGTCCTGGGCTTCAGTTTGTTGAAAGATTTTTAATCACAGCCTCAAATTCAGTGCTTGTGATAAGTCTGTTTATATTTTCTATTTCTTCCTGGTTCAGTCTCAGGAGTTTGTATTTTTCTTAGAATTTGTCCATTTCCCACAGGTTGCCCATTTTATTGGCATATAGTTGCTTGTAGTACTCTGTCATGATCATTTCTATTTCTGCAGTGTCAGTTGTTACTTCTCTTTCTTCATTTTTAATTCTATTGATTCAATAGAATCAATCTCCCTTTTTTCTTGATGAGTCTGGCTAATGATTTATTAATTTTGTTTATCTTCTCAAAGAACAGCTTATAGTTTTATTGATCTTTGCTATCATTTCCTTCATTTATGTTTCATTTATTTCTGGTCTGCTCTTTATGATTTATTTCCTTTGGCTAACTTTGGAGATTTTTGTTCTTCTTTCTCTAATTGCTTTAGGTGTAAGGTTTGGTTGTTTATTTGAGATGTTTCTTATTTCTTGAGGTAGGATTGTATTGCTATAAACTTCCTTCTTAGAACTGCTTCTGCTGCATCCCATAGGTTTTGGTTCCTCATGTTTTCATTTTCATTTGTTCCTATGTATTTTTGGATTTCCTCTTTTATTTCTTCAGGGATCTCTTGGTTATTAAGTAGTGTATTGTTTAGCCTCCATGTGTTTGTGTTTTTTAAAGATTTGTTTCACTGTAATGGATATCTAGTCTCATAGCATTGTGGTTGGAAAATATACTTGATATGATTTCAATTTTCTTAAATTTACCAAGGCTTGATTTGTGACCAAAGATATGATCTATTCTGGAGAATGTTCCATGAGCCCTTGCAAAGAAATTGTATTCTGTTGTTTTTGGATGGAATGTCCTATAAATATCAATTAAGTCCATCTTGTTTAATGTATCATTTAAAGCTTGTGTTTCCTTAATTATTTTCAGTTTGGATGATTTGTACATTGGTGAAAATGGAGTGGTTAGTCCCCTACTATGAATGTGTTACTGTCGATTTCCCCTTTTATTGTTGTTAGCTTTTGCCTTCGTATTGAGGTACTCCTATTTTGGGTCCATAAATATTTACAATTGTTATAACTTCTTCGATTGATCCCTTGATCATTATGTGGTGTCCTTCTTTGTCTCTTATAATAGTCTTCATTTTAAAGTCTATTTTGTCTGATATGCTAATTGCTACTCCAGCTTTCTTTGATTTCCATTTGCATGGAATATCATTTTCCATACCCTCACTTTAAGTCTTTATGTGTCTCTAGATCTGAAGTAGGTCTCTTGTAGACAACATATATACAGTTATTGTTTTTGTATCCGTTCAGCCATTCTTTGTCTTTTGGCTGGAGCATTTAATACATTTACATTTAAGGTAAGTATCAATATGTATGTTCCTATTACCATTTTCTTAATTCTTTTGGTTTTGTTATTTTAGGTCTTTTCCTTCTCTTGTGTTGCCTGCCTAGAGAAGTTCCTTTAGTATTTATTGTAAAGCTACCTTGGTGGTGCTTAATTCTCTTAGCTTTTGTTTTTCTCTAAAGGTTTTAATTTCTCCATTGAATCTGAATGAGATCCTTGCTGGGTAGAGTAATCTTGGTTGTAGGCTTTTCCCTTTCATCACTTTAAATATGTCTTGCCACTCCCATCTTCCTTGTATAGTTTCTGCTGAAAGATCAGCTGTTTACCTTATGGGGATGCCTTTTTATGTTCTTTGTTATTTTTCCCTTGCTGCTTTTAATATTTTTTTCTTTGTATTATTTTTTGATAGTTTGAGTAAAACGTTTCTTGGCATGTTTCTTCTTGGATTTATCCTGTATGGGGCTGTCTGTGCTTCCTGGACTTGATTGACTATTTCCTTTCCCATAATAGGGAACTTTTCAACTATAATCTCTTGAAATATTTTCTCAAGCCCTTCTTTTCTCTCTTTTTCTCTTCTTATTCTGGGGTCCCTATAATTTGAATTTGTACCTTTAATATTGTCCTAGAGACCTCTAAGACTGTCCTCAATTGGTTTAATTATTTTTCTTTTATTCTGCTCTGCAGTTGTTATTTCCACTATTTTAACTTCCAGGTCACTTATCCTTTCTTCTGCCTCAGTTATTCTGCTCTTGATTCATTCTAGAGAATTTTAAATTTCATTTATTGTGTTGTTCCTCATTGGTTGTTTGCTCTTTAGTTCTTCTAGTTTCCTGTATTTTCTCTCTTCTATTTCCAAGGTTTTGGATCATGTTTTCTATCACTATTCTGAATTATTTTTCAAGTAGACTGCCTGTTTCCTCTTCATTTGTTTGGTCTGGTGGGCTTTTTTTTCTTGCTCCTTCATCTGCTGTCTTTTTGTCTGTCTTCTCATTTTGCTTAACTTACTCTGGGTTTTCCTTTTCACAGGCTGCAGGTTGGTAGTTCACATTGTTTCTGATGCTTGCCCCCAGTGGCTAAGTTTGGTTCAGTGAGTTGTGTAGGCTCCCTGGTGGAGGGGACTAGTGCCTGTGTTCTGGTGGATGAGACTGGATCTTGTCCTTCTGGTGGGTAGGACCACATCCAGTGGTGTGCTTTGGGGTGTCTGTGAACTTATTTTGATTTTAGGCAGCCTCTTTTCTAATGGGTGGGGTTGTTTTCCTGTCTTGCTAGTTGTTTGACATAGGGTGTCCAACACTGTAGCTTACTGGTTGTTGAGTGGAGCTGGGTCTTAGCATTGAGATGGAAATCTCTGGGACATATTTCACCATTTGATATTACATGGAGCTGGGATGTCTCTGGTGGACAAATGTCCTGAAATCATTTCTCTCATGTCAGAGGCACAGGCCTGGCACCCAGCCAGAGCACCAAGCCCCTGTTAGACACACAGCTCAGAAGAAAAAAGAGGGAGAGAGAAAGAAAGAAAGAAAGAAAGAAAGAAAGAAAGAAAGAAAGAAAAAAGGAAAGAAAGAAAATAAATAAATAAAAAGAAATAAAGTTATTAAAATAAAAAGATTATTTAAGATTAAAAAAATTAAAAAGTAATTAAAAAAAAGAAAAAAGAGAGAAAGTAGAGAGCAACCAGACAAAAAAACAAATCCACCAATGATAACAAGCACTAAAAACTATATTTAAAAAAAAAGAAATAGACAAACAGAAGCTCAGGACAAAGAGTAAAACAAAGTTGTACAGACACAACCACACAAAGAAGCATACACATACACACTCACAAAAAGAGAAAAAAGGAATATATATATATATATATATATATATATATATATATATATATATATATATATATATATATTAAAAAAAAAGGAAGAGAGCATCCAAATCAAAAAACAAATCATCCAATGATAATAAACTCTATATACTAAGCTAAGATAAACATAAAACCAGAAACTAGTCAGTCACATACAGCAAACCCCAAGTCTACAGTTGCTCCAAAATCCACTGCCTCAATTTTGGGATGATTCGTTGTCTATTCTGCTATTCTACAGATGCAAGGTTCATCAAGTTGATTGTGGAGATTTAATCCACTGCTCTTGAGGCTGCTGTGAGAAATTTCCCTTTCTCTTCTTTGTTTGCACAGCTCCTGTGGTTTAGCTTTGGATTTGGCTCTGTCTCTATGTGTAGGTCACCTGAGGGCATCTGTTCTTCACCCAGACTAGACAGGGTTAAAGTAGCAGCTAATTAGGTTCCTCTGGCTCACTCAGCCTGGGTGGATGGAGGTGTATGGAATGCGGGGTGAACCTGCAGTGGCAGAGGCCAGCATGATGTTGCAGCAGCCTTAGGTGCTCCATATGTTCTCCTGGGGAAGTGGTGCCTGGATCACACGACCCTGGCAGTGGTGGGCTCCACAGTCTCCCAGGAGGGTAGGTGTGGATAGTCACCTGTGCTTGCACACAGGCTTCTTGGTGGCTGCAGCAGCAGCCTTAACATTTCATGCCTGTCTCTGTTGTCCGCATTGAGAGCCACAGCTCGTGCCCGTCTCTGGAGCTCATTTAGGCAGTGCTCTGAATCCCCTCTCCTCGTGCCCCCTGAAACAATGGTCTCTTGCCTCTTAAGCAATTCCAGACGTTTTCCCAGACTCCCTCCTGGCTAGCTGTGGTGCACTTGGCCCCTTCAGCCTGTTTCACACAGCCAACTGCAGTCCTCTCCCTGGATTCTGACCTCCGAAGCTGGAACCTCTGCTCCCAGCCCCCACCCTCTCCAGCTGGTGAGCAGACAAGCGTCTCGGGCTGGTGAGTGCTGGTTGGCATGATCCTCTTTGTGGGAATCTCTCCACTTTGCCCTCTGCACCCCTGTTGCTGTGCTCTCCTCCATGGTTCTGAAGCTTCCCCATCTGCTACCCCTCATCTCTGTCAGTGAAGGGGCTTTCTAACGTGTGGAAACTTTTCCTCCTTCTCAGCTCCCTCCCAGAGGTGCAGGCCCCTTCCCTATTCTTTTGCCTCCTTTTTTTTTTCTTTTTTTCTTTTGCCCTACCCAGGTACATGGAGATTTTCTTGCCTTTTTGGAAGTCTGAGGTCTTCTGCCAGCAATCAGTAGGGGTTCTGTAGGAATTGTCACACACATAGATGTATTTCAGATGTATTTGTGCAGAGGAAGGTGATCTCCATGTCTTACTCCTCCACCATCTTAAAGGTCTCCCCTGAAATAGTTATTTTGTAACTTTACTGATTAAAGAGAAGAAATAATTGAAAATAGAACAATGAATATAAATTTTAGGCATTATAATCATTCTTTCCTAGGTTAAAACAATTAAAATGTTAAGTGGAAATTATTCACCTTAATGGTGAAATACAGTCCTTCCAACCCATGGAATGAGGCACTCTTGACTGTCAGCTGCAAATAGACATTTATTTTATGAGGATTTTTCATAACTACTAATTTTGTAGTGTTCCAACTTTCTCTTAAGTCTGCTAACAAATATATTAAATATAATGTAATTACAATGAAGATGAAAAAATATGTTCAAAATTATTCAGAGACTAATTAATGACCATGACAAAAAATAAAAATGGTAATAATAAATACAAGAGTTTTAAATGAAATGTGTTTGTTTTTTACTTCTCATCTGTCATTTGCTTCTTCACCATTGTTTTTTGGTCATGAAGAACTTTTATATCTGAATCAGTTTTCCTGTTATTTCATTACCCACCACTACCAATTTGGCTTGTGGCTGTCTCAGCAGAGCACAAGTTTACTAGAACAGGAAGCAAAAATGTTCCTATTGGGTCACTAGGCTTATTGATTCTACTCCTTGATTCCTGGAGCTATGAATCTTGGCTATGGGAGAAATAACACCAAATGTTGGATGTTAAGATCATATCAAATATTTGGATAAAGTTGCCCCCACCCTGCAATGTGTTCTCACCTAGCTGGCAGATATAAATGACTCTTCAAAAGACCATTTCACAATTCTATCAAACCAGCTGCTTCAGGATGGTGGAGAAAATCATAAGACCAATAAATTCAATGAACATGCACCCATTATGTGATGACAGGCATAGCTGGGGAGAGAGGCTGAATGGTATCCACAGAATGGGTCATCCTACCCACTTGATTATTTAAATCCTCTTCTAATGTCACACTTTGGTGAGCATTCATATGGAACACAAATATATTTACATTTTTTGCCTATTCTGAAGGGTCCATCCACACGTCTTCCCCAAATTTTTAGGTCACAAAGTTTCCAATCATTTTCCATCCAAATCCCTGACCACCAGCCAAACCATTGGCTACACACCCACTCGTTGTTCTATAATCACACATCTGATCTTCTCTTCTTCTAATCAGGTGCACTGCTCAAAGTTCTGTCCATTTCAAGAATATTCCTTCACCAGTGTCCTTCAGTATTGTTGCAGAAAGACGTTATAGTGCTACAGCTGTCTACTTTTGAGTGTCATCTGCATATTCTGCAGAACCATCTGTCTACCTGGCTCAAATCTTCTCTTCCTCTGTCAACTGAGTGTGGAGAATTTCCCATATGGTCATAGGTGTAGGCTGAGAGAAAGAGGGCTGTAAGGCAGAAGTGGAGATAATGAGCATTCAGGACACATCTTTATATAGCTTCATATGTCTTCAAGATATGCTGAAGCCCAATCATGTATATGCCACTTCCATTTGATGATGGAGTACAGCTATTCCTGCCCAGTCGTATTGCTTTGTGAGTCAGATAACACCCAGTTCATGATAGGCAACTCAGAGCTCACAGAAACTTGGTAGCCCATGGTCAAGTGTTCAATCTTTACTAAAGCCCAGTAAATGTCCAATAGTTATTTCTTGAAAGGAGAATTGGTATCCACAAAGAATGACAGAGCTTTGCTTCAAAATTCAAAAAAAAAGCTTGCACTGTGATTTACCTACAAGGGCTTGCCAAAGGCTCCAAACAGCATCCCTATCTGCCACTGACACTTCAAGAGCCATAGGAGCTGTTTTATCATACAGCAAAAACAGCAGAGTAGGTTACACAGCAACCTGGGCCTATTGTAGAACCTTCTCTTATTCTGGTCCCACTCAAATATAGCAGCTTTTCAGGTCACTCAGTAAATAGGTCAGAGTAACACAACAAAATGAAGGATATGTTGCCTCTAAAATCCAAAAAGACCTGCTAAGTATTGTGTCTCTTTTTTTTTTTGATTGTAAGAGGGCCAGATGCAACAACTTATCCTTCACCTTAGAAGAGATATCTTAGCATGACCCACACAACCACACACCCCCAAATTTCACTGAGGTAGAGGGACCCTGAATTTTTGTTGGGTTTATTTCCTACCTTCTGGCACATAAATGTCTTACCAATAAATTAGAGAAGTTGCTACTTGCTCCCTACAGCCAATCAGCATAATATTATAAATGTAATGGATCAGTGAGATATCTCATGGAAGGAAAGGCTATCAAGATCCCAAGAAAACTAAGTTATGACATAGGCCTAGAGGGTTGATATCCCCTGAGATAGGACAGTAAAAGTGTGTTGCTGGTCATGTTGCCTGCAAGCAAAATGCTTCTGTTGATCCTTATGGAGAGAGATAGGAAAACATCACTTGTCATATCAATAGCCTCATGCCAGGTATCAGGGGATATATTAATTTGCTCAAGCAATGACTCTGTACAACAGCTGAATTTGGAATCACCATTTTGATTAAGTTTTCAATAATTCACTGTCTTTCTCCAAAATTAATTTTTCTTCTGCCCAGTTCAAATAAGCAAGTTGATTAGGGATGCAGGGGGACTCACCACCCCTAGTCCTTCAGGTTCTTGATGGTGGCACTAATCTCTGAAATGCCAGGAAGAATGTGGTATTTCTTTTGACCTACTATTTCCCTAGATAAAGGAAATTCTAGTAGCTTCCATTTAGCCTTTCCTACCATGATAATCTTCACTCTCCAGGTCAAGAAACCAATGTGGAGATTCTATCAGCTGCTGAGTATATCTATTCCAATTATGCATTCTGGAACTTGGGGAATAACCAAAGGAAGGTTCAAGGACCCACTTTACTCACTGTGAGGTGAACCTGAGCAATAACTTCACTGATTACTTGACCTCCATAAATCCCTACTCCAACTGATGGGCCACAGGGACATTTTGGATCTCCTGGAATTAGTATCAGTTCATAGTCAGTGTCCAATAATTGCTGAAAGGTATGATGTTTTTCCCCTAGATCCCAGTTATCCTAGATCCCTTTGGAGAAGCTGGGAAAACATTAACAGTATAGATTTTTGGTGGAGTACTGAGGTCATTCTTCAAGGGGACACAGACTCCCTTTCATTCAAGGAGTTCTAGGTCTGTAAACTAGTTCAAGTCTGGGAATTGATTAAGAGGCTGTGGCTCTCTGTTTTTATGATTCAGGCTGACTTTTGTTCACTTGACCTAGAACTTTTCTGCTTATACAGGTAAAATAAGAATTTAGTACACTATACAGATCAAGTGAGAACATAGCAGGTTTCCTATCTATTTCACTTCTAGGAACACCATGATCAACTATCTAACTTCATAAGTCTGTGCAAGTCAGACTATTCTGATTGCTACTTTTACTCTTCTGTCCAAACCCATCTTGCTTTTGGTGGTTGAGTGCCACGACATGGTCCCTGATATCCCAGGATTTGATTATTCCCATTGCTTTTAAGTTTCCCAATTCAGTGACCACAGTTCCCATTGTAAGGTCTTTCCTACCTACAGAGAAGAGCGATCAAGGGATCTTCAAAATGTCAATGGTCCCCTCACAAATTTATTTCTCTCAATATTGGTAAAACATATGTCTTCTGGATCCTCTCAGTGTGAGTGTGTGTCTTAAATGACAAATCCATTCTTTCTAATCTACTTAAGTTATTGAATCCCTTCTTCTACCTTAAACCATGGCAGGTCTGGTGTTACTGAGTAGGCTCACTGTGGGGCACTTTTTGTTCCATGTTTCAGTAACCACTCAAATAATTAGAATCTTCTTAGTTCCTGAGTTACAATATTAAATGCAGAATCTCTTCTTAGTGAGCCAATATCAATAAATTTAATCTGATCCAACTTTATATTTCTTCCACCATTATCTCACATCATTAGTATCCATCCCCACACATATTCTCTGAATTTTGCTTGTATAAATTAGAAAACTCAAGTAGTTCTTTTGTAGTGAAGCACACCTTCTTATGGGTCACATTTTCTTCCTTGCCTTTATGGGCCTGCTGGGACTAAATCTAGATATGGGTCTAGAAGCAAAGATGGATAGTGGTGGTGGGTTCTGAGGGCGATCATCATTGTCTTACATGGCAACTGCCTCAGTGAAAGACATTTAAGTCTCCTCAGGTAATGCAGAGCTAATCCCTTCAGAAGAGGGTCCACTCCCCCTTGGGGGTGGGGAGGATTCTTCCATTGGAAAGAAGACTAATCTGAATTGAGGAGCTCAATGTACCTATCTTCATCAGAGTGTGGGAGCACCCATCCTAATTTACAGGACCCCATTCATTCTTAATCAATGACCTCACTTTAAGATTAGACACCCTATGAGACTGGAAATTCAACTTGTTTTTTAATTCAATCAGTTGCAGGATGAGATTCTGTATTTGATTTTTGGCAATCTCAGTCCTGGGTCTACAGGAGATAAGGGTTTCCTTCATGTCCCACATAGGAGCTTCCAGGTCATTTATGAATGGTTGAGCTGGTTATTCAAATCACTGAGCTCATCCTATTTTTCTCCACTTTGTCCAGGAATATGAGAAACAACCAGTCAATTTTATTATATTGATTGTTTTCCAAAAATGTTTAAAAGTATTGTATATATTCAACATCTTGATTCTTATAACTGGTTGATTAGGAGTATTCAATGAAGATATTCTGGGAATCTTTTTAAATAGTTAATGCTATGAACTCTCAGTGTTCTCTTTACTACTAGAAAAATAGTTATTTGTGTCTATAAATCTAATAACATTGGAGAGACAAGGTCAAAAACTTCAGAACAAACTCAGAAAACTCATCCTTAAAATTCTGTTCTTTTAGAACCAGTTTTGGTACCAAAATCATCTCTATTAGTAAGGGTTCTCTGAAGAAAGAGATATACACTCATATATATGAAATGTGCCATAAAACACCATAGAGTCAGTGGTATAGTTCCAGTCCAATTCCAAGAACCTGAGAATGAGGAGAGCTGATGATGTAAGGTCCAATTCAAGTGCAGGAGAAGATTTCTGTCCCAGCTCTAAAACATGCAGAGAGAGCAAATTCTCTTTTACTTCATTTTTTGTTCTATTCAATCCTCTATGGGTTTGGATGAAACCCATCAGTACTGGGGAATACAAACTGCTTTATTCAATCTACCACTTCAGATGTTAGTCTCATCCAGAAATATCTTCACAGCAACACACAGAATAATGTTTAACCAAAATTCTGGGTACTCTGTGGTGTACTCAATTTAACACATAAGATTAACCCTTCCCGTGTTCCTCCTCCATCCAAGCAGAATCTCTAAAATTAATCCATCTCTCTGTCTTTCCTCCTGTGGGACCCAGAGTGGACACTTCTTTCCTGTCTATCTTAACTATCTCTATCTCAGTCTGTCCTGTCTTCTATGGTATTGCTCCCTCTGGATTTCAGCCTTTTTCTCTAGTTACTCTTCTCTTTCATAGTCATTTTCCTACCTTTTGAATTTTTAACTTTTCTAAAATTAGAAATTAAATACATCTTATTAAAGTATCAGATGACTCTATATAAAAACACTACTTGTAACACATAAGCCACATGCAACATGCTTTTTAGAGATACAAAATGTGACAAGACATATGGTATGATTGACAATACTCTGGGAGGTATATGCAAGAAAAATAAATTAGAATTTAATTAAGCTTTTGTATTGCAAAAGGGTGAGATCAGTAGAAAAAAATTAAAAAAGAAGAAATTTAAACTATTTAAATTATAATTAAAAAGCTGTTAAAAGACGTAACGCGAGTCTAACTTTGAAAATAAAGAATATGCGAGATGCCACATTATATAATAAAAAGTTGCCATCAGACAGTCTCCTTTCTGCTGTTTTAAATTATCACATCTACTACAATAATTAGGGGTAAGGTAAAATTTATATTATTAAATCTGGAAACTATGTGCATAAGTCACAGGTCTAAAGTTAAAGATCCCACGTCAGTATTATATAGTGTTATGTTCAGTATGAAGTTGTAAAGAATAATTAGACCATGGTCTGAGATACGGTTGTGAATAAGGTTATAAATGTGTAATGAGAAAAAGTACAAATATTCAATAACACAAAAAGTATTCAATATCAACTATTCAGCTAGAACCTGAATTAAAAGTGTCTATTGTGCTCTTGACTTCTTACCTCATTAAATTAATTCTAGAAACTGAACACTAAATATAAGGATCAGTGACTCTTTGCCAACAGAATATTCTGGCAAAAACTGAAAAGATTGTTACTGTTTTTTTATCATTTTTGATACTGAAATGAGTGTGTTGAGCAATACAGAGATAGTTTGACTAAAGAGTAAAGGCTGACTTGAAATTAAGCCATTACCTGTAATTTACATTTTGTTTGGTGGCAACTTGCAGAAATTGTTCAGTGACTCACTTCATAAATATGTGGTTCTCCACTGCTCATTATACTTTTTTTCTATGGTACATTGACATGGTAAATATGTTAGAACCAATGAAAAGCCTTACTTCTTTTGACCCCTACTAAGAGGATCTAATTGGATTTTTCCCTTTATTTCATTTTCATAATGTGTTAGGTATTCAGTTCTCAATTGCTCAGCATGATCATCTCTGTGTTTCTAAACTTGCCTTTAAGAGACAATGGATCATTAGCTAATGACTATAGTTGACTGTGATAGTCTATCTAGAGCAATAAAATGTAATGAGGGCAGTGACTAAAAACAGAAAATCAAAAATAATATACCTTTAATAAATATAGAGTGCAAACCACTACAGGATGAAGATATGTAGGTCCAAGTGGCAAAAATCATGAAATAGCCTTGTTGACATTAATAGTCTAAGGAAAGTTGAGATAGTAAAACAAAAGGATCTAATCACTTTCAGAATTGAGGATTCCAAGGAAACAAAAAGACAAATTCACTTTTTTAAAAAATATGACCTTAAAGTTATACTCATGTTTAAAAGACAAATGAGGAAACAAAAAATGTGTATATTTTGTGATTTTTTTAAAGGTTAGAATTCTTGAAATTTCTGTCTGAATGAATACAATTTGAAATAAATATCCCTTGTGGAAAACAGTGCATTTAAAAAAACTCCTCCAGAACATACAAGCATACAATTCAATAAGGGGAGCGGATGAAAAAATCGTGTCTCTGCTTTATGTCCAACTGACTGATGCTATTCAGGGATATGAACCATCTTTGTTTTCTAAGCACCAAGGGAGCTTGTTTATCTTATTGTTATTCAGTCTTGTGAGACTGCTTTCTTACTTTCCTTCTGTTTTCTTAATTTACTTCCTTTACTCAGACAGTATTAGGAAGTGAATTTTGTACATGTGTAATTCCTTGTTGCAGTGTATAATTTTGAGATCTGGAGGGTATAACTGTCCTGCAGTCTTATTTATTTATTTTGTTAATTCTCATTTTGTATCCTAAGCCACTTCTCTTCATCTTAATTCCCAACTGCTCACATTCGCACCTATATTGCTTTTCATGTAGTAAGGTGTATTCAATGTGGCACCTGCAGTGAGCTGGTATATACAATATGAAAATTGAGGAAAACCCAGTGTAGCTTATCCACACTCATTACTGAAACTTATCTGTATGCCTTGCCATATTGTGAAAGATAGAATTTTATTCCTAGAACACAATTTACATACCTACCAACTTGCTCCAAAAAGAATCCATGGTAGAAGCAATGGGCAAAGGACAAAATGTCAGATTTGGAAGAGAATCTAATGATGACAAATCAAAACTTAGTCATTTTATACATGAAGTAATAGATTCTTTTCTGAAGTCTTAAGCGTGGACATTACAAATGAGAAGTTATTTTTAATATGAGTGAATTTGTTCTAAGTTGCCAACATACACAATAATAAAAAATATAGGTGGATGGATAGATAGATGATAGATAAGTAGATAGATAGATAGATAGGTAGGTAGGTAGATGATAGATAGATACCAGCATATAAATATTAAACTTGTTCAGTCTCAGTTTTGGATGAGGCATAAATACAATCAATATTGAATATAAAAATATAACTTTGACTATTCTTGTTTCCTTGAAGATTAGCCAAAATTGATGATTGACTCTCAGCCCCTTTATCCACATGATGGATTAAAAAAGAAAAGGTGGTTAAAAAGAGAGAGGCTATTCTTTGAGTATATTTTTTGGAGAGGGCAGCATTGTGAGGCCCTATCCTCCAGTGGTACAAAGTGGGGTGAGTAAAATGTCACTCAGTGAAGAGAAAGGAGGAACTTGATACATCTCTGCTTCATTGCATAAATGTGTGTGTGCCTCCCATCTGAGAAATCTAGAGTCAGGAAACAAGAGAAGTGGAGTGGCTAGTTGATTTGACAGGCAAGTGGAGAAGAAATGCTGCTATTGGAAATGGCATGCACTCCTTGATTATGTAAAAATAAAATGAATAACTGACATGAATCAGAGTATGTTTTAGACACCTAGCAGGGCTGGAAAGTACAAAGCTTGTTTATGGCAGCATAAGGTGATGGCCATAACTGTTGCCTTAACTCTCCTCCCTCCACTGGCCACAAATGTTAACTAAGTGAATGAGGAGGGGGAAAAACATGAGGGGAAGAACAACACCATCCTAGCCTCCTGCAAGGGGCCAGCAAGTGACATGTCCCCAAAAGATCAGGTAGGTGGCATTTTCAATCAGATATGAGTTTCATTACCATTAAGAACAAGGTGTATGTAACATCTGAGCTGAAAATATGTTGTTTTTTAGTGCAACTGTGTGACATTTTATTATAGGATTAAGCTAAAAAGCAGGACACTGCCTGAGTTTTCAACAAAGAACTTTATCACTGAACACATTTTTAATAGACAACCAGAGAGAAAAATAAAGATGCTTTCTGATTATATCCACAAGTTCTGGTTTCTCAATGAACCATTACAGGATACAAACCATTTGTGCTTTCAACAACAAAAATGTATATATATATATATATATATATATATATATATATATATGTTCAGAGGACATAAAACTTACAGTAGTCCATTAGACTCATGTGTAATGAAAGAACTATTGTTTTATTGCTCAAATCATATCTCTAATTTAGCCTTAACCCTCCAAATGGTGGACAACATATTCTAGGCAATTTAATGTGTTTTATTCCTTCAAAAGAGTACTGTTTCAGGTAATTCACAATATACAATTCAGTCTTTTAAAGGTAAATAGTAATTTCACAATTCTCTCTTCTTTTTCTGCCTTAGCCCTTGGGCTGATTTCTGTTTCCAGGAATTGAGAGGAGGGTGGTTTTTTTCTGGCTGACTTTTGATGAATTCCAGCTTACCTTCTTTCATCTTTGTGCTTGTCGTGCCTCTGTATCTACTGCTGAAGTACCCACGTGAACTAATTTCCCTCCAGCAACCAGATCTGAACATTTTGTGTTCTTCTCTCTAGCACTGCAAGTCCCTTTCAGGACTGTGAGTTCACTGTTTCACTCTGGGAGACATAGGAATCCTTTAAGTTCTTTCCTCTCCATGCCAGGACCACAAGGAGTGGGGATTTTCAAGGGTAGTTCTCTCCAGCCCCCCTGCCCAGCTGCCAGTGCTATCTTACAATGGAAACCATATGCTGGTACCGGGATATAGCTCAACTGACACCAATATGGGTAATTGATATGAGAGTCTTCAGGGTGGGAGAGGAAGGTGAGATTCTGGGGAAAACATGATCAGCAACAGCTCTGCAGTCCATTCTCTCAATGTGAGGAGCTGTGTGCCCAGGGGAAAGAAAGAAGGAAGGTAAGCTGGAAAAACCTCCTTGTAAACACGCTAAAGACAGGCTTCTTGGCTAACACATTAATGATACTTACTATCAAAGACCCTTTATCTATGTAATGCTCTTAGCTGGATATGCCTGGTTTGTCTAACACTGCTTATGGTAAACAAATCTAGAATATGAAGATTTATAGGCATAGCTCCCTGGAAGAAGTAATGTAAGCTATGTAACTATCTGAGTATAAAATGAAGATGTTTCAGGAGTGAAATGTTGTCTCCACTTTACGTACATAAT
The DNA here is from genome assembly GCF_025265405.1 of Mesoplodon densirostris. Lineage (NCBI taxonomy): Eukaryota > Metazoa > Chordata > Mammalia > Artiodactyla > Ziphiidae > Mesoplodon > Mesoplodon densirostris. Next base: position 27,898,766 of record NC_082677.1, on the reverse strand, counting down.
CCAGCCATATATATTACTTAGAAATGTAACATATCAATCTGGACAGAGCACATCCTAATGTGGCAAGCAAAGACCTACTGAAAAGTACTGATGGTCTCAAACCTTCATATGTATCTAGTAGTTACTTATACCCTTTAAATTATTAGTAAATGTTGGTACCGGGTAAGATGTCTGATTAATGCAAATCTGACTTGACAATTTAATTCCTTCTGTTATACAAAACTCACTTTCACTTCCCAAATATAGAAGCTATTACACAGATTGATCTCTGCACAGATAGCAAGGTTAATAACAAGTTATAGTGTAAATTTGGTTAAAATTTGATTACTTCTAATGAATAAAACAGTTTATAAAATATTGCAAAAACTGAAAAGGAACATGCTTTGCTGAGCATCTATTATAAAGCAGTTGCACTACTCAGCAATTATTGCTATGTGGGTTTCCCCTCCGACTTTATTTCAAGAAGTGTCAAACTTACTGAAAGACAATAGAATAGCCGATAAACATTGTTGACCTTAAAAATGAAATAACAAGGTCTGTAGCTAGCCAAAATGAATTTATTTGGGAATAACAGAGGAACTGTAATTTCAGACAAGCAAACTATGGCAAAACGTAGGCAAGTTTAAAGAGACCAAGGGAAAGCCAGATTTTACTGGGTTTTAGGAGGAAACTGGAGAGGGCTGTGACCTTTTTGTTTGTTTGTTTGTTTAAGCTACAAGCAGTGGGTGGCTTGTTGTTGCTGGGTCAGCAGAAGGAAATCTTTCTTCCTGCTGGGGTCAGTAAACTGCAGTTAGTGATATGTTCATGAGAGCCCTCCCTGCACGGCTTCCCAACTCCATTTTGACTTAGGTTTCCCTTGTTCATTTTCTCAACACATATACATCATTCACCTGGATTCATTAATTGTTAACATTTTTCCAGGTCTGTTTTACCTCTCTATATAAATATACATTTTACTGATCCATTTAAAAATAAAAGTTGCAGACTTTATGATGCATTTTCCCTAAATATTTCAGCATGTATTTCCTAAAGCCATTGATTTATAGAGCCCCACTATGATTACTATACCCAAGGAAATTAACATTTATACAATTATATTACCTAATATAGAGGCTATATCCAAATGTTCCCAATTTACCAATAATACCTTTATAGCTGCTCTTAGTTTCCACTGGTGAATTTTTGAGGATTTTCTCACTTGTAGGCTAAAGATACATAGTTCAAATTAACTAAAGTATAAAAAAGAAATGGATTGGCTCATAAGATTGAGAAGATCTGCAATTCATAATATATATATAAATGTTGAATCACTATTTTGTACACCTGAAACTGACATAACATTGTATGTAAATTATACTTCAATAAAAAGGGAAAAAATTAAAAAAAAAGATTTAGAAGATCTGGACTGATTTTAGGCAGAGCTCTAAGTGCTCAATATCATCATCAAACCTATTCTTTCTCTCTCTCTTCTCTCTCTTTCCTCTCCCTTCATTTTTCCATTTTACTCTCTTCTCTATTATTTTATTCTCAGGTAGGATTTCTCTATGTCATGCAACTGTAGCTTACATCACTTACAGTTTGGAGTTCAAAAGAAAAGAATGCTTTTCATCTAAGAACTCCAGCAACCATCTCAAGGATTTATTCTCACTGGCCACATCTAATTTTTTGTCAGGGGCTACTCCTGAAATGATAATGTTGTTCAAGCCTGGGGCACATGTCAGCTCTTAGAATGTGAAGTTAAGTCAGCTTAAATCATGGTTCAGAGAAGGGAAAGGAGTAGTGGTCCAAAAGGGAAAAGCATTCAGATTAGTTTAAAAACAGTGGAAGGTATCAATACAACCTTGAGCCAAGAATGTAAAGATGAATAAATGTTCCAAGGCTAGAAGCTCCCACTGTGTGGGTGGGGAGATGGACAAATGCACACAACATTGATACCAAGTGCAATTGTAAAGGCATAATTCAAAGTGAAATTACAACACATAAATATTCACTTCGATGCTTTTTAATCCAGAGTATCTACCTTCATGTGTAAAATAAAATACTTGTTCCTGCCCTTTTCTCAAACAAAATGTAACTATGTAATTATCACTTATTTTCATTTGGGAATTGTTTTTTTATATTAAGTGGCTGAAAAAATCCAGAGTAGGCTGTCTCAGGGTTAAAGGGTAAAAAGTACATTACTTCAGTTCTACTTTTGAACATCCATCATTTCCAGCCATTCTACTAACCATTGGGATAAAAGATGGTCCTTGCTTTCAAGAAGCTTAAAGTTCAGCAAGGCTGCAATAAAAATTGCCTTAGTTGTGATGCCTGTCCTTTTTTATGGGTCCCAGAGCTTATTCTTCTCCTTGACTTCACCTATTTATCATTTCCTGTCAATGCCCTGCATGCTCTTGCTACCTATTTTGCTCTGATTTCTGTGTGATTTGTATCTTCTTGGTTCCTGGTTATCTACCTAAGTTCCAGCCTCATCACTTTCCTGACCCCAATTTTTCATGTATGTGCACTGCTTTGCTTCCCCAAACCCAGTACGTTTTTGACTCACTAGCATGAACACCTTCATGTAATAATGTTTGTAAAAGGTCAAAGCAGAACTAGTAAAATAAACATCGTATTTTACACCTTCAAGAGCAATAACATATCAAAAGTAACATTATAATGTGCCTAAGTATTAATTATGACATCTTGTCTATGTTAGCTAACTAGTTCTAAATATAAGGGTCTTCCTGCCCAAATCTTGTCTCATAAATGTATTATTTAATAACTTTTCACTTTTAGAGTTTTTATTACTAGAAATAACATTATTTTGCACACTTTCACATATATGTCTTAATGTCCAACTCTATCAATTTCCTTGGAATAAATTATGAATAAAATACATAAATTAGGATAAAAGTGGGATAAAATTCATTAAAAAATGTTAAGTGTTCTTTCATTAATATTGACAAATTCGTTTCCCAAAAGATGGACTAATTTTCACTCCCACCAGTAGCATGTGAAAGTGCCTTTTTCTTATTCCTTAATTATTTATATTATCATTTGTTTCAAATCTTTGCAAAATCGAGAGGCAAAAGATACTTTAACTAGTTTCAATTTATTTATTTGGTTACTAATGATAGCAAACATTTATAAATATATTGATTATACATTTGGATTTCATCCTCCATTAAATATGTATTGTTATTTCACCTAAAATATATATTAGGATATTAATGCTGATCTTACCAATTTATATCCACACTGAGTAACATATATATATATATATATATATATATATATATATATATATATATACTAATCTACTTTCTAACATATTTATGGTAAATATTTCTCAATTTTACTTTGTTGCCTTTTAAATATATCAGTTTGTTTAATTTTTTTGGTTTAAACATAAAACATATATCTTCTGATGGTTGGATTCACATCCAATTCATCTTCATGTCTTGGTATGCCACTATAAGAAGCATACTGGTATTTTTGCATCAAACAAACATATGTGCACGTGTATGTGTAAAAATTTCAGCAAGTGATGTGAATTTTGTTACACCCTTAAAAAAAACATGATGGTTTGATTTATCATAAATATAGCTAATGATATCATAGATAAGAAGAATCCAATGTTTCAGGATGATAGAGGTAAATTATCTCCCCTTTTTATCTATTTTTAAATAGCCTCATTTGTATTTTGGCCAAAGTAAAGGACAAAATGTCAATTTAATACAGATATATCATTTCTGAAAACTTCATCCTTATTAGAGTGTGGGGTTGTGATTGGGCTGACATTTCTTTCATAAGCCTTTTCAAATATCTTCATTGTGTCTTTAGCCATTAAAACCTCACAACTGTCCACTAATAATTTTAAATTTGACAGTGTTATCTATGTTAGGGGCATTTTAACACTGACTAGGTAGATAATCGACCTATGGTTGTTTTCTTCTTGCCAATTCAGACATGAAGTCCTCTAAACAGTTATCCAATAGTAAGAGGCATGAGGACTTGACAACTACCTTGTGACATCTAAGCACTCAATTTAGTGTTTTCCCTCATATCTTTTAGCCTGTGGAATATCTACTGTATAATTAAGGAGGTTGGTAAACAAAAGGTATTTTCTTTTCCCTCAAAATTGAAGAAAAGTCTCATTTTATTCCTGAATTATTGTTGCTCTTCGACTTTTGGGCTTCTATTCAATTTAGCTTCATGGCATGTAGACACCTGCCCATTTAATTTTCACGTCTAGTACTGTTCATCACTGCTTGCTCTGAGTATTAAAGGGAAGAGGAGACCAAGTTTGAAAAAAGAATCCCAGTAAGTCTCAAACTTCACTAGACAAGAAGAAACATGAGGTAACCAGTTCCCCATTGGAGAAAACTAATGATGGCAAGAGACACAGTAAGCTATGCAACTACCCACGTTTCTGACGTGTAGCTGTAGACTGAGGAGTGGAAGCTGTAGAGAGAGAAAGGCCACATTTCTGCTGAATAGCTGAATGCTGGGAAAGTAAAGGCAATGAAGTGAGTAGTTTATCCAAAGTGTGGAGAATCTTCTCTTAAGCATATTATCTCAGTGGCTGAAAGCATCTGTCATGGCATAAGGGATCATACCCTGGGCCAAATTGACATGTTATCCTCCCTGCACATTATAGAAATGGAAGATACCTATAGCTATAATCATCTATTTAAAAGTGTAAAAGTGAACCATTTTTCATACATAAACACAGGCCTTGGAGTAATGCCACAGAGCAATTTTTCAAGCAGGCTTTGTAAAGCAGCCTTTGAAATTCCATCCAGTAATAACAAATGTCTTTAGAAAACCAAATTGGCATCAAAGGACATATTTGTTTACTATAAACTCTCCTCATGATACACTCTTAGCTGTCACCATCTTTGTTGTCATAGATTCTTTGAAGTACCAATTGTTAACAGCCAGAAACTTTCAGAATTGGGAAATTTGCTATAGTTTCTTATCAGCTGTGTTCCTTCTGATAGATCAAAGGACCTATTCACATAGATAGATCATATATTGTAGATGTTTAAAATTTTATTTAGCATGTTACTGGTTCATTTCACAACTAATATCTAATAATGAGAAAGGCTGCAAATTTATTTACATAAATACAGAGAGTGCACATGAAAAATTGGAAACTATATCAAGGAGAGACATTTCAAGTATTCTTGTCTTTTGAAGAAAAATGAAACAAAGGGAATGCATAGACAAGACTATCAGAGACGAGAAATTGAGCTTGATTTTGATTTGGAGTGGAATTTAAAATTGTAAAAAGAGTATTTAAAAAAACACAAAGTAGAACTCAAAATTACTTTCACTCATTAAAATGCAATCAAGATTTTGTTAGCTTTTATTGGAATATCACTCAGGGTATGTCATCTCTAAAACTATATAAGATCACTAAATGGGTTTCTGCACAGATCTTAGGTACATGCTCAAGTTCATTTCCAAACACAGATTTTGGCTTCCCAATACTGACAGGAAATGTGGCACTCATGGTTTCCTGTAGGTTGTTCAAACTGTAAACTCTTCCAGGAGTTACCATATGTGTTGGCATCTCTCTCTAATCCAGTTTTGAAGGACAAACTAAATCTAACGTAGAACCTCTGAATATGTGAGTATAGTGTTTTGTAAAAATATAATTAAAAAAAACCCAAAACTAATAAATTCAATGGAGTTTATTATAGCCTCCAAAGCCAGAAGGAGAGAGAGGGAGAGAAACAGAGAGAGTTTTCAATTCTTGTTTTCCTAGATTAATAACAGTGAAATTGTGGAAATAAAAGGGTAAGAAAAAGTAGTAAATATAATTCAATAATAGAGCAGCAGCAACCATTTCCAGCTATGCCTTGTTAAATAAACGCTGGACCATTTTACCTGGGTATTTGAGGGTGATTAATATGAACCTCACTTATTCTATATCAATGATTATATATCACTGTGTGGAAGCCCTGGATCAAGGAATATGAAATATATTCAATTCTTATGCTTTATCTGTGGAACTTAAAAAAAGGTTTTTAAAAACAATTTCAAATTTCTAAAGAAAGTCTAGAGTAATAAAGTTTAGCATTCATACTGTGTACCAACCATGATCCGTGTTAAATACAGAATGAGGTCTCCATGTGAATCAGCAAGACATTAGGCATTCAAACATGGGTGAGATATGGACCAATACTCTCTCACATCCACCTCCCTGCAATTCTTCTTAAATAAAAATGCTACTGTGTTAATAATCAAAGAAGCCAGATTAAAATGCAGAGTGAGTCATTAATTAAGCAAAGCGGAATGTAAAACACAAGGGAACGACCAAAACACTCTCATAGCTGATCAACTGTTAAATTCTCAATTTCTGAATGAGGAAAAGTGCTATGCTTACCCCTACCTTTCTCTTTGCTCTGCTTTTTGACTTTGCCTCAGTGCTCCTCCACATCCCTGGCTAAGAAAATAAAAGAGCGAAATCAGAAGTTTAAGACTGAATCACTATAAAATGTTTTCCCTTACAGAACACCAATATTTTAAATGTTTAGAAGCCATATAGAGCACAGGTGTTAATGAAACAACAGCTATCCAACTGAAGGAGAAAAAAAATTCATTGCCAATACTGTGTTTACAATATCATCATCATCATCATTATTCATATCATTCTTACTCATTTTTAGGAGAATTTTGTAGATAAATATGATCAATTAATAAACATTTGACCAAATGATTACAAGTTAAGAACATGGGCTTTGAAAACCATAGATCTGCATTTTTCTTTAAATCCAGGCTTTTAAAATGTGATAGCTTTGCATCTATGAGCTTTGTTTTCCCATATTTAAGAGAGAAAAATCCCTACTATCAGTCTTCAATTAAAATTTATGTAGAGGATATATTCAAACACACATTGGTAGACCGTATTATTTTTCACAGATATTGAACGCTTCTACGGTAAGGAAGATTTACTTCCCCTTCTTGGTGATACCTGACCAATGACATAGACTTGTTTTTGCTTACAGTAATTTTGCAGACCTGATGTGTATCATTTATGGGCAGACATTTTGAGAAGCATCATGTGATTTCCCAATATATCTCTTTTTTTCTCTTCCACAAATTGGTAATCCTTCAGATAGAGGTGTTCCATTAGCTGGGTACCAGAGTGAAGGTGATGCAGAGTAGAGTTGTAGCCAACCTGCAGTGAACATGTGGCATGAACAAGGAATAAGCTTTTGGTTTTGTAAGACAGTAAGATTTTAGGATTGTTATTTTGCCATATGATGGTTAATCCTGAAAGATATAAGCATACTAAGTATACTGCTGGTACATGGTGATTATAATAAATTTATTCACAATGAGGAACTGCAATAATCAGAATATTTCCTCTTCTGATATTTCAAGAGAAGGAGGTGTCCTAAAATAAAAAGGTATCGTCCACATTACAGAAACCTGTTAAAATAAACAAACAAAAAATAGTGAATTTTAAGGTGTGACAAATGCTTCTATTCTTGACCAAACTTTAGTCAGATTCCCTGAACCCTCTCCCCAGCAAGACTCACCCATCTGCTTCCTTGTAGAATCCGGTTTTAGCAAGAATCTTGCTAAGTTAGTTTAGAGATAAATCCCCACTATTGATACCTGATCACACTCCTAATACTCACTATCCTCCAGATGATATCTGATCACCCTAGCCTGCCTTCAGCAAGAATTCTGTTTGGTCAGTTCAGCCAGAATCCTCCCAGACTTGATGTCTCCTCTTAGCAATTGTCCATTTACTAATTGCCCCCACCCACACGCTTGCCATTTGACTATAGATCCCCACAAGTTCTATTCATAATAAGCCCAATATTTGGAATTAAGCCCAATTTTATTCTGGAGTCTCTCTTCCCCTATGGCAGTATATTTTTGGAATAAAATCTATGTTCACTGCTTTAATTTTGGTCTGGCTCTGGTTTTCATTAATGAGTATATGGTGAAATCAGCACAGATTAATTCTAACACCAGATAGTAAATTTTGTAGTTGAACAAGATTTACCATTTAATTTTGAATACTTCACCTACCTCATTTTAGCAATAAGGAAACTGACACCCTATGAGCGGAGGCATTTTCCTAATTTCACTGAGCTATTAAAAAACACATCTAGAATCCAGGTCAAATTATTCTTAGATGCACAGTGTTAGCACTGACCCACAACTAAAATATAACACTATCCATATATTTGATGGTAAAGGGGAGAAGGGGCATCAGATGTTACATACTTGGGAATTATTAGGAAAAGGATACTTTTTTAAGTATCTATTTTCTAAGTTAGAGGAGTAGGAAGCACATTTTAGAAAGACATAGTTCATATATATGCATTTTTGTACCTATGGTAACTTTTCTCAATGTGGTTCATAAAATATGATATAACATGTAGCTAGATTAAATGCACATGTGAAGAAATTTGGAATAAAGAATAAGCAGACAAGGTGTTTCACTTTTTCTGTGCAGACAAAACCTCAGTGAAGTCTTATGGCCAGTTGTAGGTGCTGGGTCTCATTGAAAAGTTATGACCAATGGTGAAGGTTTGAAGCACAGATGGAACAAACTACTGCAGACTTATTTTCTCACTAAATATTAAAAGAGAAACCATAACATATAATTGAATACACATACATCATCTATTTAATGTGAACAGAAAGCGTAGGAAACAGCAAAGACTTGAGAGTTTAAAATTCCATTTCAGAAGAATATTGGAGAGGTGAGAAGATGATCTACAATCAACTTTATGGGCTCTGTGTGGCTTGCTTGCCTAGCCAAAAGGCTAAGAATTCAGATGGTATGAGAATGAATAACTGCTTGGGGATAAAGAAACCAGCAAATCTGTAGTGACAAACTTGAAGACTTGAGGAGCCTCAAGTAGAGTATTGGCTGACTCTGCCCTGAGAATACAGTTTTGTCTGCCTCTAGTCAACCTTTTATCCAAGGTATTTGTCAAAATGCCTAAGAATGCCTTATAAGAACAGGTGGTGTGTCTGCTTGTGTACTTTCTTGCTAATGAATTTTGCACATTTCATAGAATTCAGTCTGTGATTAACTTTCATTGTAACATATTCCCTGTAATAAGCGTATGGATTAAGGAACATCAAAGGTAATGATAGCTGCTATCAAAAGTAAACTTCCAAATTTCATTGGGTAAACACAACAGAGCTTTATTTGTAACCAAGAGCAATGGATTTTCTACCCTCTTTAATATATGGCTTCTGAGATCTCCATGTATACTAACATCAAAGAAGAGGAAGCAGACTTAGAATTAGAATAGACCAATTTGGTCCATATTTCATTGATCCAACTTAGTCAAGGAGAATAGAAAATACTGTCCTATGATGGACAACACTATAAACCATAAAGGACAGCAAAATCCTTGGCAGAAAGATATATCTCTCTGCATTGGTCCACTTCTCTGATCACCAGATATCCTTTTAGTACCTTTTTGCAGCATCTATTTCACACTCCCTCTTCCTCAAGAGGAAAAAAATATCCCAAAGTCCATCTAGTCTGTTTCCATTTGTGCAAGTACAGGTGGACAAAACTTGTCTTAACAATTGTTTATCAAAGTCTTTTACTTGCAGTTTCATGGTTTCTTTCATAATACAACTTCCTAAAAATTTAGTAGGATTGTTTTCAATTTTCTTAATATTAAATTCACATATGATACTAAAGTTCTCTCTGAGACATAACTGTCAAGTTTTATATATCCCATTGTTTTCTCAACCTTAATATCTCTCTAATGAGAGAACAGTGGTTATTTTGTGACTGTATAAAAAATGGGTGGACAAAACTTCTTTTTTCTTTGTCTGAGAAAGGCTTTATTTCTCTTTCATTTTTAAGGATGATTCACAGGGTACAGAAATTCTAGGTTAGTGTTTTTTTTTTCTCTCAATACTTTAAATATTTCACTCTACTCTCTTTTTGCTTGCATGATTTATGAGCAGAAGTTGGATTTAATTCTTATCTTTGTTCCTCTATAGGTAAGGTGTTGTTTTCCTCTAGTTTTTTTGCAAAAATTGTCCTTTTTCTTTGATTTTCTGTAGTTTGAAAATGTTATGCCTAGTTATAGTTTGAGTTTTTTCTGTTTCAGGTTTTTTGCTTGTTTTTTGTTTTGTTTTGTTTTGTTTTGGCATTTATCATGCTTGATGTTCTCTGAGCCTCCAGGATCTATAGTTTAGTTTCTGACATTAATTTTGGGAAACTCTCAGTCATTATTTTTTCAAATATTTCTTTTGTTCTTTTATATTTTTCTTCTTCTTCTGATATTCCCATTACATGTATGTTACACCTATGTTGTCCCACAGTCCTTGGATATTCTGCTTTTGTTGTTTCGTTGGTTTTTTTTTTCAGTCTGTTTTGTTCACTCTTCAGTTTTCAAAGTTTCTATTGATATGTCCTCACTTTCTGAGATTCTTAGCCATATCCAGTCTACCAGCAGTACCCTCAAAGGAATTCTCCATTTCTGTAACAGTGTTTCTGATCTCTAGCATTTATTTTTGGTTCTTTTCTAGGATTTTCATCTCTCTATTCATATTACCCATCTGTTCGTGCACACTGTCTACTTACCCATAAGATCCCTTAGCATGTTAGTCATAACTGCTTCAAATTGTGGGGTTTTTTTTTTTGCCTTTTACTATGCTTTGTAACATTTTCTTGATAACCAGACATGATGTGCCAGGCAAAATGAACTACTGTAAATAGTTGTGCAGTGATGTAGTGACAAAGTGTGTGGGGAAGATCAGTGTGCTATAGTCCTATGATTAGGTCTGTCTTTTTATGACCTTATGCCTCTAGACTGTGAACTTCACAAGTGTTTCTCAATTTCTTCTCCTCTACCCTTTGGTGGAAAAGTATTGCTAGAATGAGCTGAGTTGGATGTTTTCCTTCCTCCAAGTCAGTTAGGCTCTGAAAATACCCCAGCAGGTTAGGTTCTGGTTAATTAGTTTCTCCAAAGTGTAGGCCTTGTTAAGAACAGAGTAATCTGGCATATTTCAAAAACTGTTCCTTTTCACTTTCCCCTGCCAGAAGCAGAAGGGGATTTTTCTCCAATATATACTATGGGAATCTAGTCCTGCTTCTGGAGGTGAATTTCACAAGACTGTGGGTGTCCCACTATGACTGAGTCCTCATGGAGATTTCACTCTCAGAGTTGTCCACTCTGAGCCTCCAGCAGTTGGTTAATTATAGTTCAGGTTTTCACCTTTGTGAGTCTCTGCTCCAGTAAGATGTGCCTTCCATATTCACCTGTCTGTCTCTCCAATATTAGGGGAAGTGTCTTTCCCTGTGTCTTCCTCTCTCTTACTGATCCAAGAAAGCTTTTGATTTTTCAGCCTGTTCAGATTTTTACTTGTTGTTAAAATGGGGTGATGACTTCCAAGCTTCTATATGTGAATCCCAAAACTGGAAGTTAAGAATCACCTTGAAAAATTTCTGGAACATTTCTGTTTTGATTTATTTTGGCTTGCAAACCATCTAATATTTTCTTAAGTGCATCTCCTTTTTTTAGACATTTTGCTATATACTACAAGTAACAATCAACAAACATTAACTTTCTGTTTTTCTAGTGATCCCAATATAGCTGTAGGCTTCATAGACCATCTGCTTCCCATGTAATTTTGGTCAGCTTTACCAAATATTTTGCCATTAGATAACATGGGACAGTTTTTATAAATAGTATTCCTCAATTCCATATAGTTAAGGTAACTATAGCTGATGAAACAAACGTGCCCTAAAATTTCCGTGGTTTGCCACAATAGCTTATATATGCTCATGTAAATATCAACTGGAGGTAGTGAAGGTAAGGAAGTAGTGCTATGCTCAATACAGTCATTCATAAAATATGCCATCTTCAATGTGTCACTCTCAAAGTCATTCTGCGTTTCAATATATCACTGGCACTAAGAAGAAGAGAGAAGATGAAGAATCACATTTGGGTTCAGGCTTGGAAGTAGTATAATTCATTTCTGTCCACAGTTTATTGTCCCAAATTCACTCATATGTCCCCAGAAGATAGAAGGAGACAGGAAATTTAGAACAATGCAACTCTCCACCATGAAAGGGGAGCACAAATCTATGTTCTATGGTCAGATATTTTTCTCCAAGCCCCTGCTCATCTCTTACTGCCAGTGGTTACTGATATCAGCCAAAAATACCTTGATAATCCCTAATTAGTTAAATAAGATGAAACTAAGGGAAGCTAAGTGCTTGAAGTGAATGCTGTGTGGTCTTGCTCTGTGGGTGGGCCTGACAAATGGCAAGACACAGTTGCTTCAAAGCTTTCTATGTCATAAAGCAAGGGGAATATAAAGGATGTGATGAGACACATAGCACATAAGATTAAAAAAAATTCTTTAGAAGTACAATTATTTCTAAATCTGAGTTCAGGATGAAATTTTATTATAAGACTTTGGATAGAATGCTTCTACAGTGACTAGGACCTTCACTGTAATTTTTATAGTGTCCCTCAGTGTGGGCCTACTGTAAAAAATATAATAAAAATAATTGAAAGATACAGTAATAGAAATGTTGCCCGCTGGACTTCCCTGGTGGTGCAGTGGTTAAGAATCCACCTGCCAATCCTGGGGACATAGCTTTGAACCCTGTTCCTGGAAAATCTCACATGCCGCAGAGTAACTAAGCCCGTGTGCCCCAACTACTGAGCCTGTGCTCTAAAGTCCGTGAGCCACAACTACTGAAGCCCACATGCTTAGAGCTCATGCTCTGCAACAAGAGAAGTCACCTCAATGAGAAGCTTGCAGAGCACAATGAAGAGCACCGCCCCCAGTTGCCACAACTAGAGAAAGCCCGCTTGCAGCAATGAAGACCCAACACAGCCAAAAATAAATTAAAAACAAAAATAAAAAAAAAAAAAAGAATCCACCTGCCAATGCCAGGGCATGGGTTGGATCCCTGTTCCAAGAAAATCCCACATGCTGTAGAGCAACTTATCCCGTGCACCACAACTACTGAGCCTGCACACTAGAGCCCATAAACCACAACTAATGAAGCCTGTGCTCCACAACAAGAGAAGCCACTGCAGTAAGAAGCACGTGCACCACAACAAAGAGCATTCCCCTCTTGCTGCAACTAGAGGAAGCTCTCGCACAGCAATGAAGACCCAACTAAGCCAAAAATAAATAAAATTTATTTATTTATTTATTTATTTATTTTAAAGAAAAAGATATGTTGCCTGGCTTTGTTCAGTGGAAAATTTTCAACCACCTAGTGTTGAAATGTAGATCTTTCAGGAGTCCTCCATCCATTTTAGTTTTTGAATTGAATGTTATTATTAGCAGTACATTTGAGGGGATCACCCTGATAAAGAACCAAATTACAGATAACCTCCCTACTCTTAAGTTCTGATACCTATGGTTTAAAAGCCACCTGGGTAGAGAAAGAATTACCCTTTTCTTTTGAAGGTTGAGATTCTAAAGCAGACACTATTCAAATAGAAAATATTTCCACTTTTGCATGAAGTTGAGTCAAACAAATGCCATTGTTAAATGGAAGATTTTCCAAAATTTGCTACTGTCCTCTACCCACAGAATAGATAAATGAGAGAGCAATGTGCCTTCCAAGGTTCCTGGCTGTAAAATTATTAAGCTGAAAAAAATTATCCAAATGCGTTATCAAGGACCTATAGAACACTATTATGGGTACTGACTTCCTACAGTTTTATTCCATTGATTTTTCTAATGCATTGAGTCATGGAAATAAAAATATTTGAAAATGTTAGAGTTTTGAAATATCCATGCACTGAGCCATAATCTCCCTCACAGTCCTAATAAACCACCTTTTAAACTTGGAGAAACAATTAAAGGAATTGTTTGAAAAAAAATATAGTTCTAGATAACTTAAGGAGCTTGATTTTCTCCAAAGTGCTTTCATTTTATCAGTCAAATACTAGAGAATGTATTTCAAAGTGATATCGTTGTCTATTCAGTCTATGGTTGTCTATAATTACATCTCAGAGTGCATTGCTTATTAGGTTATTGGTAGATGGTGACAAAACAACCCCATATCATTGTTATACAAGATGATGTATATATGTTTTACCACATTAAACAGAAAAGTGAGGCAATAAGCAAAACTGTGACAAGCCACTGGGTAGAAGAAAATTGTAAAGCCTTGGGGATAAGTGGGAATGGAATCTTTGATTTGCATTTGGGGAATTGTTACTTGATTCATCCTGAGACTCTTTATTCTTATTCTATCTTGAGAGTTTACGTGCAGTTCAGTAAGATTGTCAACACCTGTATTAAGTTCTTAGAGGTTAGCATATTAATGATTCTTGTGCTTTGAGTCACAGGGCATGAAAAGGTCAATAAGAACTGTCAATGGCCTTGTGCTATTCTTTTTTTTTTTTTTTTTTTTTTTTTTTTTGTGGTACGCGGGCCTCTCACTGTTGTGGCCTCTCCCGTTGCGGAGCACAGGCTCCGGACCTGCAGGCTCAGTGGCCATGGCTCATGGGCCCAGCCGCTCCGCGGCATGTGGGTTCTTCCTGGACCGGGGCACGAACCCATGTCCCCTGCATCGGCAGGCGGACTCTCAACCACTGCGCCACCAGGGAAGCCCTTGTGCTATTCTTAATAGATTTCTCCAGTAGGTGACTTGGGTCATAAAAATGCTCAATAACTGATAACGGTTTTGAAATTCTATATAATCTGACTTTAGAATACTGGCCTAAAAAGTCCTTGAAAATGATCAATAAAGAGCCAGGCATACATTATATACATATATATTAACTCATTCTGTTCATGTATTTGTACATGTTCAACAAAAATATTATTGAGTCAAGTCCCAACAGTGTCTATGCACTGAGATAGGACCTGGGGTGTAGCAGTGTAGAATCAACTCTTATTTAGACAATGAAAGTAGCCATGTAACCACCCTCTGCTTCTACTCTCTAAATGTATGTTTTGTTTTGTTTTGTTTTCCTACTTTAAACTTATTTATTTATTTATTTTATATACTTTTTAAAAGTTACACTCCATTTACAGTTAGTACAAAATATTGGCTATATTCCCCATGTTGTACAATACATCTCTGTAGCCTACCTTACAGACAATAGCTTGTACCTCCCACTTGCCTACCTCGATGTTGCCCTTTCCCTCTCCCCATGGGTAATCATTAGTTTGTTCTCTATATCTCTGAGTCTGTGTATTTTTTGTTATATTCACTAGCTTGTTGTATTTTTTTTAGATTCTACATATAAGTGATATCATACAGTATTGTCTTTCTCTGTCTGACTTATTTTGCTTAGCTTATTGCCCTCTAAGTCCATCCATGTTGCTGCAAATGGCAAAATTTCATTGTTTTTTATGGCTGAGTAGTATTCCATTTTTTATATATACCACTTCTTCTTTATCCATTCATTTCTTGATGGACACTTAGGTCGCTTCCATGTCCTGGCGATTGTAAATAACATTGTAATGAACATTTGGGCACATGTATCTTCTCAAATTAGTGTTTTTGTTTTTTTCAGATATATACCCAGGAGTGGAATTGCTGGGTCATATGCCAGTTCAATTTTTAGTTTTCTGAGAAATCTCCATGCTGTTTTTCAAAGTGGCTGCACCAATTTACATTCCCACCAACAGTGTATGGGTGTTCCCTTTTCTCCACATTTTCATCAACATTTGTTATTTGTGTTCTTTTTGATGATAGCCATTCTGACAGGTGTGAGGTGATATATCATTGTGGTTTTGATTTGCATTTTCTAATAATTAGGAATTTGGGGCAATGTTTCTTTTCCACATGAAAGCTGGAATGATTTTTTTTTTTAATAAACCAGATTATGTCATTTCCATTCACAAAACCTTCTAAAGATTTTCCATCATAATCAGACTAAAATCCAAACTCCTATTTATGGCCAGCCTAGACCTGCATGGGCTGCCCCCATTCTATATTTCCACCTTCATCTCAGACCACTCTTACTGACTCAGTCTGCTCTAGTGATACTTACCTTCTTGAAATTCTTTACACTTTCCAAATATATCCTCTTCTCAATGCCTTAGCAAACACAGCTCCCTTTGCCTGGAAGTCTCTTCCTACATACACTTGCATGGTCCTTTCCCTCATTTCATTCTGATTTTCTCTGGTGTCATGGGTCCGGTGATCATTCCCTGGCCATTCTCTACAATAACAGAACACTGTTCTCCTAGTTAGTCTTCATCCCCATACCCTGCTTCATTTTTCCACCCAGCACTTATCACTAATGGAAGTTATATACATATATATTTATTTTCTTATTATTGACTCTTCTAAAGAATTTACACTCTATGAGGACAGAAACTATCAGCTATGTTTACTGAAAGATCTGTAATTCCTAAACCCTGCCTAAAACTTAGTGGAAGCTCCTTTTTGTTAATATTGAATGACTGAGTGAATGAATAAATGAAAATACTAAATGAAATGTCTAATACTGGTGAGTATAAATTAAATAAGTAATCATATTAATAGACAGAATAATTTTTATTTTTTTAAGTTTTTGATATTCTTCTTTAAATTAAAGTATAATTGATTTAAAATATTATTTTAGTTTCAGTTGTACAGCAACTGATTCAATATTTTCATAGATTATACTCCATTTAAAGTCATTATAAGATAATGGATATATTTCCCTTTGCTGTACAATATATTATTGAAGCCTTTTTATTTTATACATAGATGTTTATAACCAACCCCTACTCTTTTCTTGCCCCTCCCCCTTTCTTCTCCCACTGGTAGCCACTAGTTTGTTCTCTATTTCTGTGAGTCTGTTTCTGTTTTGTTATATTTATTCCTTTGTTGTATTTTTTAGATTCCACATATAATTAATGACATACCATTATTTGTCTTTCTCTCTCTGGCTTATTTCACTAAGTATAATACTCTCTTGTCCAACCATATTGTTGCAAATTTCATTCTTTTTATCTCTTAGTAATATGCCATTGTATATATATCTACCACATCTTCTTTATCCAATCATCTGTTGATGAACACTTACGTGGCTTCAGTATCTTTGTTATTGTAAATAATGCTGCTGTGATCATTTGGTGCATGTATCTTTTCAAGTTAGTGTTTTTGTTTTCTTAAAATATACCCAGGAATGGAATTGCTGAATCACATGGTAGTTTCACTTTCAGTGTTTTTGGAACTTTTTTACTGTTTTCCATAGTGAAAGCACCAATATATATTCCCACCAACAGCATACCATTAGCTTTATTTTTTATCTTAAGATGACTTTGGCTATTTGGTCTTTTGTGGTTCCATATAAATTTTAGGATTATTTGTTCTGGCTCTGTGAAAAATGTCATGGATAGTTTTATAGGGATTGCATTAAATCTGTAGATTGCTTTGGGTAGTATGGATATTAACAATATTAATTCTTCCAATCCATGAACATGGGATATCTTTCCATTTATTTGTATCATCTTCAATTTCCTTTAGTAATATCTTATAGCTTTCAAAGTATAGGGCTTTCACCTCCTTGGTTAAATATATTCCTAGGTATTTTACTATTTTTGGTACAATTGTAAATGGGATAGTTTTCTTGATTTTTTTTTTCTGATAGTTCTTTACTACAGATTTTTGTATGTTAGTCTTATATTCTGGAATTTTACTGCATTCATATATTAGTTCTAATAGTTGTGTTTGTGTGTATGTGCATGTGTGTGGAGACTTTAGTTGTTTTTTTTTATAGTATCATGTTTTCTGCAAATACTGAATGCTTTTAGTTCCTCCCTTCATTTGGAGCTTTATTTCTTTTTCTTGCTTGATTTCTGTGACTAGGACTTCCAATAACATGTTAGGTAGAACTGGTGAGAGTGAGCATCATTGTCTTATTCCTAATTTTAGCAGAAAATCTTTCAGCTTTCCTCCACTGAGTATAATGTTAGTTGTGGGTTTGTCATACATGGTCTTTGTTATGTTAAAATATACTAAATTTGATGAGAGTTTTTATCATGAATTGATGATTAATTTTGTCAAATGCTATTTTGGGGTCAGTTGAGATGATCATGTGACCTTTATCCATTCTTTTGTTAATGTGATATATCACACTGATTGATTTGTGGGTATTGAAACATCTTGGCATCCCTGGGATAAATTCCACTTGATTAACGGAATAAAGTGATCTTTATTATTTCCTTCTTTTTGTTGACTTTGGGCTTTATTTGTTCTTTTTCTATTTCCTTTGCATCGTAGGTTAGGTTGTTTGTATAAGATTTGTTTGTTTGTTTGTTTCCTAGAATTTCTTTTGCCATGTCCCATATATTTTGGAAACTAGTGTTTTTATTTTCAATTGCCTTGAGGTATTTTCTGATTTCCATTTTGGTTTTGTTATTGACCCTTTGTTTTTTTAGTAGCATGATTTAGTCTCCACATGTTTGTGTTTTTCCCATTTTTCTTCCTTTAATCAATTTCTAGTTTTATATCATTGAAGTAAGAAAAAATGTTTGGTATTATTTTATCCTCCTAAACTTGTTGAGACTTTTTCTGTAGCCTACCATGTGATCTATCCTGGAGAACATCCTATGTGCACTTGAAAAGAATGTGTAACCTGCTATTTTTGGATGGAGTTTACTGTAGATACCTATTAAGTCCAATTGGTCTAATGTGTCATTTAAGACTACTGTTTTCTTACTGATTTTCTGTCTGAATGATCTGTCCATTGAAGTAAGTGGGGTTTCAAAGTCCCCTTACTATTATTGTATTATTATCAATTTCTCCCTTTATGTCTGTTAATATTTGCTTTAATATATTTAGGCATTTGAATAGATTTATAATTATTTAATATTACAAATATTTTATAAGAAAGTTAAAGAAACTATAATGCAGAGAGTCTGATTTATATTGATAAGAGAGGATTGGTGTTGAGGAGGAGATATTTAAACAGTAGGGTGCTGAGAAGGAGATATTTAAACAGTAACCCAAAGAATGAGTGTAAATTTTTCAACAAAATTAGAAAGAAGAGTTGTGAAAAATGCATAGATGTCTATGCAGAATATTTGCATCTAGAAAAATGCTTATTGAAGAAAGATATTTAATAAGCTGGTTAATGCTTTGTGGGAAGAGTATATTGTCAATGAAAAATAAAATTAAGCTGAAACACGTTAAAATCTCAAAATAACAAATAACAAGAAAAGGAGACTTAGTGTTACATTCTATCAAAATATAATAGATTCCACATAAATATTTGCTTATTAGTTAAAGGCCATAAACTAAAATTACATGTGGCTTAATCCTGAATGGAGTTTTAATTTTTTTTTTTGAGGGAGTGCATTACCCAATACTATATATAGATATATATATATAGATAGATAGATAGATAGATAGATATACACACACACATATGTGATTTATTTATATATGATTTTTTAAATTGCTAAAGAAATATATACCTACTGTAAAACATTTGGAAAATGTTAGAAAAACAAAAGGAATAAATATTTTCTATAATTCATTGTCCTTATAATAATCATTGAAGTGTTGACATTTTGATATATATTATTCCACTTTTTTGTGTACTTGGCTCTAATATCTATTGATGTAATTATACAAACCAATATATTTGCAAACAAATATGTATCACAAAGTTATATAATTTATTTCTATGTTTTGAAACATAATTTTTATTTTTTAATATATTGCAAGTATTTATAATTTCAAATATATGCTCATATAAGATAAAATTTAATGTCTATGGTAATCTATCATAGTGCATAACACATTATAACTTTAACAAGTTTTCTTTTAAAGATTTGCTTATTTCTATTTTCTCCATGTCACACATTGGGAAAATATACTCAGCAAAATATTTTAAAATATATTAATTAAATTTGTAATAAACTTTCTGCATACATTTATGATTCCTTCTCTCTGTTCCTTTTATATAAAATGTTATCTATACCCACTGTCTGTAGTTTTCTTCTTCCCATTTCTTTCAGTGGCTAAAGTGGATACATTTTCCCCCCACCTGTTCCAGCAAAACATTTTTTTGTCAGGATAACTCTCACATTGTCAAATCCACTGATAAATTCTTGGTACTTATCTCTTGTCCTCTCAACGCCATTTAACAAATTCAAATGTCAACTTAAATACACCACTAACTTTGCTTTAACCACACTCTCCATTTCCTTTTACCTATCTTCTTCTCCTTATCCCAGACTCGCATTTCCTGACCTGTAAATTGTGGAGTGCTTCAAGCCTCAATCCTCATATCGTAGTGTCTTTGTTCATGGTAATGTCATTCTGTCTCAAGGCTTTAAAATAATCTCTGAAATTTAAATATCTAACCTAAACTAGAACTGATTGTAAATGAATAAACAAATAAATGAGTAAAAAATGAGTTCTTGAGGTATATCCATTTAAAATATTATAATTAACATTGAGGTTACAAATTCAGCTTACTCACTAGTAAGTACATAAACGGATGCCTGGCCATAATTTGTTAAATTCTTGCACTTATTCATGGAGATTGACATGAAGAAAAGAAATAGAGGATAGGTTTGGGATTCCATATGTCTTACAGAATTTATTTAATTGTGGCTGATTGCTGAATCATTTTCTTCTACTCAGGAAGGAAATCTGAATTTTCTTTCTCAGATTTACAATGCAAATTGTTATAGGAACATATTTCCCAATCTTCTGGAGTGTAGGCATGAATGATGACTAAGAGGGTCAAAGAAATACAGCTAAATTCTGTGTATAAGGAAAAAAATCCTTTCTCCTTTCTTCTTCATTTCTGCTGCCTTGAGTGTAGATGCAATGTCTTGAAGATTAGCAGCCATTTTAACCCAAGAGGTGGGTTTGAGGATGAAAGCCATAGATGACTCACCAAAAAGAAAGAAGGAAACTGTGTCTGCAATAAACACATGGAGTCACCATACCAGCCTCCAACTATTTTTCTGCCTGATATATTTATGTTACTGCCTTTATGTCTCCATTATTCTAATGCAAACCTAATCTTAATTGGTATTTTACTTTGCATTTGAAAGTAAAATGCTTAAAGTAAAATAGCCTAAAACTAGAATTTGGCTAAATAAAGGATTTGAAGCATTGAGGGAAGTGATGGCAGATTTTATGGACTAAAAAGTTGGAAAGGATTACCAATTTGTGATAAAATATTTTACAGGTAATTTCCTATACCTTGTAAGTCTTGCTGTATATCTATCACTAAGAGAAATAATTGAAATAATGAAATTTCGTGTATGTTTGCACTTCTTTGATGTATATTGGTCTATAATAAGGACCTATGAGGCAGATAAAGTCAGACTGAAGCTAGAAGATCTTCAAACAGAAATGGATAAATTAAGATAACCCTACTTATAATGTGCAAACTAAGTTGATTGAATATTGTGTAATTTGTAATTCTGAAGGCTGAGAAAATTTTTGCCCTCTTCTGTTTCTTAAATTAAAAGTTTTGTAACTGGTGGAATTGAAATCACAACCTTACGAAAATATGAGTGACAGTAATATAAAGGTCATAAGTCTTTTGAGAAAGAAAGTGGCAGATGTGCTGTTTTTTCATTGAAACTTATTGTTTTAAAGGTCTAAAGATAGCTACACTTTTTCTGAGGGCTAGATTGAAAAGCAGAATATACAGGCAAGTAACAAAATGATGATGTTCAAGCTTAACACCTGTTAGACTGTAGAGAAAATATGCTTTATGATTCTACAGGCTTAGGACTTTTGTAGAAAATTTTACTGAAACTTAGGACCTAAGCTCCCTAGAAGTTAATTTATGACTGATTAGCTAATTGGAAATCCAGAGAGATTTACTTTCTAAGAGGAATATTTCAAGAGAGGGTAAGACTTGGGATTATGAGATACTATGGATTACAAAACTGGAAACACTGGTTGTTTCTTTCTTTAGGAGAAATTTACTTACAATCTAAAGAATTACAATAACAACTCAGGATTCTTTCCATTATGTTTCCAAGGAGACACTTACAGATAGGGAGAGGGGACAACTAACATTTTCTCTTACAATTAGATTAATTTTATTGGGGTTCCTTGCCTATGATACAGAACTCATACATGGAGAATAACAGCTGACTTTTATTGCCTCAGGGTAAGAATTTGGGCACAGAGAAAACACATAATTATTATTTGTAGTGAGTAAAAAATAATCTACTCCATACCAGAAACCAATATGTTTCAAAAGGTTTGACTGTCAAATCTGTCTGTGGAACTTAAAAACAGCAAACAGACTAGAAACAGGTTGGGTTTTTAAAGAAATTATAATGAAAAAAACCCTAGACTGAATTGAAACAGACCAAGACTATTAAATGTTTAACAGAGCACAGGATCTTCTAATTCCATTTAATAAGAAGTTTCCTGTGAAAACAGTGAAGCCCCTATGTAGTACATCTTCTCCAATGTCCAACTCAGCTATGGGCCAAAGAATAAAGAGCAAGAAAGTCCTTCCCCATAAATAGGAGGAGAATCTGCAATCTGAGTGAACATATTATCTCATTCCACCTGTTGTACATGGAATCTCTACTACCACTGCCCAGGAACTTAATTTGTAGGGTGTGCTGTGTTTTCCATTTTTCTCTCCACATGGGTGTTTTTACTATGGCTATTATCTTTATTCTCCATTGTGTTAAGTGCAGATTAGTATTTATTTTACAGTTTGCTGTACCACAAATAACCACACAGAGACCTGATGGATAGATAGTTACTATCCTCAGAGATTCTAGTATTTGAGCTATATACAGTAATGGTTATTTTTTTCTCTCAGAGAAGAGGATTGTCTGCTATTATATAGATCAGTGCAAATTTATCAGTATTTACACAGCCAAAGGAGTAATTATGAAAATAGTGCTAGTTACTTGTTTCCTTTTTATTAAAAGAATATTGATTGTGTTTGGGGCAGGGCTAGGATTATGTTTATGTTTTCCAGTTTTCTTTGAAGCTAAGCACATATATATGTAAAGTACCATCAATAAGTTATAAACAGAAGTTCTTGTGTAGCTTTATGAAGGCTACTTTATAGGAAGGAGTAAATGCTTCTTTTTCTCTTCTTAATGAGACAAAGAAAAGGTGATTAGCATGAATATATGGTAGAAGAAAAGACCAAGGGCTTAAAAAATAAAATAAAATAAAATATTTCAGGACCTTTAATTAGTTCAGGGTAGCTAATATATTTGGGGAAAAGAGTAAGTATAGGACTGACAAATGATAACTGATAATAAATGAAATAGAGAATAAAAAGGCAGTAGAAAGATCAATAAAAATGAGTTGATTTTTGAAAGGGTAAACAAAATTGACAGGTACTTAGCTGAACTAAGAAAAAGAGAACACCCAAATAAATAAAATTAGAAATGAAAAAGGACACAAAACTGATACCACAGAAATACAAAATTTCACAATAGACTATTATGAAAAATTATACACCAACAAATTAGACTAAACACTCCAATTAAAATGAAATCTTATATTGGATAAACAGGCAAGGCCCAACTGTGTGCTGACTTAAATTTTACCAAGCATAAATTTTTGACATGCATATTCTAAAAGTTATAAAATAGAATAAATTTAATAGAATAGCCAAAATAATCTTGAAAAAGAACAACAAAATTAGAAGCCCTATACTTCCTGATTTAAAAAAAATACTATGCAGCTAAAATAAATAATACTGTGTGAAATTTGCATAAGTATCAAGTAGGTCAACAGATATATAGGACAAAGGAACACTGCAACAGAAGAGTTCAGAAATACATAAACATCTATACAGCCAAATGATTTTTGACAAAAGTACAAGATAATTCTACCAAGAAAGATAGTCTTTTCAACAAATGTCCTTGGTCCATAAGATGTTAATATTCCCATAAGCTTCACACAGCTTTGGTAGATTGAGCTAAAATAAAAGTCATCTATTACACAAAGCACTTCCATAGTTTCCTGTATGCCTTATTACAGCTCCCAATTCCATTTCCTTACCCAAAATTCCCTTCTTTAATTTTGTTTCAATCCTGCCCCTTAATCTTCACCCCATTTCATTATGTCTATCTATACTGGGGCATTGCATTTCATAACATCAGTGGCTGCCAGGAATTTTATGTGTACCTCAGCTGATGTAAATACATAATAGTGGTAAAGCTCAGTACCACCTTACCTTGTTCAGAATGAGAAATAAGAAACTAGTGGAAAGGGAACAATTGAAGCAACTGGAGGTGTCAGCCTAAACAGAGGACTTATTGGGTTGTATATATCTCTTTTTAACTTGTGTGACTAACCCCATTAGTGGTTGAAGTGTTGACTAAGGCAAATGACAAGGGCATAACCAAGAGTACTTTTTAGCTTAATAAAGTTAGCTTCTCCTAAGAATCAGCTAGGATATTCTGTCTGAGAAGCAGTGTAAATGTCCCACTAATTGGGGAATGATTAAGTAAATGTGGACTTTTCAATTAAACAGAATATTATATAGATATTAAAATTACAATTATGATGAACATGTAAAAGAAAAATGGTAGGTTACTATTAACATCTTACAGACGAAGACTTCCACTATATGCCTCCATAAATGAGCTAATAGTGGTAAAGCTCAATGTCACTAAAGAAAAATGACAATGGCATATGGAAAAGTAAGCATACCAAGAGCAGCAGCACATGCAAATTGTGCAGGGAACGCCTAAGAGCAAGGGACTGATGTATCATGGGTAATAAATCAAGCTGCCTTAATTGGCAAATATAATGTGTCAGTATTGGCCTCCACAGACATGAAATAGATAAAGAAAACACAAAGCAGCACAGGTGGGGGGGGCAGGCAAGGGGTAGAAGCACTAAGGTCATCTAGTTCTTTTGATGGGTTATTATTGAATTAGAAAAAGCTGAATATGTACCTTGCACAATGAGACAATGGAATACTGTGTTTTGTTTTATTAATTCAAAGAGTTTCTCATGCAAAAATGTCAGAGAACACTTAAATTGGTGTATTCCATTTAGAAATTATACAAATAAAACCCCATTTTATATGTTGGAGGAAAACAAGCATTTAGGTTTCTGTTTTTGAGGATATATATTTTTTAACTTCTTCATTCAAATTTGAAATTCAGTTTTCAACTAATTTATTTGAAGTTAGTTTTTTTTATGGAGAAAATATGCATTCAAATTTAAATTTATATTTAAAACTACATATATCATATATAGTCACAAGTATGGGTTCTTTACATGCATATGTCTAAAACTGCATGTATATGCATATGTAAGTGTTGGTTAACAGCACTGGAAATCAATGTCTTCTTATTTTGCTTGTAAACTTATCTTCAGTGGGATTCCTGTTTTGCTTGTCACTTCTTGTAGTTTGTACTGAGAAGTTAGAATCACTGATTAACTTCTAGGTGCTGTCACTTAGGAGCCAACTGTAAACATAAAGGATGTTTTCAAGGTTTTTAAAGGTACTTTTTCTATAGTTTATAAGAACTTATGTCACTTTCTTATTTCCTGCTAAACTTTTTTACTTAAAGTATTTCCCATTCTAATAACAACTGAAATTAGTGTGAATAAAAAGCTAATTAAACGTTCACAATGGAAAACCAGTTTTCATAAACCAGAATACATCTTCACATTTGAAAATGTTAATGAGATTCATTGTAATCATTAATGATAGTTTATTTAAAATATCATTATTTCAGGGTCAGCCATGTCAAAGGAAGCATAAAAATATTTACTAATATCTAAATCAAATAACAGCAAATTTTCTTTTTTATCACATATTTTTTGTTTTATCCTAGGGAACCTAAATGTGTCAGAAATTCAAAATTGGGATTCAGTCAACCCTCTGAAAACCCCCTATTATGCTAACATAATGGAACAATAGCACTCCATTGTTGAGCTCTATTTTAAATGGTACATCTATTATTATACTAATGATTACAAACCATATGGTGTAACCAGTAGGGCTGTCTTTAAATACACTAACTACATCAAGCGCAGGCAATAAAACAGGTGCTAAAACAATATTCTCACATACTGATTTTCATTTACAGCTCCACAGAAGACCTTTAGCACAGAGCTTGGAATTCCAATCTATTTCCATAGACTCCATTTGACATTTAAAGATCCTGCAAAACTATCTAGTCAACACCAATTTAAGCAATAAATATGCTATTTATTAGTAAAGCTACATTTTTTTAAACTAAAGATAAATGGATGAGAGAAGAGCAATCTAAAGCAATTAGTGTTGATTTTTATTGGGACTTCTAAAGCTAATTTTACCTATTATATCTTGTGTCATTCTGCATTTACATAGTATCCAATGTCTTAGATATTTGAATAATATGTAAAATATCCAATAAGGGACAATAATAATGTAAAGGCAAGAGCATAGGTCTAAGTCATAGTCTCATGTCTACTATCAACCAAGTGACTTTGAATAAGCAAACGTACATAAATATTTAGCACTTTCCTCTAGAAAGAGCATAGGTTGACTCAGGCTATTTGTCAGGTCCTCTCCATCTTTAAAATTTTGTATTTTTTGTGGTAAATTGATAAGACACTCTACATCAGAGGTCCCCAACCCCCAGGCTGCGGACTGATAGCAGTCCATGGCCTGTTAGGAACCAGGCCACACAGTAGGAGGTGAGCAGTGGGGCGAGTGAGGGAAGCTTCATCTGCCACTCCCCATCACTCACATTACTCTCTGAACCATCGCTCGCCTTACCACCTGAACCACCACCCTACCCTTGGTAGAAAAATTGTCTTCCACGAAACTGGCCTCTGGTGCCAAAAAGATTGGGGACTGCTGCTCTACATGATCAAACCTTAGTCAGTTTCTACTAAGCCATTTTCTTTACAAGGACTTGACCTTGGCCCATATCCTTGCCAGACCTGCATAGCCCAGTTTTAGCAATAATCCTGCTAGGTCCATTTAGAGAGAATTATTTCACCCTTGAAATCTGATCGCTTTCAATATCTGATCAAAGTTCTCATCCCCCACCATTGCTGTCCGATCAACCACACCTGCCCAAAGCAAGAATCCTGTTAGGTCAATTTAGCATGAATTCTCCCTACCTCTGATGTCTCCTGTTAGAATTTTCCATCCAACATTTCCCCCTTTCCCAACGTACTCCTTGGCTATAAATCCTCACTTGTTATTGTTGGATTTGGAGTTGAGTCTGATCTTCTCCCCTGATGTAATAGTCTTGACACCTATCTCAAGAGTCTTGAATGAAGTTTTTTCCTTATTATTTAACAAGTGTCAGAATATTTAATAAAACAATTAGAAATAAGATTCTTTTAAGCACAAATGTCAAATTTTTGCAAATCAATAAATGAAGCTGGAATCAGACACTTTGGGGTCATATTCCAGGCTTAGAAGATTCCAGTTTTAATCATATTATCTCTAAGTTTCAAGAATATTATCCAATGTCTTTCTATCATAGTTTCCTTACATATTTAATGGTCTGTTTGATAATAACAAACTCATAGAGCTGTTTTGAGGATTAAGTGAGATTAACCTTGTAACCTGTGCTGAACCCTTGCTTGGTACATAGTAAATACCAAATAAATGCAAGGTATTATTATAATAAAATAATTATGAGCACAAACATACTAAAATATGTACGCCTATAAATATATTCCACAAGAGAATTAAAAAATCATAAAGATTAAAAAGTAAAAAATGTGTTAGAATAAATTGTAGAAGACATATTATCTTTAAAAGAAAAGTCAATATTTACCCAAGAGCTTACTCAAATCCAAATATATATATATACATAAATCTACTTTAGAAATCTTTCTTTTTCACCAGCAAAACATTTAAAATGAAACATGTATAGTCCAGATTGCAAAATGTGTATATTTGTATACATATATTTTGAAGAATTAGCAAACAAATTGACTATTTGCAAATTAATGACTGGTATGTAAGTAGCCTAAAATGAAAATTGGTTCTCAAATTACTAGTCTTTAATGAAATAAGAACTTTAATGAGAGAGTAAGTAGTAACCAGCATGTTGGGGAATAAGAGAGCACAGTTCATCAAAAATCTCTTTTAAAGGATGTTGTTTTTTACTTAGGCTGAAATGACATCGTGTGGAGGGAGTCATGGAGTTTCTGGCAAAGAGATAGACTTTGTGAGTCCCCCTAGTCTCTGGTGTCCGTGGTCCTGCATGCATCCTTACAGGCTTTGCTTCTGGACATGATGGGGACTCCTACATGGCTTCTCTCACAAGCAGAGCCTCAGCAGCTCTCCATTTAGACCTGTCTGACATTGACCTCTTCACAATGAGAAATGATGAGATAATCACTATGTCAAAAGAATATTCATGGAGAATTCATTTAGATGAAGCATTATGTTACCAAAATGAAGATCCAGGATCATATGAGGATATTAGAAGTGACTGCCAGGGTTTGGAAATTTTCAGTTGGTCAGATGTCACTTAACGTGAAGTAGCAGGTTCAATGAACTTGCAGAATGCCTGAAATCACTCTATTCGAGGCAGCAGCAGGAGACCCTTCACTATCTTTTAGCCTTATGCTCAATCAGCAGGTAATATAATCAGAGCACTGCCAGTAAATTCCTTGTCTCCTCCCTCCCTCCCTCCCTCCCTTCCTTCCTTTCTTCCTTCTTTCCTTCCTTCCATCAGTGAAGCTCCTTGCTTATAACTCTTCAATAAACTCTGTGCAAGATGTTCTCTGCCTAATTTCACAATGTTATCTATAAAGAGCTTTCTACTGCATCATGATTTCTAGCCATATGACCTTTTGTTTACCTCGTGAACACATTTTAATTAGAGATTTGTATTTTGTATTGTCTGCCTTGAATAATCATCCCACAGAATTTTGTTTGGTTGACAACTTTTTATAACTTAGGAATCAATTTAAAGTTTACCTTCTCACAGACGCCTTAATTTTCCCCCCAGCTTTATTGAGATATAATTAATGCAAAGGCCTCATGTGACTGTTCACTAGAGACAAATTCATAATATCAGAACACAAAATTAATGAAAGTAGGTAATTTTCCTTATCCTCTATCATATAACCAACACCACTAACTGTGCCTGGCATACACACACACACACACACACACACACACACACACACACACACACATGTATATATATATATATATATATATATATATATATATGTTATTCAATGACTTTTTATTAAACAAATGACTATTTTCTGCCAGGCCTTTGGTAGCACTGAAAATATTTTGGCGAAAAAGTTATAAGTAAATCTTGTAGTTGAATAAAACATATATATATATATATATATATATATATATATATATGCACACACAATATACAAACATATATATCAGATTATACATATATATCACATTGTAAAAATATAATAAAATAAATAGATGGGATAATAATAATGGAATAGAGGATGGAAGGGAAGTAAATTTTAAACAGGGAAGAAATTTCTGAAAGATTTAAATTAATATCTGAAGAACAAGAAGAGACCAGTTACCCAAAGAATATATTATAAGGACAGGGAACAGCATGAGCTAATTATCAGTTAAGAGCCTAGGGCATACTGAGGAAAATGATTCATGCTGAGGTGGAGGAGATTTGCTTCAGCAAAATAATGTAAATTATCAGGGCATTGTAAGCCATGGAGTAATGTTTGGATTTTATCCCAGCTGCAATGTGAAGATATTAGAGAGTGGAATTTGGGGAGAAACTGATTCGATTTTTAGTTTTTATAGTCATTTAAAAATCTTTCTGATTTCTGTATAATAGAAGATCAATTGGAGTCTAGCAATGATTGACAGAGGGGAACATGTTAAGAGGTCAGAGACAGAAGCCAGATTGGAGTGAGTAGAAAGAGTGAGAGGTAGAAAGGTAGAGAGGTCAAAAACCACTCTTTCTCAAATTTGGCCTTGAAGGAAGGTAAAGAATGTAGAGGGTTGAGGAAAAGGGAAACTGGGATAATAAGGCTTTTTTTTTTTAGGTTTGTATTTACCATTCTTCTTTTTTTTTTTTTCAAACCACAACAATCAATAATTATCATTCTCTTAGAAATGTTATAGTTGGTCAATCATCTCCAAAGACCTACAGATGGCCAACAGGCACATGAAAAGATGCTTGACATCATTAATTATTAGAGAAATGCCAATCAAAACTACACTGAGATATTACCTCACACTGGTCAGAGTGGTCATTATCAAAAAGTCTACAAATAATAAATGTTGGAGAGGGTATGGAGAAAAGGGAACTCTCTTACACTGTTGGTGTGAATGTAAATTGGTGCAGCCACTATGGAGAACAGTATGGAGGTTCCTTAAAAAACTGAAAATAGAGTTATCATATGATCCAACAATCCCACTCCTGGGGCTCCACTACCAACATTCCTTCTGTTCCTACTGTTCCCAGTGGAAAGCAGTGGGGGTGGAAGGGAGAATGAGCTGCAGTCAGGCCAGAGGAAAGTGAGGTCAGTTCTCAACATGCAGTAAGGACATCATATAAGATCCCGAGCTCTGTAGTTGGACAAACCTAAGATCTCATCCTAAGGCCACTTGCTGTGTGGTGTTAAGCAAATGACTCACCTCTCTGGACTTGAGATAATTAAACTATATGATATATAGTGAGGTCCCCTACACTCACATCCCAACCCAAGGGAGGGTGGAAGCTTGGGGAAGACTCCTTTCTTTCTTTTCCTAATATATCTGGAAAGGATACATGCAGCCCAGTGTTCATAGCAGCAGTATTTACAATAGCCAAGACATGGAAGCAACCTAAATGTCCATAGACAGATGAATGGATAAAGAAGATGTGGTATATATATATATATATATATATATATATATATATAGAGAGAGAGAGAGAGAGAGAGAGAGAGAGAGAGAGAGAGAGACAGAGAGAGAGAGAGAGAATGGAATATTACTCAGATAAAGAATGCAGCCACATGGATGGACCTAGAGATTATCATACTAAGTGAAGTAAGTCAGACAGGGAAAGACATATATCATATGATATCACTTATATGTGGAATCTAAAACAATGATACAAGTAAACTTATTTACAAAACAGAAATAGCCTCAGAGACATAGAAAACAAACTTATGGTGACCAAAGAGGAAAAAAGGGTGAAGGGATAAATTAGAATTTGGCATTAACAGATACACACTACTATATATAAAATAGATGAACAACAAGGATCTACTGTATATAACAGGGAACTATATTCAATATTTTGTAATAACTTATAATGGAAAATAATCTGAAAAAGAAAAAGAATATGTATATATATATATATATATATATATATATATATATATATATATATATATATATAACCACTTTGCTATACACCTGAAACATTGTAAATCAACTATACATCATTTAAAGTAAACACTATAGTTGGAGGAACAGAGAATCCTCACAATTGTTCCTTAAGCTATAGAGTGACTTAAGAAGGATTCTTGATAAACTTGATAAAGGTAATCTCAGGCTTGTTCAGCAGCTCAACGTTACCATCAAGGACCTAAGTCATTTCTATTTTTCTCCTCTACTATCCCTAATACATTGGACGTTTTTCCTTAAATGTTTTGAAACTGGTCAGCATACGACTTCTAAAAGTCTAGGAATCACATCCACTTTCAGGACAGAAGGTAAAAGAAAAATCAGCACTTCTCCCATATAAGGAAGCAAATACTTTCTCAAGCCTAACATGGGCTTCCATTGGGGTCTTAATGTTCAGAATTTTGTCACACAGCAGTTCTTAATTATAAGTAAACCTAGACAAATGAGTGGCATTTCCAGATTCTTGCTTATTGTGGAAATAAGCAAGGAAAAAAATGCTGAATGCTGAGAAAATCTGCAAAGCCATGTAATTGAAAATTATTAGCAAAATGTGAAAATAACACCTTGAAAAAAATAGAAAATGAATATGTAATTATAAGAGGACTTCTGCACAACATTTCAAATCAACTATAGTTCAATAAAATAAATTTAAAACTACTTTTGGAATACGTTTTCC
Organism: Mesoplodon densirostris; assembly: GCF_025265405.1. Taxonomy (NCBI): domain Eukaryota; kingdom Metazoa; phylum Chordata; class Mammalia; order Artiodactyla; family Ziphiidae; genus Mesoplodon; species Mesoplodon densirostris. The sequence goes on along the minus strand of NC_082677.1, from coordinate 27,866,837 downwards.
TACAGGAAAAAAAAAAGACGGATTAGCTTGAGGCCATTGTAGAGTCAAAAGATGGATTTCGGGCTTTCTTTTTCTTCTTAGGATATATTGTAAGTAAGGAAACTGATCCCATAAACAGGAAGAAAAAATTGCTGGAACCACGTTATTGTAAAGACTGGTGGAGATGGTACATAGCTGAAGCAGTAGATGGAAATATGTAGTTCATCCAGAAAAGATGATTTGCTTCAGACACCAGGACATCAAAACCTCAGTAATGCTAAATATACCTAAAATTATGCCATGTCACAGTCGTAATTTCTTGGGGCCACCATAACAAATTGCTGAAATTTGGTGGCTTAAAACAATGGAAATTTATGTAGTTCTGGAGGGTAGAAGTCTGAAATCAAGGTATTGGCAGGGCCATACTCCCTATGAAGTCTCTAGGGAACAATTTTTCCAAGAAGAATACTTCCTTTCCACTTCCCAGCTTCTGGTGGCCCCCTGTAATCCTGGACTTGTCTTGGTTTGTAGCTGCATCACTTTAATCTCTGTCCCCATCTTCACATGATCTTCTTCTCTGTGTCTTGGTGTGTCCTTTACTTTTTGTTGTAAGAACACTTACCTTAGATTTAGGATCTGCACTAATCCTTTCCTTAATTACATCTGCAAAGACCCTATTTCCAAATAAGTTCACATTATGAAGTTCTGGATAGACATGAGTTTTAGAGAAATATTATTCAACCCTAAAGTCACTTATACCCAACTATCATCTTTACCGTTGTTTTGATAGAAAATATTTTTCCCATATCAAATTTGATACAAAGAATTATCTCAGAATTGTAGATATTATGTCCTAATTATCAAAATTGAGATATTATACCCTATGTCAGAGCCCAAGTAGGATGTATACAAGGAAATAGTATTCATTCCTTGGAGCCAATATCTTAGCAGTTTTATTAATTATAGCAATTGTGTGAGAAAGATCATCTCTTTAATTTTTGTGAGTTTAAGAGTAGATAGCAATTGTTAACAATAGAAAGGGAGCAATGTTTTCTGAAAGAGATGAGCCTGACACAATTAGAATAAATCATTCAGACCTTGCTTGCTCTTGGTTCCAGATCTAGCACAATCTTTTCAGTAGGGAGGCACATTGAAATAGTCTGTTTAAATGGCATATTTTTCCAGTCAAATTCTATCAACTTGGATAAATAAAATCATCAGAATTCTTTGCAGATTATGTTTCTAAATGCTAGTTGACACACAAAATATATATTTTATGCTATATAATATAGAATATATGTATATAAAAAATTAAATCAGTTTATACAGAGATTTGAAAAATCAAATATCCACTCATTTTATATAGCCCTTTAACTAATACCAAACACCTTGAGTAACTCAACCCAAAAATCTATGGCAAACTAAATATTTAACATTAAACATACACTATTTTATTGGAAACTTCATTCAGAGCAATTGCCCATTAACCAAGAAAATAATCTCATGTTTTATTTGCTAGGAGTGATATCCTTCTCCTTATATAGAAATTATAACCTATTATGTAAATATATATTAAATATACAGCTATGTTTATTTCTTGAAAACTTCTATAATACAATATTTTCAATGTATTATTCTAGACTATTCAACTGCAAATAACTGTAAATAAAAATATCTAGAGAATAATGTGCTATATTTTATATACATGCATCTCTTTTAGTTCCCAAAGCACTACAGAGATATAACAAATACAAAGGAAAACAAAAACAAAGTAAACAATAACAAGAAAACTTTTATTTTTAAAAGTGTAAAGAAGGGAGTAAATCACTTAACAGATGGATACCCAATATCATATAATGTACTAGATTTCAAAGAGTTCAGAAGAAGTCTATCTATTTGTATAATTCCAAGGTAATAATAAAGTATAAGGCTCAGATTGACATGATACTATTTGTTGAACTAATTTAATGTAAATTAATGAAACTAAGATACTCATGAAATAAAATTATTTTTGAGGCAGGACAAGAAAAATTTTAAACATAAGATTCTCTCTCTTTTCTTTTGAAGCACTACCTCCTCCCTTTTAGTACCCATTTTGCATCTGCATTATACATTAACTAGATCCCCTTAGAAGACACGGGAATGCCTACTCACCAAAAAAACAAAACAAAAACCAATTTCCTCCTGGCACCAGCAAGGTAACTCCTTAGGAGATAACATTCCCTTCTCAATACTGTAAGGGGACACAATAACCCAGTACTTGCCTTGTTGAACTTTGTGAACTGTCAGTATGTTACTTTGATATATAACCCTTTGTCTCAAAAATGTGTATAATTGTGCCTTGACCTCTAACAGGTGGAACAGTCTTCAGAGCTTTCTGAAAGATTGTCTTCTGGGTTATAATCCTCAGGTTGGCTCCAGTAAAATTTTCCATTTCTTTCTTAACTTGACTATAGATTAATTATTTGTTGACATACCCTTCTAAGCTATTAAATTATATGGAATAATTAATTATGGGGGAAAACTGTTTAAACATGTTAACATATATTTCCTTTCAGAAATGTTGTATAATTAACATCTAGGACTAAATTGAGGCTAATTACTTGTCAAGATAACCAATATATAGAAGTTTTCCTGCTAATAATATTTTTTATTAGTTTCTTAAACCAGGTATGAAAATAAATACATATATTAAAAGACTAAAAGGAAACATGTTGCACTGAGTAAAATCAGGCAACAAGCCTAAAGGAAATATAATTCACATTTCCTCACCATTTGCTTTCTCTTATTATGTAGTCAGTTTAGTCAGAGATACATAGGGTGTTCATTTGCAGCAGGATATTTAGTTCTTTCCATCAGATAGAATGATTTTGCTACTCAAGGGAGGTAGTAGCAAAATAGAACAGTGTTAATGACACTATGAAGAGAGAGGTGCAAATCCTATGGACCAAAAGACATGTACAAGAATTCTGGGAAATGCTATACTCTTAAAGGATGACTTTTCTTAGTTTTCAATCTCTATCTCCTTTAAGCCAGGGAATTCTCTCTACCAGCCAATGAATCATCTTGACTAAGGCCACTTCTGGCATTTTCTCAGGTACCTGCAGTGCTCATTCTGGCTGTACTATATCCCACAGTGTGGGCAGATGGCTCCAAAAAATTGACTAATGCAGACAGCAGTGGTCTCTTTTGACATGTTGTGAATGGGTGATACTTCAGACCAAAAATAATCCTTTTACTTTTTTCCAATCTCAAATGTAAGGGGTTACTATCAAGTATTCTTCATGGAGAGTAATATCTCATGCTTCTCAGAAATCCTGCTTCTTTTCAGAATTAGTGATTTTATTCTGAGAAAAACCCTTTTGAGCACTATATCCTCAAGGACAGAAAGACGCTACAAAGACAAGGTACTGGGAAGTAATAATATGTTAAAAAGCTGTATTTGTATTCATGTAGTGTATGGGTCAAAGTATGACAACTTTCAGTAGTTAAAAAAAAATAAAGTTAGAAAAACACTTTTCCTCAAAGAAAACTAAGTTCAGAAACTAAAATGTGTTGTATGATTCTCCACCTTAAAAGCATATATCAACAGCAGTATAATTGACACAAATTATGTTTGACAGGTAGCTCAAAGAAAGCTTAAAAAACACTTCTGCTTTCATAGAGTGTACTAGGATGTGCATACAGTCACAATAGAGTAATCTCTAAACTGCATCCCATTTATTTCTTTAATCTCCAAAATTCACTGCATGACAAAAAGATTAAGGAATGTCACATTTGTGCAGACAGGTTATGGGACAAGTAGAGTCATATAGTTAGGCGTACTTATGAGACAAGGTAGGAACAGCAAATGAAGTTAAAGATTATATTATTTCAAAATAAAGTCACATAAAATGTGGAAGAAGTCAGACAATACAAAGAACAAAAATCTGATCTTTGAAATCCATTTATTTAAATATTTGATTTTTAAGGAAATAAATAAATATATATTCTTTGATAAGAAAATAGTTTATCTTGCATTCATATTTTATAGAATAATTTGAAGAATTTCCAGTGGCATAGCCTGACTTATGTTCACATACTGTAAGTGAAATATACCTCAAAAGCAGGAACATTATTCAGAGCCTCTGTATTACATATAGTTCAAGTAAACAATTAACAAAATTACAGATTAATTAGCATAAGTAATACATCTGAGAATGAATCTGCAGCAGTGTATGGGAGAGCTGTCTTTGAAAGATTACTGTCAAGATTAAATAAAACATATTCAAGAAGTATAATTTTGAGTTACTCCATTGGGGAAATTTACTTACAATTATATTTTCAAGAATACTGATGTGCTTTTGTCATCACAGTAAATTAGTTGAAGTAATAAAATAAAGAGCCCGTTATTTTGATGAATGGAATTTAGGAATAAATGAATCTTACTTACATTAGACTTAGTTCAACACTTCTCACTGAATTAACTTTGAGATGAAGAAAGCTGTTAGTAATTGGGACCTTCTGAAGATAGTACAAAAAGACGAGGAGTATAAATATACAGAGGTCTGGACACAGTCCAGATTATAGCAATTCCTGATCCTCAAGCTTCTGTTGAAGCTCCTAAGATCCAATTCCATACATGAATCATTCTACCTGTCCATCATCACTCAACTCCTTACTAATTCTTGACAAGAGATTAAGAGGATAGAAGGTAGTCAACACAGCAAAGCCTGACTATAGAAGCAACCATTACTATCAGCCTCACACATCCAGACACTTACTTCTTGGGAGACACCTAAATTGTGAAAGATGCTCACTAAGGTGCTGCTCTCTTATGCTCTATTATAACACCACGCCCAGAAAGGTTTCCTCTTTTAGGAGTTTGAACATTATGAGTGGTCAGTTGTGTCTATCTCTCATACCACCAATTTGAGCCCAATATTTGATACTCACTTAAGTAGCTTATTAATATTTTGTTATTATAAATAATGTTGCTATAAAAATTATTGCACATGTAAATGTATGATAATATGAAGAGTTTCTTTAGGGTATACACCAAGAAATGTACTTGCAGCATCTGAGGAAATGTATCAGCAAGCTTAATAGATAAAGCAAAATTGTTTTTTTCAAATTAGTTGTGCAAAACCATAGCTCATCAATAGAGTTTATGATTCCCCAATGTTCCATATAATTATCAGTCCTTAGTATCACTGAACTTTTTTTATTGTTTTGCCAATCACATGCATGGAAAATTGGAATTTTAAGAAGTCATAATGTGACACTGTGTGTAATTTCCCCAAAAGAGCTCTAAAATATTTGTAAGATTTTTTACATAGATAAACTATATAAGCTTTTTGAATGACATGGTACTTATTTTATGGTCTTCATATATCTATATCTATATTTATATGTGTGAGTATAAATATATGTATAAAGGGATATATATATATACATGCAACATTTTATATTTGAACTCAGAAAGAATATTTTATGCTTATTTATAACCCCAAAAGAGTCCTTTTATTACATATTTTATGACAGAAACTCAATAAATATCCATTAATTAAGATATCAACTTGAGAAGACCAGACACAAATATTACTTTAAATTTCATGACAAATTCAAAGAAAACATATTTAAATTTTCCCAAGACAAATAAAAGATGCCTGAATTTAACTAGTTCCACAAGAAAATTAAGCATGCAAGTGAGAATATGATAGTATGTATTTGGTAGGTTGGTCAAACAGAATAACAGCTTAAAATTTTTGTAGGTGGATGTCACTGTTTGTAAAGGATGTTTGTATAGATTTTTAACTATCATGGCACATAAATATCTGAGTTAATAGGACACATTAATGTTTCCACTTTATAGCCAAGGAAAATGAATTTTAGACAGGTTGCATTTCAGGATTACATAGTTCATAAATGTCAGCTTATCTATCATCTCTTTCTTTCTATCTATCTGTCTATCTATCTATCTATCTAATCTATGTTATTAAGACATAGTTTATATCACATAAAGTTTACCCTTTTGAGTTGTACAACTCAGTGGTTTTTAGAACATTCACAAAGTTGTGCAATCATCACCACTATATTATTTTAGAATACTCTCACTTACTGAAAAAAGAATCTCATGCCCATTTCTAGTCACTTCCTACCCTACTACCATAACCTCTGGAAAACATTAATTGGTTAAGGAGTGTGTTGTTTTATTTCCACATATTGATGAGTCTCCTGAATTTCTTTTTGTTAGAGATTTCTCATTTAACTATGCTTCTGCCAGAAAATATACTTTGTAGAATCTCAATCATTGCACAATTACTTGGGCTTGTTGGCCTACAGTATGGTCTATCCTGGAGATTATTTCATGTACTCTCAAGATGAATCTATATTCTGTGGTTAGTTGATGTATTAGAGATATCTATTTTGCCAAGTTGGTTGATAGTGCCATTAAAGTCTTGTATTTCTTTCTTTTTTTTTTTTGTCTAGTTATTTTACCCATTGTTGGAAGAGGCATGTTGAATTATCTAGCTATTATTCATGAATTGTCTATTTCTCTTTTCAATTCTGTCAGATTTTGATTCACATATTTAGCAGTTGTGTGGATAGGTGAATATATATTTATAATCATTATATCTTCATGAAAGGTTGACCCTTCATTATCAAAAAATGTCCTTCTTTATCTTTAGTAAGAATTTTTGTCTTAATGTCCATTTTGTCTAACGTTGACACAGTAACTCATGCTCTCTTCTCATTTCTGTTTACATGGTCAATCTTTTCTCTATCCTTTCACTGTCAATCTATTAATGTCTGAATATAATGTATGTCCAAGTATAAATATCATATGCTTGGAGCATTTTTTTTTATCATTCTACCAATCTCTGCTTTTCTATTGGAATTTCATTCCTCTTATTTTTAATGTATATGTTGATAAGGTATGGTTGAAGTCTGCCATTTTCCTGTTTGTTATATGACTTTTCTGTTGGTTTTTATTCACCTATTCCTCACCTATTTCTGTATTTTTTTTTTTTTTTTTTTACTGTACGCGGGCCTCTCACTGCTGTGGCCTCTCCTGCTGCAGAGCACAGGCTCTGGACGTGCAGGCTCAGTGGCCATGGCCCACAGGTCCAGTCGCTCCGCGGCATGTGGGATCCTCCCGGACTGGGGCATGAACCCATGTCCCCTGCATCGGCAGGTGGACTCCCAACCACTGCACCACCAGGGAAGCCCTCTGTTTTTTTTTGTGTGTTAAATAAACATTTTTCAGTGTTGCATTTTAGGGCCTTGTTCTTTCTTTTAATATATTCTTTGGAGTTACTTTTTTAGTAGTTGTCCTTGGCATTAGAAACAGCATTGTGCCTTAAAATAATCTAGTTAGATTAACATTAAGTGAATTTTAATTGTATACGAAAGCTCTCTTCCAATATAGCTCCGTTTCCTCCTCTGCCTTTGTACTGTGATCAACATACAAATTACATCTTGATACATTATAAGCTCACAAAATTTTTATAATTATTCCTTTATGCAGATCTCTTTCAAATCAGATAGAAGATGAAAAGAACTACAAAAAAATATGTTTATAAAATCTTTCATATTTACCTACGTGATTACCTTTATTCATGCTCTTCCTTTCTTTATGTGGTTTTGAATTACTACTGACATATGTCTTTTCAGTTATTATTTCCTGTAGAGCAGGTCTGCTAGCAACAAACTTTTTTTTCATTTTTTTGTTTGTTTTAATTTATATGGAAATGTCTTACTTTACCTTCTCTTTTTGAAAGATAGCTTTGCTCTATACAAAAGTTTTAGTTGACAGCCATTTGCTTTTAGCACTTCAAATATGTTATCCACTGCCTTTGCCTTCTATACTTTGTAATGATAAGTCAGCTTATATTCTTACTGGGGACCCCTTTTGATAAGCTGTTTTTCACTTGGTAATTTCACGATTCTCTCTTTGTTTTTGGCCTTTGACAGTTTATGTTGTGGCTAGTCATGGATTTCTTTGAGTTTTTCTACTTGGAGTTTTTCTACTTGGAATTCGTTGAGGTTCCTGGATGTGTAAATTAATGTTTTTCAACAAATTTTAGAAGTTTTAGGCCATTGTTTCTTTAAACATTCTCTCCACTTATTTCTCTCTCTCTTTTCCTTCTGAGGCTTCCATTATGATTATACATACACTTAATCATATTCCACTTTTTTTTTTGAAGGTATGTTCATTTCTTCCTTTTTTCTTTCTATTTATCTTATGGGGATTCTTATGTTTTTTTTAACGCAGTTTTTCAAACTGAATACCCTAAAGTGGCCTATCTTCAAATATTCTAAATATTTTTGTCTGTCAGTTCAAATATACTTTTCAACTCCAAAATATCTATTTTCCATATAATTTTTATCTCTATAGATATTTGTTATTTGGCATGACATTGGTTTCTACTTAATTTTATTATTTAGAAAAAGTTTAATTTTTTAGCACATTGATAGTAGTTGATTTAAAGTATTTGTCTAGAAAAATCAATACCTGAGTTTCCTTGGTGTCAATTTCTATTGCCTTTATTTTTCCCTGGGCATGTGCCACATTTACCTATTTCTTTGAAGTTCTCATTTTTATTTTTTCTGTTGAAAACTGCACATTTTAAACAATATTGTCTGACAATTCTGGAAATCACATTTGACCACACTCAGGGTCAGTTGTTTTTCCTATCTGTTGTTGTTATTAGTTTGTTTGTTTATTGTCATTCCTAAACTAATTCTGTAAAATTTGTATTTTTATTTGAAGGTCACCAGTGAAATCCATGTCCCGTTAGCTTACTTGGTCACTAATGATTAGATGAATACTTTTTAAAAAATTCGTAGAGCCAGTAAGTCTCCCACTGTTTTCTGAGGGGTTCTAGCTGTGTGTTGGGTCATGCCTTCACCACCCAGGCAGGCAGTTTACCACTTTGCCTTAGCCATGACTTTCTGCTTGCACACAGCCTGAAGATCAGTCAGAGGTTAGCAGTTTGAGCATTTTCAGTCTTTCCTGAGAATGTGCACAGTCCTGCACATACGAATGGCTTTATATATCTTTGGATTGCGTTGGAGCCTTTCAAAACCTTCCATGGATATCTCATTCTCAAGATTTTCCTTTTATGATTTTGACAAGATTACATTTGTCCCAACTGGTAGTGCTGCCTCAGACACACACTGCAATGATAAACAACCTCCACTGATTATTTTTTGACAAATTCCCTGGGGATAGGGTTTTCCTCACTTAGTGGCCTTTGAGTCACCTCAAAGAAATAAAAGTCCCATTGAAAGGGGATTTCCAAGGAGCTGCTAGACAGATCAAATAGTGACAGATTCCAGGGGATTAGGTTTTTGAGGGAAATCCAAAAACGTTCTGCCCCATCTGGGGGCTGCTAGGATGCTGGTTTTAACAGCTAACATGTTTCCTAGGCTGTTGGTTTTTAAGACTGCCACAGAGCTTGTGGGGGGAAGAGGGATGGGAATAGGGCAAACGTAAATGACACAAAGCTTGACTTCTTACCCAGATTTACCTCCTTTTCTTGAATGGATTGTGAAAGAATTGTTGCAAACTTTTTGTTAAATAATTGAGCTATGAAAAAAGTTTTGACAACTTTTACCAGTGTTCTCATTGCTTTCATTGAGGTACAGACATTCACACATTTTTATTTCACCATTCTTAAATTGCTTTCTGCCAATATTTTAACTTTTATTTTTTGAATCCAAATTTAAAGCTTTTTGCTATTTCACATTAATATGGGGAGAATACCAGTAAGATAGGCTGGAAAAACTGGAAGAAAACACATGGAGAAAAAGTCAAAGATGCTTGAGAAAGTCATTATGTTGTAGAAAAATCATCAACCTTTGAGTTAAACTATATTTGGTTTAAATTCTGGTTATTGACACTTCCAAGACGTTGAAATTCTCTTTCTAATCATTGGTGCATGTATGTTTTCCCACTTATAATAGGGTTAGTAATATCTTCTAAAAGTTTGTAGCTAATCTTAAATAATATATATTGGAATTTTAATAAGCTGAGATTTTGTTTTGGATTTTTCAAGTATATGCAAAAAGATCAATACTAAAAGATATTAGAACAATTTGCCATTCAAATCATTAGGAAATGCTGATTTCTGCCTCTAGATTCCATGTTTCCTGGAAGTAAAGAGTTTGACTCACATCAGCAGGCTTTAGCACGAATAGGAGAAACCAAGGATCAACAGCTTTAATTTATGTGATAATCTGGTTTTATTTTCAGCTAAATATTTTGATCTATAAAATATTTATTTAATAATGTTATTATCAAAAATATGTTTAATCTATTGTTAATTAATCACCTTCAGGAATTTGTAAAGTTTCACAGCCTCAGAGACATAAAACTGACTTATCCCAGTATTTCCAATCTGAGCTTTTCTGAATCTGCTTATGGATTTTTTTGATATTGATGTGACTTGTCTAGAAGCTGGACTTCAAAGAGAAACTAATGTCATTAGGAAAAATAAACGAAATTTCCTTCTTTCCCCCATCTTATGATCAGGTAAACTTTTAAACTCAACTCTGAATAGAAAAAAAAAAGTGTGTTTGAACGTTTTCTTTCTCTTTAATTAAAGATTGAGGGAAGACTTCAAAGCACCTGTCACAAAAAGACATCATACCTTGGGTTGAAGGCATGATTTCTAGAGACCTCAGTTCAGCCCTCAGGGATACATATAGGTCTATCTCCAAATGGATACAAGACTGCCTTAGATCTAATCATTTCTTAAAAGTAAAAGTAGACTTGCAAAGACAGGATATAGAAAGTAGAATTTAAAGCACCCAGAGCCACTACACAAATTATCAGTATTGATTTAAATTGAATTTCTTCCATGAAACATAGCCTCAGTGTCTTGTTTGCTTTTTCCTCCTTCAACAGCAAACAAATCCAACTCTAAGAGAAGCCAATGTTCCTACTGGAATCTGGACAATAGCAAGAAATTTATTTAATCCATTTTGGCTCTGAATTACCAACCTCAGGAAGAAAGGGATTGAGGAAATAAGGGATAAAGAAAAGAAAATACACATGAGATTAGTCAGCAACCTCTAGAGATTTGTCTAAGTATCTGGGTATTTTTGAAAAATCTAAAGAGTCCATATCTCATTTATGGAAAAAGTTTTATTTGGGAAGCTCTCACTGTTTAAACTAGCATTCAAGATTTGGCCTATTAGGCTGCAGATAACCTATTAGTTTTAGGAGAATACCACGCTTCTCCAAATTTAACATTGGAAACTTTTTCATTTCTTTCTTTTTAACTGGAAATTTGATTTCACCACAAACCAGCTCCCCTAGCATATAGCTGCCTCATCGTATTTTGACCATCTGTTGCCCAATCCACAGCAATAGCTATCACTCAAAATGCACACAAATGTTCCAAATAGTTTTTTTTCTTTTTTTTTAGTTTAAAAAATGTGTAAAGAAAGAAAAAATACATTCCTCCATCTCCGCCTGTATCTTCTTTACCAAAACTTTTCCAAATCAGCTGATAACCAACTCTAGTAAGTCAAACTTGTAACTTTCCACCACCTGTTCCTTCTCTCATTCTTTTAACTTCTAAGAAAAGCAACAAAAGACTTACTCATCCTAAAAAATAAATTCTAATCCATGACAGGAACACTCATTGCATATCTGAACAGTAGACAGTCTAGAATCACTAAGTACTACCCTTCCTATTTCCTATCTGGTCAAGAGTTAACACACACCTGTGGGATGTCATCTCCATCTTCAAAACTATCAACAACATTACCTGAATTTTTGTCACAGCTAACAGTGAAAACGTGGGTGTTTACTATAGATGTATTATAAGTAATCCAATAAGTTTAAAAGTCAGAGAGCAAATAGATAACACTTATGTGACTTAAAATGGGAAACATAGTTATGAAAAGGATGGTAATGCCCTAGTAGACTGAATTTAAATAACATATTTAGGCAAAATTATTTTTAATCTAGGTGTTTAAGAAAAAGAAGGTTAAAGTAGTAATTAATAATAATAATAAATATGGGGCTTCCTTGGTGGCGCAGTTGTTGAGAGTCTGCCTGCCAATTCAGGGGACACGGGTTTGTGCCCCGGTCCGGGAAGATCCCACATGCCGCGAAGTGGCTGGGCCTGTGAGCCATGGCCGCTGAGCCTGCTCGTCCAGAGCCTGTGCTACGCAATGGGAGGGGCCACAACAGTGAGAGGCCCGCGCACTGCAAAATAATAATAATAATAATAATAATAATAATAATAAATATATTTTAAGCTTGGAAAACTTAAAACTGTGCATTATAATAGGTAGACTCATTATTTTGTCTGATGAAGGCCTGAGTTGCATGATAAACATATACCAAAGCTTGATTCAAAATCCTACCTTTCTTCATAATTGATTTTCATACTAACCTAAAATATGTGAATCTAAAGATGCCTCCTCTCTTTTTCCCTTCCTCAGCATAATTTCCCAATGTCACTTTGAATGTCTTCACACTTAAGAAATTATACTTATTTTTATAAAATTCCTCTTCAGAAAATTTCTAGGATTTAAAAACATAGTAGTATGAACATATTAAAACCCAAGCAGCAATAAAGTTACCAACATTTTCTTTCATAATGACTGCTCTAAGTGAAATTAACAGACATGCTACAATATAAAAACATGAGTTTAAACTGTATAAAGTTTATTAAGTAGCATACTCAAGCTAATTTTACATCATTTTAGCCATTGTTCTGAATAATATTTTACAGTTGTCACAGGGGATTTGAATACAGGTGGTCAATTCTCTCTATCCAACTCCAAGTGGTAGGTGGTAAAAATTGTTACATGTGAATTAACATGGATCCAAGTCAGGTTTATTTTCATTTTTATCTTTTTTGGCACATTTGTAGTCACCATTTATCATAAGTCCTGGCTTAAACAGGTTAATGGAAAAAAAAATCAGCAGTTATGGCTTCCCAGAATATCCTATTTAAAGTGGCATCTATCTCTCGTTTCTCTCCATTTCAACACATAATTCATTTCTTCATAACTTTTATAGTTATCTGAATTTATTTATTTATTTACTTACTTACTTACGTGAGGGCCAGAACCTCTTCTTTTCCATTCGTGTCTCCCATACAGCAAATCACCTGGCTTATATAATTTTTTTGTTTTGTTTTTGCTTTTTGACATTTTTATTGGATTATAGTTGATTTACATGTTGTGTTTGTTCATACTTTGAACTAATTAATAACTAACGAATAAATGGACATATCAAGAATGAGCCAATGAATGAACCAACGAATTTAATTAAAATGAATGCATATTATAGGAATCAGGAAATCAGAGCTAGTTTAACTTTCAACATAATCTTACAACATTTTGGCTTGTGACTTTAATACCATTTACCGGGCTTCCCTGGTGGCGCAATGGTTGAGAGTCCGCCTGCCAATGCAGGGGACGTGGGTTCGTGCCCTGGTCCAGGAGGATCCCACATGCCGCGGAGCGGCTGGGCCCGTGGGCCATGGCTGCTGGGCCTGTGCGTCCGGAGCCTGTGCTCTGCAGCAGGAGAGGTCACAACAGTGAGAGGCCCGTGTACCACAAAAAAAAATAAAAATAAAAATAAAAAAATAAAAAAAATAACATTTGCCAAATTAAAACATTTTAATAAATTATTCTTCCTCTCCACTTTCATGGCATAATCTTTGAACTCATCTATTTACTGCATTTTCTTCCAGCTATATCCTTTATTATCTATTCCACTTTGCATAACCTCTGTTTATATCACCATTGCCCATGATTTTTTTCTCTGCATTTTGTCCATTCACAGCAAGAGAATATTAAACAATAACCGTGTAGGCTCCTCTGTTGTAAAAGTCCATGTGTTATTGTGCTTATCTTTAGCTTGCATTTTACAGAGTATGGTTTGTTTAATACCCATTTCTCTAGAAATATATTTTGTACCATCCTCTTATGGCCAAAAGCTGTGCATAGGGAAAAGAAAAAAGCATAGATTTGAAGGGGAGAGCATTAGAGAGAATCATGTTACAAAGATTGCATTCCCTTTGTCCTATATCTCATTCACATTTTCCCTTCTTACATTCAGATATTCTCCTTCTGTCTCTATATTCTCTTCCATGTTAATTTACTTTCCCTGTATTTATATATCAGTTTCCCCCTCTGGCCTGTTAATAGAATGTCCAACAGTATTGCAAACTTGTATCTTACAGCCTGAAAGAATCAGTTCACTTCTCTAAGGACCTATTTTGCTTTCAGTAAGTAACAAAGGCTCCTGGAAGATGTGTGATTAAAAACACAAAAACAAAACAAAAACTTTATTATTTTAATTAAATCATATTTTCTCCAATATTATAAATGATTATAATTAAAAAACATAAATTTTGAGCCTTGAAAATAACAGTAACCTATTTTTCCCATTGAACTTTGTTTAACTTTGGCTTCAAGGAACTATAGTTTTTAAACAATGTTAGATCATATGGTCTGATATTTCTGTATAGCCGTACAGATTTGTAAACTTGAACTTTATCTTCTCTAAACGTGTTCCTTCCCCAACATACATACAGAGAAGCTAAAGAAAACAAGATCAAGTTTGCAGATATCTGCCAAATAAATAAGAAATAAAAATTGAAAGTATCCCGGATTTACAATCCTCTCAGAAAGAGATCATGGTAAGGTGGACTAGGGCAATTACAGAGCTTTTTGATCTTTACTTTGAAGGATGTCTGGGATGGGTTTCTGAATTAGAAGATTTAAAGTTTAGGCAAATATCCACCTTTTCATGATATATGGGGCGGTAAATTCTAATCAGTGTTTTGGTTTTGAGATATTAAATTGCTGGGATATTGAGTCCAAAATAGAGCTATTCTTGCCTATGCAGAGGGATTTTTAGGGAGAGAATATATTGAATTTGATGAAAATCAACCAGACGGCATGACAACCTAATTCTAGTAGCTCGGCCTATTAAGCCCAGAATGAATAAATAAATAAATACATACATACATACATACATAAATACATAAATAAATAAATAAAATTTCAAAATTGCAGAATATGCAATGAAAGAAAACAGTTATAAACACATACATAAATTATTATATGGGACTGGTGAATAAGCTAATATAGAATTATGGAAGTTCAAGGACCACATTTTTATTATATGCTTGTGAATAGGCAGACAGACCTAAAATTAAAGTCATGTAAGATAATATCCATAGCATTTATCACAGTGTTTGAAACATAGCTAATGATCAATAAGTGGTAAATTATTATTTCTTTATTGCTTCAACCAAGTTTTCATGAGTTCCTATTTTATGTTATAAAGTACAGGTATTTTTCCATATGCTCAGGATAAGTCAGTAAACAAAATAATAAAAGCAAAAAGTATCTGATGCCATAGAATTTATATTCTGGCAGGATCTAACAAATAAACAATTATTTTAAAAATGTGTGCGTGTGTGTGTGTGTGTGTGTGTGTATGCTATACTAGAAAGTGTCAGGTGTTATAGTAGGAATGTGTGGAAATTTTAAATTGTGGTAAGGGAATGTGTCACTGAGAATTTCACATTTGAGCAAAAATCTTATGGAAGTGAGTGAGTGAACCATGGGGATATATAGGAAAAGACATTTCAAGCCCTGAAATGAGAGTATGCTTTGAGCAATAAGATAAGAGCTGAGTGGAGGAAAGAGTGATAGCGAGGGATGTTACCAAAATTGAGAGGATCAGCCCAAGTAGAAATTTGTAAGGCAATGTAAAGACTTAACTTTGAATGAGCTACAAAGCCATCTTTAAAGATGCCAATAGAACAGTGATATAACAGGATATACTATTCAAAAGGACACTTTGGTCTTTTTCTGTTTTTAGAATTGTTTCTGTTTTGAGTATAGAGGAAAGGGTGAAAGCAGTAAAACTGAAGGGCAAATTGAAATAATGAATGTAATGAATGTAATAATGAATGTAAATAATGAATAATAATGAATAATAATGAATAATGATGACTTGGAACAGGATGGTTGTAATGGAGATGGTGAAATACAGTAGATTCTGAACATAACAGTGCATAGTAGTTTCATACATAGTAGTTCAAAAGCAAAGATGACAGGACTACTGATGTGTGCACAAGAGTAAGCGAATGTAGATGTGAGAAAGAGAGAACAGTTAAGAATGATACTCGGGCATTTGGACTAAGAAACTGGAAGAATGGAAAAAATTGTGGTTAGAGCAGGTTGGGGAAAGGAATGCCTGGAGTTTAACATTGGTCATGTTTGGTTTTAACTATCCAGGTAAAGATATTGAGTTTGTAATTGGATGTATGCATTCACACATTTTGAGGGAAATCCTGACAGGATATTCAGATTATAGAGGGTATTTAATTTCAAGGGCTTGGATGAGATCTTCAAGTTAGAATACAGGTGGAAAAGAGGTATCAGGGAATAAAAACAGAGAACTCCAACATCCAGAAATCAAAGGTCTGAGCATGTTCCACAAAAGAGGCTGAGAAGGAGTAAACCACATTAAATAGGAGGAATACCAGGAAAGAGTAGTTTTCCAGAAATGTAGCATTGAGTTGAGAAGTACTGAGTGATTAGTTGCATCAAATATTGCAAATATGGCAACATCATTAAGACCAACTCATTATGGCACCTCCTTTACTAGCAAATAAAAGCCAACTGCATGCACTCCTTCACACTCTGTGTTCATTGGCATTAAGGTGGAAGTTTGAAACTGTCTATGGCTGGAGTATTTATACCACGGAAATCAGCAGACTGTTAAAACTGAACCTTTTTTTTCTCTTCCTAAAATGTACTATTAAATTTTAACACCACTGACAAAGACATGATTATTGGATTTAGTAATGTGTGGGTCACCAGAGATTGGGTAAGCTGGCATAGAGAAGAGGCATAAAAATGTCAGATTCATGAAACTGGCTTTATGAGGTTAGAGGAAAGGTCTAATTACTGAGAGATCACATTATTGAAAAAAGCATATATGTGTTTTTTATAAGCATTAAGAATGATGACAGTAAGAAATTTCAGTAAAATTATAATGAGTAAGAATCTAAAATCTACAGAGACTGAGGGAAATAAACTGGATTAGAAAATGATCCCTAAAAGGAGAGGTAACTAAAACCACAATGAGATACCATTTCACACCCATCAGAATGGCTGCCATAAAAAAGAGAGATAATAACACATATTGATGTGAAAAAACGGAAATATCATGCATTGCTTATGGGAATGGAAAATGATACAGATACTTTGAAAAAGAGTTTAGCAGTTTCTTAAAATATTAAATATATATTTACCATATTATCAAGCAATTCCACTCTAACGTTTCTAAGCAAGAGAAATGAAAACATATGTCCACATAAAGACACATAAGCAAATGTAGACAGAGAATGACTCATAATAGCCAATATATGGAAATAATTCAAATGCCCATAAACTGGTAATTTGACCAAGAATGTGTGTATATCTATACAATGGAATACTATTCCTCAATAAAAAGGAATGAAATACTGACATGCTACCACATGTGTAAACCTGAAGAACTTTATGCTAGTTGTAAGAATACAGAAAAGACTATGTATTCTATAATTCCGTTTGTGGGAAATACCTAGAAAATGCAAACCTATAGAGACAGAAAATAGATTAGTGGCTGACTGAGGCTGGGATAGGAAAGGACATTTACTAGCAACTTATGAGGGTAATAAAATGTTCTGAAACTGGATTATGATAATGGTTGCACAAGACAGAAATTTTATTAAATGACTACTAGAAATCATTGAAATGTACACTTAAAATGGATGTGTTTTTGTAATATGAATATTATCCCTTAATTAATTTGTTTTAAAAAGAGAGCTAGGGCTTCCATGGTGGCGCAGTGTTTGGGAGTCCGCCTGCTGATGCAGGGGACGCAGGTTCATGCCCTAATCCGGGAGGATCCCACGTGCCGTGGAGTGGCTGGGCCTGTGAGCCATGGCCGCTAAGTCTGCGTGTCCGGAGCCTATGCTCCACAACGGGAGAGGCCACAGCAGTAAGAGGCCCGCATACCGAAAAAAAAAAAAATTAAAATAAATAAATAAATAAATAAATAAATAAAGAGAACTAAAGTGGTTTTAGAAAAGGAGGAGTAGCAGTTGGTTTTATTTGGTGACATGAGATTCAAGGCTGAATTTTATGGGGGGGCTGGGAAAGGGGAGAAGAAGTGGGAGATTTGTATGGAAACAGCAATCAGAATGGGACATATTCACTTTACTTCTAGTTCCACACTGTGGGAGAAAAAACCACTTTCCACTAGAGAGAATCAGCACCCTCAAGGTAGAGACAGGAGTCAGAGCAGGAAAGTAAAGAATATTCAGAGAAGGAGTTCAGAATATAACAAATTTTGCTATGGACTGGGAGCATTTCTAAGCACAGGAGAAGTGTTTTGAGAGCTCAAAAGGAATGAGAAATGGATTATAAAATGGTATATACTCAACTTTATGGAAGTGAGAATCAGGAATAACCTGGGAGTCCTTGTTTTCCTTAGTAATTGGTATAAACCAAGATAAAGGGTATTATGAAGTGTGAAAACTCTGAGATTTTACCCCACTTGCAAGCTAACAAGTTATCCTGCCACTGTTTCATAGATGCTGGCAGAGACATTAGATTCCTGCATGAGAAACAAAGAACTCCACTTATCACAGTCCAGCAAGCAGCATGCCCTTCCTGTTCATGCTGGTTTCTCTTGTCCCACAAGTTCCCTGAGAGTGATATAGAGTGTTCCATGTGGTAGCTGTGCATGTAGTGTGTTTGTATCACGGATAAGGAACACTAAGCTTAAAGAAACCAAATCTTTCAGATTTGGCTGCAAGTTAACCTGCCTGATCTTTGCACTGGAAAAGTCATTACACTGGTTACTCTGTACTGGACCGTAAATAGAACCCCTTTCTGCTCCAGAAAGTAACATAATATCTATGTTCCAAGATAGATATCTTGGAATATCTTGTATCTGTTTGCCATACAACATCTTGAAAAGATAATCTATAACAAACGTTATCAGAACATCTAATCACAAAATATTTTGAAATGAAAGAGACCCGTGGATAACCTTCCAACTAAGGGTATAATGGTACTAATCTTTGTGGCCTCAATCAGATTGTCATAGTAAGAGAGATGAGAATCACAGAGGTACAGGGAGTGGTGCGGAGTTCTGGCTAAGATCACAAAACAATTTGGGACACCTCTTTTCTCCTCGGTGTATGGAAGCCAGAGCAGAAGTCTTATTGGAAATACCTGGAGCTCTGTGGCTTTCCTCATTGCATACAAGTTAGAAATTTAACCACTTCTCAGATTAATGTAAAGACTCTGAAGAAGATTGGATCACTGCTCACAGACGTTCACTTTCTTCCCCTTAATTCCATGGTAGATGAAATTTCCTCACTCCTTTGATGATGAACTAACATGATTTTCAGTAACACAAATGGGATGTTAATAGATCTAACACAAGTAGATATTTGAAATGTACTTGAGGTTGTTCTTGCTCTTTTACAGCCTCTACCATCTCCGTGGGAAGAATATAGGGGAGCCAGCTGAATACAGCCTAGGTGGGCCAACCCCCAGAGGCAAAAGTGGGTTTAGCTGAGATAAACGGAGTCACACAGGTTAGCAATTCTGCAAGTAAGTAAGAATGAAATGATTGGGTTTTCTAAGCCATTGAATTTAGAGAGTTTTGTTTATTGGTGTTTGGTGTTTTGTTTTTTGTAATAGCTTTCTGATATACTGATTGAATACAGAAAAGGAATATTTTGGCTGAAGAAGTAGAGATAGATATTTTGGGAATATGGAATACCAAAGAGAAGGTTAGTTTGCCATGGCAATGCATAGTGTATGTGTGTTTTCACATATGACAAGCAGCCTGGGAGTAGACATTCTAGGAAGTGTGTAGTGGCCCCGATATGCATTCAGGGAGCCAGGCTCTTTCTAGTCCACAGTTCTTAGCATTCTACAAATTGTTTCCGATGGGCAAAGGGCTACCTCACAACTTGCATTATATTTGATTTTTTACTTAGAATTATTAATAATAATATCTAACATTATTTTGAAGTCCTATTAACAATTATCCCCTAATAATAAATTGAAGCTGTGATTATTAGACTTAATGACCTGGTAAATTGTATCATGGACATAATTACAACTCATGTACAGCTTGCTCTTGACTCACAAAATCCTTGAATTAGCAGCAATCTGTGTAAGGAAAGGGATATCTTAAGAATAATAGTCTGGAATCTTTTAAAGTTTTTTTTTTTTTTAGTGAAATAATTACTAAACTTGAACATAAAGAATTTGATTAAGAAGTCTTTTCTTTTGCAAATGTATAGAATTAATGGTTTATTAATATTCATACTTATTTATCCACTATCACGTCATATAAACAGTGATCCACATAGAACCCCTATAAACAAATAATATATAAACAAACAAATGTATCCTGTGTCTTATGTATGAATCAGAAATGATTTTCCACAGCAATAGTTTTTATATATGATTTTTATAGTTGTAACACTAAACTTTTTATCATGTTTCACCTATGGGAAAATCTGAAATGAAAAGTGGCAATACTTATTCTGCATGTAATATGAGCAATTGTATTCTGAGTTCCAAATCATTGAATCAAATATTCACTTTTGGAAAGGAAAGAATGAAATAAATTTCATGTTAGATATGTAATATCATCTCGTTTAAACTTCATAAAATCCCTTAAGTTTAGCATTACTTCATTTTTAATTTGAGATATGGGGAAAATCATTACAGTTATATCTTAGCCATGTTTATACAGCTAATTAAGGATGCACATTTTTCAAAATTGGTCTCTGAATCAAAACCCAATACATATTTTTTATTTAAAGTTTATTTTCTACATACATCAAATATACAAACTAATTATGATACAACTTCTGCAAAGTCATCAACTTGTTCTACCATAAAAAGGCAAACTGAGAAAAAGGAATTAGAACGATATTAAAAATAAACATAAGCAGCCCCATTAATATTATCATTATTGTCTCTTCAGTCATACAAGCTAAAATAATTATTTCACATGTATGAACTTAACTATTTATCCTTTTTTTAAATCTATAATTCACCTAAGTTTATATTATTTTATAATTAAAAATATTAAAACACATTTAGGTAATATCTTTTTCTGCATTTAACATTTTTGTGATGAAAATCAGATTAATTGAAGATACAGAATCCAAATCATGGTGCTCCATATAAAATTTCTAGTTAGATGATGGAAATAAACAGGTTTTAGAAGTTAAAAAAAAAAAAAAACGTGTGTCTGTGTGTGTGTTGACACTGACATTTGGTAAAGTTTGGCAAAGATCTGAATTTCTAGGTCAGTGTGTCACATTTTGATATTATACCATACTTTTGCAATTTGGTATTTCAATTAAATTATTTCTCATAGAAACTGAGCGAAGTAAATGGACCAGATTAATCTATGAAAGTAACAATTTATTTAAAAAGCAAGTATATAATTTTGTGTTAGCTTATTTCACTTAGCATGATATCCTCAACTTCCATCCATGTTGTAGTATTTGACATGCTTTCCTTCTCTTTTAAGGCTGAATAATATTCCATTGTATTTATAAACCACATTTTCTTTATTCATCCATTGATAGATATTTAGGTTATCTCCATATTTGGCTATTATGATAATGCTGCAATGAACATGGGTGTGCAAGGAAGAATATATTTTCAAAGTGCAAAATATTTCTCACATATCAAATGAGTAATAAATTTGGAAATTGCTAAAAATTCTGACAAACTTCTCTCAACCACCACGTTTGAAATAAAAGCATTGAACATTTTTTTAACCTTTATGTAAAAAGAGAGTGCTAGAGTATTTAACAGACTGTCTGCCAACATAAAAATGTCAATCTAATACCAAAATACATTTCAATATAATGTATTTTACTATAAAATTATATATTTCAACATGAAAAAGAATATTAACTACCATTATACATGTAATATATAAATAATATAAGTAGGAGAGGAAGGGAAACTATAAGGCAGCTATATAAAATAAATCCTTTATTATTCTTCATTTTTACTTAATTCACACATATCCAAAAAGCAAGCATATTTCCTTAACGTCATCATGGGCTAGAAGTGCAAACAGACATAGAGAAGTTTAACATCACTTTAAAAATATTTGTCTCTAGTGAAATTATGAAAACATTAGTTCCCTAAATAACGATCTCAGAACTTATTAGTTTTTAGTTTGTTAAATACATTATGTGCCTCATCCTTTTGGTACTTGAATTACTCTTTTGCCAGCATTGTATCTGAGACTGAAGAAGTTGCTTTTGAATCTCTTATAAACTTCAAGTTTAAGGCTTATGATAAACCTAAGCTGATTCTCAGTTCACCCTTTAAATTCTTGGGTTATGCCAAAACCTATTTTTTTGCTCAAAGGAATGATAAAAGAACTAAGAGCTTGAAGTGAAGGTAACCTCCCCCCAAAAGTGAGTAAATACCAAGATTTCAAGTTGCAACATTCTGAAGAGTGGACTTTTGCCAGTTAGATTTAATTGGTTGTGGGTCTCTGGAAGTTTGCATCATGGATAAAAAAGAAGGATAACACAAAAAGAAACATTAGACAGTGAACATTGCAAAGAGAAATAAAAATGGTGAATTGAGTGGTGAAAAATAAATATGCTTTTAAAAGCAGAAGGATTTAAGTCACTTCTGTGATTAACATTTAACCCTCCCAAATCAGTTCACAGGAGAAGCTCAGTTCCTGATGTTTTATTGTTTTAATCCTACTCTTTTCCCAAAGTCAGTGTCTTTGAAAGCATCTGAATTGATACGGAATTAAGTCCTTCTGTGTATGTGTCCATCTTAATGGACAATGCATTATCTGAACTACAAGAAAAGCTTACAAGTTTAAAATCAGAGAATATGTCACTGACTTGTAACTGTGCAAATGAAGATACAGCAAAGACATAATACTGACCTCTTAGTAACATTTCTCTTGTAATCCTACTTCAGTAACCAAGCACTGACATGGAGTCATTATGATATTACAGAAGAAGCAGGCTTTTGAAATATTCTATATGCTATATTTTAAAGAATTCACCTACAGCATCTAAAAAATCTTCCCAGGGCTATCTGAATCTCCATAGGCAACAAACATCACTTTTTGGTTCATTTGCTAATTGGCATAAAATCTACATAATAGTATTAAAATTGCTGTAGGATGACAGTAAAAAAGGAAAAAATAGTGAGATAATTAAGTGCATAAACTTCTATTAAATATCATCTTCACTTAAGCATGCATAAATCCATAAAATCTGTAGAGGAATGAGTGCAAAATTTCACACATTTCCAATAGCATCAGCAGTGAATTTCACCAAGGATAAGGGAAGACCAAAAGCACCCCTTAAGAATTGTATCTCCTGTTTTAACCTTTGTTAAATATATGTCTTTCTCCTCTCCTTTGTACCTGTGTGCCCCTTCTACACTTTAACAAGTTTGTATTCCTATGGTCCTTAGACTCCATTCTTGAGAAACAAAGTTCTTTGGAGTTATTTTCTTGCTCTAATAGTAATTTCTAGAAATCATGCTTTTGAAATTCCTAATTATTAAGATGTGTTTCAGCTGTGTTTAATGAGAAAATATGTAGTCTCTTCTGCTGAATATTATCTAGCTCTTTAGGATTGATATGTCTCAATGTTAGATTAATGAGGGAAGGGTAAAGAGGGTCAGAAAGGAATGAATATTTACAATAATCTACAACATACATTGTTCTTCTTAGTTCTAATTTGTCACTTTTCATACATAAGGGAAGGTATGTTATGTCACTCCAGTTATACTTGCAGAGTGAAGCTGTTGCAGAGTTGAGAAAAAGATCATTAATATTCTGGGGATCCAAGCATACTTCACTTTTTTTTTTTTTACATCTTTATTGAAGTATAATTGCTTTACAATGGTGTGTTAGTTTCTGCTTTATAACAAAGTGAATCAGTTATACATCTACATACGTCCCTATATCTCTTTCCTCTTGTGTCTCCCTCTCTCTTACCCTGCCTATCCCACCCTTCTGGGTGGTCACAAACCATGTAGCTGTTCTCCCTGTGCTATGCGGCTGTTTCCCACTAGCTACCTATTTTACGTTTGGTAGTGTATATATGTCCATGCCACTCTCTCACTTTGTAACAGCTTACCCTTCCCCTCCCCATATACTCAAGTACATTCTCTACTAGGTCTGGGTCTTTATTCCTGTCTTACCCCTAGTTACTTCATGTCTTTTTTTTTTTCTTAGATTCCATATATATGTGTTAGCATACGGTATTTGTTTATCTCTTTCTGACTTACTTCACTCTGTATGACAGACTCTAGATCCAATAACCTCACTACAAATAACTCAATTTCATTTCTTTATGGCAGAGTAATATTCCATTGTATATATGTGCCAAATATTATTTATCCATTCATCTATTGATGGACACTTAGGTTGCTTCCATGTCCTGGCTATTGTATATAGAGTTGCAATGAACATTTAGGTACATGACTATTTTTGAATTATGGTTTTCTCAGGGTATATGTCCAGTAGTGGGATTGCTGGGTCATATGGTAGTTCTATTTGTAGTTTTTAATGAACCTCCATACTGTTCTCCATAATGGCTGTATCAATTTACATTCCAACCAACAGTGCAAGAGGGTTCCCTTTTCTCCACACATTCCCCATCATTTATTGTTTCTAGATTTGTTGATGATGGCCATTCTGCCCGGTGTGAGATGATATTTCATTGTAGTTTTGATCTGCATTTATCTAGTGATTAATGATGTTGAGCATTCTTTCATGTGTTTGTTGGCAATCTGTATATCTTCTTTGGAGAAATGTCTATTTAGGTCTTCTGCACATTTTTGGATTGGGTTGCTTGTTTTTTTGTTATTGAGCTGAATGTGCTGCTTGTAAATTTTAGAGATTAATCCTTTGTCAGTTGCTTCATTTGCAAATATTTTCTCCCATTCTGAGGGTTGTCTTTTGGGCTTGTTTATGGTTTCCTTGGCTGTGCAAAAGCTTTTAAGTTTCATTAGGTCCCATTTGTTTATTTTTGCTTTTATTTACATTTCTCTAGGAGGTGGGTCAAAAAGGAACTTGCTGTGATTTATGTCATACAGTGTTCTGCCTATGTTTTCCTCTAAGAGTTTTATATTGTCTGGCCTTAAATTTAGGTCTTTAATCCATTTTGAGTTTATTTTTGTGTATGGTGTTAGGAAGTGTTCTAATTTCATTCTTTTACAGGTATCTGTCCAGTTTTCCCAGCAACACTGATTGAAGAGGCTGTCTCTTCTCCACTGTAAATTCTTGCCTCCTTTATCAAAAATAAGGTGACCATATGTGCATGGGTTTAATCTCTGGGCTTTCTATCCTCTTCCATGGATCTATATTTCTGCTTTTGTGCCAGTACCATACTGTCTTGATTACTGTAGCTTTGTCGTATAGTCTGAAGTCAGGGAGTCTGATTCCTCCAGCTCTGTTTTTCTTTCTCAGGATTGCATTGGCTATCTGGGGTCTTTTGTGTTTCCATACAAATTGTGATATTTTTTGTTCTAGTTCTGTGAAAAATGCCAGTGATAGTTTGACAAGGATTGCATTGAATCTGTAGATTGCTTTGGGTAGTAGAGTCATTTTCATAATGTTGATTCTTCCAATCCAAGAACATGGTATATCTCTCCATCAATTTGTATCATCCTTAATTTCTTTCATCGGTGTCTTATAATTTTCTGTATACAGATCTTTTGTCTCCTTAGGTAGGTTTATTCCTAGATATTTTATTCTTTTTGTTGCAATGGTAAATGGGAGTGTTTTCTTAATTTCACTTTCAGATTTTTCATCTTTAGTGTATAAGAATGCCAGATATTTCTGTGCATTAATTTTGTATCCTGCTACTTTACCAACTTCATTGATTACCTCTAGTAATTTTCTGGTAGCACCTTTAGAATTCTCTATGTATAATATCATGTCATCTGCAAACAGTGACAGCTTTATTTCTTCTTTTCCAAGTTGAATTCCTTTTAATTATTTTTCTTCTCTGACTGCTGTGACTAAAATTTCCAAAACTATATTGAATAAGTGTGGTGAGAGTGGGCAACTTTGTCGTTTTCCTGATCTTAGTGGGAATGGTTTCAGTTTTTCACATTGAGGACGAAGTTGGCTGTGGGTTTGTCATATATGGCTTTTAATTATGTTGAGGAAAGTTCCCTTTATGCCTACTTACTGCAGGCTTTTTTCATAAATTTGTGTTGAATTTTGTAGAAAGCTTTCTCTGCATCTATTGAGATGATCATATGGGTTTTCTCCTTCAATTTCTTAATATGGTGTATCATGTTGATTGATTTGCATATATTGAAGAATCCTTGCATTCCTGGAATAAACCCCACTTGATCATGGTGTATGATCCTTTTAATGTGCTGTTGGATTCTGTTTGCTAGTATTTTGTTGATGTTTTTTGCATTTATGTTCATCAGTGTTATTGTCCTGTAGTTTTCTTTCTTTGTGACATCTTTGTCTGGTTTTGGTATCATGGTGATGGTGGCCTCGTAGAATGAGTTTGGGAGTGTTCCTTCCTCTGATATTGTTTGGAAGAGTTTGAGAAGGATGGGTGTTAGTTCTTCTCTAAATGTTTGTTAGAATTCGCCTGTGAAGCCATCTGGTCCTGGGCTTTTGTTTGTTGGAACATTTTTAATCACAGTTTCAATTTCAGTGCTTGTGACTGTTCTATTCATATTTTCTATTTCTTCCTGTTTCAGTCTTGGCAGGTTGTGCATTTCTAAGAATATTTCAATTTCTTCCAGGTTGTCCATTTTATTGGCATAGAGTTTCTTGTAGTAATCTCTCATGATCCTTTGTATTTCTGCAGTGTCAGTTGTTACTTCTCCTTTTTCATTTCTAATTCTATTGATTTGAATCTTCTCCCTTTTATTTTTTTTTTGATGAGTTGGCTAATGGTTTATCAATGTTGTTTATCTTCTCAAAGAACCAGGTTTTACTTTTATTGATCTTTGTTATTGTTTCCTTCATTTCTTTTTCATTTATTTCTGATCTGACCTTTCTGATTTCTTTCCTTCTGCTAACTCTGGGGTTTTCTTGTTCTTCTTTCTCTAATTCCTTTGGGTGTAAGGTTAGGTTGTTTATTTGAGATATATCCTGTTTCTTAATGTAGGATTACATTGTTATAAACTTCCCTCTTAGAAGTGCTTTTGCTGCATACCATAGGTTTTGGGTCATCGTGTCTCCACTGTCATTTGTTTCTAAGTTTTTTTTTTTGATTTCCCCTTTGATTTCTTCAGTGATCACTTCGTTATTAAGTAGTGTATTGTTTAGCCTCCATGTGTTTGTATTTTTTTCTTTACAGATCCTTTCCTGTAATTGATATCTGGTCTCATAGCATTGTGGTCAGAAAAGATACTTGATACAATTTCAATATTCTTAAATTTACCAAGGCTTGATTTGTGCCCCAGGATATGATCTCTCCTGGAGAATATTCCATGCGCACTTGAGAAAAATGTGTACTCTGTTGTTTTTGGATGGAATGTCCTATAAATATCAATTAAGTCCTTCTTGTTTAATGTATCATTTAAAGCTTGTGTTTCCTTATTTATTTTCATCTGGATGATCTGTCCATTGGTGAAAGTAGGTGTTAAAGTCTACTACTATGATTGTTTTACTGTCAGTTTCCCCTTTTATGGTTGTTAGTATTGGGCCTTATGTATTGAGGTGCTCCTATGTTGGGTGCATAAATATTTACAGTTTTTATATCTTCTTCTTTGATTGATCCCTTGATCATTATGTAGTGTCCTTCTTTGTGTCTTTTAATAGTCTTTATTTTAAAGTCTATTTTGTCTGATATGAGAATTGTTACTCCACCTTTCTTTTGATTTCCATTTGCATGGAATATCTTTTTCCATCCCCTCACTTTCATTCTGTATGTGTCTCTAGGTCTGAAGTGGGTCTCTTGTAGACAATATATATATGGGTCTTGTTTTGTATCCATTCAGCCAATTTATGTCTTTTGGTGGGAGCATTTAATCCATTTACATTTAAGGTAATTATCAATATGTATGTTCTTATTCCCATTTTCTTAATTTTGGGGGGATTTTGTTTTTGTAAGCCTTTTCCTTCTCTTTGTTTCGTGCCCAGAGAAGTTTCTTTAGCATTTGCTTTGAAGCTGGTTTGATGGTGCTGAACTCTCTCAGCTTTTGCTTGTCTGTAAAGGTTTTAATTTCTCCATCAAATCTGAATGAGATCTTTGCTGGGTAGAGTAATCTTGGTTGTATATTTTTCTCCTTCATCACTTTAAAAATGTCCTGCCACTCCCCTCTGGCTTGCAGAGTTTCTGCTGAATGATCAGCTGTTAACCTTATGGGGATTCCCTTGTGTGTTATTTGTTGTTTTTCCCTTGCTGCTTTTAATATGTTTTCTTTGTATTTAATTTTTGACAGTTTGATTAATATGTGTCTTGGCGTGTTTCTCCTTGGATTTATCCTGTATGGGACTCTCTGTGCTTCCTGGACTTGATTAACTATTTCCTTTCCTATATTAAGGAAGTTCTCAACTATAATCTCTTCAAATATTTTCTCATTCCCTTTCTTTTTCTCTTCTTCATCTGGGACCTCTACAATTCAAATGTTGGTATGTTTAATGTTGTCCCAGAGGTCTCTGAGACTGTCCTCAGTTCTTTTCATCCTTTATTCTTTCTTCTGATCTGCAGTAGTTATTTCCACTATTTTATCTTCCAGGTCACTTCTCTGTTCTCTGCCTCAGTTATTCTGCTATTGATCCCTTGTAGAGTATTTTTAATTTCATTTATTGTGTTGTTCATCATAGCTTGTTTCCTCTTTATTTCTTGTAGGTCCTTGTTAAATGTTTCTTGCATTTTCTCTATTCTATTTCCAAGATTTTAGATCTTCTTTACTATCATTATTCTGAATTATTTTTCAGGTAGACTGCCTATTTCCTCTTCATTTGTTATGTCTGCTGTGTTTTTACCTTGCTCTTTCATCTGCTGTGTGTTTTTCTGTCTTCTCATTTTGCTTATGTTACTGTGATTGGGGTCTCCTTTTTGCACTTGCATGTTCGTAGTTCCCGTTGTTTTTGGTGTCTGTCCCCAGTGGCTAAAGTTGGTTCAGTGGGTTGTGTAAGCTTCCTGGTGGAGGGGACTAGTGTCTCTGCCCTGGTGGATGAGGCTGGATCTTGTCTTTCTGGTGGGTAGATCCACGTCTGGTGGTGTGTTTTTGTGTGTCTGTGGCCTTATTATGATTTTAGGCAGCCTCTATGCTAATGGATGGCGTTGTGTTCCTGTCTTGCTAGTTGTTTGGCATAGGATGTCCAGCACTGTTGCTTGCTGGTCGTTGAGTGAAGCTGGGTGCTGGTGTTGAGATGGAGATCTCTGGGAGATTTTCACCATTTGATATTATGTGGAGCTGGGAGGTCTCTTGTTTACCAGTGTCCTGAAGTTGACTCTCCCACCCCAGAGGCACAGCACTGACTCCTGTCTGCAGCACCAAGAGCCTGTCATCTACACCACTCAGAATAAAAGGGAGAAAAAGTAGAAAGAAGGAAAGAAGATAAAATAAAATAAAGTAAAGTAAAATAAAATAAATTTATAAAATAAAAGAATAATTATTAAGAAAGAAATTGTTTTAAATAGTAAAAAAAAAAAAAAAAAAGACTGACAGAACCCTAGGACAAATGGTGAAAGCAAATCTTTATCTTTACAGACAAAATCTCACACAGAAGCATACACATACACACGCACAAAAAGAGGAAAAGGGGAAAAAATAATATATGTTGCTCTCCAAGTCCACCTCCTCAATTTGGGATGATTTGTTGTCTATTCAGTTATTCCACAGATGCAAGGTACATCAAGTTGATTGTGGAGATTTAATTGCTGCTCCTGAGGTTGCTGGGAGAAATTTCCCTTTCTCTTCTTTGTTCACACAGCTCCTGGGGCTCAGCTTTGAATTTTGACCTGCCTCTGTGTGTAGGTTGCCTGAGGGCATCTGTTCCCGCTGAGACACGATAGGGTTAAAGCAGCAGCTCTTTGGGGGACTCTGGCTCACTCAGGCCGGGGGTAGGGAGGTGTTCGGAGTACAGGACGAGCCTGCTGTGACAGAGGTCGGCGTGATGATGCACCAGCCTGAGGCATGCCTTCACTTCTCCCGGGGAAGTTGTCCCTGGATCCAGGGATGCTGGGAGTGGTGGGCTGCACAGGCTCCTGGGAGGGGTGGTGTGGAGAGTGACCTGTGCTTGCACACAGGCTTCTTGGTGGTGGCAGCAGCAACCTTAGTGTGTCATGCCCGTCTCTGGGGTCCCCACTGACAGCCACAGCTCACGCCCGTCTGTGGAGCTCCTTTAAGCATCGCCCTGTATCCCCTTTCCTAGCACACCAGGAAACAGAGGCAAGAAGAAGTCTCTTGCCTCTTCGGCATCTCAACTTTTTCCCGGACTCCCTCCCAGCCAGCTGTTGTGCAGTAACCCCTTCAGGCTGTTTTCATGCCGCCAACCCCAGTCCTCTCCCTGTGATCCGATCTCCAAAGCCCGAGCCTCAGCTCCCAGCCCCCGCCCACCCCGGTGGGTGAGCAGACAATCCCCTCGGGCTGGTGAGTGCTGGTCGGCACTGATCCTCTGTGCGGGAATCTCTCCACTTTGCCCTCCGCTCCCCTGTTATTGTGCTCTCCTCCATGGCTCTGAAGCATCCCCCACCACCACCCCCCTCTCCACCAGTGAAGGTGCTTCCTAGTTTGTGGAAACCTTTCCTCCTTCACAGCTCCCTCCCACTGGTGTAGGTCCAGCCCCTATTCTTTCTCTCTGTTTTTTCTTTTTTCTTTTTTTGCCCTACCCAGGTATGTAGGTAGTTTCTTGCCTTTTGGGAAGTCTGATTTGTTTTGCCCACGTTCAGTGGGTGTTCTGTATGAGCAGTTCCATGTATAGATGTATTTCTGATGTATTTGTAGGGAGGAAGGTGATCTCCACGTGTTACTCTTCCGTCATCTTCCTCAACTCCCTTACTTCACTTTTATTTAAACTAACACTGAAGTCAAACATTTATTATGGAACTACTGAGAATCTGGAAAACTTCACATAAAATATCAGTCATAGAAATTTTTATAATGAACTGTAAAGTGTATCTCAATGTCTATTTCAAAACCAATTTGATGAATACAGAAAAGGTCAAACTAAAAATAACTAGACTGAATCAGTTATAATTGTAGTAACATATGCCTCATTTAATAATGAACTTTAAATTTGCTCCACAGTTTAAGTAGTGTCATGAATGCTAATTCTGACAGGAAAGGGTATGAACTACCTGTTGACTTGCACCCGACACAAGGTCAGGTAGTTATGAGCTAATGAAACCTTGATGTACCAGAAGGTGAATGACTGATGAGAGTGGGCTGCTGGGAAGAAACTGCAGTAGCACTGTGACACATTCAGAATGACATTGTGTCCTGAAACAGAAGGGACTGTGATCCCATCTGTTGGTAAAGTCTAACTGCTTCAGTTAAAACCTCGCTATGTAGGCAACATATTTCCTAGGAGATATATATGTATATTTTTTTATCTCCATAAACATTCATATGTTACAAGTGCGAAACAGTTTCCGGTTCTCCTTACATATGAATGCAGTTAGCTATTTCTAAAAGGTTTCATTAAATATTTTTGACACATTGAGGCAACAATAAAGACTTGCATGTGGGGATTGTAGGATAGTCATTTTTACCCAAGAACGGATTCAAAGTTTCTGAGCGTGATGATGTCCGTGAAGATTTGTTTTAACAATTTTGCAACCATTGTAGTGATCAAGTGGAAATTTAATTTATGCTTGTTAAAATTCAGAAAATCAAAGGGAGCCCTAAGCATTGACTCTGATAAAGCTAATGTTGTTAATGTGAACATACTTTTAAATGTATATTCTATAAAGTCTGTACTTTTATCATACTCCCCAACCATTGGAACCTTATGAAAGGGAATCAGTTTTTCGTGTGTCGCTGTCTCTTTTGAGGATGTCTCCATAGCCCTAAAGCCTTTCCCCTCCTTATATAGTTGGCCTTTTAATTTTTGCCATGGGAGTGAAAGATAAGCAACGGCAATTAAAAAAACAAAAAAAAAATGGAGAGGGTTGACTTTCACAAAAAGTCCTGTTCTATAAGGCAATATTAAAGCAAAGAGCAATTAGTTGAAGTAAAACATAAACACACAAATATTCTTGCACACACTAGAAGTAAGGAGCATTTGAAGTATATATTTCAAATTCTTCCTTTCTTGTTCCTTTAGGAAATCTTGATAATATTGGTATGGCATAACACTCTAAGTGTTTGGTAAAGTTTTTATCTTAGTCAAGAAATGAGTTTATGTTAAAACTAAGTTTCCACATAACTTAACTAGGTTTACTTAGTACTTAGGAAATTGGAGGAAAACCACAAAAGTATTAATCCTCAGGTCAATTTCTATGTTTATTCTTCTAATGCCCCCAGCTACAATCATGACAATAAATTACAATGATCCCTATATCCACAACTGAGAATATTTCCAATTTTCCAAAGGAAATAATTTAGAGTAATTCATATTCATTTGTTTGTGGGACAAAGTTCACACCTTATGACTAATGAAGAGATACTCAAAAATGCTTTTTGTGCCCCTACTATGTGTTTTACACTAGGAATAAAAAGCTGAACAAACTATCGATTCTCACAGGAATTATAATTTTGTTAGCTATAAATCAAATAATCATATGGATACAAAATAAATTTAGACACACATTTACATATATAATTTAAGTAGATGTTAATCAAATGATTGCATGACTTACTGTAAAATGATGAAGTGAGCAACTTTCTACAAAGGGGAGGGCAAAGGGGAGCAGGAAACATGATTCTATTGGAGAGTTTAACTGAGAAAAATAACCCAGTTTGGAGGTTTGGGGAAGGTGTCCAAAACAAATCAGACTTCAGCTGCTATCCAAAGCAAAAGAAGGCAGTAACTAATCAAGTGAGTGTAGCGAAATGAACCCACTCAAGTAAGGATCTAGTGTGTGCAAAACTCCATGGTGAAAAAGACAGGGACGTGTCCCAGAAACTGAAGGGAAGCCTAGAATATACTGGAGAAACTGGAAGGACCATACTGTGGAAGGTCTTGCTAATCAGTTTAATGATCTTGCTTTTTATCTACAATCCAGTGAAAAGCTGAGGGACATGCAAGAGTGTTAGAGCATGTAGTCAAACTTAAACACAAACAGGCCTGGGTGTAACAGAGACTGCTTGCTGACTTTAGCCACAGTGGCAAGTGGGAACAAGAGCCAGGCTGAGGTGAGGCTGTTGGTGATGCTGAAATGAGGCTGGAGAGAAAAGTAGAGGTGAGAATATGTAAGCCAGGTTGCCATAATACTTTAAAGGACAATAAGTATTTATCAGTGAGGACTTTACTAGTGCTATTTTGGAGAAGCTGTGAAACCAGAAGTCATATTAGAGTGTGTTGAATGGTGAATGGGAGGGGAAAGAAAGCAATTGCAGAAGTAATACATGAGAATCAGGTCATTTAGAAAGAAGGCATATGCCAAAAGGAAAACAAATTCAATGCTCCATATTCTGACCCTTTTCTTTGAACTCTACATTGGATTGAGTGTTCTCCTATTAAATACCTGCCATGTGAGTATGTTTGTACTTGTGTATTTGAACCATTTTTTTCTTAGAGT
Source organism: Mesoplodon densirostris (assembly GCF_025265405.1). Taxonomy (NCBI): domain Eukaryota; kingdom Metazoa; phylum Chordata; class Mammalia; order Artiodactyla; family Ziphiidae; genus Mesoplodon; species Mesoplodon densirostris. Next base: position 27,833,118 of record NC_082677.1, on the reverse strand, counting down.
TTCATTAAGATACATTCCAAGAAACTAAAATAAATAAAATGAAACATTCATTAAAAATGTTTTCCAAACCACACACACACACAGGAAAAGATGTTTCTAATGTCTCCTTTGATTGTACACAGCTGGATCCGTTTCTGCATATAATGTTGTGAAATGCCATTTCAGGATTTGTAATTGAAGAAAGTCAAGGCTCACACAGATATGTAGATTAGAAAAAGGAGGACTTCAGCGACCATATGAAAGAGTCTTTAGGAGACCTACATGCACACTTTGACAAGCACTGATTAAAGAATTAAATACACCTCACACATTAAATATGGCAATATGTTTAATTTATGAAAGTTACCTTGCAGATATGGACTATGTTTATGCTAAGAGTAAGACCCCACTAAAAAGTAAATTCTTTCCTAAATCTTCTAGCTAAAAGTATTTCCCAATATACAACACTTTCAACACAACTGGTAAAATTATTTTGGCTTTAATTGTCTATCTTTCAGAAGTCCTGCCTTCCTTCCTTTTTCTTTTTTTCCCCAGTAGCCAACCACAATGCCATGCACTTAATGGGATTTTGGTAATTTTAAATAAAATTGAATATTGATATCTCTTACATTATATTTGGCATCAAATTATTATTATCAGACTGTATGGTTACATACTGCAAGCTATACGTTATCATAGTATGATTTTTGTAGGTTTTTTCTTCCCCTTGAAAGTGAAATAAATAAGCATGAAGCATTTTAACAATAACTGTGGATAAAAGGTGTTTTGATCAATGATACGTTATGCCTTCTTTTCTAGTAAGGTTTCCATGGTAAGCAATGATTTATGATTTTATTGCTTAACTGTGTTGTAATTATCAGCCATTAATAGTAATCTGATTTTCTTTATGTTAATTATATGACACTGCTTTATATACATGGCATTACATGCATTGGTTTTATTGATATTTTCATTTTACTAAATAATTAAACACAAGGTAGCGCCCTGAGTTAGTGCCCTTTGAAGATAATTCTGTATTGGAAAAACCGCCCTTCCCTCCATAAGGTCTATCATAGTTTGTTGAGATAACGAGTATATATGGAAAGGACAATAACCTCTTTTGCCAGTGCTGTCCATTAGAGCTAGAATGTGAACCACATAAATAATTTCAAATATCCTAGAAGCCATATTACACAAATAAAGGAAACAGAGGCAATTAATTTTAATAACACATTGTGTCTAACCCAATGTATCTAAAATATTATCATTTTAATGTATAAGTAATATAAAAAATTATTAGCAATCTGTCAAATCATTTTTATTATTCTGAGTGTATATTTTATAACACATCTCAATTTGAACAGGAACATTTTGTTGAAAATATTTGATCTATACTTAGATTTAATAAAATTTACATTTGAAAAAGTGGATTCATATGCTGAAGCTGTTCCTGAGATATTTAAAAGTTTTCCAGCAAACAAACTGAACAGAGAATCAATTTTAAAATTTAAATAAAAATGTTTGAAAGTCATCTCTCTGAGAAGAGGATAATATCCAAAGTGTATAGTGTACTCTTACAACTGAATAGCAAAAAAAAAAAAAAAAAAAAATTGACAGACACAAATACTGTATGATGTCACTTATATATGGAATCTAAAAAGCCAAACTCATAGAAATGTTACCGAACAAAAACTTGGGTGTGCCAGCCCACACACAGTAAAGCCAATCAACTGATACTAGTTTGGAGTTGTGGTGAAGGGTGCAGCCTTTATTGTAAGGAACCATAATAGCAGTCTGTGACAGCTAGTGCTCAAAAAACCCACACTCCCTGATGAGTTTCAGCAAAGCATTTTTAAAGGCCAGGTGAGGGAGGGGAATCCAAGGGTGTGTGATCAGCTCATGCACAATTCTCTGATTGGTTGATGGTGAGGTAACAGGACCATGTCACAGGGGTTAACATTATCAATCCTTAGGCTCCAGTAGGTGTGGGGCAACATGCTCATGGTCATCAAGTAGTTAATTTCTTCAATTTGGTGGGAGTTTTAGCATCTGTAAAGCAACTCAGGAATTGTGCATCAGATACTATTATCTAGGTACTTCAGAGAGGAGCTAAAGCAAAGGATATGGAGGAGGGTCTGCCTCAGGAAGGCCCCATAGGGTCCTGCTTCATTAGAGAAATGGAGAGTAGAATGGTGGTTACCAGAAGTGGAAAGGTGGGGGGAGAAATGGACAGACATTGGTCAGAGGGTACAAACTTCCAGTTATAAGATGAATAAGATCTGGGAGCCTAATGTACATCATGGTGAGTATAGTTCACAATATTGTATTACATACTTGGAAGTTGTCAATACAGTAAATCTTACATGTTCTTACCACACACACACACACACACACACACACACCACACTCACACACACAATGGTAATTATGAGAGTGATAGAGGAATAAGCTTTCTTATGCCAATCATTTCCTAATACATACATGTATTAAATCATCACATTGTACATTATAAACTGCCAAATATATCTTGATAAAGCTAGGAAAAAACATATTCAAGTTATTTAAATTAAAATTTACAAATAATTTCTCATTTTCATTAGCCACATTTAAATTGACTACATGTGGCTAATAGCTACTCACCTCAATACCACAACTTAAAAGTGATCATTTTAGTGTTTATAGTTTTATCAGTGCATTTAATGGCTTTTGACTCAAATACTGCCATTGGCATGAAGATAGGAACTCTTCCTAATTTTGTAACCTATTTAAATACTTTAAAATACACACTATTAAACAAAACACATTGTTATTATTTGTAAATATTTGACATAATGTCTTTGAATACAAATATTTCCTATTTTATCTGGAAAGTAGTTTTCTCCCTTAAGCAAGTGCATTTTTTTTTCTTTTCTTGAGCCAGTGGGAGAGGAAGAGAATAGCAACTTTTCCAGGGACAAAATTAAATCAACCAAACCAGTCAATGAGGTAGACAGATGATAGTTGGATCTGGATATCATATTTTCTACGTGTTCATCCAGTGCAAATTTCATAAATTATAGAAGTGTCTGATGGTTTTGTAGAAGTGGTAGTGTAGTAAGGGGCTAAGACTATGAATCTTATTATCTTATGACCTTAATTATGTACTATTATCCTAATATTTAATACACTAAATACATTAATACATTAATGTGTTGTCATTTAGCTTGGATGGTTCTGTAGAGAAAATACACTTAGAAAACTTAGAATTTGCAGTGTCATTGATAACACTTCTTTTTGAAATATAGTTTCTTAGTGTTACTTTTATTGCTTCCATTGTATATACTACAGTAGATAGATAGATAGATAGATAGATAGATAGATAGATAGTAGATGATAGGTATTTGGCTAAATTTGTTGTGCATTGCAACTATATAGATATACACAGTAGTGTTCTCTAGAGCAGTGATCCCCAATCCCTGGGCCACAGACCAGTACCAGTCCTGGCCTTTTAGGAAAAGGGCTGCACAGCAGGAGATGAACAGTGGGCCAGCAAGTGAGCGAAGCTCCATCTGTATTTACAGCTGCTCCCCATCGCTCACATAACTGCCTGAGCTCCACCTCCTGTCAGATCAATGGGGGCATTAGATTCTCATATGAGAACGAACCCTACAGTGAACTGCACATGTGAGGGATCTAGGTTGCTTGCTCTTTATGAGAATCTAATGCTGATGATCTGAGGTGGAGCTGAGGTGGTGATCCTAGGGCTGGGGAGCAGCTGCAAATACAGATTATCAATAGCAGAGAGGTTTGACTGCACAGAGATCATAATAAATCAATTGGAAAACAAGCTCAGGGCTCCCATTGATTCTGCCTTATGGTGGTATAATTATTTCATTATATATCACAATGTAATAATAATAGAAATAAAGTAAACAGTAAATGTAATGTGCTTGAATCATCCCAAAACCATCCACCCTGCCCCAGTCTGTGGAAAAATTGTCTTCCACGAAACTGGTCCCTGGTGCCAAAAAGGTTGTGGACCACTGCTCTAGAGTTACCTGATCCAATATGGTGGCCACTAACCACATGTATCAAGCCACTAACCACATGTAATATCAAGTATCTAACCATATGTAGTATCAAGCACATCTGAATTACAATGTAGTAGAATGATAAAAATTATATTGGATTTCAATGAGATAATATTAAAAGTTGTATGACATCTCATTATTAATTTTTATTGATTGCACACTTCATTGATAACATATTATTTCCCTTAATTATTTTTACTTATAAAAATGAAGTTACTAGAAAATTTAAAATTATTTATGGCTCACTTTATATTTCTATTGGACTGTCTTGCTCTAGAGTGTTAAAATACCCTTTAAAATGTATTGAGCACATCCTACTTCCAAAATATTAGACTGTACTTATTACATATATAGGTGGACATGTATGTAATATACCTAAATACTTTAAAGAACACATTGTTTAAAAAGCACAATGATATTATTTGAAAACATTTTATATAATATCTATGAGTAGAAGTACTTCCTATTTTATCTGGGAAGAATTTTCTGTACACAATAATGTTTAAATACTTTCTGAAGGTTAATGTGAACTTCTATTTTCATATCAATCACAGACATGCATCCAAGTTAAGATTGCTGCCTTTATGCCAAATGTAACACATGAAACATAAAACCAACTCAATAAATGAAAAGCAAGCACTTACCCTTTAGAATAATTAGTGTAATTTCCCTAGTCTGCTTCTGGATACTACAGAATATTTTGTGTTTTCAGTTGATAATACAAAAAACGATGACATGTATATCATCCATATCTGTGGAATTAGCTTTAAATATCAGCAGTGTTAAAGTAAGAAAACATATGTTCTTAGAATCTGAGACAGAAAGCAATTTAAACGTTTCTAATTGTGCCCTGGTCTTAAATCTTTTAGTGATCTTTTTTCATACTTTTTATTATAATCAGCCTTGTTGCAAGAACACAGATTTTTGCTGTGATTACAGTTTTGAAAAGTGAAACCAAAAGAATGTCTACATTAATTCAATATATTATGACTGTGACTAGTATCTTATTAGAATGTTAAAACTAAGGGAACTTGATGTTCATGAAGTAATGTAATCCTGATTTACAGGATGATAAAGTGGAGGTATCATTTTTTTTAATGCAAATGTTAAGAATTAACTATGTTCTGGGTATTCCCTTATGGTGACAAAATATTGTCCTTGACTTCAAGGAGATTACAGTTTACTGGAGAAAAAAACGTAAGTTTAGCAATATAGTGCATGGTAATAAGTGCTGTTACATAGGGAAGTCCAGGTTGCTACAGAAGCACGTAATAAACACTTAATAAAGGGAGTTTAAAAATTGTATTTAAAAAGTAAAAGAAAAAGAAAGAAAGAAAAAAAAAAGGCAGCTGACTCAAGCCAGGGAGGGATGGAAAAGGACTGGATAAGCTTTCTCCTAGATAGAATATCATAAAACGTAGGAGTTAGTAGATATGTGTACTTGTATGAACTCATGTCTATTAACCTGGTAGAGATGGGATTCCTGAAGAACTCAGTGTTTTTTATAAATTTTATTGAAGTATAAAACTGATTGATTTACAATATTGTGTTAATTTCTGCTGTACAGCAAAGTGACTCAGTTATATATATATATATATATATATATATATATATATATATATATATATATATATATATATATATATATGCTTTTTCATATTCTTTTCCATTATGGTTTATCACAGTATATTGAATATAGGTCGCTGTGCTATACAGTAGGAAGGAAATTAGTGTTTGAGCCCTACTGACCTTGGAGGAGCTATGAGATCCTTAAAATGTGATTAGAGTTTGGAGTTTGCTTATTGCTCCAAGGGTTCTTTTTAGTGATCATCCCAGGGCCAATATCACATGACTTAGGTAGATAGTCACAATGCAGACATAGTGATTTACACAATGCTTCCTTGTCCTTTTGTTTATTTCCCTTTCTTCATTTTTGTCACTCACACTAAAAAGTAGGATCTGTCCTAGTCTCTAGTGTTTGTGAGTCAAAATTTGAATATTCATCCTCCATGAATCTTCCCAGGACTACTCCAAGTAAATTTGTGTTATCTTTTAACCCAGATTCCTCTCATTTTAAATGTAGACTATGTATAATAACTATAATTGACAGAGAATAATTATTATATTCAAATACTATACTAGATGTTTCATAACCTATTTTATTTATTCCTCCCAGTCATTCTATGAAATGGATACTGACAGAATCCCCATTTTACAGAGGGGAAAATTTAGCAATAGGGTAATGGTCTCATGTTCATACAGCTAGAAAGCAGTGGAAGTAGGACTGAAATATGTTTTTCCTAATACAAGAATACCTTGGAGATGTTGTAGGTTTGGTTCCAGACCACTGCAATAAAATGAATAGCACAATAAAGCTAGTGATTTTTCTTTCCCAGTGCATATAAAAGTTATGTTTACACTATAATGTATTCTATTAAGTGTGCAATAGCATTATATCTAAAAAATTTACATACCTTAATTAAAAATACTTTATAGCTAAAAAATCCTAACCATCATCTGATCCTTCAGAGAGTCATAATCTTTTTGCAATAGTAACATCAAAGATCACTACTCAAAGATCACTATAACACAGTTAATAATAATGAAGAAGTTTGAAGTATTGCAAGAATTACCAAAATGTGACACAGAGACCTGAAGTGAGCAAATACTATTAGAAAAATATGGCACTAATAGACTTTCTCGATGTAGGGTTGCCACAAAATTTCAATTTATAAAAAGTGCAATATCTGTGAAGGGCAATAAAGCAAAACAATAAAATGAGGTATGCCTGAGCATGTCTTTTGGCCAGTATATTTGTGATATTATTAAATCACAAGTGGGAGATCCCACGTCATTGCACCTTTTGGAGGAGAACTAAAATAAATAAACAAAGAAACAAGTGAGTAAACAAATAAATATTACTAAATCAGTTGACTTTTACCTATAGAGATACAATCATACACTAAATCTCAAAACTTATATGTGAAAACTCATGTTCTACATCTGTCACCAATGTCCTGCCTATGCCCACCATTTACTTTCAGTCTGCTGATGACCAAGACTTACACTTTAAGAATATTTATCAAACTTCTAGTATATTCTATGAATATATTCTCCATGGTCTTCACTGAGATTGCAGATGAAATGTAAAAGAAGGTTGTGAATAGATGATGAGACCTACCTGCCACTTGTAGGTTGCTGAAGAAAGAACAAATCTGCAAGTGCTTTTAACTGAATCAAAGAGATTGTTGCTCTATAGGGTCGGGAAGAAATCGAGGATGTTGACATTCCTGTCGTTGAGATATACAACGGATACAAATGAATTCCAGTTGCCTATGGCATCTAGCCCATATTGTTAGAACTCCACTGGTTAATAACAAGAAGTTAGAAAGGTAGAAATCATTTGAAGACAAAGAAAGTCCATGTTGACTGTTCCTACTGACAGCTCAAGAAAAATGTGTCATTAGTGATTTTGGCATAGCTGCTGCTCATTTATAATGACTAGTAATTTCCATTTTAAATCTTTAGACATTATGCTAGAAACTGTGTTCAAGTACAAGAGGAGCTCTGCCTAGTAATTTCTGATGGCTTGTGCAGAAATTGAAGCAGTAATGCCTCCTGACCTGCAGAGTCACTTTAGTTTGTTTTTCAACCTCCATCTCTTATAAGGTCAAAATATATGTGATTTACGACACTGGCATCTTCCCATCTGAGTGCTTAAAATGTGAAGCCTTGAACTATTTCATTTTATATGATAGTCATACTAAGCCTATCAAAACATGTTCCTGGAATGGACACCCCATTCTGGTTGTGTATACAAGATTTGGCTGTTTGTACTGAATAACTTTTGTTTTCCAATGTGAACACAGGGAGAATCTAAATCCTTATCTAAATTCACTCTGCCAGAAATGTAGTTTAGAGAGGAAATTGCCCTCAGTTATAATCTAGTGTGATACATTCCTCCTGCAGATTAGGTAAGCAAGGCCTGGAAGTGGTAATTTTAAAGTCCTATCACGAGGTAATAACAGCCTAAGTACTAGAACAGGGTCTCCCATTTTCCAACATAAAGTTCTTCTGATTAATCACGTATTGTTATATAGACCACACCTATTGTCGAGGCATCTCCATTTGGTCACAGGTTACTGAAGGCTCAGCCAGTGCACAAACATTTTCTGGGTCTTCAAGGGCCTTTCCTCTTTGCACTGACCTGTAACACCTTCATACTGGCCACACAATGAATCCAATACTTGCTGTGGGGCTGAATGCTATCTCCTTGGCCATATCTATAGCAACAATTAGTGCTCCAGATACAAGTGAAAGACCAGCTTGTCAGTTTACTGCATCTGGGATTTTGGGATTCTAGAAAAAGCTCATGTAAAACCTGACACCATAACTATCACTTCCCACTTAGCCTCTTTGTCACCAAAGAACTTGGAATCCCTTAACTAGCACCCATGCATAAAATCAGCTTTGGATATGGGAGGACACATGGGCTATCAGGAATATAGTGAGGCATCAGACAAGTCTGTGGCCAATAATTATTCCAGTTCCCTTTAGGAGCCTCATTATTGTCTCTTAGCAAATGAGAATGACTCTCCACTCCAAATCTATCCCTGCCCTTGTGTTCTAAGTATACTTTTGCTGAGCTCATAGCCTTCTCCTGATGCTTACCTGAGACCCCCAACCAAGGATATCTCTGCCTGGAAATGCAGTGCAGAGTAATCTGTATATGAATATGTATGAATGATTACATTAGTGAAGGCAGCTGAAGTCAACCCAAGGAACGGTAATAGTAACAGTAATTGTTAATAGTAATAATCAAAAATCAGCACAATAATCACCAATTGTTTGGCAGTTGGAAATTCTGTATCTAAACTATCATATTCCTTATAAAGAGCTAAGGATTAACAAAAGGCAAAGTGATATGGGAACCTAGGGTACCAGTTAGGATTAGGTTCAGCTACACGCTAGAGTAAACTCAAGTTAGCAATGGCCTAAACATATAAGATTTTATAATCTCGCATTATATGGTCAGATGTCAGCAATCCAGGGATCATATGAGTTTCTTAAAGCTGTAAGAAACCCAGCTCATTACATCTTTTCACCATTCCTGACAGGGTCATTTTCTGGAAGGTACAAAATAGCTGCTGGGGCTCCAGCCACTACATCCACATTCTAGACAAGAGGAAGAATGAAGGACAGAGAATGATACACAATATTTCCACTTTCCTAGAAATTAGTTTTGTGGCTAAAATCTCTGTGAGAGTACAGGGGACAAAGAGTAGGAGAAAGAACAGACATCAGAAGAGGCGCAAAGGTGTGGCTCCTATTTACAACCTGTTAACAACAGTGTGGGAGGGCCTGGGAACGACCTTCAGGAACCAGAAAGGGTGACAATGGACGCAGAGTCCCTAGAGGACTTGGAGAGCTGAGCCTGGAGACCTGTTCATGGACTTGCCGCCCAGGATGGCCTCTGCTATGTCTACGGAGATGCTTTGCCATTCTTTTGTATTGGTCTTCCTCGTTTTTTTCTACCTAATTTCTATGATTTCCAACCCACAGGAAATGACAATACAGGTTTTTTTAATGAAAAAAAAAGTCTATTGAGAATTCAAACTGCCATATAATTGACTAATAGTTGAGGCATTTAATGGGATTATAGTAGCAGAATCTGCCTTACTATCTAAAACTTCTCTGATGATGGACATAGACAAGAAGCATCACAAGGCCAGACTGGAGGTTTCAGCAAAGAGAGGTGTAAACTCTTCTCTGAAGGGAAAAAAATCTATCGTAATCACAGAGACCCACCAGCACAAAAGTTGCCTAATCTATTGCTTTACTGAAGGAGTTTGCCCTTGAATCATGCAGGCAAGAAGTAGTTAAATTTCAATGAGTAATTATAGCAATTTGAAATCAGCAAATCATTGCATGTGTAAGTTTTATTTTCAAGGATTCTCCTTTGCCAATCTTGGATGTATACTCGTGGTTGAGACACAAAGCTCATGGAGGGTATAATCTCTAAATGTGAAATGTCCTTCGTCACATACTTCTGTTCTTTCCCTCACAGCAAGGAAGTGCTCAAACATGGTAATACTCCATCGCTACAGACATCAGTCAGCTCCACATAGGACAAAGTATGCAGAGATGGAGACAGAGGTAAGAGGCATGCAGAAAAGAGCAACAGCATAACTTTGACTTAACAAGGAAACCAAGACCCATTCTCACTTTTCTTGAGGGGTAAGTTCCCAGAATAATGCTGTAGGCCCTTTTGTACTACATACTCACTCACCACATTATGATCTTAGGCAGTGTTTCCAAACACGTCCAGCCTAGCTGAATCAGAAATGCTGGTGGTGTTTTGTTTTTTGTTTTTTTGAATATTTGAATTTTATTTTATTTATTTTTTTATACAGCAGGTTCTTATTAGTCATCCATTTTATACACATCAGTGTATACATGTCAATCCCAATCCCCCAATTCATCACACCCCCACCCCCATCACCCTCGCCACTTCCCTGCCTTGGTGTCCATATGTTTGTTCTCTACAGCTGTGTCTCAATTTCTGCCCTGCAAACCGGTTCATCTGTACCATTTTTCTAGGTTCCACATAAATGTGTTGATATACGAGATTTGTTTTACTCTTTCTGATTTATATCACTCTGTATGACAGTCTCTAGATCCATCCACATCTCAACAAATGACCCAATTTGTTTCCTTTTTATGGCACAGTAATATTTCGTTGTATATATGTACCACATCTTCTTTATCCATTCATCTGTTGATAGGTATTTAGGTTGCTTCCATGACCTGGCTATTGTAAATAGTGCTTCAATGAACACTAGGGTGCATGTGTCTTTTTGAATTAGGTTTTCTCTGGGTATATGCCCAGCAGTGGGATTGCTGGGTCATATGGTAATTATATTTTTAGTTTTTTAAGAAACCTCCATACTGTTCTCCATAGTGGCTGTATCAACTTACATTCCCACCAACAGTGCAAGAGGGTCCCTTTTCTCCATACCCTCTCCAGCATTTGTTGTTTGTAGATTTTCTGATGATGCCCATTCTAACTGGTGTGAGGTGATACCTCATTGTAGTTTTGATTTGCATTTATCTAATAATTAGTGATGGTGAGCAGCTTTTCATGTGCTTCCTGTCCATCTGTGTGTCTTCTTTGGAGAAATGTCTATTTAGGTCTTCTGCCCATTTTTGGATTGGGCTGTTTGTTTTTTTAATATTGAGCTGCATGAGCTGCTTATATATTTTGGAGATTAATCCTTTGTCTCTTGATTCATTTGCAAATATTTCTCCTATTCTGGGGGTCAGCTTTTTGTCTTGTTTATGGTTTCCATTGCTGTGCAAAAGCTTTGAAGTTTCATTAGGTCCCATTTGTTTATTTTTGTTTTTATTTCCATTACTCTAAGAGGTGGATCAAAAAATATCTTGCTGAGATTTATGTCAAAGTGTGTTCTTCCTATGTTTTCCACTAAGGGTTTTATAGTGTGCGTTCTTACATTTAGGTCTCTAATACATTTTAAGGTTATTTTTGTGTATGGTGTATGGGAGTGTTCTAATTTCACTCTTTAACATGAAGCTGTTCAGTTTTTCCAGCACCACTTATTGAAGAGACTGTCTTTTCTCCATTGTATATCCTTGCCTCCTTTGTCATAGATTAGCTGACCATAGGTGCATGGGTTTATCTCTGGGCTTTCTATCTTGTTCCATTGATCTATGTTTCTGTTTTTTGTTCCAGTAACATAATGTCTTGATTACTGTAGCTTTGTAGTATAGTCTGAAGTCAGGGATACTGATACCTCCAGCTCTACTTTTTTTCCCTCAAGACTGCTTTGGCTATTTTGGGTCTTTTGTGTCTCCACACAAATTTTAAGATTTTTTGTTCTAGTTCTGCAAAAAATGCCATTGGTAATTTGAGAGGGATTACATTGAGCCTGTAGATTGCTTTGGGTAGTATAGTTATTTTCACAATATTGATTCTTCCTATCCAAGAACGTGATATATCTCTCCATCTGTTGGCACCATCTTTAAATTCTTTCATCAGTGTATTATAGTTTTATGCATACAGGTCTTTTGTCTCCCTAGGTAGGTTTATTCCTAGATATTTTATTGTTTTTGTTGCAATGGTAAATGGGAGTGTTTCCTTAATTTCTCTTTCAGATTTTTCATCATTAGTATATAGGAATGCAAGGGATTTCTGTACATTAATTTTGTATCCTGCAACTTTACCAAATTCATTGATTAGCTCTAATAGTTTTCTGGTGGCATATTTAGGATTCTCTATGTATAGTATCATGTCATCTGCAAACAGTGACAGTTTTACTTCTTCTTTTCCAATTTGTATTCCTTTTATTTCTTTTTCTTCTCTGATTGCCATGGCTAGAACTTCCAAAACAATGTTGAATAATAGTTGTGAGAGTGGACATCCTTGTCTTGTTCCTGATCTTAGAGGAAATGCTTTCAGTTTTTCATCATTGGGAATGATGTTTACTGTGGGTTTGTCGTATATGGGCTTTATTATGTTGAGGTAAGTTCCCTCTATGCACACTTTCTGGAGTGTTTTTGTCATAAATGGGTGTTGTATTTTGTCAAAAGCTTTTTCTTCATCTATTGAGATGATCATGTTTTTTATTCTTCATTTTTTTTAATACAGTGTATCACATTGATTGATTCACTTATATTGAAGAATCCTTGTATCCCTGGGAGAAATCCCACTTGATCATGGTGTATGATCCTTTTAATGTGTTGTTGGATTCTGTTTGATAGTATTTTGTTGATGATTTTTGCATGTATATTCATCAGTGATATTTGTCTGTAATTTGATTTTTTTTGTAGTATCTTACTCTAGTTTTGGTATCAGGGTGATGGTGGCCTCATAGAATGAGTTTGGGAGTGTTCCTTCTTCCTCAATTTTTTGTAAGAGTTTGAGAATGATGGGTGTTAGCTCTTCTCTAAATGTTTGATTGAATTTACCTGTGAAGCCATCTGGGCATGGACTTTTGTTTGTGGTAAGATTTTTTTTTTTTTTTTTTTTTTTTTTTTTTTTTTTGCGGTACGTGTGCCTTTCACTGTTGTGGCCTCTCCCATTGTGGTACACAGGCTCCGGACGCACAGGCTCAGCGACCATGGTGCATGGGAGTAGCCACTCAATGGCATGCGGGATCTTACTGGACCAGGACACAAACCCGTGTCCCCTGCATTGTCAGGTGGACTCTCAACCACGGTGCCACCAGGGAAGCCCCTGTTGGAAGATTTTTAATCATAGTTTCAATTTAATTGCTTGTGATTGGTCTGTTCATATTTTCTATTTCTTCCTGGTTCAGTCTTGGAAGGTTATACCTTTCTAAAAATTTCTCTGTTCCATGTTGTCCAGTTTATTGGCATATAGTCACTTGTAGTAGTCTCTTAGGATGCTATGTGTTTCTTCGGTGTCTGTTGTAACTTCTCCTTTTCATTTTTAATTTTATTGATTTGAGTCCTCTCCCTCTTTCTCTTGATGAGCCTGGCTAATGGTTTATCGAGTTTGTTTAGCTTCCCAAAGAACCACCTTTTAGTTTTATTGATCTTTGCTATTGTTTCCTTTGTTTCTAATTCATTCATTTTTGCTCTGATCTTTATGATTTCTTTCCCTCTGCTAAATTTGGGTTTTGTTTGTTCTTTCTATAGTTCCTTTAGGTGTAAGGTTAGATTGTTTATTTGAGATTTTTCTTGTTTCTTAATGTAGGCTTGTATAGCTATAGACATCCCTTAGAACTGCTGTTGCTTCATCCCATAGGTTTTGGACTGTCATGTTTTCATTGTCATTTGTCTCTAGGTATTTTTTTGATTTCCTCTTTGATTTCTTCTCTGATCTCTAGGTTATTTTGTAACATACTGTTTAGCCTCCATGTATTTCTGTTTTTTTTAATTTTTTTCCCTGTAATTCATTTCTAATCTCATAGCTTTGTGGTCAGAAAAGATGGTTGATATTATTTCAATTTTCTGAAATTTACTGAGGCTTGATTTGTGATGCAAGATGTGATCTATCCTGGAGAATGTTCCTTGCATGCTTGAGAAGAAAGTGTAATCTGCGATTTTTGGATGGAATGTCCTATAAATATCAATTAAATCCCTCTGGTTTATTGTGTCATTTACAGCTTCTGTTTCCTTATTTATTTTCATTTTGGATGGTCTGTCCATTGCTGTAAATCAGGTGTTAAAGTCCCCCACTATTATTGTGTTACTGTCAATTTCTTCTTCTATAGCTGTTAGCAGTTGCCTTATGTAGTGAGGTGCTTCTATGTTGGGTGCATATATATTTATAATTGTTTTGTCTTCTTTTTGGATTTATCCCTTGATCATTATGTAGTGTCCTTCCCTGTCTCTTGTAACATTCTTTATTTTAAAGTCTATTTTATCTGATATGAGTATTGTTATTCCAGCTTTCTTTTGATTTCCATTTGCATGGAATATCTTTTTCCATCCCCTCACTTTCAGTCTGTATGTGTCCCTAGGTCTGAAGTGGATCTCTTGTAGACAGCATATATATGGGTCTTGTTTTCATATCCATTCATCAAGCCTGTGTCTTTTGGTTGGAGCATTTAATATATTCATGTTTAAGGTAATTATTGATATGTATGTTCCTATGACCACTTTCTTAATTGTGTTGGGTTTGTTTTTGTAGGTCCTTTTATTCTCTTGTGTTTCCTACTTAGCCAAGTTCTTTTAGCATTTGTTGTAGAGCTGGTTTGGTGGTGCTGAATTCTCTTAGCTTTTGCTTGTCTGTAAAGCTTTTGATTTCTCCATTGAATCTGAATGAGATCCTTGCCGGCTAGAGTAATCTTGGTTGTACGTTCTTCCCTTTCATCACTTGAAGTATATCATGCCACTCCCTTCTGGCTTGTAGAGTTTCTGCTAAGAAATCAGCTGTTAACCTTATGGGAGTTCCCTTGTATTTTTTTTGTCATTTTTCCCTTGCTGCTTTCAATAATTTTTCTTTGTCTTATTTTTTGACAATTTGATTATTATGCATCTAAGCATGTTTCTCCTTGGGTTTATCCTGTATGGGACTCTTTGCACTACCTGGACTTGAGTAGCTATTTCCTTTCCCATATTAGGGAAGTTTTTAACTATAATCTCTTCAAATAGTTTCTCAGGTCCTTTCTCTCTCTCTTCTCCTTCTGGGACCCCTATAATGTGAATGTTGTTGCGTTTAATGTTGTCCCTGAGGTCTGTTATGTTGTCTTCATTTCTTTGCATTCTTTTTTCTTTATTCTGCTCAGCAGCAGTGAATTCCACCATTCTGTCTTCCAGGTCACTTATGCATTCTTCTGCCTCAGTTATTCTGCTATTAATTCCTTCTAGTGTATTTTTCATTTCAGTTATTGTATTGTTCATCTCTGTTTTGTTGTTCTTCAATTCTTCTAGGTCTTTGTTAAACATTTCTTGCATCTCCTCGATCTTTGCTTCTATTATTTTTCTGAGGTCCTGGATCATCTTCCCTATCATTATTCTGAATTCTTTTTCTGGAAGGTTGCCTAGTTCCACTTAATTTAGTTGTTTTTTCTGGGGTTTTATCATGTTCCTTCATCTGGCACATAGCCGTCTGCCTTTTCAGCTTGTCTATCATTCTGTGAATGTGGTTTTTGTTCCACAGGCTACAGGATTGTAGTTCTTCTTGCTTCTGCTGTCTGTCCTCTGGTGAATAAGGCTATCTGAGAGGCTTGTGCAAGTTTCCTGATGGGAGGGACTGGTGGTGGGTAGACCTCATTAAAACTTTAATCTGCCTGACTGCTGATGGTTGGGGCTGGCCTCCCTCTCTGTTATTTGTTTGGCCTGAGGTGACCCAACACTGGACACTGCACGCTCTTTGTTGGGGTTAATGGTGGACTCTGGGTGGGCTCACGCCAAGGAGTAGTTCCCAGAACTTCTGCTACCATTGTCTTTGTCTTCACGGTGAGCCACAGCCACCCCCCGCCTTTGCAGGAGACCCTCCAACACTAGCAGGTAGGTCTGGTTCTGTCTCTCCTGGGGTCACTGCTCCTTCCCCTGGGTCCCGATGCACACACTACTTTGTGTGTGCCCTCCAAGGGTGGAGTCTCTCTTCTTCCCAGTCCTGTCAGAGTTCTACAATCAAATCCTGTTATCCTTCAAAGTCTGTTTCTCTAATTATTCATCCTCCCGTTGCTGGACCCACAGGTTCAGAAGCCTGACATGGGACTCAGAACCTTCACACTAGTGAGTGCACTTCTCTGGTATAAGTGTTCTCCAGTTTGTGAGTCACCCACCCAGCAGTAATGGGATTTGATTTTATTGTGATTGTGCCCCTCCCACCATCTCATTGTGGCTTCTCCTTTGTCTTTGAATGTGGGGTATATTTTTTGGTGAGTTCCAGTGTCTTCCTTTTGATGATTGTTCAGCAGTTAGTTGTCATTCTGGTGTTCTCACAAGAGGGAGTGAGAGCACGTCCTTCTACTTCACCATCTTCACTGGTGGTGTTTTTGAAAACAGATCCTTAGATCTCAAAATCAACCTACTAAACACAAATAGGTGGTAGAAGTTCGAGGATCAGGGATTCTATTTTTTAATCTGAAAATATTGGGAGAAAAATATAACTCAAAGAACAAAAGAATGTAACTAGCAAATATCTAGAGATAGCTTATGGTTCAGAATACAGCTAAATACAAATGGTAGTCTGAGTGATTTGATATGATTTGCTTAATGTTGCAGCAGTGAGTAGAGAGACTAGAATAATAGGCCAGGGCATATTTCTTACTTTTGTGTGTGTGTGTGTGAACATTTCATCAGATATCCCCCCCCCCTTTATTTTGTCATGGTGCTGCTATATATTGTCCTTAAAAACCCTCAAAAATTGCTTTTATTTATCTTTCAACCAACATATTTCTACAATTCCTCCTTGATTGTTAATCTAATATTTTATGGTGTATAGTATGATACAAGATGATAGTACATTTATATTTGAGCTGGAAACAGCTTTACTAAATCATAAGGATATATTTTGTTGGTAGTTGTATAAATTATGAAAAGTTTATCTATATCAGAAATAAAAACAAAATATAGAAATAGGAGAAAAAATTTAAAAAGAAAATTTAACTGACAAATTATATTTATTTTTAGAAAAAAGGACATACATTTGACTACTCTTTACCAATAAATGAATACTTTATAAAAAACTGAAACTTAAAGGAGTTTTTTTAAAAAAAATACTCATCTAACTTCAGTTGCCACTTTTTATCCTAGCTATTCATGCTCCTGACCACAGAGGAGAGGCACAGTTTGTTGGACATATTATTCATCAACAAATTTTTCAAATCAGTCAATAAATTTCACTGAGTTCCTTTAATAAGTTAGGCATTGTTCTATATTCAAAATGTCCAATATAGTTGGATATGGTTTAGTTGAATTAAAATATATATATATATAAC
This sequence comes from Mesoplodon densirostris, assembly GCF_025265405.1. Lineage (NCBI taxonomy): Eukaryota > Metazoa > Chordata > Mammalia > Artiodactyla > Ziphiidae > Mesoplodon > Mesoplodon densirostris. The sequence continues at coordinate 27,815,633 of NC_082677.1, read as the reverse complement.
TAAATAAATAATCATAAGACTATTCCTGGGGCTATAATTAAGTAATAAGTAAAGTGCTATGTGGGCAGGAAAACAAAATAAAGATTAAACATGCCTGAGAGCATTTAGAAAAACTAATCAGAGAATTGCAGTGTGCTTTGGAAATTCAGTTGGTGTTGATCAGGTAAAGAAGAGAGCAAGGATATATAAGAGGGAATGGCAGGGGGCATGGGTATATGTGGATATATATATATATGTATATATATATATATATATATATATATGAACATGGCATACTTAAAAAACGGTGTAAGAGTTTGTTTTGACTAGGCTGCAAGCTATAAGGGAGATCTATACATCTGGGTGGATTGACAAGGATAGAAATTATCATCCAGACACAAAAAATCTAAAAGACAAAATATATGGGAAAAAAAAAAAAACATTGTTCTTAAAGCACTAAACATAAAGCAACAAAGTACACCGATGTCTGAGAGACTTAAAACAAATGCATTGAGACCCATGATTGTCCCAGTTTGCAATATGTAATCTCAGGCTGAGGTTCAGGAAATAACCCAAGCAGAGCCCTCCTGGCTCCATGAATAGAGGGTCTGGTGAGACCAAAGAAGCTGGGATAATCAGAGCAGAACACTATAGAATAAAGGGCTTCAAACATAGAGAAATCCTGAGATTTTCAGAGTTCCCTTTGAGAAGTCAACACAACGCTGATCAACACACGCCTGTGAGGAAACTGTCTGAGGCTGGGGGAAAAAAAAATACCGTCAAAGATTAGCGGTCACAATCTCTGGCACTCACACAGGACTGGGGAATAGTGCCTATTCCTCTAATCAGAGTGGAAAATCTCATAATTCTCAGGGCAATGTGTAATCAAAATGATATTGTTTAAGGAACAGGGAAAAGTAGTCCTAGACCAAAGCTAACAAAGGTTAAAAGCAAGGCTCAAAAAGATCAAACTGTTTCCAAGTAATCTGACTGCATCCCAGGACAAAGGAGCACATATATTCCTGTATATTAGGAATACAAAAATGTCCACTGCACAATAAAATAAAATCAAAATTACTAGCATCCAATAAAAAATTAGAAGGGATGCAAAGAAAGAAACTATCATTTATAATGAAGAGAAAAAAAAATCAATTGACACTGACCCAGAATTAACATAGATGATAGGATTAGAAGACAAGGACATTAACTCTGTTATTTTAACTATTTCACTTGTTCTAGAAGTTAAAGGAAAGATTAGATGTGTTAAATTGCAACATAGAAGATAAAAAAGTTCCACATCACAGACTTAGAAAATGAATTTATGGTTACCAGGAGGGGAAGGTTGGGGTGGGGGGAAGGGATAGTTAAGGAGTTTGGGATTGACATGTACACACTGCTATATTTAAAGTGGATAACCAGCAAGGAACTACTGTATAGCACAGGTAACTCTGCTCAGTATTCTGTAACAACTTAATTTGGAAAATAATTTGAAAAAGAATAGATATATCTATTCAACATATGTAAAAATAAATAAAAAATTAAAAATATGAGAGAAAACTTTCTAAATCTGAATATAATATCTGGGATGAAAAATATCCTGGATGAAATTTACAGTCAAATAGACATGGCAAACTGAAAGATGAGTGAACTTGAAAACATATCAATAGAGCTATCTAAAATAAAATACACAGAGGGATAAAAATGAATTAATAAATGAATAGAGCTTTTAGTGAGCAATGGGACAACTGCAAAGGAGTAGGGGGAAATAAAAAATATATTTTAATAAATAATAGCTGAAAAGTTTCCAAATTAATTATAAAAACTGTAAAATCACCAATACAAGAAACTCCATGAATCTCAATGACAAGATACTTGAAGAAAATTACGTAGTTACATCACAATCAGATGGCCTTAAGCCAGCAAATATATATTTAAAAAATATTAAAAGCAGCCAGAAGGAAAAAATAAAAGGGCACATTATGTACAAAAGGACAAAGATGAGGATGAGAATGTATTTCATATTTGTCATTCAAACGAGTGTGAGCTGGAAGGCAGTGGAGCAACATCTTTAAAGTATGGAAATGTTAAAAAAAACAAACTAACAAACAAAAATTTAAAAATCTATCAATCTAAAGATACCTTTTTTTTTTTTTGCTCAGAAGAAAAAGAAAATAGACTTTTTCAGACATTCAAAAGCTGAAAGAACTCATCACCAGAATGCTTGCACAACAAGTATTGTAAAACAAAGTCCTTCAAACAGGAGAAAAATTATAGCAGATGTAATTCTAGATCTACACAAAGTGATAGAGAGCACTGGAAACTGCAACAGCATTCACAAATATTTTTTTTTCTTATTACTAAGATATATTTAAGAGATAGTCAACTGCTTAAAGTAAAAATGATTAAAATGTATTGTGTACTTTATAATATACATTGAAATAAAACATGTGACAACAAGGTCACAATGGCTGGGAAGGGAAAAATCAAAGTATACTGATGTAGATAGAGTTCTTATCCCATACACAAAGTGGCATAATGTCACTTGAAGTTACACTGTGATAAAGTAGTGATATGTACTATAAACCCTAAAGCAACCACTAAAATAATATAGCAAAAAGCTGTAACTAATGGGCCAACAAAGGCAATAAAATGGGATAAAATTGTATCCAAAAGAAGACAGAAAAAGAGAACAAAATGAACAAAGAACAGTTATAAAAAAATAGAAAACACAATTCCATTATATGTTATTCTGTACAATGGAATGTATTCAGCAATAAAAGAATAAAGTTTTGGTACATGGATGAAGCTAAAAATAGTTTGCTAAAAATCATAGGCAAAATTGAGTACATAGGGTATGATGACATTTATATAAAATTCTAACTTTTTTTTGGCCACACAACTCGGCTTGTGGGATCTTAGTTCTCCCACAAGTGACAGAACCCACACCCTCAGCAATGAAAGTGCAGAGTACTAACCACTGGACTTCCAGGGAATCCCCTATATAAAATTCTAGAAAAAGTCATTGTACAGTAACTGAAATTAGGTCAGTGGTTGTCTGGAGATGGGAAGGTGGAGGATAAAGAGGAGGAGAGTGGTGATGGATCTGTTTTTATTTTGATTATAGCAATGGCTTCACAGGTGCATACATAAATCAAAAAATTATCACATGGTATTCTTAAATTGTGTATAGTTTATTGTATGTCATTTATACCTCAATACAGCTGCTTTTAAAAAGCTATCATGAAGGAAGGTAGGGGGGATTAACCTAAACATATAGATTGTAGAACAATCATGAATGAGCCTTGAATACTAGAGAATTTTAACTTTGTTCTTTGGGCCATGTTTTTGAAACTGGGAAGGTAAGTGGGCATGGCTGTAGGCACGTTATATGTTGTTTTATTTGGATCAGCATTGCCTTATGCATGGAGCAATAAGATTGTTTTCAATAAGAACTTCTCAGTTATGCAAATTATTACCTTGTTAATGGGGAGCAAGTATAGACAATATTGCCTGAATGTGAGAATAGTGCTGTCATTTCATTTCTCCATTTCTCTTTTTTTTCTGCTTACTCTATAATCCTTCAGTAAAAAAGCCGAGAAAAATGAATCCCATGTCCTCTGTGACCTTAAAACACTATTTATTATACTTCTAAAGGGAATTGATCTTTTAATTTATGTATTTGATTATTATTCCTAAGATTTAGGAGGGCTCACTTATTCCTGATATTAAAATGTTAACCCTATTTTAAAATGTTTTTCATTTTATTAACTATAGAGACTATTTTTATATTGTAATTATATCAAATACTTATTATATTAACAAAGTCAGCCTTCACAGCTCGCTTTTAACCTATCCCTTATTAGTCTTCCTTCAGAGATAACTAACTTGAAATTTTAAACAGTTAAATGTATTTTCCAAAGATTACAAAGTCAGAAAAATAAACTAGGTTAGGATATGAATCTACATGCATGTAATTTATTTTTTTCTTCTAGAGCAGTGTTTGCAAAACTTGGTTCCTTGGGTCATTACTAAGTAGAAAATTACAATGAGTTTCATGCAATAAGGGTTACACTTTCAAATTAGTTTAGGAAAATAAAAAGCTGAATAGTAAATTGGGGGTTTGCATATTAAAGACCGAGTTCACTCCCAAAGAAAAGAAATCTCCTTATACTTGTTTAACTCAGCATTCCATAAACTTATTTGATAAGAGTCCTTTATAAGACATCATTTAGTATAACATGGATGAGTATTTTTTGCAACACACAGTTTGAGGAACCTTGATGCTAAAACATTTCAGCATATGCTGTTTATAAATCACCTATAAATAAACAGTTGGATACTTAATATTCCAATTGACAAGATAATTGATATTAATTTCTTGATTCCCCAGTCATCACCTCTTTTTTTTTTTTTTTTTTTTTTTTTTTTTTTGCGGTATGCGGGCCTCTCACTGCCGTGGCCTCCCCCGTTGCGGAGCACAGGCTCCGGACGCGCAGGCTCCGGACGCGCAGGCCCAGCGGCCATGGCTCACGGGCCCAGCCGCTCCGCGGCATATGGGATCCTCCCAGACCGGGGCACGAACCCGTATCCCCTGCACTGGCAGGCGGACTCCCAACCACTTGCGCCACCAGGGAGGCCCCATCACTTCTTAAACCACAAGAAAAAATACATCACAGACAATTGAGGTAACATTTCAAGTAGAAATAAGTGATTAAGAGAGCCAACGGCCACTAAGAAGTCAGAACAAGAATGAAAATGTTCTAGAGCATTTAAGATATTTCAATGGCATGACAATGATTTGAATTGAGCTTTTAGAGAAGTGAGAAATCAGAGACAGGAAGGGAAGATGATACCTGTCCAATGTTTGGAAAAGGAAAATTGGGCTAGCCCAAGGAGGCCTCTCTTTTTATGATGGAAAGATTTAAAGATGGCTATTAACAGAGAAAAGATGTTCAGGAAAGACACAAAGACAAAAGTTGTAGAAGACACATACACAGCAAAAAGCAAGCTCTAGTAAGGTTAAGGATGATTTGAATATAAACTTCAGGTGAAGCCATACATGGCTGGGAGATTACACATTAATGCATTATTTTTGGAGAATTATTTAGCAATATAAAACAAGAAAATCAATGTTAACCATACCTTTGACCCACAACACGATTTGATAATTTATCCTAAGTAAATAATTCAAAGGACATAGATTTTTATACAAATAACTTTGCTACATTGTTATTTATAATAATGGAACATATATTCTTTGATTTCCAAGTGTCTTTTTGATAAGTAGTAGAATACACAATTCCTATTTGTACTTTGTTACTGTGCAACTTATTAATATGAATACTGAATAATCATCATTTAGATACTTTAAATAATCAATTTTGTTCTAAATAGAAATATAATTATATTTTATTTAAAAGTGATTTTTGTTTTTATATTGAAATTAGTTTTTAAAAGAGCTAACAGCCTACATTTAAATGAGATATTTTAGCATTTCATTCTTATGCTAATTATAATTATTAATGTAATGTTGATTTTGACCTAAGTCTTTATAGATTTGTCTTAACAATGCAACAATAATTTTACTAATGTATCCTCATCCTAGGGTTCAATTAAAAATATAGCCATCTGGGCCTCCCTGGTGGCGCAGTGGTTAAGAGTCCGCCTGCCGATGCAGGGGATACGGGTTCGTGCCCCGGTCTGGGAGGATCCCATATGCCGCGGAGCGGCTGGGCCCGTGAGCCATGGCCGCTGGGCCTGCGCATCCGGAGCCTGTGCTCCGCAACAGGAGAGGCCACAACAGTGAGAGGCCCACATACCGCAAAAAGAAAAAAAAAAAATATAGCCATCTCATATCAGTCAAGGTTGTAGGATCTAAGTTATCTACCAATGTATTCTTTATCAGAATATAGGTCATTCCAACTGCACTTATTCATAAAGTACTCTGGCTGAGTTCCTTGGCCATTAGGTCAATAGTTTTACTTCTTACATGGGATTTTCTGCCTTGTATATAAAGTTCATTTTCATATTTTGAAATTTGATGTTTAATATCATTATGTTTGGCTTTCAAGTCTTACCTGGACAAAAATACCTGATCTGTGGTTCTGCCAATATGGTATATTGGCCTAGTTTGTTGATGTAATTGGAAATCTATCTATGTTTCATTGGTATATCATTAGAGTTAGCAGGGTCATCTGGAGGTTTCATGGAGATGAAGGATACAGTCTGCATCGTTAGTACTTTTCATTAGGCCACTTGGCTAATTCATCATTTTTTTTAATAAATTTATATATTTTGGGCTGCATTGGGTCTTTGTTGCTGTGCACATGCTTTCTCTAGCTGCGGTGAGTGGGGGTTACTCTTCATTGTGGTGTGCAGGCTTCTCATTGTAGTGACTTCTTTTGTTGCAGAGCACAGGCTCTAGGCATGTGGGATTCAGTAGTTGTGGCTCACAGGCTCTAGAGCTCAGGCTTAGTAGTTGTGGCACAAGAGTTTTGTTGCTCTGCAGAATGTGGGATCTTCCCGGACCAGGGCTCGAACCCATGTCCCCTGCACTGGCAGACAGATTATTAACCACTGCGCCACCAGGGAAGACCTAATTCATCATTTTGGAACATAGCAGTTAACGATCCTCCCCCAAGGTGATTACTGAGTGTGAATAACAATGCTACCTCCTCCACTATGCCCTCCCCCCAAAACAAAAGTTATTACCCCATCTCCATGATTTCCATTCTAGGAAACATTTACAAATGATCTGTTAAATTTATTTCTATACCAAAGTTATTGTGTATCCTAGCCAGTTGCTGTTTCATGTATTTTATATGATAAATATCATCTGAATTAGTGCTTAATCTCAAACTATGATACTATGGATGAAAATCTTAGGTAGAAGAAGAAAATCATTTTGGCAGGAAGGATTTTGTACCTGAAATCAAAATATAATTTATATTTTATAATTTCTATTTTGATCATCATAATAATCACCTACTTTATGTAAATGTAATCAAAATAATCATTATTTATGGGAAAAAAAGCAAAAAAGAAAAGTATTGTATTTCAATTATAGACTTATTCTCTATTTCCTTCATTTTGAATAAAGTGTTATGTCAGGAAATTGACTGACTAGGTTTGACTTTATTTCTTAACTGAGAAATGTTGTGATTAGTTTTATAAGACCATGAATTTGTATTGTTGCCAAGTGTCGTGCTTATGCAAATTCTCCAGAAGATTTTGTTTTTCCTAATGATAATTATAGTTTCCATGCCTTAAGTATATTTTATGTTCCTGGTACTGTGGATAGACTATCTAGTCAATTTTTCAGACCACCCCATGAGAAAAGCATTACCATCCCCACATGTGGATAAGAAAACCAAAGATAAGAGAGGTTAAGTAATTTGATAAAGGTCATTCAGCTAATAAGAGTCAAAGCCAATATTTGAAGGCAGGCATGGTTGAGTCCAAAGTTTGTGTGTTCTTTCATTATATTATTCTGCCTCTGTCTGGTGGTTTAAGAGAGAGAGCAAGGAAATATGAAGAAGAGAGTTTTAGCTTTGGGGGATACTTAGAGGCTAGAGTAAAACACACACACACACACACACACACATCACGAATATTATTTAAATGTTGAATTTAAAATATATGTATATATTTTCGATGTATGTGTGTGTCTATGTATATGTGTGCATGTATATGTATATATCATTAAATGTTAAGTTTTTAAAAGTTGATAAATAATTTGAGATAAAAATTAAAATATTTATAGCTGAGTCCAGGTGTTTACTTGGTGATACACTGTTTTGCTTGGACAAAACCAGATTTCTCACAATTTCTACAAGAGTGTTTAATGTTTCACTGGTCTCAAAGAAACTGATCCTTCTGGTGACAGTGTTACAAAATATGAGTTCACTTTATCATCATAGATCTGTCTGATATTCAGGAACCTTTTTCAATTTTCTCACTTTCTTCTTCTGTGTAACAAGATTCCATAAAAAGCATGTGGTTGCAAAGTGTTAATTGGATCAAGTTGGGTTAAATGGGTAACACCTTTGAAGACAGACCACATTAGAAATCAAAATAACTTCAAAAATTTGGAAGAGTAGTTGTTAACAAACAGGATAAAATGATGTCTGCTGATAAAGAAGTAAAAACAAGAAAACAAACTCAAAATTGTTTATGATCACTTGTGTCATTCAAGCAGGAAAAAAAAAACAAAGAAAACCTCAAGGTGCTGCTAATATAATCTGTCTGCTTTAAAGACATGTGCAGACTTTTGTATATTCACCAGGGCGTTTGGGGTGGGGGTGAAGGTAGTATCCTTGCAATCTGTTACTTTGTCTGTGCTGACCTCTTCCCTGGAAGTGACCGTACTGGCACCAACACAGGACTGATCACCATACTATGCAAAATCCTGTGTGAACACAATGCAGTGGAATATCATAACTTCTCTCCATATTAGCAAAGTGGAATTTGAAATTCTTCTTCCATGATTCTAACCTTGGTGATTGAAATAAAAGCAGGGAAATAGAAAGCTCTCCTTTGCCATCGTTTAAGTGATAATAATCTTATTAACAATTCTAATAGTAGCTAAATATTTATTGAGTGCTTTCTAGGTACTGTTGTCTTTTCTGCAGTTAGCTTCCTTATACTCCATAACAGTACTTCATGATGTCTGCACTATTTTACAAAGGTAAAATGACCACCTCTGTAAACCTTACTTGAGGTTTTAAAGAAATTAAATACTAATATCATGATGATCTGGTAGGCATTAGAGTCAGGATTCAGCAAAGGTGTGCTTTGGCTTGCAGAGTCTACATTATAAACCTATCTCCTGCCACTGGCTTCTCTGGCAGCTTCTCAAATACATTCTTTCTGTGGCAGAGGGATTTAAGCTATCTGGCCTTCTTCAATTGGGATCTTTTGCACTTTGGGGCTTTCTAGTGTTCCCAAGTGATTCCTCTCCAGTGCCTTGTATGCGCCAACCCAGTTCTTCCTCCAGTACATTCTGCTTTCCATCAGTGACTTTCTCTGATTGGAACGCCTGAAGAGAGTTGTGCCTACCCTCCTTTGGTTCAACATTTTTACCCTCCCCTCAGAACTGAGGAGAATAGCTATCATTTCTGCCTCTGAGGTTTCCCTCCTTCTTACATGTTCTCCTTTGTCTTGATGCTATTTCACCTGATATAAAAATGCTACAGTATATTTTCTGTTTCTTCTTAGAATGATTTGTATTAACTGAGAAAAATTATAGGCCTAAAAAGTGAAAGAACTCAATGATTACGTGGAAAAACAAATTCTTCTTAAATCTGGGGGAAGTCAAGCCTGGATAAAATTTAAATATAGTTAAATATAAGATAAATATAAATATATAAATAAAAATATAAGATCCAAAGGAAAAAATACACAAGGCAAATGAATACAAGCTAAGATTAATCAGTTTAATAAATGCTTATGCCGTACAAGCCATTTGGCTAGATGCTGGGAAGAAAACAAAAGCTCCTGACCTCACAGGGTCTAGGATTATCCAACATCAGTGAGGAATAATTAGAATACATGTAACAAATACTATGGTATTGCCAGCAGGAAATAATAATGGTGACTATGGGAGTAGTACCTATTTAATCCCAGGAATTACAGAGGAGAAATCTTTTGGTAAAAGATGTTTGAGTCAAGTCTTTTGATGAACAACTTCAATAACCATGTAGCTGATCCACCTAGCACACTGATCTCTTAATTGTTTGACATCCTTATGACTGATGATAAAAATACAAAGCCCAAAAAACTCTCGATTTGTGATATGTAGAAGTTAGAAAAAGAAATCATTATAGGGATTATCTGTAATAATAAAAACAAAAGGTTCTGAAAGTTTCACCTTTAACCCAGTATTATCTTTCTGCATGACTCAATAAATAAAAGCGACTCTGGAGCTCTATCTGTACAAAACGAAGAAATCTCATGCTATCTCTAAGGCTGCTTATTCTTTCATTAGGAAAAGAGGTTCTAAAAAACAGGAACAATTTCTCTCTCCACATTATGCATGGCACTTCTTGCCACACCCTTGATCTCATCATTACTAGAAACTTCTTTCCCCCATAGGATAAGCCTATGGTTTCCAAATTTACAACAGTAGCTCAGGCATTTTTTTCAGAACTGCCAGTCTGTAATTCCACTTGCTTCTTCTACATCTAGATTATATCTCTCCCACAAACTAAGATGTTCAAAAGTGAGTTAATTATTTCTTTATCCTCAAATTTATTTGATTTGTCCCTCTTTTCTGTCCCAACAACCAGTTAAAGACAGCTATTTTTTGTTTCTTTTAAGCAGCTGTGAAATTTGAAATAAAATGGAGTCATTTATGTCAAGGGGTTTTAAAATGGAGCTGGGAAATGATTAAAAAGATGACAATACTCAACCTCACCAGGTGGAACCATAAACTTTTGAATGGGGTCAGACCACAAATATTCCCAGCATCTTGTGTTCTTTTTAAAATTTCTGTCTCAAAGGACCAATAACACCAAAGATAATTTAAAAGTTCAGAGGCCACAATGGGGCTCTTTGGAAGTCCCTAAACTTAAGAAGTGCACCCTACCCTTTTTTCTCTTTGTGTACGAAGGAAGAGTAATGCCTCAGGAGTGCTTATTCAAAGTAACGGAGGTAAACACTGATGCCCTGGTTATTGCAGTCAACAATCAGACCTGTAGCCAGAGGTATCTCCCATGCATGAGAACTATTTCAACAGCATCAGTCCTTACAAAATTAACTGAGGAAATAGTTATGGGCTCTCCACTAATCATCTGTTTCCCATGCAGTAGAAGCCTTGCTCAATTCTCATCACACTCAACACCTTTCTGTTAACCATCTTGCCTCATATGAAATATTTACTAACTTTTTTTCATACAACCCTTTCCCACTGCGACAACCTCCACTGCAAGCCCTCTCATTTTACCTACTGACAAAATTCCTTATGACGGTCTGACCCTGTCTGATATGTCATTAATACCTAGAGCTGATTTACAAGAACCCTTATTGTTAATGCTGAGATTTCATAGCTTACTATGATGGCTCTTATTTGGAAAATGGCAAAGAATAGCATTGTGTTGGACATGCTATCACTTCCTCCTTTGTAGTAATTGAGGCAGCTCCACTTGCTTACCTCTACTTCAGCATAGCAGACAGAGAACTCCATTCTTTAACTTAGGCTTGTACCCTAGTAGAAGGCAAAACTGTGAATATCCATACAAACAGTCACGATGCTTTGGGGGCAGTTTATGATTTTAGCCTGCTTTGGAAACAAAGAGGATTTTTTTACCTTGGGAAAAAAATTAGATTAGGGGTGGAAATTGGGTAAACAATTTGTTGGAATCAAACCAACTTCCATCTCTCCTAGCCATCATTCAGGTGCCTGGGCATTAAATTTAAATGAAATCAAAGGAAATAATTTGGCTGATCAAGATGCAAGGGCAACTGCCTTATAAGCTACCCAACCTGAAACTGAAAATTTATGGCAAATTTTGACTACATTTCAAAAGAGGAGCTAATGAAAATGACCAAAGATGCCCAATCTAAGGCATCACATTAAAAAAAAAGACTTTATTTGACAAATAACAATTGTATTTTTTTAGCCTGTAAAACTAATTTATGGTATGGCCCAAATAAAAGACTTGTCTTTCCAGAGTCCATGAAAAGAGTCCTGATGAAAATGACTTGTCAGATGTCCCACTGGATAGCAGATAAACTTGGAAATTTCATGAAACAGTACTGATGGGGAAATATTTCTAAGGCTACCAAGAAGGCACAATTAACTAGTGCTCTGTGTCCTAAAAGCAACCCAGAGAAAACTATCCAAATGGCCCTTGGACATTTTGACTTGCCTAAAAGGGCTTTTGAGGTATGTCAAATGGATTTTATCCAGTTGTCTCCTTCCCAAGGTTATAAATTTTGTTTTGTTATGATTTGCATGTTTTTTCATTGGATTGGAGCACTCCCTTGCCAATGGGCTACAAATTTGGCTATTGTAAAAATATTCTTAGAAAAGATTATACCCACCTGGGTGTGCCCTCAGAACTGCATTGTGACTGAGGAACACATTTTACTAGCTGTCTTATGAGACAGATCAGTGAGGTTTAGTATATTCTACCACATTTTCATTGTGCTTTCACCCAAAGTCCTCTGGACTGGTGAAAGGAACAAACGGCATTATTAAGTCTCAACTGGCAAAATTTACAGAGATCTTGAAATTAGCTTGGCCTTAGACACTTCCTCTGGTCCTTTTGAATCTGAGAGTTATCTTCTTTGGGAGACACAAACTGTCACCATTTGAAATTATTACTGGCTGACCTATGCAGTTGGATCTCTCTGTTCTTCAACTAATTGAAAAAGACATGCTTCAATATTGCAAAGGACTAATCAGAGCCTTACATAAAAACGTATACCTTGGTAGAACTATCTTTCCACAGTGCACTCCTGAGAGATGAAGACAACAAACATCACAATCTACAACCAGTTGATTCTGTCTTTTAAAAGATTTTTTACAGCGTGGATGGAAAGGATCATATCAGGTACCCCTAACTAATCCTTGTGCTGCAAAGGTTAAAGGTGCGGATTCTTGGATTCATGTTTCTCATTTAAAGAAGGCTCCAACACCTGACTGGACTTCTGAAACAATTAGGGGATTAAAATTAAAATTAAAATTAACTGGGATGTGAAGCAGATCACATCTTGATTCTGACAGTTTTCGCAAAATTCAGACCAAGGCCAGTGTATACATACACACTATTCTAACCTCATTACTGATCCATTTCATAATAGATCTGCTCTATCACACTGATGGATTTACTGAGTTTAATAATACTAATTCAACATTCTTGTTAAGAAAGGCCCATTGAGTTGTGTGGTGGTTTCAGAATATCATTTAATGACTTCCTTTATTAAGTCCAAGATGGTGACTAGTCAGCATTTTGTTGGAGTCTGTTTAATATTAGCTGAAGTTTTTACCTTCCTTGAGGGTACTACTTTTGACAAATGGGAGAAAATATTCCAGTGAACCATTCCCAAACTATAACAACTGGGTAAAATCTCTCCAAGTGCTGAGTATGTCTACAAAGACCACAATCATCCAAATATAAGGACCTCCTAGTTATATCCATCACAAATTTTCCCTTGGTTCCCAATGCTATGGGAAACTTTAAGCATTCAGCCCTTAAAACTGCCTGTAGAGTAAAACTGTTTGATGTGGTATCTCCACCTTGTTTTTGGGGTTGACACTGCCACAGAATATTTCTCCAAAACCCTACTCCTCCAACATTCCAACCCTCCCGCTTTTTCTTTTGCTTCTGGCATCAAGCAAATGGCTGACCAAAATTTGTAAGAAATGTGATTTCATCCATCTATGTCAAGCCTTTTGTCATACTAGGGACAAAGGGTTGTCAGCTGGCCCCTTAATGAGTTGTAATGGCCACGCTGATCTTTGGCTAGAACGTATTCTGCAGTTCATACCTGTCAATGGAAACATAAATAACAACATACTTGACCATGTAGTATGTGCCCTTCCAGATGTACCTTTGTATATGGCTACAAAGGGGAACCATGGACTAAACAGCAGGCACATGACAGGGCAGTGCCTTTTGGGATAGCATAGCATTCCATCTGAAGTTCTTGTTAAAGGAAAAATATCCAGCCACTATCTTATAGACTTAGCTGACACTTGGTAGCCTCCTTTTTACACCTTATCTACTCTCCATTGATTATCATTGCCAAAGTATTTATTCCTTGGGTTGGTTCCGTCCATAATGACCTGTTGATAAAGTATATTCCTAACCATAACTAAATAAGCATATCTACTACTCGAGCCTTGGCTCAACAAAAACTATCCATGGATGTCCTAACAAGGATTGTATTAGGTAATCAAATAGTTCTGGATTATATCCTTGTAGAACAGGGTAGCATCTGTGCTGTAGCCAACATGGTCTGCTGTACATGGATCCATACTTCTGATGAAGTGAAATTAGAGCTCAAAAAATTAGAACACTAACACAAACCTTTCTGGTTCAATGTCTTTTAATGGCACCCTCTGGTTCCCTATCAATATTTTCCATTTCCTTCCTTCTGGTGTAGATGTTTGGATAAGATCAGGCCTTCAAATATCGTTTACAATTTTTGTTAAATTTTGCTATATGTCTTCATATTTAAACTCTTATGTTACTCCTCACTCAGTTCTACTCCAAAACTTTTATGAACAATAAGATTATGTTTGCTCAGTGGATTGAAATTATAGATAAGTCTTATTGACCTGAAACTTCAGGTAATTTGATGAAATCCTGGATGAGGAAACTGCTCAAGAGTCATTTCCTGAATGCCTCCCTTGACTCAAATGTGGCCAAAACCTTATGAAACTGACTTCTTGAAATTACCATCAGAGATTAAAAAATACCTCTGATATGGGACATGACTTTCTAGAACAGGTCATTTCCAGCAACATGAGACAAAGCAAATCTGTTAAGTTCATCAGCAGTGCTTTCCAAGAAAAATCTTGATCAAAAGGGGGAAACACAAAATAAAATTGTCACTCAGATCCAAGTGCTTTAAAAGGGAGCTGGGATGCCCTTAAAAAAGGTGAACATTATGTGCATCCTCACTGGGTGGGACCATGAACTTTGGAACTAAGGGTAAAACACAAAAATTCCAAGGATTCTACAAGAATACCTGCAACTTGTCACAGTAATGCACTTTTCCATCTCTCTAGTGATAGCCTTAGCTTGTTTAACCAAGACTGTCTTCCGCCTTCTACTCTAATTAAAATACTTTGTAATGCAAACCTCCCTTCTTTGCCTTTAAAAGGCCCTGGATTTTACTTCCTTTCAGACCCTGTTTGGGTTGCTACCCAAATTTGTGTGCCCTAAATTATAATTCTTTAATCCCAAATAAACACTTTCACTTGATTATTACCTACTAGGTTTATTTAGGTTGACACAGCTATTGATTCTGTCTACTTCACCCCTTCTCCATGACCCACACCTTTGTCTAGAGCACTAGTCCTATCAATAAGAGTTTGCTAATGGTTCTCATTTTTCCCTTAGTTAAAGAAAACTCATTGGAAAAATCAAACTTGACCAAGTAAATTTCCCTGCTTAAACAACTTTATTGACTTCTCATTGCTTTTAGGTTAAAGTAAATGTATATATAAAATGAACCACAACTTTTGTGGATACATTTCTATATCATCTTTGGCTTTATCTTGTCTCACAGTCCATTCTGCTCCCCACCCCACCCCCTACCCCCCTGGTTTCATTGGTCTTCTTTCAAGTTCTTTAACACATGTTTTTTAAATTATTTTCTTTTACAGACTCCTCAAACATGATTTTCCTCTGAAACTTTTTTCCATCCACTCCTTTCATTTTCAAATTTATATTCAATGCCCAGGTCTCAATTTAAATGTCACTTCCCCCAAGGTCTTCACTGATACTCATAGCTTGTACCGTGATTGCATTTCTATCCATTCATTTAAAAATATTTATTAACTGCCACCTATGTTCTAAGTGTTGTTGATTTTTTTTTTAATAACTGTCATAAGAATAGCAACCAAATGAGGAAAGGTCACAGAAACTATAAGAATACCTAACCATAACACATGCCAAATAAGTATTTGTAGGATGGATATTTGGGTTATCAAAAGTTAGCCAAGCTAAGAAGGGAAGTGAGAGCATTTCAGGTAGAGATAGCAGTGTTAGTGAATCACAAACATACACATAATTGAGGATGAAGAAGTGACTATGTGGTTAAATATGAGAGTAGTATGGGGTCTTCGGTAGATAAAGAAGTGCATAGAGCAAACATCACATGCTTATAAAGTACATTGATTAAAAGCAGGAAACTGGGACAGTTGCTACAATTTATCTGAAAATAAGGAGTGGTATGTTTGTTTAATTTTTTCATCAAAATTTTGAGAGATATTTAATTTGATGGAAAATATCAAGCAGAGAACTATAAGTTAAACACAAGAAGAGGAGGATTTACTTCATGGAGAGGTCCACAACTGTGGGTGGAAAAGATGGAAACTAGAGCCTGGTTAGGACTCCTGGGACAGAAACAAAAGAAGGAAATCTTTTTTCATGAAACTGAAAGGAAATTAAGGATTTTGGTATTTCTATTGATTGCTTGGAAATAAAGAAACAGAATATGTATTTTTGAGAAAATGTAGTATCTTTATGAAGAAAATATTGTTGTCTGCTGAAAGTAAGGAGGGAAAACATAAGGAGAATGATAAAGGTCTGGAGTAGCCAAGGAAGAAAATAGAACAGAGAACTAACAAGAAACAAAAGGGAAGCAATGGTGGAGCAGCACTGAATATTGGGTTGAGGTTGGCAGTCAAATTAAAGTGTTAGAGAGAACTAAGAAAATAGAAAATTATGAACAATTCTCCTGTTATCATTTTTTGTTATCAGCAGTTTTTTTTTACAGTCTTCTGTGATCTATTTTAGTCATCTGTGTGAATGGAACTAAACAACTACTTTCATAGAGGTGTAAGTTAAATTAAAATTAACAAATGCATGATTGAAAGGGAGAAATGATGTAAAAAATATAAAGTAGAATCCATCTATTTTCATTTGTAAAAAGTAGAAGAAAGTACTATATGATAACACATCTAAGGTCAGAACTCTATTAGTCCATTAAACTTGAGTGATAGTTTTCTTTCAGCATATCTTAATTTTCAACATAAATATTTTCTGAAATATTGGGAGATTTGCATGTGCTATATGATTGACACAGAAAGAAATATTATGTTGAACAATTTTATGGCAGACATTCCCACGGCAATTCAGATGAGAGAATTAATAATGGAATAATAAATGGAAGTATAATTCATTAAGGATTATATCATTATATCATTATAAAAATCCATCATGACAATGGGGACTTCTATGGCCTTGCTTAGTAAATTTTACATGACTTTCATGTTCTGAAATTGTGTATAAAGTTAAACTTATTTGTGTGCTCACATGTTAGATATTTTATGGAGCACCAAAACAACTAGGAAAAAGTCTATAACCATATTGAATTCCTCAGGCATTTTAACATTTTATAGAAAAAATAAAAAAATTGTATTCAAAGTTCCTTACAAAGCCTTTTTTTGATGATAAAACCAATGTATTTACATTAGTTTTTGGAAATTTGGAAAATAAATACAACACCTTGATTTTAATTGTAGTTTCTCATATATCTCACCATGTATGTTTTTCCATAGTTGGCATCTTACTAAATGTAGCAAATATGAATTTTACATTACAAACGCATGTGAAACAATTCTATATGACTTTATTTCTTTTAATAGACTTTCACTCTAACTCTAGCCTCTATTCTGCCTGAAGATGGAAAATTTGATGTAGTTATTTCAGGTTTACACTTGGTCTCTTTTAAGTTTTTGCTTTCTCAGTAGGCTAGCATCTAAGTTCCTTTGGCCCTCTAGACTATTCAGACATTGGTGGGAATGTGTGAGCATGTCCATGACCTCACATGAAAATTGTTAAGACATAACCCATTCTATCTCAGGTCAAGTTTCACCAGAGAAGCGAAAGCTTTTAAGTTTGCAATATCTCAGAGTCACACCCATGCCATTTTAAACTGAATGAGGAAAGATTCTCATGGCTTCTCAGTTCTAATTTAAGCAACTTTCCATGAGATGTCCCAGATACATACAAGGTGGTACTCTAGTAAACCCGGTCTACAGTATTCTGTCTTGCTATGATAATATGGAGATGTTGCTAGTAATCGATGCCCTTTTTTTTTTGACACATTATCTTATTTTATTCAAATACCAGTCTGCTCACACATGGCCCAAGAAAACCTAAATAATAAAGCAAATAATCACAAGTTAAAGATTGGTCTTCAGATATCATAGCCAATGATGCTATGCTTGCCAATGATCTCCCACATCCACACCTCAGTGGTCACAAACCATTCAGTAGAGATTCCTGAACTGTTAGGTGTTTGAAGCACTATGGACAGTTTGAGCACTATTGACAATTTTCTTCAAGCTCTGAATAGCTGTGGGAATCTCAGCAGAGGTTGGAAGAACCAGCTCAAGCTTGTCATAGTGCCAAAATGTGGCCAATTGAGGCTTCAAGTAAGTCACAGCAGCATTGACCAGGACCGGGGCAACTCCAGATGGAACATGCTACATATAGACAGTATCCTCAGGTACACTGCCCCTTAGTGTTCTATACTGAATAGCCAGCATATCTTTGCTTCCTTCTGCCACTTCAGTGCTCCTTCTCCCCTGATCAGAAAACATTGATCAAGCCTGAAACAAGGGACATGAGCTTTTTCAATAGTTACTGTTGATTGCATAAAATTTGCATTTGGCTTCCTCCAAGTGTTAGCCATTTTCGGTTTCAGAATACTCATGGTAGCAATTCAAAAACTTGAGTTTTCAAAAATTGTGACCCTGCTATGTCTTTAAGTGTTATTTTACATTATCTTTTGAGGCATTGAATGCTTTTAATTCAATGAAAGCGTAAGTCTCCAGTGTCTGAGTCAGGGATCTAATAGGAAAAAAAATAGATCCCCAAGATCTAGGATAGAAGTATTTGAAAGTTGAGCCTGAGAGTCAGGAGCTTCTCAAGTCATCTGAATCTTCCAGAGCAGCAGAAACAGTACTCTTCACCTTGAGTGAGCAGAGTAGCCACCCTTCTCCCAAAGACTTGACCTCATGGGAAGTTTTTCTTCTCAGATTCTGCCTTTCTACTCCTTACCTGGTAACCAGGATAAGGTAAGGTCTTTGCAGAACCATAACTCTGAGAGAAAATAACTTCCATGCTGAAGGAGTTTGAGGAACTAGACAATATGTATTGCCAGAAACACTGAATATATATGGGAGTGAATCCTGAGAGTGTTATAGCAAAAGACAAGAATTTACTGCTCATTGGGAGAAATTTTACAAATGTGTGAGTACACAAACATGATCACCATTTAAAGTTCTAGCATAGGGTACTAAATTGGTCTCAATATTTTGTTGGATGGCTCTCTGAAACCTGAGAGGTAACAACCTACAGAGAATTAAGAGAGAGATCCAAATATTTTTGACAAACTATAGGATGTATAAGAAGTCTCAAAAAGATGAGAGTATTAGAATTGATGTCTTATGCAAGAACCAAAAGTGCACCACAGAAGTATGTTCTCTGTGAGGTTTCAAACTATAATTTCTTGAGAAATTAACGTGGACTGCTCTAAAGGAGGGAGCAGTGGAACTGACATTTTTAAGAAGCTCAGTGGTAACTGACCTTTGTAAACTAGATTTGCCTACAGTAGATGCTGAAAAAAAAATCTTCCTGTCATCCTTATCACTTAATCATCAGAAATGATGTGAATGTAATTTCTATAATAGGCATTAAGGCCACAATGACAATTAATATTTTTATTCACAGGGATCTGTGTCAGTAGCTAATAAATTATGGTATTACTAGGGTCAAGAAGAACAGCCAAATAAGCTGGTACTTAACTTGCCTGAAAAAACAAACAAACAAACAAACAAAAAACCACTGAAATTTGGTTAGTAGAGGCTGATCTCAGCATCTGTAATGGACAATTGAAACCCCTGATTCAGTTCTCAGACCTAAGTTAATATACTGTCCCAGTGTCCTTGAATATAAAAGCTGTAATTCAGAAAGTAATCTGAACTTAGAGTATGGTCAGGTTAAGGTTTCACCAAGTAAAATAAAATGTCCAGTTTATTTTATAACAGAAACAGGTCTGATCTGACACTGGAACCAGGCAGCCAACATACCATCATGTTCCTTCATTTAGATTGAGGGGCTTAGTAGGTCAGGCAATACACTGAGTATTGCCCTGAATTCAAATACTCTACAGTTATTTCCTTACTCCCTAATTATATAACTAGGCCAGACATGGCCTAGTTAAAGCTTCACATTATTTCCCTGCTCTAAAGAGCAAGGTTTTGATCATAGGAAGAGCCAAGTGTATGCCCTTGAAATTGCAAAATCTTACCAAGATATTCATTTAGGATAAACACCATATATTTGGAGGAATTACAGGGATTAACGTCACTCTTAAAGATTTAAGGAGTGCTATTAAGTATACCCCTGTTATTTTTTTTTTCCATTTTACACCTGTAAAAACTACTTGGATATTAGTGGATGTGATGAGGAACCACTGTGAGCTGAAACAGGTGGCAACACCAATAATACCTGTCCTTATGTATTATATATATTTACTGGTTAAACAACATATTGGAATATATCTATTGATCTGGTAAAAATGTTCTTTTCAATCCCTAACAGTGAGAGGGTAAAAGAAAAAAAATAAAAAATTTCACCTTCACAAAGCAGGAACAGAAGAACTCCTTCAATATTTACTTCCAGAGCTATGTGATCTCTTCTATCAGATATAATCTAGTCAGCTGAAAACCTTGATTGTCTCGACATTCCAGCAATATCAAGCTGTTATTTTATCCTAATTGTAATGTGCTAATTTAACCTGGTAAGCATGAAATGTCAAATATACTAGATGCCCTGGTAGGACACATGCCTGCCAGAGAGCTGGAAACAAGCCCTCGGACAAAGAGTCTGAGATATACTGGGACATTCTGTTTAAAGTAAATAAAAAGTTATTACACCTTGTGCCTCCCAACATTAAAAAGCAGCCTCGAGATTTGGGAGAATATACTTGGTGATAGTGCTCCAAACAATTGACCAGTGGCTTAGAACAGCTGTCCTAGGGACCGGTTTCATGGTAGACACTTTTTCCATGGACCAGGGGCAGAGGGAATGGTTTTGGGATGATTCAAGTGCATTATCTTTATTGTGCACTTTATTTCTATTATTATTACCTTGTAATATATAATGAAATAATATACAACTCACCATGATGCAGAATCAGTGGGAGCCCTGAGCTTGTTTTCATGCAACTAGATGGTCCCATCTGGGGGTGATGGGAGACAGTGACACGTGAAATGTGTTGTTTATATCTGGTGTACTCTATAATCTCCTTTTGGTTGCTGTCACTGCAGAAAACCCTGCTTCACAAAGATAAGATGTTGGAAATGGAAGCAGGCTTTTCAGTGCTTTTGTGACAATCTCAGGATATTGCACCTTGACTTTACTCCAAAATGTATGGAGATTTGTAGTTGTCTCAAATATACTTTTAAGGCCACCATCATTTGCAATCTCAAGCAGTTGATCCTCTTCTAGCACAGACAAAGTCAATTCACCTGGCTTATTTACAAATGGGTCGAGGATCCATTCCTTCTCAGTTTTTTTTTTTTTTTTTTTGTGGTTGGGAACTAATGCTCAAACACTTTTGAAAGCTGAGGTAGGTGATCATGCATCAGCTGGAAGAAAGAAGGCCCTAGCCCAGTCTCTTTCAAAATCCCTGCTAATGTTTGAAATATGTCAAAAATCCCAATGTATATTCATTACTGTGATAATTCCAGTTTGGCTTTCAATGTAGCCACTTTATCTGCCAACTTGAACACAGTGTCATTCTCCCCTGAAGTGACAGATAGAGTTCGCTGAGCAGGTTGAATATGTCACACAACTAAGCAAGCTTTGCGACCCATTCTGTGTCACTGAAATGTGCTGCCAATGGTGACTGTTTTTCTAAAAGAAATCTCTGGAGTGGCTCTCATAACTCAAAAACTCTGGCCAGCAATCCACATTTAGAAAGCCATCACACTACTGTGTATAAGAGAAGAAGTGTGTGCTCTGCATCCATCTCCTCATAGAGCTGTGGGAATAGATGTGAGTTAAGGGCATATACTTTAATATGGTTGATAAATTTAATCACATCTTGCAAAATGTTAACTTCAGGTGACACTTTTTGGCGAGCCAGCATTTATCTATGGATGACTCAGTGTGTAGACTCATATTCAGAAGCGACCTCTTTGAGCCCTGTAGTGAAACCAGAAAGCTGTCCATTCATGACAGCCACTACATCCGTTGGTAAACTGATACAAAATGACCAATTCATTTTTCCTGATATGTAATCATTAAAAGGCTTGAATAGTTCTGTAGCAGTGGTGTTGCAGAAAAAAAGTGAAAATAACACACAGTCAGCAGAATCAAGGAAAACTACAATTCTGAAGCCTGTGGAAGGAAAACCACATTCACAGAAAGATAGACAAAATGAAAAGAAAGAGGATTATGTAACAGATGTAGGAACAAGATAAAACCCCAGAAAAATAATTAAATGAAATGGAGATAGGCAACGTCCCAGAAAAAGAATTCAGAATAATGATAGTGAAGATGATTCAGGACGTTGGAAAAAGAATGGAGGCAAAGATAGAGAAGATGCAAGAAATATTCAACAAAGACCTAGAAGAATTCAAGAACAACAACAACAACAACAAAAAAAAAAAAACAGAGATGAACAATACAGTAACTGAAATGAAAAATACACTAGAAGGTATCAATAGCAGAATAACTGAGGCAGAAGAATGGAAAAATGACCTGGAAGACAGAATGGTGGAACTCACTGCCACAGAAAGAATAAAGAAAAAAGAATGAAAAGAAATGAAGACAGCCTAAGAGACCTCTGGGACAACATTAAATGCACCAACATTCACATTATAGGAGTGGCAGGAGAAGAGAGAGAGAAAGGACCTGAGAAAATACTTGAAGAGATTATAGTCAAAAACTTCCCTAACATGGGAAAGGAAAGAGTCAATCAAGTCCAAGAAGTGCAGAGATTCCAAGGTAGCATAAACCCAAGGAGAAACACAACAAGGCACATAGTAATAAAATTGGCAAAAATTAAAGACAAAGAAAAATTATTAAAAGCAACAAGGGAAAAACAACAAATAATATAAAAGAGAACTCCCATAAGGTTAACAGCTGATTTCACAGCAGAAATTCTACAAGCCAGAAGTGAATGTCATGATATATTTAAAGTAATAAAAGGGAAGAAATTATAACCAAGATTACTCTACCAAGCAAGGATCTCATTCAGATTTGATGTAGAAATCAAAAGCTTTACAAACAAGCAAAAGCCAAGAGAATTCAGCAGCACGAAGCCAGCTCAACAACAAATGCTAAAAGAACTTCTCTAAGTGGGAAACACATGAAAAGTAAAGGACCAACAAAAACAAACTCAAAACAATTAAGAGAATGGTAATAGGAACATACATACCGATTATTACCTTAAATATGAATGGTTTAACTGCCCCAGCCAAAAGACACAGGCTCACTGAATGGATATGAAAACAAGACCCATATATATGCTGTCTACAAGAGACCCACTTCAGACTTAGGGACACATACAGACTGAAAGTGAGGGGATGGTAAAATATATTAGATGCAAATGCAAATTAAAAGAAAGCTGGAGTAGCAATACTCATAGCAGGTAAAACAGACTTTAAAATAAAGAATGTTACAAGAGACAAAGAAGGACACTACATAATGATTAAGGGATCAATTCAAGAAGAAGATATAACAATTATAAATATATATGCACCTAACATAGGAACACTTCAATACGTAAGGCAAATGCTAACAGCTATAAAAGAGAAAATGGACAGTAACACAATAATAGTGGGGGAGTTTAACACCTCACTTCCACCAATGGACAGATCATCCAGAAAGAAAATTAATAAGGAAACACAACTGTTAAATAACCCAATAGACCAGATAGATTTAATTGATATTTATAGGACATTCCATCTGAAACCAGCAGATTACATTTTCTTCTCAAGTGCACATGAAACATTCTCCAGGATAGATCACATCTTGGGTCACAAATCAAGCCTTGGTAAATTTAAGAAAATTTAAATCATATCAAGCAGCTTTTCTGACCACAATGCTATAAGATTAGAAATCAATTACAAGGGGAAAAACCATAAAAAACACAAACATATGGATGTTAAACAATACGTTACTAAATAACCAAGAGATCACTGAAGAAATCAAAGAGGAAATCAGAAAATATGTAGAGAAAAATGACAATGAGAACATGATGACCCAAAACCTATGGGATACAGCAAAAGAAGTTCCAAGAGGGAAGTTGATAGCAATAAAATCTTTCTTCAAGAATCAAGAAAAATCTGAAATAAACAATGTAACCTTACAGCTAAAGGAAGTAGAGAAAGAAGAACAAACAAAACCCAAAGTTAATAGAAGGAAAGAAATCATAAAGATCAGAGCACAAATAAATGAAATAGAAACAAAAAAACAATAGCAAAGATCAATAAAATTAAAGCTAGTTCTTTGAGAAGATAAAATTGAGAAACCTTTAGCCAGACTCATCAAGAAAAAGAGGGAGAGGACTGAAATCAATAAAATGAAAAATGAAAAAGAAGTTACAACAGACACCACAGAAATACAAAGCATCATAAGAGACTATTACAAGCAACTGTATGCCAATAAAATGGACAACCTTGAAGAAATGGACAAATTCTTAGAAAGATATAACTTTCTAAGGATTAATCTCCAAAATATATAAATAGCTCATGCAGCTCAATATTAAAAAAAAAAAAAACTACCCAATCAAAAAATGGGCAGAAGACTTAAATTGACATCTTTCTCCAAAGAAGACATACAGGTGGCTAAGGAGCACATAAAAAGCTGATCAACATCACTAATTATTAGAGAAATGCAAATCAAAACTACAATGAGGTATCATCTCACACTGGTTAGAATGGGCATTAACAGAAAATCTACAAACAACAAATTCTGGAGAGGGTGTGGAGCAAAAGGAACCCCCTTGTATTGTTGGTGGGAATGTAAATTGATACAGCCACTATGGAGAACAATATGGACGTTCCTTAAAAAACTAAAAGTAGAATTACCATATGACCCAGCAATCCCACTACTGGGCATATAGCCAGAGAAAACCATAATTCAAAAAGACACATGCACCCCAGGGTTCATTGAAACACTATTTACAATAGACAGGTAATGGAAGCAATCTAAATGCCCATCAACAAATGAATGGATAAAGAAGATGTGGTACATATATACAATGGAATATTACTCAGTCATAAAAAGGAACAAAATTGGGTTATTTGCAGAGATGTGGATGGACCTAGAGTCTATCATACACTGTGAAGTAAGTAAGAAAGAGAAAAACAAATATTGTATATTAACACATACATGTGGAATCTAGAAAAATGGTACAGATGAAGCAGTTTGTAAGGCAGAAATAGAGACACAGATGTAGAGAACAAATGATGGACACCAAGGTGGGAAATGTGGGGGTGGTTGTGGTGGTTGTGGTGGTGGGATAAAATGGGAGTTTGGAATTGACATATATACAGTAATATGTATATAATAGATAACTAATAAGAACCTGTGTATAATACATAAATTAATTAAATTAAATGTTTTAAAAAGTTCACATAACATATTCTGGCGCACATCCTCCTGAAAAATATAATGCACAAAAACAAGCATTGTTGCCTTGTTGCCAAGATCAGTTGATCCGTCAACCTGGATTGCCTACCATGGTGACTCTTTAATCCTCTCTAACACTTGTACCTCAATATCCTCTGCTATTTCATCAATTCATCTAATTATGGTGCTAGCAGAAGCAAGAACATGTGCTACCTTTTGAACTGCAGCCTCTCCTAAAATTTCACTACAAATGTCCTTAGCAGCAGGCAGGATCAACTCTTCACCAATAGTAAAGGCCTTCTTAGCTTCAGCAATACGGTTAGACACTAAGAATGATGCTCTCAGTGCAGATACATTTGATGAAGTGGTGGCCTTCAATAATTGCATCTGTTCTTCGTGTTCACGTTTTTTTCCTTTTTTCTTTTGAAAAACTCCAAAGGCTTGTCTTTTAATGCAAGGTGTTTCATCTCCACGTGGCAAAGCAGTTTTGATGGTTTCATGGCTTCGTTGGGTAGCCAGTTGCCACGTATTATACAAAGCAGCCTTGGAGAATGTGAATCACCTGTTGCAATGAACCCATAACTTAAGTAGGACTCTTGTTTTGTTTTGTTTTGTTTTTCTTTCCTTTAAATGCAGCTTTCTTTTTGTTGGCAGTCTTAGAGACTTCTGCTGTCTCATCATTGGGCCTTTCCCCATTTTCAAAGAAGCTCTCCAGTGACATTTGTTTTTAACTTATTATGGCTAGGGTTAGCTTGTGGGCTTACCAAAACTGTGACTGAGACAAGTACGCAGTGTGGGAAAGAGGCACGGACAGAAGTGTTAAATAAAATAATGGGCGGGGGGTCCCACGCAGACTAAAATAAGCGTCGGATTCTGTCTTAAAACCTGTCACCAGATGCAGTTGTACAATTGAAGTACATCAACTCACTTGCCACTTTAAATCCTGCCACCAGGTGCAGCTTGTCACTTGCCACTCACTGATAGGGTTGTGATATGAGTCTGCAAGCAATTGATTTATTATGATCTCTGTGTAGTCACATCGCTCTGCTAATGATATCTGTATTTGAAGCAGCTCCCCAGCACTAGCATCACCGCCTCAGCTTCACCTCAGATCATCAGGCATTAGAGTCTCATAAGGAGCGAACAACCTAGGTCCCTCTCATGTGCAGTTCACAGCAGGGTTTGTGCGCCTTTGAGAATCTAATGTCACTGCTGATTTGACAGGAGGTGGAGCTCAGGAGGTTATATGAGCAACAGGGAGCAGCTGTAAATGCAGATGAAGCTTCACTCGCTCACCTGACACTCACCTCCTGCTGTGTGGCCTGGTTCCTAACAGGCCACGGACCGGTACTGGTCCATGGCCCAGGGGTTGGGAACGCCTGGCTTAGAAGGCTGGTCATTTCAAATGATAGAAAATGAGAGTTTTATAATAAGTTCAGGATGCAAGACAAGCTCCTATCACATAGGTCTTATGATTCAGTTTATGACCTTCTAACACCCAAAGACGTTTAAGGTATCAGTAGTGAATAAATGTGCAATGTGCAGTTTCTTCCTAGCAAGTCCTAACAAGGGAGGTGCAGTGCAGACCCATCTAGAGTTGTTCTAGAATAAGCTTGTGTTTTCTGTGGAATACACTTTTTTTTTCCATTTGAAAAATTACTTATTTCAACCTCTGCTGAACCTATCTGTTGAATTTTTCATTTCAGTAACTGTACATTTAAACTTTAGAATTTCTATTTTTTAGTTTCTCATTTTCTATTGAGGTGAACTATTTCCTGATTCATCATTTATTCTTTAATTCTTTGAACAGACTTTAAGTTGGGAAGGGGGAATATTTATAATAGATGATTTGAAGCTTTTGTCTGCTAAGTCCAACATCTGGACCCACTTAGAATCAGTTCCTATCATCCACCTTTTTTTTTTTTTAATGAGTATGGATGACATATACTTATTTCTTTTTTGTATCTTTTGATATCTTGTTAAAAATGTAATATAGCAATTCTGGATTCTGAATTTCCCCTTTAGGATTTGTAGCTGTTATTTCATTCACTTGTAATTTGCCTAGATTTTAATTGTAAAATTTTTCTTCCCTGTAGTGTACAGCTGGTGTTGATTTTGCTTGGAATTTTTAAGTTATTCTCTTCTTTTTAAAAAATTAATTAAAGACTTTTTTTTAAATTTAAGGTTGGCTTCCTAGTGGTTGTCATAGTTTCTGTATGGCTTAGTGATTAGCCAATGATTTGGACATTGGATATGCTCAAATTCCTCATGCCTTCAACCCTCTGCTGATTGGGCAAAAGTGCTGCAGACCCCAACTACACTTACCTGAATATTTTTTATGAATAAACATTTCACAATTTGATGTTTCTCTTATGTCAGTTTCTAGAACCCCAAAATGGTTGTTTCAGACAATTTTTTCCAGTTTTATCCTTGATTTTCTGGGAGAAGATTTACTAATATCTGAATTCTGCCATAGCCAGAAATCACAAGTCTTCACTGACTTTTACTCTTCACCATGTGCAGGAATCAAGAGATCTTAACCATTAAACGGAAAGAAATGAATTTATTTCTTGATTAAAACAGGTTTTTGAGATTCTTAAACATAATGTGAATAGAAAAGATACAAGCAAATAAATAGCATTTCAACTCACTGATTGCTTTATTTCATTTGTATTACTGGAATTTTGCTGATCCCTACACAAATCTGCTTGCTAAGTTTCCTCTAAAACAATTTGCTAATCTTGAACCCATTACATGCTCAACAATGAGACTGTTGGGACAACAGCATTCTGGACTACTAATTGTTCCAATTCACAGAAGAAATAGGGTGAAAACAAAAATGTAGGGTGAGGTCTATAGAATCAGATAAATTCTGGAGATTGCTGTAATCATGGTGAAAGAAGTGGTCAACTGAAGTGTAAAAAGGCAGAAGTTATGTATAAAATAGAAGAAAGGTAGGAAAGGCATAGTGATAAAAATTCAGGGAGAAGTGAATTGTTGAGATCCATGTTTGCAGAACCTTGCTTCTGGGAATGCTGCTTAGTTAGTTGAGGCAAATTAAGTTGCCACAGTTTTAATTGACCTTAAAATCAGAATCTTTTGGACTTTTGCAACCATAAGCGTTGAGTATTCTAGGCACATTTGTGACACATTGGAGTAAGCATTTTTTCCAGAAAATCTCACTAAAAGTAAAAAAAACAGCCAATTTATCTTTTAAAGTTGCCTTGGTACTTGGTAAAGTATCTGTTTACATTTAATACATATACACAACTGTAACTTGTCCCTTATCACTTCAAAATTTTAATATTACATATAAAGTACTAAACTACAGAAGTCATAACTACCAGTTAATGTGAACTCATAAGAGTTATCTGAAGGGTAACCCACTTATATAAAAATTGCCCAATTTAATACAGTATTACATGTATCACAATGAAATAAGTTGTATTCTATAGTATAAGTAAAAGCACAAGCATCAAGCAAACTTTGTCCCATACAGGGCATAAAATGATTCATATTTTATTAATACCAGGTAAATCCAGGTGATATAGACTGATAAAATTTCAAATGTAAAGTGTTATAATAATTATGTGAGAACCTTCTATAATTGTTAAGAAGTTTTAAGATTACCTATGTAAAAAGCATGGTTGTCATTATCTTGGTTTCCAGGGACACAACACAGAATTTGACAGAAATTCTCTACTGTTTTTATCAATCTGAGCACATTTATGACCTCCTACTCTATTTTTTTTTTTTTGGTTGATTAGCTTCCTATGAGTCAGACTCCAAGGGGCTAGAGTACAGTTAATTCCCTTTATATTGTCAATCAACTACCAATGTGATGTCTTCATAAGTGTTAAGTGCTTAAGGTAATCACTTAAAGGTCAAAAACAATGCCATTCTAAAATGCAATTAAAAGTGTGTGTTTCCTATTCCCTTGTTTAAAATGGACTCTCTGTGAGACTTGTTTTCTACTGCGACTACAAAATTACTCAATTTGAAAGATGTCCTTAAATTTTTACAATATTCCTTTTACTTTAACAGCAACATTTAGAAAGGTTTCTTTTTTAGGAATAAATGAAGCACACATATGGTAAAGGTAACATCAAGCTGGCTCATGTGGCAATGAAGAAGCAGCAGGGCATAAGAAATCAATGTGTATTTAGCTTCCATCTTTATGTTCCTCACTCCTTGCCTTTTTTCTTTTTTTTTTTTTGATAGAGGCTAAGTAAATAAATAAGTAAATATAGTAATCACTCAGAGTCACTTGTGACAAGGACTCTAGAAACACAGAGAAACATACGCATTTAATGGATTTTTTTTCTCTTTATCTCACTTTTTGTGCCAATGTTTTGATAGTTCTTTCACTCTTTTGACTAAGATGACTTTACAAAGTAAGAAAAAAGACTTATTTCCCCAAATGGCAGGATCTTCCTGTATTTTAAAACGTTAAAGCTTGCAAATACGAAATTCACTGTATATAAATTGCTTATACTGAAACCACATGTCCTCTGAGATTGTCTCAAGGTGTAGTATTTCCTCAGGGTAAAAATTTCTCTGGTAAGTACTAGTCGCTAAAATAGTGAGTTTGTGGTGGGAAACAATTATATTTACTGTAAGTACTAAAAGCATCTATCATGGTAGTTTGCCTGTAATAACTGCTCAGTGAATGAATAAATAATTGAATAGTTGGTTTCTTATATGGCTAATAATTCAATTATTATGAATTATTTTCCCGCACAAAATGCCACAAAATAAACCAAAAATGATTTGAAAGATTTCAAACTTTCCAGAATCATAAGAATGAGAAATAACATAAATGAGTTAAAGGTATCTACAAAATACCAGAAGTTAAGGAAAGCAGATGGTTAAGTGATAACTAGCAGAGGGAAAGTTTGAGCCCTAGACTTGGGGTATGAGGTGGGACAGAAATTTTAGTACTGATCAGGCTGTTGCACATCACAGAGCACTGGAGAGATGGAATGAAAGGGTGGGCCCAAAGGCTCGAAAATAATACTTGAATGTTTGTGAAAAAACAATTATGTATATGTTTATAATCTTACTATGCTTTGGCCAGTGAGATTTACAAGCAAAGGGCATGTATGGCTGCTGGGTTATGCCATTAAAGATAAGGTACATGACCTCCACTTCCCCTTTTTTAACATTGGCAGGAATGCAAGCATGGTGGTGAAACACCTTAATCCATGAAGCCACTAAACCAACACAGCAAGAGAAGAAAATAAATGTTTATATTTTATATATTTTAGTTCTCTATCACTGCAGCAAAGCCTATACCTTAATTAATATAACCATGAAAAAAGAACTGGATATAGAATTTATACAGAATATTCAAGGATTGTGAAAAATATTATTTTAAAGACTAGATCATATAATTTATACTGGAGAGTAATGGAAAACCAGATTGTCCAAGTAGCTAGAGGTGAGATTCAATTTCTTAAAACCCAAACAAATATGCAGATAATGTAGTAAAGAAGAAGGAGCAAGGTTCTTAGTAGCGATACAATTAAAATGATATATAAGGAGGAATATGCTACTTTTTAATATATTATTGGAAGAGAAGAGAGTTTTAAATATGAAAGCTTAGAGGATCTTGAAATTACAGAGACCTGAATAGTGGCAAAAACACTAATAAAATGTTGAGAGGGGAATTAACAATTTAGCATGTTTAGTTCTTCTAATAGCTACTGCAGACTTTTGGAAGAGAGATGGTGGCGTCTTGCACCACGGAATGGCAGGAATAAAATTTAATATATAGTTTGGTAGTAAATTCTAAAGAACTTACTGTTGAATTAGATATGGGGTATGAGGGAAAGGCAAAATAAAAGATGGTCTGATGGGCAAAGGGCAATGCCACTTATTGATATTTGAAAGGCCAGGTGATAGAAGATGGGACATGGTAGAGGGGAAATAAGAGTCATTAGTTCTCCTTACATATTATTAAGTCTTAAATGCATAGCCCAAGCAACTGTGTCTTAGTCCATTAAGGATGCTGTGACAAAAACTGTAGACTCGGTGACTTAACTAAAACAGAAATTTATTTCTCACAGTTCTAGAGGCTGGAAGTCAGAGATCAGGGGGCCAGCACAGTCAAATGAGGGCTCTCTTCCAGGTCACAGATTTTTCCTTGTGTTCTCACTTAGCAGAAGGGGGCAAGGAACCTATCTTAGGCCTTTTCTTATAGAAGGGGGTTCTACTCCCTTTCATGAGGGCTCTATCCTCATGACCCAATCATCTCCAAAAGGCCTCACCTCCTAATGCCATGACCTTGGGCATTAGGTTTAATGTTAATATGATTAAGATTAATGTTTAATGTTAATATGAATTTTGGAGTGACACAAAAATTCAGGCCATAGCAAACCAGAAATGTTAAAATGATAAGACTAAGCTACGGGGAATAATATAACAGATTAGTAAAAATGGAGTAAATTAGTAAAAAAAAAAAAAGTCATGATTAATTTGGAGCAGAGAGAGCTGTCCCTAAACCAATTGAATTTTGCTCAGAAAATATTATCAGTGAAGCTCTGACCTGAAAGTCCCAAAGACATGGAATATAATATAAGTGGAGAAACCAGATAATAAGGTTACAAACCAGGCTCTATATAAACCAATGCTCGAAGAAATTGAATAAGTCCCCTTGGTCCTAGATAAATGCTGATAAATTTAGTGTATTCACTATTGTTATGGAAATCCATGGTGAATTTCCCAAGCCAACATCCTGAAATAATTGTAGAGATGAATAAAAGTTTGGCAAAAATATTATATAGATTTATATTTGGAATGGAAGATCAGAAGCCATAATGCCGCATTTGTAGAATATGGATAATAGTAGTATTTTATTTTTTTAATTTATTTACTTTTTTTGGGGGGGAAACTATTTTTTTTTTGGCCGTGCTGTGCGGCATGCAGGATCTTAATTACCCAACCAAGAATCAAACCTGTGCGCCCTGCCATGGAAGCATGGAGTCTTAACAACTGGACTGCTACGGAAGTCCCAACAGTAATATTTTAAAAATCAAATAATTAAAACCAACCAGAAATATCCTCTAATAGCCTCCAAAAATATTTATAGAGATTAATCATAGAAATGTAGAATTGATATGTTTCCATCATCTCTGGAAATGTATCATGTAATTAAAATTGATCTCAACATATTTAATTCATACAATAGCTTATATAGCAAGGAAATAAAGAGACATGCTATCTTAATTGATAGAATTAAGCTAAAGGATATTTTGAACTCTAAAACTGTAAGTAATTTCATGTCAGAGTGCTCTATAATAAGAATATGTTCTTGATACCTACCTGTATATGCCTTTTGTTGGTTTTTGTGAGGTGTTTCTCTTGAATAAAAATTGCCAACTTATTTATTTATAACTTTTTCAGGTGAATCACAGACTTTTACAAAATATGATGTCCTATGAGGTTTGCTGTTTTTAAGTGCATGTAGATTAAAAATGCTAAACAAATCCATCATGGAGTACAATAGAGAATTGCATTCACAGTACACGAGGTCTTAAAATCAAAAGCCAGATGATACCATGAGAAATTTCAGAGAGAAGAGGAGCTTTTTCTGTTTGTGTTAAAGCTCTTGCTTATCATTTTGGATTTCCTAGAATTTTTAATAAAGTTGGTGTGTGAGTTACTGAAGTAAACATTATTTTAATGATTTGATATGATGATCTTTCTTACAGTGTACCTGTGTTTACCATTTTTATGCCATTGTGACTCTATATATGCTTTATTTCATCACTCCCTTCGTGCTTCAGCTTATTTTTCCAGTTAAATAAAAGCACTAGCAAAGAAACAAAGTGTTGTAATCTTCTGACCCTCTTGCTGACAGTTCCATATATTTTGAAGTAAATAAAGATATGGGATCGGGATTATGAAACAAGCATGCACTTCAGAGAAATGTTTCATAAATGTATTGCTTGACTGTGTAGTGCAACTGTCATAGATTTTGATGGACAAGGACATATATCTGGAAAATGAAACAAAGATAGTGACTCACTGTAATTCAGAGATAATAACTACTAGAAGATACAACTGTTCAGCAAATGTGAGATTATTGGTTTCCTAGGGATTTATTAATTTGATGTATTTTAATCCTTGTTTGCTATAAAAGAAGAATATTGTCACTCCGATGATTGGGTCTCATTCATTTTGTGAAGTGTTCAGATCATCTTTTTCATTTATATCTTAAATTCACCCAGCAGTTGGAAAAAGGCCCCTGCTGCACAGCAGTCAGTCACATACAATGAATGTGCGAGCCCATGTCCAGTCTTCAAATGTCACCACATTGCCATCTTACTGTGAATGACTGAAATTTATTTCCTGTTAGTGGTGCTGAAAATTGCCACAGGTTTCTACAGTTTATAATGTATTGTCTAAACTGAAAACATTTCCCAGATTGAACTGACCTTTTAGAAAACAGTGCTTTCATCCTCAAAATGCAGGACTGTTGCAATATTTTATTTAAAAGGTTATTTAGTTATAAAACTCGGAGAAAGGGTAAGGAATTAGAACTAAGTCTATCTCTCCATATAATGCACTGCTGTCAAAAAATACAAAACAAAGACAACTGATTGCAAAGACAACCCATATGCTACTGAGGATAGTGCACTGAGGAAACCACATCTTTCCTGTCTCAATAGAAAGGAGCAAGACAAGGAGTGAAGGCCTTTTTTATCCTGTACTTTTAACTAGTCTGTCATTTTGTTCATTTTGTTATCAAAGAGGGAGGGGAACATTGTGAAGTCTGTTGGATTTCTCTAAAGAAAATACAAATCTTAGAAAATGTATCCACAATGTTGTGTTAGTTAAAAAAAAAAAGAAAGAAAGAAAGAAAAGAAAAGAAAAGAAAATGTATCCACAAAACATAGTACTTCCTCTTCATCCTAATGTGTGTGTGTGTGGTGGGGAAGGGGGAGATAAAAGTCGTAATAAAAAACACATAGGAAGAAATATTAAGAATGTATCAAAAACAATTATTTCACTAGGTGAACAAATAAGTAAAGGAAAACAAAATTTAAATAGCCCAAGTAACTTAAATGAATTTGACTTTATGTGGTTTTACCACAAATATGGTTTGAGGCTAAGAAAAAAATACAACAAATCATCCAAAATCATAGAGAGACTACTTGATAAAATATAACCAAATTGAAAATCTTCTCCTATTTTCTCTTTTTTCCCCTTTCTTTTCTCCAAACACTTGGCTGTTGACCATGGTGAGAGAATGGAGTATGTCCAGAGTCAAATATTTTGAATAACAAAATCTCAAAGAAATTTTTAAAGTATTCTAAATGTACTGAATACTAAAACTAAGTTATTTTTTTTAAAGTCCTTTAATATTCAGAAGACACTTGAGAACTTCTTACTATTTTAGGATCTTTTTTATAAACATAATTACCATTGAATCGTCATAGAACTAAAGTACATTGCATTTCAATGGAATTTCCATTTTATTCTTCCTGAAAGAAAGAAAATACTCCTTTTCCTGAGCCTTTGTATTGCATTTCCTTCAGTCTTGTGCCCTACAGTTTCATGAATGCATTTGTGTCACTATTAGAACTCTGGTTGTTATCTCTTCAGAGGCAGAAATATATCTCCCTGTTTGGTTTGCTTCCAAAAGCACAGAGCAAACATGTGACTCAGATAAAAATTGATAATGGTGAAGTTGATGACAATAATTGTGATTTCAGTAAAAATTTCATTAAAAAACTTCTTAAAAGTCATATAATATTGATATGTTAGGTAAATTAGATAATAAATAACTACTGTCATAATTTCATATACACTAAATAACAGTATCAATTAACATCGAGCTAATATTACATGCAATCATTTAAAGTTTTTTGGAACTAGCTTTTAATCACATATAAAACTAGCCACTTATATGACTGATATAATTTTTAGGGAACTCAGGGGCCATGTAGGTTAGTTTATATAAAAATCTCTGTTTATTTGGTCAGTGTCTTCAAAACTTTACTAGAGGTAAGAAATAATCTTCTACATGAGAAAGTAGATTACTAAACAGCTCTAACTCATGTAATAAATAACATGTTTTGAATAGCCACTTCCTGCTTAAACACTGTATTAGGTACTTTTATACAAGATTTCATTGTATTCACATTAAGCATTTTCAAACCATGGAGAAATTTATTTTAAGGTCTTCCCTGTATACTATATTAGGTTTATTTCATGGGGGGAGTCATCTCTTTTAATATTTCCACTTGTTATTTATTTTTCTCTTTATTTACTCATTTATGTTAAATATTTGAAGGTGTTAAAACTGTACACTTAGACTTGGTAAGAAAGTTGTACTGAAGAGAATTTTTACTGAAGTAAATGAAGCAAAATTTAAAAATTGCTAAATAAAAATATGAGTAATAATAATTTAATGGCAACATAATGAACATAGTTAAGACAGTTTCAACAATCTAAAATAAAAAAAATTAGTTAATCATGCAGGATATGATGCAAAAAAGAGTAAAAAATATGGAAATTATGTTTAAAGCAGACTCAATTCATAGATTGATAGGACTTATAGAAGCATAAAAAATGCAGAGGAGATGAAATTGAGAAGCAACTAATGACAAGGAAATTATAGAAGAAAGTTTCCTATATTTGACATGGTTCATGAGGCTTCATTATGGAATGGCTACTCTGAATGTTAAGTAGATGAATGTAAAAGACATACCCAGACTGCAATACAAAATAGATCCCAAAGCAAATCAAGAATGAAGCTCTTTTTTTTGGAAAGGAAAAAAAAGTGAAAATGTGGAGATTCTAACATGCAATGCTTGATTCTAGAAAACAATGCAGCAGTATAACTGAAGGTATAAAGTAAAAAAGATACTGAACACAGTTTTCTGTACTCAGCCAAACTAGGGTCAGTGTTTAAGAGTAAAAATAAAATTAACCTAATGACTTTCCCTAGGAGACTTACTCCAATTTTCCCTACAGCAAAATTAAAAAAAATTTAAAAATCAAGATAAAAATTGTGAACTATTAGAAACAATATTACTGACAGATAGCAACAATACATTGAGTTAATTCTAAATCAGTATTGACTCATAATGAAAAGGAATTGATGACAATCTAAGTATAAAAGTAAAGATGCTTGCAAGAAGGGGGCAGAACAGAACATTCTTGTCCTTTTGTGAGGAGGATACAGGCCATGACTAATAACATATTTTGATAGAAAAAAATGAAGTTTTCACGTGTGTTTAGATAGATAAGAGTAAACATCAGTGACACAATAAGAGCATATAACACACAAAATAAAATAAGAATATAAATTTTGAAAAAAAAATTAAGTACATTTCTTAGAGTATCTTTAATGAAGATGTGTTGGTGATAATCTCAGTCGGTGGTTAAAGAATTTTTGGTTATCTAAAAACCTCCACATTTTACCTTTTTTTTTTTCCATGAAGCAGCAGCAATGTTTACTCAACACAGGATAGATAGTGAGGGAATTTGGCCTTGTTCCCTTCTCTCCTGGGATGGTTCATATTGATGAGCAATCCAGTAGAAATCTTTTAAACTCTGGTAAGTTCAGAAAAACCACTCCCTTTGCCTTATCCTAGCCAAGAGCAGTCTGAGACTTGTTGGCTTGGGGTATTCTTTGACGGAAGCATAGGAAATTACAGTCTAAAGCTAGCACAGAGCTTGCAGACCCACAGGGTATCCAGTGTTGCCTAGGCCACTTGGCTTTTTGCCTTGGGTAATTATCTCTTGGTAGAAGGTCCAGACCTTAGGGGGGTGGCTCAATTAATCCTCAAGAAGGTTCAATTCCTGCTCTGCAGTTGGCCCATTTTGCCAGGTTTCTAGGCTATTCTGCCTGAATCTTGGAGATGGATATGGAGTCTTCACCAAAGCCTTTAGACTTTGGTGAAGAATAAGATACTCTGTCTCTTGCTGTGTGGAGCAAGGAATGACCTCCAGATGCAGGGAATACAGCAACACCTGGACAAGGGACATGAATTCCAGAGACCAGCTGTTCCGTAATAAAGATGGACTGGATGCTTTGTCAGGGAGCTTGCTCTCTTTTCTGAGGGCCCAGAGTAGTGTGGGGCTGGAGACCATGGCAAGGTTGTGTAGGGACATTTTGTTCACCATTTCATTTTCTGCCACCCTTTTCAGGTGGTCCAGAAGGAATTGACCTCTGGCTTTGGGAGTGACCGTAGCAAGTTAAGCATGTAGCTCTCCTTTGCAGCTGGGCTGGAAAGAGTGATGCCCTTGGCTAAGTTGGAGTAGAACTTGTTGGTGAAGACGGGCTCAGGCAGCTAGTGAAAGTAGAACTTCAGCATCCCAGGGATGGTGTTGACATCCTTTTCCTTCATCTTCATTGATACATCCTTGTTATTGCCATCAAAGGACACCTTTGGGGCCTGAATGTGGATGACCACTCTGGACATTCAATAGATGCCTACTTCCTTCATGTCCTGGTGTTCAATCTCCAGCATGCACTGGCTCATGATATAGGGCACCTTGGGCCTCTACCTCTTGGTGACCACAGTGACCATGGTAATCTTGACTCTGAGCACTCACTTCTGTTTCAGGAATGAATTATCTTAGAGCTCAACTTCTCGCTGGTGTATTTGAGGGAGAATTTCACTTTAATCCCACTCATGGTGATGATGGTCAGCTGTCACTTTCAGACCTTCAAGCCCTGGGTAATGCAGCTGGAGCTAACCCTTCCCCATGATCCTGTCTGAACTCTCACTGTCCTCTTTGGTGATTTTTGTTTTGTTGTAACACTTTTTTAACACAATACCCTCAGGGCCTGGGAGCTTTCCATTTCAACCTCAAACTTCTTGTTCCAGGTTGGTTAAGCTGTGTCCTTGTAGAGACACATTTCTGCTTTATTCACAATATTATCTAAAAGATAGATAGATGAAGATAGGTAGATAGATAGATAGATAGGGTATTTAAATTGATATTTCTCTCAAGATTTTGAAGGTACTGTTCTATCGTATTTAATTTTTAATGTTGCTGTAAAGTAGCAGTTTCTTTTCATTATTCTGTAGGTTACCAAACTTTTTTTTTCCACCCTGGCTTACCTTAAGGTCTATTTTTTTTTTGGTTGTTTTTTTCCACTATAGTTTCACTAGAATATTTTTGCATGAAGATATTCTTGTTCAGTAATGCTGCTTGAACTAATTTGTTTTCTTAACCTGAGACTTCCATCAAGTCTGAAAAATTCTTAGCCACTATCTCCT
The DNA here is from genome assembly GCF_025265405.1 of Mesoplodon densirostris. Classification (NCBI taxonomy): domain Eukaryota; kingdom Metazoa; phylum Chordata; class Mammalia; order Artiodactyla; family Ziphiidae; genus Mesoplodon; species Mesoplodon densirostris. The sequence goes on along the minus strand of NC_082677.1, from coordinate 27,777,082 downwards.
CAAATATTACCAACCTCAATTCTTTCATTAGCTCTCTTTGATCCCTTTGAGGAAGACAGACATTTGCCTTTTCATTCTATTCTTTATCTTGTAATTACTATTCCATATCTTCTATTTTTCTTTTTCTTGCCTCCTGTTCTGCATTTGGATAGCTTCTTAAGATCTAACTTTCATTTTATGAATTTCCTATAGAGTTTTTTAAAATATTCACTGAGTTTTAAGTTCAATAATTATATTTTAAAACATAGAAGCTCTACTTTATTCTTATTCAGATATTTCTGGTTAGTTTTTATTTTAATTTATAAATCATCTAATGTGAAATATTTCATACATGCATGCAACAAAATGACTATTGATACTTCACATTGTTCACCAAAATAAATTCCAGATGGATTTCAGATAAAAATATGAAAAATAAAAACAATAAACCTTTTAGAAGAAAACCAGAGAATATCTAATAACCTTGTAGTATGTAAAGAATCTTGAACAGGACAAAAATTCTACTCTTAGAGTTCAAATAATTAGATGATGTTAAAATTAGAACACTATTCATAAAATCGCAGAGTGAGAAAAGATCTTACAACAAATTAATACAAATCAGTGAAAAAGATGCAACACAACAGAAAAGACAAACAAGTATTTCACTAAAGTGTATACCTAAATGATCTATAAACCTGTACTCAATTTTGTCATTCCTCAGGAAGATATGTCTGTCTGTCTATCTATCTATCATCTATCTATCTATCTATCAATATTTTTAAAGAAGAATTTTATTTCTAAGTTGGACAGAGTAGTCCATTGCTAGCCAATGGTCCCACAGAGAATAGCCAGAAATGCTAGATAATCACAGAAATTATATTTTTGAAGACATCAGCAAACTATGAAAAAATGGAAGACAAGGAATTAAAATTCCAATGAGAGCAGAATCATTTAGAATTTAACTGAAAATTTCCACTTACCTTTTTTATACATATTTTTTTTCTTTTTCTCATTCTTTTCAATTATAATTTATTAAAAGATATTGAATATAGTTCCCTATGCTATACAGTAGGTCCTCCTTGGTTGTCTATTTTACATACAGTAGTGTGTATCTGTTAATTCCAAATTCCTAATTTATCCTTCCCCCTACCTTTCCCCTTTTGTAGCCATAAGTTTGTTTTCTATGTCTGAAAGTCTATTTCCGTTTTGTAAATAAGTTCCTTTGTATTTTTTTTTTTTAGATTCCACATGTCAGTGATCTCATATGATGTTTGTCTTTCTGTGTCTGACTTACTTTACTTAGTATGATAATCTCTAGGTCTATCTATGTTGCTGCAAATGGCATTATTTCATTATTTTTTATGGCTGAGTAGTATTCCATTGTGTATATATATACCACATCTTCTTTATCTATTCATCTATTGATGGACAGTTAGGTTGCTTCCATTTCTTAGCAGCTATTGTAAATAGTGTTGCTATGTCCTACTGGGGCGCATGCATTTTTTCCAGATATGTGCCCAGGAGTGGGATTGAAGGATCATATGGTAACTCTACTTTTAGTTTTTTAAAGAACCTTCATACTGTTCTCCATAGTGGCTGCACCAATTTACATTTCAACAGTGTAAGAGGGTTCCCTTTTCTCCACACCCTTTCTAAAAATTATTATTTGTAGATTTTTTGATGATGACCGTTCTGACTGGTATGTGTTATTTTCTTTTCCACTAATGTTTTTGGTCATAATATTGGATTTCCTTAACTTCAGTTTTCTGGATGAATTTGTGTAGAATCAGAATTACTTCTTCCTAAATAATTGGTAGAATTCACAAGTCAAACTATCTGGATGTAGAGAACTTTTATGTGGGAAGTTTGTAAAAAACAAGTTCAGTTCCTTTAGTAGATATATTGTTTTTCACATTAAATATTATTATTATTTTTTTTGGTGGTACACGGGTCTCTCACTGTTGTGGCCTCTCCCATTGTGGAGCACAGGCTCCAGGCCCACAGGCTCAGTGGCCATGGTTCACGGACCTAGCTGCTCCGTGGCATGTGCAATCCTCCCAGACCGGGGCACGAGGCTGAGCCCATGTCCCCTGCATCAGCAGGAAGATGCTCAAACACTGCGCCACCAGGTAAGCCCATAAATATTAGTTTTTAAGTGAGCTTTGATAGTTTCTGTCTTTGAAGGAATTTGTCCATTTTATCTAACATCACTTTTATTCATATTATTTATTTATTATTCTTTTTACATCATGGAATTTCTAGTGATGTAATTTCCCTCAGTTTTGGTATCGGTAATCTGCTCTTTTTTTTTTTTTTTTTCCTAGTAAGTCTGGTTATAGGTTTATATTCTTGAGGAAGCATTTTTTGGTTTGTTTGATTTTCTATACAGTTTTCCTGTTTCTAATGTATTGAGTCATTGATATACACACTGATCTTTATTATTTCCTTTCTTCTCACATAGTTTTGTTTTAACATCTTTATTAGAGTATAATTGCTTTACAATGTTGTGTTAGGTTCTGCTGTTTAACAAAGTGAATCAGCTATATGTATACTTGCCTTCTAATAAGGGAAATTTACCAATTCTATGCCAATTCTATGGTGTAGGTAGGAGGCAGAATATCTGAGTGGGTCCCAAGCAGAAGGAAAAACTGGATCAGAAAAAACTCAGCAGTGTTTTAGGTAGCTACATGAACATATAGCCAGTATGATCCTCAAGACGTTTGGCAAATATCATAGTGGTTTTGGGAAGAATGCTGGAGCTAATCTAACAACCTGTTAAAAGGAGGGTAGAATGCATGAGTACTAAAAGGAACTGCAAAGTAAGCAATTTCAAGCTGTGAAAGTCTGAGCCCTAGAAGCAGAAGAGTGCCAAAAGTCAACTAAATCTTATCAAAATTTAAAATCAGCCTTAAACTATTTTAGTTCTTGATTGGGTTAAAGTGATCAACTCCTCATTCTATCTGCCTAATAAAGGAAAGGGTGGACCCACTCTGAAGAAAAATCACTGGGCTCTCTATGATCCATTTAATCATAATGTCTATCATTCATTATAAGCTTAGTAGTCATTTGAATGTACAGGATCTAATAACCAATATTCAAGAGGGAGAAAAATTAGGTAGAATCCACAGTAGCAGAAATTTTACAAGTAGCAGCAAAGACTTTACAATATCTATGATTAATAGGTCTAAAAAATAAATAAAAGTATGGTGACTATTAATGAAAATATAGACCATTTCAAATAAAACTTTAAATGACAGTTGAAAGAACTGAATCTGATAAAATGCATACAGTCAGATCTTGGTGGTAGGAGAGTTGTTTATTCAGATACATGGCTTATTCAGACACACAAGATAGGTTATCATATATCATGGTGGAGAGTTGTATGAATTTTACTCCATGGTAAACACACACTCTTGAGTCTTGTCTTACATTTCACAATGGTGCACACACGTTGTAACAGTGTTTTAAGTTACATATTTCTGTGTGTTGAGACAAGCAAAAACCTAAATCAAAATTGAAAAAAAAAATTCTGAGTCAGAACAGAGTGACAGATTCAATAGCCAATGAAGCAACAAGAAGATACATCATCATATGACAAAGGTGATGGGATTTTGCAGGTGTAATTAAAGTCCCTGATTAGTTGACTTTAATTCAATCAAAGGGAGATTATCCTTAGTGGGCCTGGCTTAATCAGGTGAAATATTTTGAAGAGGGTCAAGAGATGAGAGAAAGAAATCAAATTCTCTTGTTGGTCTTGAAGAAAAGAGAAACCATGAGACATACAGCAGCAAGGACTGGATTCCTCTAACAAGCACATGGTCTTGGAAGAGGAACTTGAGCCTAAGATGAGATCATAACCCCAACAGCATCTTGAATATTCCCAAGAGCAGAGGACCCAGTCAAGCCAGGCCTATACTTCTGACCTATAGAAGTTGTACAATCATAAAAGTGCACTGTTTAACCTGATAATGTTACCCAGCAATAGGGAAAATATATATAAATTGATATTGATATTGAATAAAAATATCAAGATATAGACTAATGCCAAAAAAGTGCTTCTTTTTTTTTAAATGAAATATAGTTGATTCACAATATTGTGTTAGTTTCAGGTGTACAGCAAAGTGATTCAGTTATACACATATATATATTATTTTTTCAGATTATTTTCCATTATGGGTTATTACAAGTTATTGAATATTGTTCCCTGTGCTATACAGTAAATCCTTGTTACTTATCAGCTTTCTATATACTGGTATGTATCTGTTGATCTCATACTCCTAATTTATCCCTCTCACCACTCTCTCTCTCCTTTGGTAACCATAAGCTTGTTTTCTATATCTGTGGGTCTGTTTTGTAAATAAATTTATTTGTATTAGTTTTTAGGTTCCACATATAAGTGATATCATATAATATTTGTCTTTCTCTGTCTGACTTACTTCACTTAGTATGGAATTCTCTAGGTCTTCCCATGTTTCTGCAAATGACAATATTTCATTTTTTATGGCTGAGTAATATTCCATTGTGTATATTTACATAGAATACATCTTCATCCATTAATCTGTCATTGGATACTTAGGTTGCTTCCATGTCTTGGTTATTGTGAGTAGTGCTACTATGAACATTGGAGTGCATGTATCTTTTAGAATTAGGGTTTTCATCTTTTCTCAATATATGCCCAGGAGTGTGATTGCTGGATCATATAGTAGCTCTACTTGAGGGTTCCCTTTTCTCCACACTTTTTCCAGCATTTATTATTTGTAGACATTTTGATGACAGCCATTCTAACAAGTGTGAGGTGATACTTCATTGTGGTTTTGATTTGCATTTCTCTAATAATTAATGATGTTGAACAACTTTTCACTTCCCTGTTGGCCATTTTTGTGTCTTCTTTGAAGAAATGTCTGTTTAGGTCTTCTGCCCAATTTTTGATTAGGTTGATTTTTTGATATTGAATTGTATGAGCTGTTTGTATATTTTGGAAAAAAATGTTCTTCATTTTTGTAAAAAGTATAATAGCATATGTTTATGTGTATATCCATCTAAATATAGTATAATAATCCCAGAACATATTGCTAGAAGTGAAGAATAAAAGTTTCAAATTTATAGAATAAGGAATTACATTGTTAAGAGATTATTCAAATGACCAGAAACCAGAATAAGCCTCCTTTGTAGAAAAATAAACAATCTCAATTGTATTATATTTAATTCATATTATTAAGGAATGCTTTTTATAGGGTTTTAATAAAAGTAATATTTGATTACAGCTTAATCTGTCTTTGTATTCTTATAAATTCTCTTTTTTACATATATTTTTCTCTGTCTCTGTCTCTCTCACACACACACACACACTCACACTCATTTAATCTTCATACAAGAAAGTGTGAGATAGATGTTTTTATTATTATTATTTCCATTTATTTATGTATTTATTTATTTGGCTGCACCAGGTCTTAGTTGCAGCATGTGGGATCTTTTAGTTTTTTAGTCACAAAATAGTCACAGGTATTTAGGAAAACTGCCCAAGATTGCAGAACATGGCATAGCTAGGATTTACAGCCAGTCTGGCTCCAAAGTTAAACAAGTCCTTATGTTTAGTATAATACTATTTTTGCCTCCTGAATAAACTTTTAAAGTACTAAATAATTTCAAAATTATCTATGTATCAATTCATTTAACAAGGTAGGTGATCAAGGTGAATAAAATTATTTTAGTCTAAAATTCGTGTAACTCTAAAAAAACGGGTTTTTTTAAATTTCCATTTCAATTCCCACTAAGTGTAAAAGATAACTGCTATTCTTGCTCAGTGTGGTCCCTTTCAATATAGGAAACACAGAACTAAATACTTGACTCCAAGGATAAAAGATCAGAAAACAGATCTATTGTTGGCATAACACTTGATCTATATTTAGTTTTCTGGGTGAAATAAAATTTTAAAAAATATTTTTTGATCTCCCTCAAAAATTTGTTTCTCCAAAGAGTAGCCCTCTTGGTAAAGGTTTTTCAACAGAATTTAGTGTCCACTGAAAGCCACTGAAAGGAATCATTACAACCACCTTGTGCTTCTCAAATAAAATGCTATTCTTTTAGCCTTTTCCCTACATTGGGGGATCATTTGAAACAAAACAACATAAAATACCAAATATAGTGCTGAATGCAGAGAGAGAGAGAGATTAAAATGCTCTCTCATTTGAAAGATCTTGTATGACCACAAACAAAGCTCATATGTCTCTTGTCATAGAAGAATGAGAGACACAAAAATCGTTCTCTTCAATTCTCCCTCATTCTATTTTATTCCAGTGCTTATATTCTAAAGTCTGTCCATATCTCTGGATACAATTGGGATTTCAGGACACAATTTTCATAGAGGATATGATAGGTTTTTGAAATTTTCATGATTGTCTTCATTATGTCTTCTGTGCTTAATCATGGTCTTTCTTGTATCAGTATTTTTTCCCTTTCATACATGTCTGCTTAAATAGATTTTAAGCATGAGTCCTCTCAAACTATTTCCTAAATGAATAAAATTGTATAGTGAGACCTACTTAAATCCAAACAACACTTTAGGAATAGGAAAGCACATCAGAGAAGAGGATTAATTAACTCTTTCAAGCCATTAGTTACCCTGTCACTGTTGAATTGTTCCAAATAGCATAATTGTCTACTCATTTTTCCTTTAGGGACTTGAAAACCAGAGAAGCCTTAGTAAATTGAAAGGAAAACAAGTTGATGACGATGAAGTACAGCACTAAAAAATGATGGAGAGTGTTAAACATCTAGAAGACAGCTTTTGTTTCATTCCACCAAAAAAATTTAAAAAAAGGAATTTAAAGTGAAAATTCTAAGTGTTTAGAATTACATTTGACATCCCTTTTGTTTCAGAAAACGCTACCATAAGCTATATGCTTTCACTGTTCATATGTAAAAATCTATTTTATATGTCTTTTAAATACATCTTTGATATTTATACTGTTTTAGATTTTAATGCTTTATGAGTATCATTTCCCCAAACAATTTTAAAGCTTTCTAAGGGCAGGGAGAATGGTCTGTGCATCTGTGATTGTCCTCAGAACCCTGGACAGTTATTTGTATAACAGGAAGCTAAATCATTGAGTGTGGATGTGCTAGTTCCTTGTTTGACCCGATCCACTACATCTATTTGACCTTTCATAGGCTCAAAGTCTCATAATTGACTTACTTCCTTTATGTTTCATTAAATTTCAGTTATCCGTACACTGTTTCACAAACAGAGGATGTAAAAGCCTTCACATATGCTAGAACAATGTATGAACACTTTAATCCTCCCACTCCACACTCTTCTACAGAAACACTTCTAATCTAAGCTTCTCCAGGAAAGGTGAGGACTTAGGTCCAACACTAGGGCTATATGCTCATCTAGACTGTAATGTTCTGTAGTTGCCATGAATTTAATTCAAGGCCAGATAACTGTTATTGTTGCAGATAAAAAGAGGCTCATCATAACTGATAAAAAGCTTCTTAGTATAGATAACATTTTTATAATACTGGCAAAAAGTAATTTTCATCAAAATTACATCTTTTTAATATTTTTAAAATACTTTGTTTCAAAATTAAAATAAGGGATAACCACTTTTGAATAACTACAAAGTTAGAAAAACATTTAAAACATCATTATTTTTCCCTAATTTCAGTCTCCTTTTTTTTTTTTTTTTTTTTTTTTTTTTGCCGTACGCTGGCCTCTCAACTGTTGTGGCCTCTCCTGTAGCGGAGCACAGGTTCCGGATGTGCAGGCTTAGCGGCCATGGCTTATGGGCCCAGCCGCTCCATGGCATGTGGGATCTTCCTGGACCAGGGCATGAACCTGTGTCCCTTGCATCAGCAAGTGGACTCTCAACCACTGCACCACCAGGGAAGCCCTCAGTCTTCTTTTAAGTTAGGATTACTATAGGTTTTAAAGAGAGGTCTGCAAGGTGAATATCATGTTGTCATTCTAGAACTCGATGCAGATCTCTAAACAATAATCTTAAAAAGAAAGTTATTTTATAAAATGTTTCTTTGGACATAATGTAACATTTAGTCTTCTAAAATTTTAAGGATAAATGTGACAAATTTTCAAATCATAAAAATGACAAGAAAATGCAGGATCTTCAGTTGTTTTTTATTCTTCCCATTTTACCCTGAGAAAGGCTGGTACTTTATTTAGTTAGTTAGTTAGCATTTTAGTTTTTTCAGAACAGAGAGATAGTATGAACAAATATTAAAAGAAAAAAAATAGCAGTCAATAAATTTTATTGTAAAGAAAAATTATTTCTGTTGTCTAGTGCTTTCAAGAAAAGTTATTTAAGAGTCATCCTTTGGCATCCATGGGAGATTGGCTTCAGGACTCCCCACAGAAATCAAAATCCATGGATGTTCAAGTCTCATATAAACTGGAGTAATCTCATATAAGCTATTCATAACCTCCCATATATTTAAATTATCTTTAGATTACTTATAATGCCTAATACAACGTAAATGCTATGTAAATGTTGCCAGCATGCAACAAATTAAAGTTTTGCTTTTTGGAACCTTCTAGAACTGTTTTAAAAATATTTTTGATCCATGGTGGATTGAATCCATGCATGTGGAATCTGAGGATATGGAGGGCCAACTGTATTTACAAAGCAGTAGTTTAATGAATTATAGATAACAAGATACCTGCAAACTAAATGAAAAAGACTTCATCAGCTCAAGAGGAACAAGTTCTGGATGAAACCTCATCATAGATCAGATAAATAAACCCAAAGGTTTAAAGAATTTTCTTCATTCCCTTAAAATTTGTTTTTAATACTGCAATTACTTTCTGAACTATGTCCCAGCCAATCTCTTCTCTTGTGTAACTCTAATAAATTTACTGATTGCTAATATTACTTCCATCAAATTAAAAACCTTCTATCCTTCCTTCCTGCTTCAAAGACCATTAAGGCACCTGCATTAGATTAAAAAACAAAACAACAACAACAAAAAAACTAAGTTATGCTGCTCAAATTTTTGCCAAACTCTTATTTTTCCCTTATTGGAATTGTAAACTTGATGATTCTAAGGAGAAGAAAAATAATGTTATTCATAATATTTTGACAGACCAACATTACTAGGACATATTATTATAATTTTACTGCTTGGACCAAGCTGTTTGTCAATCTCACCTGCTCTATGTAGCTTTGAATACATTTTCCTGTCTAATCTGGGCTCTTATATCTGTGCTTTAGACTGAAATCTTGAATCTTTCATTCTTTCCTAAATTTAGGTCTGTCTCCTCTCCTACCTTGGGCAAATAGTAAGATTATAATAATGTACAATTTAAATAGTAAGATAATATTTAAACATTAAATGATCTGGCTTTGGTCTGCATAAACCATGAATTGACATTTTTCCATATCATTCGCCTGTGTTTATTGGCAAATCCTTTGTTATCAGATTATACTTTTTTTTCTTAACTACCTGATACAAAGATTTATGAAAACATTACTTTGTGTTTAGATTTCTATCTAACTTATTTGATGTACAGTATTAATTTGTATAAGTGAACTAACATTATAAAATATCGAAGCTAAAATAAATTTGTATGTTATAATTAATTGATTTTTCCTGTAATTTACCTACATCTCTACAATTGAATAATCAAGATACTACACCTTCATGTAATATTCTAAGACTGAGTAAAATGGAGGTTTTATTTCACCTCTTCCTCTTACTTCAATGTACTATCTACCAGCCTGTTTTACGACCTGTGGAATAAGCAAGATAAAATGACAGTTCCCTATGGAGTGTATCAAAACACGCCAGAGTAATAAAAACTATGATAGGAAAGATTAAGCTTTTTGACCCCAATTGTGTCATCTCAGCTGTTTAGAGAGTCTGGCCTCACTATCTTTCCTCAGTGCATGGGGCATTTCACAAACGTTTTGAAGCTAAGAAATCTCTCTTTCACAATGGAGCCCTAGGGATGATTTAAATCTTTTAACCTATTAGCAAATTTCTCCATCCTGGAGGGTTAATTGACCATTTAGTTGATAAACTTTTGAAGACTTGAAGGGAAATTTACAGACGTCCACGTGGGACACATGGGGGACATATTAAAGGTACAAACAAGTTTTTTTATATAAAAGAGACTACAACTGAATCATGGAAATAAATGATACATGTAATCAGAATAGATATAACTCTTATAAGAATAAACTGACCCTTGGCTTAGGCATTTATTTCCTAGTAGGTTTATGTCATTATGTTAGACTCATAGGTAGATTATCCTGCCCTCATGGATCCTTGCATATTAAGGATAAAAAAGAATTAACCATGTATAGGATAGAATATAATAAATGCTAAGTGACATAAAAAAGTATGAATCAACATCATGGAAAATCATAAGAGAAGGAGGTTACTTTCATGAAGAAAATCAGGTAAGACTTCCTAGGGAGGGTAAGACTTGAGCAAAGCTTGAAGAATTGATAAAACTTACTTATGGGAAGTGGATAAAGAAAAGACCATCCACAAAGAGAAAAATCAAATGTGGCAGCAAGAGCTTCCCTGGTGGCACAGTGGTTGAGAGTCCGCCTGCCGATGCAGGGGACACGGGTTTGTGCCCCAGTCCAGGAAGATCCCACATGCCATGGAGCGTCTGGGCCTGTGAGCCATGGCCACTGAGTCTGCATGTCCGGAACCTGTGCTTCGCAATGGGAGAGGCCACAACAGTAAGAGGCCTGCATACAGAAAAAAAAAAAAAAGATGTGGCAGCAATACCAAGGCCTTGAATGTCAAAGGTTTCATTTTTATTTCTACAGAAAAGGATTTCCAAAATTGTATAGAACATTAATGTCCATTGAGATATAAATGGATATTGCATTAGAAATAAGTAAAGGGTTCTCTGGAAGAATTAAATTAAAAATCAAATACTCCAGAGATCTAGAGATCTCTAGAGCAGGTGGTCATGGAGTAGAGACTATTACTATGACTATTACTACCACTGCCACCCCTGTCCCACAGCTGCTGCTAAATAGAAGCCAAAACCAATGAGGTGTGAGGATGAAGTGCTGTGGGTTTATGACTAAGTAAGTAGTCTGATTGATGTTGTATCTTGAAAAGATGACCAGCAGTGTTCTAGATGAAAACACAGTAGACAGAGTGATTTTTCTAAAATAGAGTCCTGATGTCACTTCTCTAATTATTAATAATTTGCAGTGGTTTCTCAACTCACTTAGAGGAAAAGCTAAAATCCTTATGTTGACCTTTGAGAGCCTTGGTGTAGTCTCTATTATCTCTTTATTTTTATCCCCTCTTCTCTCTCTCTCTGCTCTCTCTTTGTCTCTCTCCCTAATTCTGTTCCATACACACTGCTCTTTTACCACACAGAGCATCCTTACACTCTGCCTTCCTATTCCTGTTCCAGGGAATATAGTTTCCCAGTTTTATACCCAAGTCGTTCCCCTGCCTCCTTCAAATGTCTGTTCTAATTCACTTTAACTTTATTATAAATAACCATTCCATTATAGCTTTTGTCTAACATTCAGTACTTTTGCCCTGCTCAACTCATATTTATCACTCTTATCCTACCATAGGATATATGTATGTTTATTTTTTTGTTGTGTGTCTCCCATACCTGTGACAACTGCAGTAGAGCACGGACAGAGAAACTTCTATACCCACAATACCTAGAACCACGCCAGGTGTGTAATAGCTACTCAATAAATAGGAATTGAGGAAATGGAGAGAAAACTAAGGTTGAGGAGACTAATTAGAAAGTGTTTTGTGAAACTGAATGTGAGAGGAAACAAGGGCTTAAACTTAGGTGCAAATATATTAGACAGAAAAGATTAATACTTAACTACAGAGAGAAGCCTTCAAGATGGTGGAAGAGTAAGATGTGGAGATCATCTTCCTCCCCACATATACATCAGAAATACATCTACACGTGAAACAACTCCTACAGAACACACACTGAACGCTGGCAGAAGACCACAGACTTCCCTAAAGGCAAGAAACTCTCCACGTACCTGGGTAGGGCAAAAGCAAAAAGGAAAAAAAAAAAAAACAGAGACAAAAGAATAGGGAAGGGGCCTGCACCTCTGGGAGGGAGCTGTGAAGGAGGAAAGGTTTCCACACACTAGGAAGCCCCTTCAGGGGTGGAGACTGCTGGTGGCGAGGGGAAGCTTAGGAGCCACGGAGGAGGGCACAGCAACAGGGGTGGAGAGGGCAAAGCGGAGAGATTTCCCCACAGAGGATTGGTGCTGACCAGCACTCACCAGCCCGAGAGGCTTGTCTGCTCACCCGCCGGCGCAGGCAGGGGCTGGGAGCTGAGGCTCTGGCTTCGGTCGGATCGGAGGGAGAGGACTGGGGTTGGCGGCGTGAACACAGCCTGAAGGGGTCTACTGCACCACAGCTAGCCGGGAGGGAGTCCGGGAAAAAGCTTGGAACTGCCTAAGAGGCAAGAGACCATTGTTTTGAGGTGCGTGAGGAGAAGGGATTCAGATCACCACCTAAATGAGCTCCAGAGACGGGCGTGCATCGTGGCTATCAACACAGACCCCAGAGACGGGTATGAGATGCTAACGCTGTTGCTGCAGCCACCAAGAAGCCTGTGAGCAAGCACAGGTCACTATCCACACCTCCTCTCGGAGGAAGCCTGAGCAGCCCGTCACTGCCAGGGTCCCGAGATCAAGGGACATCTTCACCGGGAAAGCACACAGCACGCCTCAGGCTGTTGCAGTGTCAAGCCGGCCTCTGCCGCCACAGGTTTGCCCCGAATTCTGTTCCCCTCATTCCCCGCAGCCTGAGTGAGCCAGAGCTCCCTAATCAACTGCTATTTTAACCCCCTCCTGTCTGAGCAGGAATAGGCGCCCTTAGGCGACCTACACACAGAGGCAGGAGCAATCCAAAGCTGTACCCCAGGAGGTGAGAACAAAGAAGAGAAAGGGAAATTTCCCCCAGCAGCCTCAGGAGGATCTAACTAAATCACCAAATCAACTTGATGTACTCTGCCTCTGTGGAATACCTGAATAGACAACGAATCATCCCAAAATTGAAGCAGTGGACTTTGGGAACAATAATATATATATATATATATATATATATATATATATATGATCTTGAACGATTACTACAAGCAACGCTATGCCAATAAAATGGACAACCTGGAAGAAATGGACAAACTCTTAGAAAAGAACAGCCTTCTGAGACTGAACCAGGAAGAAACAAAATATAAAGAGACCAATCACAAGCACTGAAATTGTGAATGTGATTAAAAATCTTCCAACAAACAAAAGCCAGATGGCTTCACAGGTGAATTCTATCAAACATTTAGAAAAGAGCTAACACCTATTCTTCTCAAACTCTTCCAAAACATAGCAGAACGAGGAACACTCCTAGACTCATTTCATGAGACCACCATCACTCTGATACCAAAACCAGACAAAGATGTCACAAAGAAAGAAAACTACAGGCCAATATCACTGATGAATATAAATGCAAAAATCCTCAATAAAGTACTAGCAAACAAAATCCAACAACACATTAAAAAGATCATACACCGTGATCAACTGGGGTTTATCACAGGAATGCAAGGATTCTTCAATATACACAAATTAATCAATGGGATACACCATATTAACCAACTGAAGGATAAAAACCATATGATCATCTCAATAGATGCAGAAAAAGCTTTCAACAAAATTCAACACCATTTATGATAAAATCCCTCCAGAAAGAAGGCATAGAGGGAACTTACCTCAACATAATAAAGACCATATATGAAAAACCCACAGCCAACATTGTTCTCAATGGTGAAAAATTGAAATCTTTTCCACTAAGATCAGGAACAAGACAAGGTTTCCCACGCCCACCACTATTTTTTTTAACATAGCTTTGGAAGAAACCACAGCAATCAGAGAAGAAAAAGAAATAAAAGGAATCCAAATCTAAAAGGAAGAGCTAAAGCTGTCACTGTTTGCAGATGACATCGTACTATACATAGAGAATTCTAAAGATGCTACCAGAAAACTACTAGAGCTAATCAATGAATTTGGCAAAGTAGCAGGATACAAAAGTAATGCACAGAAAGTTCTAGCATTCCTATGCACTAATGATGAAAAATCTGAAAGAAAAATTAAGGAAACACTCATATTTACCATTACAACAAAAATAATAAAATACCTAGGAATAAACCTACCTAAGGAGACAAAAGACCTGTGTGCAGAAAACTGTAAGACACTGATGAAAGAAATTAAAGAGGAAGATATACCATGTTCTTGAATTGGAAGAATCAACATTATGAAAATGATCATACTACCCAAAGCAATCTACAGATTCAATGCAATCCCTATAAAACTACCAATGCATTTTTCACAGACTAGAACAAAAAATTTCACAATTTGTATGGAAACAAAAAAGATCCCGAATAGCCAAAGAAATCTTGAGAAAGGAAAAGGAGCTGGAGGAATCAGACTCACTGACTTCAGACTACATTACAAACCTACAGTAAACAAGACAGCATGGTACTGGCACAAAAACAGAAATATAGATCAATGGAACAGGATAGAAAGTCCAGAGATAAACCTCCGCATATATGGTCACCTTATTTTTGTTAAAGGAGGTAAGAATATACAATAAAGAAAAGACAGACTCTTTAATAAGTGGTGCTGGGAAAACTGGACAGCTACATGTAAAAGAATGAAATTAGAACCCTCCCTAACACCATACACAAAAATAAACTCAAAATGGATTAAAGACCTAAATATAAGGCCAGACACTATAAAACTCTTAGAGGAAAACATTGGCAGAACACTCTGTGACATAAATCACAGCAAGATCCTTTTTGACCCACCTCCTAGAGAAATGGAAATAAAAACAAAAATAAGCAAATGGGACCTAATGGAACTTAAAACCTTTGTACAGCAAAGGAAATCATAAAGAAGACAAAAAGACAACCCTCATAAGGGGAGAAACTATTTGCAAAAAAACAACTAACAATGGATTAATCTCAAAAATTTACAAGCAGCTCGTGCAGCTTAATATGAAAAAAAATGAATAACCCAATCCAAAAGTGTGCAGAAGACCTAAGTAGACATTTCTTCAGAGATGATATTCAGATTGCCAACAAATACATGGAAGGATGCTCAACATCACTAATCATTAGAGAAATGCAGATCAAAACTACGATGAGGTATCACCTCACAATGGTCAGAATGGCTATTATCAAACTATTTACAAACAGTAAATGCTGTAGTGGGTGTGGATAAAAGGGAACCCTCTTGCACTGTTGCTGGGAATGTAAATTGATACAGTCCCTATGGAGAACATTATGCAGGTTCCTGAAAAAACTAAAAATAGAACTACCATATGACACAGCAGTCCTGCTACTGGGCATATACCGTGAGAAAATCATAATTCAAAAAGAGTCATGTACCACAATATGCATTGCAGCTCTATTTACAATAGCCAGGACATGGAAGCAACCTAGGTGTCCAATGACAGATGAATGGATAAAGAAGATGTGGCACGTATATACAATGGAATGTTACTCAGCCATAAAAAATAATTGAAATTGAGTTATTTGTAGTGAGGTGGATGGACCTAGAGTTTGTCATACAGAGTGAAGTAAGTTAGAAAGAGAAATTCAAATATCGTATGCTAACACATATATATGGAATCTTAAAAAAAATGGTTATGAAGAACCTAGGGACAGGATAGGAATAAAGACACAGATGTAAAGAATGGACTTGAGGACATGGGGAGGGGGAAGGGTATGCTGGGACGAAGTGAAAGAGTATCATTTATATATATATACATTACCGAATTTAAAATAGGTATGTAGTGAGGAGCAGCCACATAGCACAGGGAGATCATCTCGGTGCTTTGTGACCACCTAGAGGGGTGGGATAGGGAGGGTGGGAGGAAGACGCAAGAGGGAGGAGGTATGGGGATATATATATATATATATATGTATAGCTGATTCACTTTGTAAAGCAGAAATTAACACACCATTTTAAAGCAATTATACTCCAATAAAGATGTTTAAAAAAAAACACAAACAATTATTTGGTGCATATGTTATAGTGGAAAGTGGTAGGCTGTGAAAGCAGATGGTCTCTAGTTCAAATTCTAGACTCCCAAGTTCATAGTTATGTGACCAAATGCAAAATACCTCATGTCTCTAAACTCCAATTTTCTCCTCTTTAGAAAAGGGAAAATGTACCCTTTTCAGATTCCTGTAGGTTATAGAGAAAACGAATGTTCAAGGTAAGACCTAGGTACTACTACAGGCATCTTTACAGTGTCACATACTTAAACATATTTTTAAAATAAGATTAGAAGTTTTATCTGCATTGAGTCTCCACAAGGAGGTTTTAAGTTGTGCAAAACAATTCATAACCTTTATATCTTTTGTAATGTCCATAGTTCTTAGCATGGTCCTATTTTTATATGATACTTGAAATAAAATAATAATAAAAACTCCCTTTTCTTGAACATCTATGATCTGATTTTAGTATTAATCAAATAAAATGTGGTACATATTTTTATTGAAATATAGTTGATTTACAATGTCATTAGTTTCAGGTGTACAGCACAGTGATTCAGTTATATTTTATATTATATATATATAATACATATATTTATGTATATATATTCTCTTTCAGATTCTTTTCCCTTATAGATTATTATAAAATATTGAGTATTGTTCCCTGTACTTGTTGGTTATCTATTTTATATATAGTACCATGTGTATGTTAATCATATCCTCCTAATTTTCCCTCTCCCCCACCTTCCCTTCTGGTAACCATAACTTCATTCTCTAAGTCTGTGAGTCTGTTTCTGTTTTGTAAATAAGTTCATTTTTATCATCTTTTTTTTTTTAGATTCCAAATATAAACAATATCATATGATATTTTTCTTTCTCTGTCTGACCTATGTCACTTAGTATGATCATCTCCAGGTCCATCCATGATGCTGATAATGGCATTATTTTGTCCTTTTTATGGGTGAGTAATATTCCATTGTATATATATACCACAACTTCTTTATCCATTCATTTGTCGATGGAATTTAGGTTGCTTTCATGTCTTGGCTAGTGTGATTAAGGCTGCAATGAACACAGAGTGCATGTATTTTTTGAATTATGATTTTATCCAGATATATGCCCAGGAGTGGGATTGCAGGATCATATGGTAACTCTATTTTTAGTTTTTTAAGGAATCTCCATATTGTTCTCCATAGTGGTTGCACCAATTTATATTCCCACCAACAGTGTAGGAGGGTTCCTTCTTCTCCACAGCCTCTCCAGCATCTATTATCTGTAGACATTTTGGTGATGGCAAGTAAGGTGATACCTCATTGTAGTTCTAATTTGCATTTCTCTAATAGTTAGCGATGTTGAGTATTTTTTCATGTTCCTTTGGGACATCTGTATGTCTTCTTTTGAGAAATGTCTATTTAGATCTTCTGCCCATTTTTTAATTGTTTTTTTTTTACTTTTCTTTTAAAATTGAGGTGTATATTCAGGGCTTCCCTGTTGGCGCAGTGGTTGAGAGTCCGCCTGCTGATGCAGGGGACATGGGTTCGTGCCCTGGTCCAGGAAGATCCCGCATGCTGTGGAGCAGCTAAGCCTGTGAGCCATGGCCGCTGAGCCTGTGCTCCACAACGGGAGAGGCCACAACAGTGAGAGGCCCGTGTAATGAAAAAAAAAAAAAAATTGAGGTGTATATCCAGATTGAGCTCTTTGTATATTTTGGAAATTAATCAATTGTTGGTCACATGATTTGAAAATATTTTCTCCCATTCTGTAGACTGTCTTTTCATTTTATTTATGGTTTTCTTTGCTGTGCAAAACCTTTTAAGTTTAATTAGGTCCCATCTGTTAATTTTTGTTTTTATTTCCATTACTCTAGGAGATTGACCCAAAAAGATATTGCTGCGATTTATGTAAAAGACTGTTCTGCCTATGATTTTCTCAAAGAGTTTTGTAGTATCCAGTCTTACATTTATGTCTTTAATCCATTTTGCGAGTTTATTTTTGTATATGGTGTGAGAAAATGTTCTAATTTCATTTTTTTTACATGTAGTGGTCCAGTTTTCCCAGCTCCACTTATTGAAGAGACTGACTTTTCTCCACCATGTATTCTTGCCTCCTCTGTCATAGATTAATTGGTCATAGGTGCATGGGTTTATTTCTGAAGTGAAGTACATTTATATCTAATATATTTAAAATATTTGAAAGCAGACTCAGAGTAGTAATATGACTTGCCAATGGTCACACAGCATATAAATAAAAAACTGACATTTAAATTAAAATTTTTCTGGAATTCAAAGTCATTTCACTTTGTTTTCATATACCTGCTATGATATTTTACAGTTCATGAATTGACAGCTTTTTCCATTGGTGAGGTCCATCTTTGTCCTATAACTTTTCAAAACTTCAGTATCCCCATTTTCTTACTGCATTTTACATCACACCTAAAACAGCTATTCATGTTACCTCTTTTGTCACAGACCTCTAACGACATCCTACTTTGTTTTGATCCAAAAATAAATGTTAGATTATGACCGTTAAATGTTTACTCCAAATTTTCATTTCTCCCTATTATTTACCATCTAAGTTTATGACCCTTTAAACATAGATCTACAAAACTCTGCTGCTCAGAAGCAGTGGATATCAAAGTGTGGAAGGCGTTTAATCTAAAAAGTATAAATTAACATAGCTTGGAGAATATTTTTCAAATGCCAGCCTCATTTCCTTAACAGATGTTCCCAGTCCTAGAGCTCCAAGCAGGAAAAAATTTTAAACCTCTTCAGTAATCTGGATATATGCCTCACTTCTTACCTCAGGGCTGAAAGTGACCATCTAAGACTAAGTTTTTTCATAATTTTCTACTCTATATTATCAGTGCCTAGCTTAATGCGTATGTAACTGCAGTACATCTATAATTCATGTCCTTTCCCACTTGGCAGGAAAGAAACAGAAGAGAGAGAAAGAAAACAAAGTTCCTGTCTGTGAGAGTGAAAATTTCATTAATGGATGAGTTAGAAGTAGACCTAAGTCTAAGAAGAACATTGAACATGTTTTTCTGAGAGAAGTAATGCTAGTTTTCTAGGTAGACGTTGGAAAGACATAGCGTGAGCAAAATGCATGTAAGATGGAGATGCCTATTCCATAAAGGAGAGAGAGGAAATTGCTGTGCTGGAAAGTAGTAACACATATGTATGTTATTCACTTAAACAGATAAGTTGGAAACAAGTATATCTTTTCCACTATTCTTTTTTTCTACTTCAGGTATAGCATCATGGGATTTGAGACTCCATGATTCTCACATTCTAAATACTTTCAAGCTGAAATATTTTTAATAAATGTTCACTTTTTTTTTTATGCTGAAGTGTATTGATTCCCATCTCAATAAGAGGCACAACTCTCTGCTAACTACCCAGTTGTACACACCATTTTCCTAATCTTTTTTGCCTTTAGATTTTTTACATGTTTTATCTGTCAGAATTGGCCCTCACTCACCTGGCCTCCTTCTGCAGAATTCAGCAAATACTTCGTCTCTTCAGTAACCTTTCCCTGATCCCTAAAACCTTGGCTTAAAAATCTGTGTCTTATGCTTTCATAGCATCACATTATTTACCCCACTACACAAATCATATATTGTGCTGCATATTGCCAGTTTTCTTATCTGTCTCAGCCATTTGGGGATACCCTACTTGAAGGTAAGACATTATTATTATTTTTTATTATTATATTTGAAACTTTTATTTCACTGCTCATTGCATAGTAGTTTCAATTGCAGGTACTTGTTTTAAGAAGGAGAGCTAAGTAACCATAGTTTAAAAATCAAGCTTAAAAACTAAGGGTAATGGAAAACTTGCTGAAGGGAAATTGGGGGAAGTTAGTCCCTCTAAGTTGAATGGAAATGTGAAAGAGACATCTTTTCTCTGATGTAGCATCTGCTCTGGTAAAGTAGTTGGGAATATTATTAAATATGTCTTTTAGGTATCCAAGAAATGAAATACTCAAATAACAAAATTTTGATGTGCATTCTCAATTTCTACTTAGTTTTAATTTAATTGTAGTTATTTTTTGAGTAGCTAAATGGTTTTCCTTGGTTTACCATAATACATATACAAGTTCATTTAAATTTATTCAATGTTTATTGAGAAAATGCTATACAGATAGATTCTGAGACCACTTGCCTTCTGATGACTAATTCTTTTATGTTACAAGAGGATCCAGACCTTGTTTGTTAGAAATGATGAAATAAAGACACTCAAATTACCTGAGATAAAATTTATCTCAAAAATTGAAATACATCATTTTATTTAGTTTAGGAAATAAAGCAAGATGAATGAGGCACATGCATCCATCATTCTGAGTGTCTCTGAAGGATGATGTGCAAATTTTGCAGTGTGTTACTGTCATTAGGCTTAGTGTTTATTTCTTAACACTTTCTCTCTGATCGGTTTTAATTCTCCATTTACTAATATTATTATAACCTGTTACAACATATGAGTGTTGAATTAACTTTGTCTTATTATGACATCTAATTTGATATATAGAATAAATAAGCTTTTATTTGTTTTAGCAGAGAAAAAGAGGTATAATAAAGAGCCTCCCCTGCTGGCAAGCCCAGCCCCGAAAAAATACTGTGGATTAGTACTCACTTGGTTAAAGTCAATTACAGGTGCAGTGGCTTTATATGCAGGAAAGTTCCAAGCTCTAATAAAGGTACTTCCTAGGTATGATAATTATAAAATTAGATGAAAACATTTAGTAGGTTTACAGCAAATCCTTTATGAAATGGAAGATGCTGAAGGAAAACAAAGCCAGATTTGGTAACAGCATGCAAACAACCTTCAGAGTCAAAAATCATTTAAAAATGTCTAATCCTATAACTATCCAAGCTGGCAAGCACTCAATATGCAGAAGATTAATTTGGGAGATTTAGAGGGGATTTTAAAGATAACCTTCTGTGGCAAGTATGTTAAGAGCAATGTGTCTTTGGATAAAAATACTGAATATTTCATAATCTGCTGGAAAATGGAGATATAAAATGAGAACAGGGGCAAGTTTTCAACCCCAGAGAATTATGTAGTTTTCATTAGGCTTCTCTGTTTATATTAATGAAGTAGAATCTGTGCAAGAATGTGAACATAAAATCAGAATCGTTTCAGCTCATACACAATAAGATGGCAATAGTAGGAAGGATGGATCGCAACCTAAAGATGTTTGATGTACAACAGCAAGGGCATGGTCCTAAGAAACATTAATGAACTTGAAGGCCAGTGCCGGTAAAATCTTTTGCTCCTGCATCCAAAGTTTCTCAGAAGTGCCATGAGCTGAATCCTGTCTTAGAGCCCCGCAAACCAACTTAATGATCTTATGCAAAGCCTTCAACACTCATCTGTGTCTTCCAGTGAGTTCTGAGTTATTTCCTTAAACAGCTAAAATTCGGCAAGGGAAGGGGTTTAGAGAAAGCGAGTATATACACTGAACAAGAATAAATAACTAAAATATATTCCATCTCACAAAGAAATGTCCAAAGTGACATTAATCTGATTTACCATTATAAGATTCTGTGAATCAAAGGGGTAAATGATTTCCTAAAATTGCATTACCCTCTAATATCTATCCTTGTTTATATGAACTTGAAAACCCCAAATTAAAAATGTCACACCAGAAACGTGCAGATGGAAGACCTAAGGACAATATAGCACTGATTAGTGGTCCAAGAAAAAGCGCTAATAGTTTAGAAAATATCTTATGACACATTTTCTAAATATGGACAAAATACTCTACCATTAGAAGGATGTTAGAGCATGCTTAAGCAAAGCAAACAGATTGACAGAAAAGTTATGTTTGTATCTTTAGCACTTCCTAATCTTCTCATGCTTCCTAGAAGTAGACCAGAATGGCTGAGTGCATGAAAAAAACTTAATATTTTTATTTCATCAGGCTAACTTGTATTCAGTCCTGTGACATACAATCAACTGTATACAAGGTCTTATTTCTGCCTCAGGTTCACTCTCTTCCTTTTAAGCCTATAACCCTTGATCAATTTCTTCAACCATGTCTTTGTGAACATTTTCAATTTCTATATTTGAACCTACTTAGCAAACCCAAAGCTGAAGCAACGCCGCAGACTGATTTCTTTGTTCCTTTACCTGGGCAGTTGAATCTAACTGGAGAAAATTGCAAAATCCTCAGAAAATTGCCTCTATAAGTTAAGGTTCTCTGAGCTCAATAGGGCCATTTACCTTGCTCACCAGTTCTCTGTTCTAAGGTTTTCCTCCATTTTCCATAATATCTAATCAAACCATTTCTTATCTCCTTACCTGTCCTACTCTATTACCTTCCTACTCATTCTCAGCAGAACATCTTGTCTCCTACTTCTCAGAAATATAGGTACACTCAGTTAAGAACTTTTTCAAATTCCTGACACCCCATTTATAAAAGTGATGTTATATTGTAATTAACTTATTTTTCTCATTATGATGATAGTAAATTTCTCATTATGACCAAGGTTAACTCTTCCCCTTGTTCTCTGGATCCCATGAATGCTACATCAGGAATTTCACTCCAATTATTAAAGCTTATCCCATTCTTTCCTATACTTTCTTTTTCTTCTTGAATTTTTGAAAAATCCTCATGTCTCTCCCATTTGTTCTTATACATCAAGCCTTCTCCAGTTTTATTTCCCTCTCTATTACCTAGCATTGCCAAGCTTCATGAAAAAAATAAAAATCCTTTCCCTTCATCTGTTTCATCTTGTTCCCATTTATTGTTCACACCATGGCAATATCCAATTTCATCATTTACTCATCCACTGAACAAAGGTCTCAGCAAGACTGCTGCTGAATTTTTGTTGCTATATCCAATAAATACTTAGTACTCATTTATCTATTCTCCAGGGTGTATTTTATATTGTAAAACATATCCTCCTCCTTGAAACCAAAATCCCCTGAGCTTTCTCAATGTTAAGCTCTTTCGGTTCTTCTCTTACCTCCTCCTTGATTGCCTCTTCTCAGCCTCCTTTAAGATTTGCCTTAGTAAACTCATTTATTCACAGGGCATTCTAACTTGTGTGCTGTTGGCTCTTTGACAGATTCCCTGAAGTACCTGTTACTCATCCAGGTCACCTCGCTCACTCAACACACTTATTGCAAGATGTCCTGCACACTAACATATTAAAAAGAACATAAAATATTTAGATTAACTGCCAATCAGGGATCATCATTTTATCATGTCCCACCAAAAACAAATTTTAACAACAAAAACTGATTTATTTGCAACCCAGCTGAGTACCCATCACTTCAATAGAGCATAGGAGGACTTCCCTGGTGGCACAGTGGTTAAGAATCCACCTGCCAATGCAGGGGACACAGGTTCAAGCCTGGGTCTGGGAATATGCCACATGCCATGGAGCAACTAAGCCCATTCACCACAACTACTGAGTTTGCACTCTAGAGCTCAGGAGCCACAACTACTGAACCTGCATACCACAGTTACTGAAGCCCATGCCCCTAGAGCCCATGCTCCACAACAAGAGAAGTCACCACAATGGGAAGACTGCACACTGCAACAAAGAGTAACCCCCACTCGCTGCAACTAGAGAAAGCCTGAGTGCAGCAATGAAGACCCAATGTAGCCAAAAATAAATAAATAATTTTTTAAAAAAAGAAAAAAATGAGCACAGGAGTAGAAAAGAGTCACACTGCAAGCATCATTTAGTCCAAGACAGAGCTCCATGCCTCCCAATAGAGCAAGCCCGTCTTTCCCAGAGACCCATGCCCAGAGCCGAACTGAACACACAAATAGGCAAGCACTAAGGTTCCTCTGGCAGTAGATAGTTTGTAGTGTCTATCCTGTCTTTGTAAGGTTTGAGTGATAAGCAAAAGTTTAAATATTAAAAGCCAAAGTTTAACATACAAGAAAATACATTTGAATGACTTCATGACTTTGTGTAAGGGAAGAATATAAAAAGACACATTTCAAACTAGTAACACCTTTTTACAATACATGTAACCAAAAAAGTTTAGTATCCAGAGTTTATTAATAAAATCTTAGAATAAATAAGCAAAATAGGCATAACAGGCAAAATAAGAGATTGACATTTGACAGAAAACAATAATACAAATTGTCTCAACATGCAAAAAGGTATGCACTGTCGTTACATGAAACTGAAATGCAAATTAAAACCCCAGTGAGATTTAAATTAATATACAATGCATTTTCAGAAGTTAAAATGTCTGACAACACCAAATTTTGGCAAGAATGTTAAGCAATGGGACTCTCACCCTAGCATTAGACAAATTCTGATACCAGGCGTCTTCTCTAGAGAAACTCACTCATGAACACCAGCAAATCTGTATAAGGGTACTTTAAATTATACTGTTAATAGCAAGGGAATAAGAAAATCCTAAACTATCTTCAATATTAGAAGAGATAAATTGCAATGTGTTCATTCAAAGAATGCAATGCAAACATGAAATGAAGGAAATAGAACTCTATTCACCAATATGAGTAATCTTGAAAATCATGCTATTCAAAAACAAAGTTACCTAGAAATTTAATAAATAAGAAAAAACATAAAATAAAGCTTTTTGGATATGCATGTGTATACTAGAAAGAAAATTAAAAGAATGTTTGCACTACTAAGTTTAACATTATAACTAGTACTAGGGCTGTGTGAGAGGAAAACTGGTTGTTTCAGGACTACATACTGGACTTCAAACATACTGGTACTGTTCTACGTGGCTAAGCAATTGCTGGTGTGAGTGAGTTAAAGATCTGGAGATCAGAAAATTATTTTGAATTAGGTGGACTTCATGTAATCACAGGAGGTCATTAAAAGTGGAAGAGGGGGGCTTCCCTGGTGGCGCAGTGGTTGAGAGTCCGCCTGCCGATGCAGGGGACACGGGTTCGTGCCCCGATCCCGGAGGATCCCACATGCCGCGGAGCGGCTGGGCCCGCGAGCCATGGCCGCGGAGCCTGTGTGTCCGGAGCCTGTGCTCCGCAACGGGAGAGGCCACAGCAGTGAGAGGCCCACGTACAGCAAAAAAAAAAAAAAAAAAAAAAAAAAAGTGGAAGAGGGAAGCAGAAAAGTGAGTCAGAGGAACATATGAGTATGTGAGAAAGGTACATAGAGACACGGGTCTGTTGACTTTGATGACAGAAAAGGGGCCATGAGCCAAGTAATACAGGCAGCCTCTAGTAGCTGGAAAAGGCAAGGAAACAGATTCTCCCTTAAAGCATCCAAAAGGAACACCATCCTCACAACACCTTGATTTTAGTCCAGTAAGACCCAGTTTGGACTTCTATTATCCAGAGCTCTAAAATAACAGAGTTGAGTGGTCTTAAGCCACTAAGTTTGTGGTAATTTGTTATGGCAGCAATAGGAAATGTCCATCTCTTCAGTTCTAAATGACTTTTGGGAACTGCTGGAAAGTCAAAAGGAAGAAAGTACAACAAATGTTACTCCCTGCAGCTTCCACCATATCTACCACCACTGCTTAAAGTGTGGTTAACTTGTACAAGGCATTTTGCAAAAATTGACTACATAAATCCTGTATTTAAATTCAACAAGAAATCCATGGGGTAAGAATCCTTATTTCCTTTTGACAAATAAGGAAAACAAGGTTCTTATGAGTTAAGAGAATTATCAGTCGTTAGAAGCCACACCACTTGTTAACTTATATGTGAATAAAAATTCTTTAATCATAAAAATAAATTTTATTTGTGAGATTCCAAGGGATAAAGTGATGTGTTTAATTAGTAATTTAATTAATTATCTGTATTAAATTCATACATTATTATGCATACATTTTTGTTATAATTAACATAGCTATGAATATAATTGTGTGTATAAACATGTAATTATATTAAAGAACATCTATAAGATTAGTCAACATTTACAAAAACATTAATCACAGATAAAAATTTCTCAAAATGTGGACATGAATCCTAAGAAAAGTTACCAATTAATTCTATAGAACTAGTCTTCAAATTCAAATCATTGTAAAAAAAGGAAAATAATCAGTTTGGAATAGTTCTTATTCAACCTATTTTATGCATGTTTGGGAATATTAGGTAATTCACTCTAAATTTTACTCAAATAGAACACTGTTGGGGGGGAGGGAATGTAATCTAGGTATCTGAAATATATTTCTTATTTTTCCAACAGATTCAATCACTCTAACATTTTTACTAGATCCTTATACATGTGAAAATTTACTGAAGAGACAGAGGAGGTATGAATAAGCAAGTCAAAGAAAGAGAGAAAGAGAGAGAGACAGAGAGATCACAAGAGGGTGAGCTCGGATTGATGGAGAAACAACATGACAACATTGAGGAGGACAAGTTAATTTACCAGCATTTTTTTCTCTACTGTAACATTTATTTTATTTTATTTTTTTAAGTTTATAAAAATGTCAAATCAAACACTGAGGGAAATGGTTTACAAATGCAGAACTCTAAAAAAATAAGATCAAAAGATCAAAGACGGCATTAAAAAGATTAAATTTAAAATAGTGGAAGGAGACCAACTCTTCATTTCCGTCTTATTTAGAGTGAAATTCAAGGTCCAATTTCAACTATACACAGAAACATGAATTGATTTTAATGGCATGTATGGAAAAAAGTGTCTCAAATACTCTAACAAAAAGATTCCAAAAAAGTAGTTATGCTTATTATGGTGTTATTGCTCAAAACTGGAATTGTTTAGTAAAAGAGAAGTATTTTGAAGCAAGAAGAGTCAGGTTGGGACTTGAAGCTCTGGTGCAAAAGTTCCCCTATATCAGGAAACCCTAAAATTCAGCCAAGCAGTCAATGATCAGTTTTAAAAGCACAAAATTATGTCATGTTTCTATAGTTCACACCCCTCAGAAACAAAAGTGATAAATTCATGGGAAAGGTACAGGTGGGGAAATTGAATAATAAATACAAAAAATTGGTGTTTCCTTGTATTTGCTTTTAAAGAAGAGAGCAAATAGTTATAAACTTTTATTACAAAAATAAAGTTGATCTAAATTCAACACATATCTTCAGCTTTATAAAAGTTCACATGCTCAGTGTTTACTTACTTATTCTAAACTTGTTTTTTCCTTGCATATACTTGATCGAATGCTTATGAATTTTCAAGTGGTCAGGATCAAATAAACATTGAAAAGTAACTAAAGGTACTTACAATACTATGGTGGATTTTTGCCCCAGCAGAGAATCTGTGAAGAAAATGTATGCTCATTAAACTAGACCTTCTCATAATTCTACTCTTCTTGAGAAACTTATCTTGCATAAATAAAGGCTGGAAACTTCCTTTTGTTGATTGTATAGTATACATGATAGCAGTTAACCTATCAGTTCATGCTTCTGAATATTAATATACTGAAATACTTCTATATACAATCATTTGAAATTTCCTGTTTTGGCACAGGCACAACTGGCCTTGGAATTATTCTGTTTAGAAGTAAAAAAAAATGTTCTTACCTTCTTTCCTTTTCTTTTCTTTCTTTCTTTCTTTTTTTTTTTTAGGTAAGTAGTGAATTTATTTAGAGAGAAACACACTCCACAGACAGAGTGTGGGCCATCTCAGAAGATGAGAGGCCTATTTTCATTTTTTAAAGTTGCCTTGTCATGCATCTAATAAACACCATTACACTATTCCCAAGCCTCCCTTAAGTACAAGTTTATCACATCCCTGACTCTCAGCACCATTGAGATCAAGGATGTGATGGGAATCTTTGATTGAATATAGTGTGGATAGTTGCTGGTCAAGGGTTTGAGAGAAAGCAGAGTATAAGGAATAGCACAAAGCTTGGAGATACCATGAAGTTTAAGAATGTGCAGTTTATATCAGGTATAATTCAGTTTCTTTACAAATTTTTTAGCTAGCCATTTTGTTACAGCTTCATCAAAACAGCTGTTTATGTTAGAGACCTTCAGAAAACAGATGGTACTCTCAAAGGTAATTAAAGAGAGTTTAGGGAAGGGGCTTTCACACATGTGTCATCAGGGTTAAGGGAAATGACATGGATTGCTGGAACACTCCAGAAGCAAACTGTGACCAACACAGCTCTGAACCCAGAGTGTAGCTACAGCTGAGTTCTGAACCCATTCAGTTAGAAGACAAGGGGACTCATTTGAATCTGATAGAAGCCAACATCTAGGAGCAAAGAAAGTAGTGAACAGCAGAGAGGAGTGGATCTGGGATGGAAAATAAAAAGATCTGGTACAGTTCTCCCCATGTGCCCTTCAGAATAGAATTTTCTTTGTCTATCAGTTACCATATTGTCACTGCATGGTGTCGATGTAGCCACAGTCCTACACAAAATTTAAAGTAAAACACTAACCGCCATCAGGATACGTTTTTATATGACAGAAATGGGGGAAACAGCCATCGTGAAGGCAAACAAGTAATTAAAAACATAGATTAACCTTTTAGCAAAAAAAAAAAAATAAGTGGGGGTCTTATCCTTGTTTTTGTTTATATGTTTTCTAATTTGTAAGATCAGATAATACCTGGATCATGATAGGCTGTTTGGATCCCATCATCATGAAATGGCTCATGGTCAAGGGTTTTGTCTCTGTTAGCATCCAAGATCCAGCATTGAGCTGCTTTTCAAATGTGCAAACGTGTTTCCTGAAGAAGAAATAGCCTTATTCCTAAGCCCAGGCATCTGTGTTATGATTATCGTATTGAGGCTTGTCAGAGGCTCCTACAATCTCCACATCTCCCAGGAACTTCCAGTGCTACACAACTCAAGTAGCAGGTCAGTTTACCTGCAGCTTGGACTTGCTGTGGAAATCCTCATGCAGATACTTTTTACACTCTTTCAAAAACAATATAAGTGTACTCTCTTGACAACTGCAATGGTTTCTATATTAAAGGAAATACGTTATTTTCATCAGAAATAGGTATCAGATCATTTTAAGATTTTCTTGAACAAACCCTAAAAAGTTTTTTTCTTTACTTCCATCCCTGCTCCTTTCTACCACAACTCTCTCTTGCTTTTTCCTTAATATTTTCCCAACTCCTTCCCACAAGAAAGCACTCAGCTCATTTTAGTGCCAAAGGTAAGCAAACTGAGGTCACCAATATAGTTTCTGAAAGGGGAGAATTCTGCTCATTCATGCAAGATAATTACTTCTTTTGCTTTATTGTCTCAAAGAATGATGATAACTCAAATGATGGTGAAAGCTCAACCTCTTCAGGATGTGAGTTTATTTTAGCATTTCATTTTAAATTGTGGTCTGTACCACAGAATCTTAATCAAGTACTTTGAGAAACTTTTGGTGGAGTAACGCTTCTAGCAGTGGTACAATTCACATTAGGTTTTGTGTATTAATTAGAGAAATATGATTGGCAGACCTAGGATGATATAATGTCTGTTTTATGCACTGCAGCTGGAATAAAAATGGTTGGATATGCAGTGAGGAGAAGCAGGGGTTATGGTGTGAAAATTTACATCACTGATTTGAATATTTATCTTATTGTAGGCCTCCTAGGAGATTTCAAGTTTAACCCAACATATGGTCTGTAAATTTAAAATTAAATTTATTTGTATAAAGTTGACACAATAGGAATTAAGCTCAAATGAAGGATATAAGCATATGGTGGATTTTCCGCTAATTGAGAGACATGCTATGAGAAGTAAGTAGAAGAGGGATTTGGTAGCTGTATTTTCATTTTTATGACTATGTGACTGAACAAATTACTTATATTCTTATTTGGTTGTTATTCTAAAGTGGAGGTGAAATTTTTTTTTTACTAAAGCACATTTAAGGAAATAATTGTTCCACTTAAAAATATGTAGATTTTTATATAGGTATATATTTTCATATATATAAACATGCATTTACACACTCAGGCACTTATACACATACATATGTCTGCTTACCCAATGGATATTCTTCTTTTTTTCAGCTTTTTGAAGTGTAATTGACATGTAAAATTGTAAGATATTTAAATTGTACAATGTGATGATTCAACTTACATATACATTGTGAGATATTCCCCTTTACTAAGATAGTAAATTTCCACCTGGTAGGAATCTCTTATCTCTAGACATCTTTGGTGGGAGGGGTTACTGAACCTACCACACACCACCCAGTAACTTTTCAGCTTTCTCTAACCTAACTTCTCCTCCCATCACTCCATGAATAAATAAATTCACCAAGGATCTGAATATCTTAAATGCAGAAACTGTTTTCAGTTCTCATATTCTTCCCAGCATCTGAATCAGTTGACAACTTTTTTCTAAGAGAAGTTTTCTTCTTGAAACATTCTCTTTCCTTAACTTCCTTGACACTATACTATCATGGATTCACTGGTTCCACTTTCCCTTTACTTATGTTTCTTACTTAACCATATTCAAACAAAGAACACAATTTCCAGAACTGATTCTTACTCATAAACATGATGACTGTATTTTCCTCTTGTCTTCCCCTTTTCTACCTGGTTATTCTTAGAAATGTAGACACAGGCTTTAATCTGAATGGTTTATTTGCTGTAAATTGAACGTTGAGTGGAATGGCTAAGGGTCATGAGCTTTCCAGACAGTACAAAAATTTTTATTTCTGCTTGGAAAAGTGACAGAACCACGAAATAGATATTCTGCCATCCTTTGCCCGAGATTCTTCACTTCTGGCTACATCCAGGCTCCTTCCTGATTTAGCTAATACAGCCAGATCCACTACATAAAATAATAGCTCTGAACAAACTCTGTCAGCTTCCTGAAAAATATAGTCATCACACAAAATTTAGGCCTCCAAAATAGCTGTTTCTGAATACTGAGATTACAAGAGTTCTATTTCCCTGGGCTTTCTTATAAGTCAACAGTGTGTGTAGAATTCTACTAAGAAAAGTGGTGATAGCAGAGTTGTCCAACAGTCTGTTTTCTTGCCTCATTTTCCATGATTCCTCCCTCGCACTTGTGAGAGGAGACATGGGTTCTTTCTGGGTGTTTTTTGGTTTGGTTTGTTTTTCTTTAAATCTGCTATTGTTTCCATTTCTAACCTACAAATTTTGGGCTGAGAGGTGAAACTTTTCTTCTATTTCTGTGGCTGTAATGAGATTTTTCTGTTTGCAGGGAAATTTTCTTTTGGTATTTCAACATCAATCTTGGAACAAAAGAGTTGGATATCTTTGTTCAAGCTGCTGCTAGTTTGGAAACTCCACCACACAGTAGAACTTCTTTTTTTTTTTTTTTTTGATATATGACTTTTACCAATTTTTTTTCACTGTGCATGCCAAGGAAAATTAGAGGGATCTCTACTATCAAGCTGTGTGATTCTTTATCATCAGTTCTTAAATGTGACTTACAGGTTCTCTTTTGTATAATCCAGGATAAAATGTATTCCTTTAAATAGTTCAGAATGTGTTTTGAGATCTACAGTGAAAAGAAGCCCTAGTATTCATACATGAATGAATTTATAATATTCATTTGGGCAGCAATTCAAGTATGTAGTTTGTAAATAAATAAGAAGGCATAAAATATTCTGGAGAAGAGATTCAAACATACCTCTTAAAAATAATGAGAGTTAATAGAAGATAAGATAAAATGTACATGTAACACATACATATATACATACACATTTGAAAAAAAGGGACAGTTTTTTTTTGTTTCTTTGCTTGTTTTGTGGTACACGGGCCTCTCACTGTTGTGGCCTCTCCCGTTGCGGAGCCCAGGCTCCAGACGTGCAAGCTAGTGGCCATGGCTCACGGGCCTAGCCGCTCCGCGGCATGTGGGATCTTCCCAGACTGGGGCACGAACCCGTGTCCCCTACATTGGCAGTCGGAATCTCAACCACTGCGCCACCAGGGAAGCCTGAGAGTATTTTTATACAGATTTTTGAGTTTAGAATAAGTGAAAGCAAATCATTTTTATGGGAGTGCTGATTTTCCTCATTAAGGCCTGATTTGGAAGTTATGGAAAAATTTGATTTGATGTGATAAAAATGTGATAGGTGTGGAAACTGGATTTTCCATTCCTATTCCACAAAGTACATTGTGGCTCTGAAATTTATTATGCAAAATTTCAAAAATGGCTCTCAGAGAAAGAGAAATAGCACATCCTTGCAACAGAAAGGAAATCTGTTGGAAACCGATATTTCTATTCTAGGAAACTTTAATCCAACTGGCTCTCTGTGTGAAATAATGAGCCCAAGTGTCAACAGACTTTTTTCTCCAGTAGCAAAGGTCACAAGCCTTTGGTTGTCCACACAGCATCTATTTTCTTTCAGGGTACATGAGCCTCATTTGAAAAGTCTTTCAGTGTGACGGCTACTCTGTCTTCCTTAGAGCACAACATACCTCAAGGGTGAGGGTGGCACATACCAATGATGAATTTGGACAGAAATCTTAAGAAATACCATTTTATGGACAATTGCAAAATGGTATTTGGCCACTTCAAGTAATATCCCAGTACAGTTCTACTTCAAGGGTGGTGTCATTTTAGATAATGGTTAAATGTAATTTATTTTTTTTCTTCGAATGCTGGAAAGTCTAATTCAATTATACATTTAAATGACCTATGAAATGTTGTGATAGTTAAATTTATGTGTCAATGTGACTGGGTAACAGGGTACCCAGATTAAATGTTATATCTAGGTATTTCTAGATTGGATTACCATTTAAATTGGTGGACTCAGTAAAGTAGATTGCCCTCTCCAACGTGGGTAACATCTCCAAAGCACTGAGGGCCTGAATAGAACAAAAAACAGAGGAAGGGAAGATTTACCCCTGCCTGCCTGCCTGCTGAGCTGTGACCTCCATCTTCCCCTGTCCTTGGACCAGACTATTGGATTTATTTCTCTGGAGAACAGTGATTAATACAAGTATGCAAGAATATCATACTTTTCGTGCTAGCTAAATAATATAAGTAGATGAAAAATTTAAATATCTCTGGTGCAGTTTAAGTAGAACTAAATACGATCTCCTGCTGACAACTATGCACCTACCAAAACCCCACCTTCATCATCACCAGGGCCTTGCTGTTATTTCAAAATTTAACAATTTCAGATCAATTTCTTTGTATCTGTGGGTACATCTCTAGTATGATTGTTAAAATATAAAGGTAGCAATATGTGATATATCGTCTTATTATTTGTCATCCTGAGAATAAATAGAAAGGGTAGCAACCTCAGTGCTACTTAGAGTTATGGGAACAGAGGGCTATGATAAAAACACAGAGTGTGTAGAGGGCAAATTTTGTCTTGTGAAATAAAATTAATATTTTATAGAAAGACAAGAAAAATCTAAACATAAAAATTCTTTTCTGCCCTTTGCCCTCCTCTTCCCCCAACATTATGCATTGTGTATCTGCATTATGTATCAACCAGGCCTCCCACATCATCAGGAGTATCTATCTGCTCAACCATAAAGAGGAACATTTTCCTAGCATCAACAAGATAACTCCTTAAAAGATAATACCCTTCTTGATCTTGTAAGTGTTCACATAACCCACTGCAATGATGCTTAGATCTGGATTATGTAAACTGTCAATAATACATCATTTGACGTATAGCCCTCTGTCTCAAAAAACTTATATAACTCTGCCTTGACTTCTAATGGATGAGACAGTTCTCATTCTCAGAACTTTCTGAGATGCTCTGCCCTTGTTATAATCCTCAAGTTTTGCTTGAATAAAAATTTCCATTTCTTTCTTAGATCAACTTGTTAATATTTTGTTGACAGTTTCTATCACAATTTTCCTGGAGAACTGACTCTAATTGTTATAACTGCAGAGTCAATGTCACAAAATGATGAAGAGTATCAGTTCTAGAACCAAATTATCAAGGTTTGAATTTGGGCTAGAACAGTTTCTAGTTGTGTGAATTTGGCCATTATTTAACTGCTTTCTGCCACTGTTTCCTCATTTGTAAAATGTGGATGATGATAATGCATTCCTTACAGGGTTGTTGTAAATATTAAATATATTAACAAGTAAAAAATGTAACAGTGCATGGCCAATTTTAATTAAGATGTAAATGTTAGCAACTTTCAAAAAATAGTGAATATTAATAATATATACATGGCTATTGAGCTACATATTGCTTAGACTGAAATCTGCCAAGAACATATAACATATATATATATATATATATATATATATATATATATATTTCATTATACATTTATATAAATTTATAGATATATATTAATGATAGTACTTTCTGCAAATGGATTCCCAGTAATATTGTTTCTGGCTAGTTTTACTTATGTTTATATATGAATTTGAGACTTCTACACATACACAAAAAAATCAATGAATTCTTAACAAGTTGTGTTTAAGTGTATGCCATTTTAAGATCTTACTAATCATCTTAGCTCCACAGACTAGTATAAATGTGAGCATATGTTCCCATCCCTTTATGATATATTAAACATTTTTAATTTAAACTTAACAGTTTTCAATTTATTTGGCTCTTATATTTTCATGGAGCTTTCATCTACTTAGAGATAAAACATGTACTGTACATATGTTTAATTATTTCAAATTCCAAGAAACACATAAATTTTATAGTGACATAAAATGTACTTTTCATAGTTTTTATTATTTAATTATGTTCTTCTATATAATTAAGAAGAAATAAAACTAACAAGAATAAAATAATTTTCCAACACTTCCCAACCATTAAAGCATGTAGGCTTTATTTATTTCTTCATTCTTCATTCAAATGTCATATAATGATTTTATTTAGAAAAGATATCCTAATAATTTACTTGCATCATGATCTGCAATTACTCCAAGCCATTTCTAATATTGGTGGTAGTAGGTAGAGTATAATTTTAATAATATTTTATGAATTTGCCATCCAATTTTGGTTACTGAGGTTTATGGCTCTTTGTTGTGTTAGTAACAAATGTTTTTCTTCAGTGAAATATCATAACTAATTGTAATGGATACTTCATCATTTTCATTTATTTTATATCGGTTTACTTAGGTTACTATGTTTATACTGTTTGATGCTTTACCTGTCTTTACTATACCTACTTTACCAAATCAAGTATTGTACATATATATGCATTCATACTTATCTCAGTTATACATTTCATGACTGAATTTTCATGTAAAATAACCTCAGAATAAAAGTCCTTTCTTTCTTTCTATATTCAATATCTCTATATCTAATACATAAGTGTGTGTTATCCAAGGTCTCAATCTAAGTTTTTAAACTTACTAGGAGATGCAACCATGTCAAAGTAGAGCCAAATGACTTGAGTTCTGGTAAACCATTTAATCCTCACAACAAAGAATCTATGAGGAAGACAAGCCAGGTGCTAATTTTCCAATTTAGAATGTGAGAAAGCAGACACAACACACTTTAATGATTTTTAAATTTGAATCCCATGGAAGAAAATGGACATATTCAATTGAACACTAAGAATCAAAAGACATTTTTATATCAGAAATCATCCAATAAAATGGCAGAAATCAATGCTAATGCAAGAGTATTTACAATAAGTGTAAATGGGGTATATTAGTTTCCTAGGATTTCTGTAACAAATTACTACAACTTGGGCTTAAAACAACAGAAATATATCCTCTAACAGTTCTGTAGGCCTGAAGTCATATCAAGGTGTCAGAAGGGCTGTGCTCCTTCTAAAGGCTCTGTTCCTTTGCTTTCCCCGATTCTGGTGCATCCAGGCATTCCTTGAATTGTGGTTGAATCATTCCAATCTCTACCTCCATGGTGGCATTGCCTCCTCTTTGTCTTATGTCTTCTACTCTGTATATCTGTCCTAAACCTTCCTCAGGCTTTCCCTTAAGATATATATGATCACACTAGAGGTTCACCTGGATAATTCAAGATATATTTCTCTTTTCAAGAGCCCTAACTTAACCATATATATATATATATATATATATTTTTTTTTTTTTTGCCAAGTACAGTAATAATCACAGGTCCTGGGGATTTGGATGTAGACATATCTTTTTGAGGACCATCATTTAGTCCATTACATAAGGAAACCCCATCAATCAGAAGAGATATTACATAAGGGAAAAAAATTAATATATTGTCTGTAAGAAATTCACTGAACTAAAAAGGATACATAATTCTGAAACTACATTGTTAAAGCCAAATAAAACAGGCAAACATAAACCTCAAAATAACTTAATACAGAAATTTTAATATTAAATTATATATAATTTAAGCTAAATTTTCATAAGTAGTAACACTTTAAATACTTATAAATGAAAAAGATTCAAAAGTTATAACAGCTTTAAATATATATGCACCTTATATACATAGCTTTCAATAGTATTTTAAAAAAACTAAAAAATTGAAGATGGAAAGAGCAAATAAACTATTGTAGTTTTAAGTTTACCTCTCACAAAGAGATGTGTTAATCACATAATAAAAAGGAAATGTATATACAAAATTACTACAATGTTATTAATATGTTTGAGACAAGAAAATATGGAATAGAGAGAAACTTTCTTAACTTGGCCCAGTGTGTAAATAAAAAATATATATAATAATAATAACAAATGTTATTTCTTGTTTTTTTTTTCCATTTGTGGTAAGAGTACTTAACATTATACCTATGCCCCTAGCAATTTTTTAAGTATACAATATTGTATTTTTAACCAGAGGCCTTATGTTTGTTGTTCAGTAGATCTCCAGAATTTTTACCATGTATAAATTAAACTTTGTATCCTTTCATTGACATCTGCTCATCTTCCCTTCTTCCTAGCCCTTGGAAAGTTCCATTGTACTCTCTACTTTTATGTTTGATTAACAAACATTATTCTTAATGAAAAATTATTGGAAATATTTCCCATAGGATCTGAAACAAGATAAAGATTCGTATTATTGCCACTACTAATAAACATAAGATTAGAATTTACAAGCAGCAAAATTATTTTTAAAAATAAGATATAACAGCTACAAAAATTGGTAGGCAAAAGTCAAAGTACTCTTATTTGTAGATGTTATGATTATCTATATAGAAACCTTAATTGGATTGAGACATTTCTAGAACTCAAAAAATTTGGCAAATGTATTGTATGAAAGGTCAATTTATAAAACCATCTGTATTTTTCTGCACCATCAATAGTTAATTAATATATAATAGAAAATGAGATATTATTCATTACATCAGGAAAGAAAATAGTAAAAATAGATAGTTTTTCTTATCAAAGGCAAACCACAATGCCTTGGTTTAAGCAAGACAGAGTGAAATTAACTGGTACAAGATCTTATAAATAATGAGTGTAGAGAGCTGCATGGTGACCCCTCCCCCAAAATATAGGTCATGTCCTAATTTCTGGACCCATAAGTATTACCTTATATGGTAAAATAGTGACTATTAGCTTATGTGGCAAAAATAGTGGTTAAGAATCTGGAAAGGAAGAGATTATCCTGGATTATGAAAGCAGGCCCTAAATGTCATTACAAGTAAAACAGAGGCACAGGAAAATTTTATACACAGTTACACAAAGGAGAAAGTGATATGAAGATGGAGCAGAGAGAGAGATGCAGCCATGAGACAAGGAAAGACAAAAGCAACAGTAAACTGTGAAAGACTGCAACCCTACTGACACCTTGATTTCAATTTCTGGTCCCCAGAACTGGGAGAGAGTCCATTTCTCTTATTTTAAACTACTCTGCGATAATTTGTTACAAGTGGTTCTAAAGGATGTGTTTTCTCAGCAGGTTCTAGGTTTTCTGGAATTGGTTCTCTAATCTGATTTGTGGTACATATTATTCTATTTCCACTAATAAAAAGAACATTGGTAGCCCATGGTAGGGTGCAGCATTAGAGATGCACAAAATATTACCATTGGGATCTGTTAAAAAATACATACATATATATATATATATAATGTAAGACTCTAGGTAACTATGTATTTCATACTTTAGAACATTTGGCTTAAAATAAGGAGTACACTGAGATTGGCTGGTTGTTCCTACCTGCAGTGGAGAAACTGGGAGAAAGAAGGGATGAGCACATCAAATTCCTAGCTCAAGCCCTGAGTATATTACCTGAAAGCTTCTATTCTGCCCTGAAACAAACCCTATTTCCTGTGGCTATAGGACTGATATTCTAAAAAATAATTATAGTGCCACATCCTGTGAATGGTAGATCATAACACAAACTGAATTCTCAACAATCTCAATAGGATATCATCTGTTAAAGAGAGGGCATTCATTAGGAAGGAATGGGATCTTGAAAATTGGAACGGCAAGATCCTGGTGAAGCTGTGAACATTAAACTCCTAAATTCTGTTGAGTCTTCTTTGATAATAAAAACAGTCTTTCTTTCACTATAGACTGAGGAGGTTAACCGTGATTTGCCTGAAGAAACTAATGGCCTATTTTGAAATGGTTGCCTTTGAAGACATTGCTGATTCTTCTCAGGACCCATCCACACCATCTCTCTTAGCTTCTAGACCTATAACTACACTCAAGACCTAGCAGGTCATAAAGGGTGAAGTAAAACATGTGTCCTACAAGGAGGTATACTGCATGCCAATGGATAAAGACAGAAATCTGGAGAATATGTTTAGGAAAGAATAAAAAGAGTGAAGGAAAATGGTGAAAGGAATATTTAGCTAGTTCACTCTGGATTTATTAATATGGGCCAAGTAAGCAAAGGTTCTGGATTCAATTTTTCAGCTTGATGGGTTAGAAAGAGATCTAACAGTGTGTTTCGTTGGTTGCCTGAAACATGGATCAAAAAATAGCTTATGCTACATGAAGCTAAAATGCAAGAACTTCTCTGATATACTGTGGAGGAAGGTGTTGAAAGGCTTAGGAATATTGGAATGTTAAAGTACATTAATCATGGAAGAGTTGCTCACCCACTTCAAGAGGGTCCAGAAAACACACCTTTCATATTATTTTGAAAAATAATTTCTGAGATGAGCCTCAGCATCTCTGAAGAGATCTTTGGTATCTCTTCTAAGTAGGCCAGAAATTACAGTGGAAAGTGCTGCTAGTGCACAGAGATCCTTACATACAATGGGGGTAACTGGATTCCAGAGTGGCAGGAAAGAATGGGAAGAACTCAGTCACCAGAGACAAGGTGTGTCTGTTGCCATAATGGACAGTTGAGTCAAAGCAATAACCAGAATAGTTGAGAAAGAGATAGGGAGTCTATGAAATTTTGACGTTATGAAATGTAATCAGAGATTTAGGTTGAGTTAGACAAAAGTCTAACTTTAATCACCAATACAGAGAACTATGTCCGCTTGATCAATTCCCAGATGTGAACCCATTTATAGACCCAGAATTCCTTGAATGAAAAGGCTAACTCCTCTTGAGAAAGAATCCAGCTACATCACCAAAATTCATACTGTCAATCTTTCTCCCAGGCTTCTTGAAAGGGACATATGCACTTTTGCCAGATTTACTAAGGATTGGGGAAAAGGAAATGTTCAGATTTGTTGAGGATTACTGAATATTGGCTCTGAAATGACACTGATTCCAGGAGATCTATAAGTCATTGTGGTCTATTACTCAGAGTAGGGGTTTATTAAGGTCAGGTGATCAATGGTGTTTTAGCTCAGGTCCATCTTACGTTGGGTCTAGTGGGTCCCTGAGTCCACCCTATGGTTATTTATCCAGTTCTAGATTGTTTAATTGGAAGAATCCACACACTGGTTCCTTTACCTCTGGAGTGAGTTAGGAAAGGCCAAATGGAAACCACTAGGACTGCCTCTAATTAGGATAAATAGTCAACCAAAAGCAATATCACATTTATGAAAGTATTTCTGTGATTATTGCCACTATCAGGGACTTGAGAGGTGCAGAGGTATTGATTCCCACTGCATCCCTATTCAACTTGCCTTATTTACCCTGTGCAGAAAACAGATGGATTTTGAAGACTGACAGTGGATTTTTGTAAAATTAACCAAATGGTGGCTCCAATTGCAGCTGTTCTTCCAGATGTGATTTCATCGCTTCAGCAAATTAACACATCCCCTGGTACCTGGTATGCAGCCAGTGCTTCGTTCTTCATACCCAGTAGTAAAAAATTACAAGAAGCAGTTTGCTCTCACTGTTGTACCTCAAGGACTATCTCCAGACTTAAAGTTATAATTTAGTCTATAGGGACCTTGATCACATTTCCATTTCCCAAGACATGACATTAGTTTATCATATTGGTGAGATTGTGCTGATTAGATCTACTGAGCAAGAAGTAGCAACTACTCTAGACTTAATGCTAAGATATTTGCATGTCAAAAACTGATAAATCAATTCCACAAAAACTCAATAGACTTCCACTTCAGTAAAATGTCCAGGGGTCCTGTGGTGGAGGACATTTCAAGACACCTCTTCTAAAGTGAAAGATAAGTTGTCACATCTGTCCCCTTCTATAACCAAAATAAGAGGCTCCATGCCTAGTGGGCATCTTTGGATTTTGGAGGCAACATATCCCCCACTTGGGTGTGTTACAGTGGGCCATTTACCCAGTGACCTGAGGGATGCTAGTTTTGATTGGGGCCCAGAACAAGAAAAGACTGTACAGCAGGTCCAGGATGTCAAGCCAGGTGCCCTGCCATGTGGGCCATAAGATCCAGGAGATACCAAAATTCAAATTACTAACATGATTATAAGGAGGTGCTCATTCTCACTAAGGATTAAAGTAGTGTAAATAGAAAAGGAATAAGTTAAGAACTTATGAACACCAGATTGGCAAAAGATAGAAAGTCAGATAACATCATGTTTCGATAAATATATGGAGAAAAATGCATAGTGTGCAGTAAAGAGCATAACTTAGATGATTAGCCATCATAGAGAGAATTTTGAAAGTAATTATTAAAATTAGGTATACCTAGAACCTCTAACACCCCTATCACTAGTATCAGTCTGAAAAAATATATATTTATTGCATCATTTTTTTCTGGTAGAGGGAGTTGGAGACAACCTAAGTTTTCATCACTAGAGAACTAAAGCAAATGTGAAATATACAGTGTTAAGAACACGTACTCAATGTACTCTCAGAAGTACCAATAGATATTATAGAATATACTGCTGAGAGTAATAGGTAGGAAAAATAATGACCTCTCAAGCAGGACATCATTTCTGTAAATCAAAAATACATACAGAGACAAAGGAACATGTTATATTTTTGAATAATGTATGTATCTAGAGGTATATATCAAACACATTCAAAGGGTGTTTGCGTGAGGGAGGGGAATAGGAATATGATTGGGGAATATGGATGAGAAGGAAATAAGAAAAATTAAAATAAGTCTAGTGATAATTAATAGCTGATAGTAGTGTGCAACAATCTGAAGAATTGACCAACTTAAATGTCTAATAGTCATTTAAATGAGAGAGAGAGAAAGCAAGAGATACAAACTACTGTTAGGAATTTTAAAATTAACAGTATATTTATATGTTTAGCAATGTATATTAGCATTTTAAATGCATATCATTTACTCAACAACATATTTACAGCTATTTATTGTAAGAGAATTAGGCTGTGGCCAAAGTTGTGTTATATGACGTTTATCCAGAAAAATGAAAAGATAAGAAACCTAAAGCATACACTAATATGGGATTAGTTAATTACAGAAGTGGTTAAATAAAATATAAAAGACGTATTGAAAGCAAAACTTACAGATTGTGGATATACTGTGCAAAATAAACATGGATTTTATGTTTATGTTAAAAAACTGATTACAAACTAGAAAATACAGAATATATACAAATGTATGTAATATACATAAGGAGAGACCAAATATGTAGAAGCAAAATTCTGATAGTTGTTTTATCTTAATTATGAAAACTAAACAAACATGCATTAATGACTCAATAAAAAAGACAATTATTCAATTAAAAAATACAACTCTGATATATATCTTTCATCAAAAACTAGTAATTATTTAAGATATAAGTAGCTATGATATCCATACTTTTATAACAATTATTGAACTTTATTACTTCCATATTATTATTATTATTATTATTATTATTATTATTATTATTACTGTGAACTTCAGACATGTAACTTTTCAGTGGCTTATTAAATACTTACCACATTGTTATGTAATGTCAATACAAGGGGAAAAAAAAGTATTTCTACCTTAAAGAAACCCATGGTAGAGACATGTATTTGTAAATAGATAAATTAGTACTAAAAGACAAAGACTCAACAAAGAAACATGGTCTAAGTGTTTCTGAATCCTGGAGATGTATTATTATGTCCTATGTGTCCTTACTTATGAGGCAAAATAATATGGAAATAGAATAATCTGAGAGAATAATCTGAGAATGATGCTTGCTTTGGCAGCACATATACTAAAATTAGAATCATACAAAGAAGATTAGCCTGGATCCTGTGCAAGGATTCTTGAAGTGTTCCATATTAAAAAAAATAATAATAATAATCTGAGAATGATTAAGGATGAATCTGAGATAAAACAACCTCGCTGTGCAATTGACTGGCCTCTTTAGGAACGGTCTTCCTTCGAGATCATGGTGTCCAAAGATATAATTTGTTATACCTTAAACATAATAAAAGCAGTCACCTGCTGGAAAGTTTTAGTAAGTCTATTTAGGTAGAAGTGACACCCAACCAGTTTCTAAAGTTCTTTGGAAAATCCCATGCCTTTGAGTGAGAGAGATCGAAAAGGCAAAGCTGGGTGTAAGGACCCAGCATGACTGAGCTACATGGTACAAGTTAGAATTCAAGAAATCCCTCTACAATTGGGAAGAAGCACACAGAGGTGCTGAGTGTAACAGACTGAGGTTGTAAGGCCCACTCACTCTAGCCAAAGCTGGTGTTGAGGTTGGCTTCAGTATGAAGAGTAAAGCTGCCAATTCAGATGTTATTAACACAAAGCAAAGAGCATCAATAAACATTATTGAGAAAGGTGTTTAGTGAATGCTCTACTATATTCCACATTTCAAAAATGTTCAAACCATAGTAGAACCAATGAACAATGCAATCGAAGAACATAAAGTTAATATAGTCTTTCATTTTTTCAACAGATTGACAGTATATAAGAATCACTTATCAAAGAGACTCCTCTGAAACAAACATGTATAAGAGTGATTTTGGGGGGGAACAAAATAAAACTGTTTTTTGTATTTTCTCAGAATAAAAGCCTGGCAGTTTGTTTGGGCTATTTTTTTTTTGTGACTGTTTGCAAGTGGAGACAATATTTTGTTTTTGTGGACTAT
This sequence comes from Mesoplodon densirostris, assembly GCF_025265405.1. Lineage (NCBI taxonomy): Eukaryota > Metazoa > Chordata > Mammalia > Artiodactyla > Ziphiidae > Mesoplodon > Mesoplodon densirostris. Next base: position 27,733,971 of record NC_082677.1, on the reverse strand, counting down.
CTCATTTTTAGCTAACAGTCGTGTTAATAGAGCACTGCAAAACTGAGGTCCATACATCTAACTATCCTCAAATACATTTCTAGTCATAATCCTTCAAAACTCCTTATAAAACTCACCTCCTTCGTTGAACCTCACTTCATTTGATAGTCAGTGAAGTGGTATTATCAAATTAAAATATATCAGCATGCATATAAATGTTAATTTGTTCTAATATGTGGTCTTCAGTAGGATTCCTAACACTTTCATTTGATTAACTTTTTAAATAAAATCTTTCAGCGTTTTAAGATTATTTTTATGGCTTATAATGTACATAACACACCCTCAAAATATATTGATTATTGTAATAATATAAGATCCATGTACTTCATTTATGCCAGCTTACAGATCACCCTCAAGTGCTTTGATTTAACAGTTTTTCCCTGGCAGTTAATTTAAAGTTAGAACATTGGTCTTCCAAATCTGACATTTGTGTGATTGGTGGATTGTACTGAAATTTTATTGAACTTTGTCTTGTTTTTGTTCTCACTGGCTCATCAGATGCTGTGCTGTCAAAAAAAGAGCATTAACAACTTCTCTACCTCTCTGTCTATAGTGTATCTTTTGCAAGAGTATTGCTGATCAGTTCATGAATAGTTCTTAGCTTGGCTACAGCCTTATAGTAGCCTGTAGTAGCCTACAGCCTACTATAACCTTTATAGCCTTCAGGGAGCTATTTGTCTTTGCATTTCCTAATCTTGTGATTTATATACTAGTAAGCCCAAGGGCTACTCCTCATCTCTAAGGTGGCTACACACACTCTCTCTTTATTTTGTTGCCAAATCTGCCTTTTCCCTCTTTTAAAGTAACCATTACCTTCTATATTCTTTGAGAACACTTTTTTTTTCAAGACTGGCTCAATTTTTCTTGCTGGCTCTAAAGAAAACCTATTACTAGGCTACTATTAAGTCCTGCTAGCATATATTCTGATCACTATGAATAAGTAGCCAGGTGATGGCACTTTTATTTTTAAATATTTTTACAAATATTCTGGACTACTGAGAATCTCAGCCTTTAGTTTCTACCTGTTAATTTCTACTTCATTCAAGAAAATATACATTTAAGAAAAGTTAACATAAAAATATTACTTCTGCTTTCTGGATTTAAATTTAAAAACAGTGTTTACATTTTTAAGCCTCACGTTGAACTAAGGTTGTGTTATCTCCTGTTCTTATATCTCACCTTTATCTATGAATGTCCTTCTACTCAACAATTGCATGACCTCCCCAAAACAAACAAACATATCATTTCAGAACAGTGAAGATCTTCTAGGATCAAGTTGGTAACTTAGATTTATAGACACCCATTACCACAAGAATATGTATTTGTGTGTATGTACTCACATGTGTATACATACATGCATGTATATGCATGCATATATAATTAAATATTTATTTTCTTTATTATCTACATATGTTTATGAATATATGTGCATACAAATATACATTTAATGCATGTGTATATTCATAAGTGTTTATCATATATGTATGTGCTATTTCCTCTCCTATGTGACCATTCATACCATCATACCATACAACTTCTTTTTCATTAACGTTCTTTGCTGAGAATGTCATGTATTTTTTTTTTCAGCTTTATTGAAGTATAATTGAAAAAATAAATATTACATAAATTTACAGCGCACAATGTGATGTTTGATATACATATACATTGCAAAATGATTAATACAATAAAATTAATTAACGTATCCATCAACTCAAGTAGGTATCATGTGTGTGTGTGTTTATAACATTTAAGATTTACTATCTTAACAACTTTCAAGTACAGTATTAATACAGCATTATTAACTATAGTCATCATACTGTACATTAAATCTCCAGAATTTATTCATCTTGCATAACAGAAATGACATCTTTTTAAACTGAGAACATTGAAGTAATCAGGAGAAAACTTCCATAATTTTCCACTTAACTTCATGTGTTTGTGTCCATACACTATACCTTCTCCTACTTACATGGATTAAACTGCCCAGGCTCCTAGCTAAGGACAACTTCTGCAGTTCACATTAGGCCAATCTTTTCTGATCTACTCAAGGATAATATTCCATCAAGTTTACCCTTTCTCAACTTCATCAAATTATCCCTTTCTCCTGAACCATTTATGTAAACTTTCAAACATCCTGTATTTCAAAAAACTAAAACAAAGAAAAAACTAATAAACATTTTGGCCATACTTCCCCCTCAGTTGAGATCTCATTTCTCTTATTTTCTTTACAGAAAGTCTTCTGTTCTTTTCATTCTATCTTGAACCCCCCACTCCAATAAGATGTTTGCTCCCACTGCTCCAGTGAAACCCTTGACTAGGGCTACTGGACTATAGAACTGCTGAATCTAATGGTCATTTCTCAGTGTTCATCCTACTTGAAGAGTTGATGACTCCCTTGGCCTTTAAACACCTTTTCTCTTGGCTTCCAATATATCATAGGCATTTGAGGATTTTTTTTTTTTTTTCAGTACACGGGCCTCTCACCACTGTGGCCTCTCCCGCCGCGGAGCACAGGCTCTGGACGTGCAGGCTCAGCGGCCATGGCTCACAGGCCCAGCCGCTCCACGGCATGTGAGATCCTCCCGGACCGGTGTACGAACCTGCATCCCCTGCATCAGCAGGCGGACTCTCAACCACTGTGCCACTGGGGAAGCCCAGCTTTTGGGGATTTTGTTTTGGTTTTGTTTTTTTCTTTTTCTTCTTCCTGTTTTACTTCTCTTTCTTAGTCTCATTTTTTGGTTCTTCCTCATTTCCCAATTCCCTAAAGTTGTATGTTTTAGTATTAGTATTAATAGAGTCTGTCTGTTAGTATTAATAGAGTATTAATAGAAGAGTCCTTAGAACTCTTGTCTTTTCTATTCATCGTGTACTCCCTTTACATCCTAAAACTTCCTAAGTTCATATTTTGAGCTCAGACCTACAGTAGTCTATCCCACAGGGATATCTAAATGGTATCCAAGGCATTAAACATCTCAAATTGAGCTCCTTATATCTTCACTCAAGACTGCTCTTCCTAAGTCAATATTCTCCTTTTTAGTAAAGAAAAACTTGAGACCTTCCAATGTTTTAGTCATCTGATTCCTGTCTTCTGCTCACTCTTAACATTTGGTTTATTAGCAAATCCTTGTGCCTCCTCTTTCCCTGTTTTGCCAAACCTTAGTTCTTCCTACCTGCCTAGAATGGTTCTAAATGCTCTTCAGAGATTACCTCTCAATTAGTTACTATTATTATTATTCCTGTTTTTACAAAAGGGAGAAATGTTAACCAAAAAAATAGACCACTGTCTTTTATGTTTTAAGTAACTAACTGGATTTCAAATCTGTGCAAATGAACTCTAGAGGCTGGTCATCTGACCACTGTGCTACGCCACCAGAGTTAATCAGATTTTACTATTTCTCAGTGCTTCTACTACTTCAAACTGGATGTAGGAGTCGAAGCCAACATTGTTTCTCTTGTAAATCATGCAAAACCTCCTGCCTTGGCTTGTCTGCTTTTACTATTTTCCCCATCTATCTTCCAGAGTGATCCTTTTAAAATATAATTCAGATCATGTCACTGCTGTGCTTAAAAGTGTCCAATGGCTCCCATCACACTCAGACAAAAAACCCATGAGTCCCTGTATGTTCTACACCCTGTTCTCTCTCTGACTTCACCACTGTCTTTCCCAATCACTTCTCTACAGACCACTGGTCTCCTAATGCTTTCCCAAAGACACCTGCAATGTATCCACCAGGTTGCCTCCTCCCTCAGAGTTTTGACATAAGCTCTCCCTATTTTCTGGAATAAACTTTTCCAAGTTCATGCATTATTCTCTATCCTCCTTCAGCCCTTATCTGACTTTTATTTATATATTGAGACTTCTCTTGGTATCAAATATTTCAGCCTTTCCCCTTCCTAGTCTACTTCCCTGCCTTACTATTTTTTTCTTAGTGTTTATCACGAGCCAACATTTAATATATTTTGCATGTATTGTTAGTCTTTTTGTCTCCCTGTCTAGACTGGAAGTTTATTTGTCTCCCTGCAGGGTTTACTATAGTATCTCCAGGACTCAAAAGATTGCTTGGAATGTTTTTTATGCATAATAAATATTTGTTGAATAAAAATTAACAAGCATTTATTCCATCATCTTGACTCAAAATTTCAAGATTATGATTATTTTTTTTTCCCAAAGAGACCTATTAATTCTCAGGTTATGATGTCTAGAAGTGCTATGAGATTCCTTCTTACAATCCTGGTATTGGTCAGTGTGTTTCTGATTAAATTTGAGACTCTTACTATACTTTTATTTTTACTTCTCATTTTGTCCATATTTTATAGGGCATTCATCATTATCATTTTAAAAGAAAGATGCATTTTATTATAATTCTCTTCCAAAATCTCTGTTTATGAATCATTAACAAATTAAACAAAACATTTCTATTTGTAAATCAAAGCCAATATCTGGTTCTTATTTCAAATTTCCAGCTTCATCTCTCACTAGCTTTCTCCTTAAACCATACATTAGTATCAAAGAAATCACCATCTGTTTCTCATACATAACATTCATTTAAATATATTTTCCTTAGTCTTCTCTAAAACAAGATTTGATTGATTTCATTACATCTACCTCCAGTCCAGTTTCTTTCTATCAGTTCCTTTTCCTTCTTATCTCTCTTTTAATGAATCCTTATTTGAAATCCAAAAATTGAAATCTCTTTCATATACACTTGTAGCACTTTATCTTCACACTCGTAACTAGCTATTGTGTTGTAAGTTTTAAAATCTGTCCCTTTCATGAAACTGTATGCTCTGTGAGAGCAAGGACTGTGTCTTAAATACCGCTGCTAGTCTGAGACACAGCATATAGTGTGTGTGTGTGTATATATATATATATATATATATACACACGCATACATTTGTATATATACCTTTTATATATATATTTATTGAACTGTTGGAAGATTGTATGAATGTACCATCTGTTTTGTTGGCCAACAGAAATCCTATTTATTCCTTTAATGAATTTATCCCATCTTTCTAATTTTGCAAGGTTTAAATTCAAAGGAAACCTACTTTATAAAATAAATTTGAATAACATTTATTTTTAACAAATTATTTACTCACAATAAAGAAAAATGAAGTCACAGACATGTTAACTGCTTATATCATTAACCAAAATTGAGTATTTTTCAAATATAACATTTTGACTAATTTTCTGAAACCAAAATAGATAAGATACGTTCACCTGTTATTAAAGTTTCAGTTACTGAAGTGTAAAATTTTAATGAAAAGTCTTCCTAGGAAACTTTATATAAAAATTTAGTTATACTGAATGGAAAATGTGTGAAACATATTTAATGTGTTAAGCAGCTAAAGCCAGTCTATTGTCAATAATATGTTTTTTACAAAACTTCAAAATACATTATGTACAATTGAAAAAGTTTCAATTTTTATGTTTTAGGAAATCTTTTAAAATTGTTTATCATGCTTTTAACATAAAATTACTTTATAAACCCCATTAAATTTAAATCTTTACTTATTTGTTTTCCCTATACTCTGAATTTTAGCAGAAATATCCATCCTGCAAACAATGCCATCATTTTTAGAAAAGATCTAATAAAACCTTCCACACAATTCAATTATTCATCTCCATTGGTCATGCCACCAACAGTTTGTAGGTACAAACTTACTTTACCTTCCAGCCTTTCTTTCTTCCTTCCAACCTACTAGGGTCATGGATCTGAGGTAGAATTAGGGATCCAAATTGTGCAAAACTAATGTGGTCACTATCGCTTATCAAGTTCCAGTTTAGTAGAAAATACATATGTGCTGTTTCAAAACCTTCTAGGGAGCTTCCTTGGTGTAATTTGAAACTGGTTTCCCTACAAGGAGGACAGGAAGAGACTGAAGATAGAGGAAGACCATTCCAGATTGGTAGGTGGTAAGTTTAATAAGAAATGAGGCTTGTCTTGGGCGGCAGCAGGAAGAGTAGATTTCTACAACTACCAGATCCTTGAATGAAATTTTGCCATTTGCAGCAACATGAATGGTCTTGGGGGGTATTATGCTAAGTGAAATAAGTCAGAGAAAGGCAAATACTATATATATATATATATAATTTATATGTGGAATCTAAAAATATACAACAAACTAGTGAATATAAGGAAAAACAAGTGAACTCACAGATATAGAGAACAAACTAGTGGTTATCAGTGGGGAAAATGAAGCAGGGATGGGTACTATAGGGTAGGGGATTAAGAGGTACAAACTGTTATATATAAAGGTTATATTGTATAATATGGGGAGTATAGCCAATATTTTATAATAACTATACATGGAGTATAACCTTTAAAAACTGTGAATCACTGTATTATACAACTGTAACTTATATAATATTGTACATCAACTATACTTCAATTAAAAAAAAAGTTTCCATAGAGGTCTTAACCTCTTTGGTCACATATTCAGTCCTGATGATCACAACACCTTACTCTCTCAAGACTATATCCTTGGAACAGCTCCCACTGTGGGAATTGTAGGCAGAATGTATGTTCCAAGGACAGGTGAGGGAGTGAGGAGCCTCTGATTGCCTGGGTCCAACTTGTGGGTCAACCAGTGGTCATATCCTCTTGATTAACTCCTCCAACCATAAGTTAATCATATCATTATAGAAAATTTTGAAATTATAACTATGGTAAATGTTATGAGTAAGGAGGTTCATGGATCAATCAGAGAACATAATAGAGGAATTTGACCTAGGTAGAAGATTTGAGAATATTTTCCTTGGAAAATGAAAGCAGAGCTGAGATGTGTAGAAAGATTAGGAGTTAAGTGAGGAAATTCAGAGGGAAGAGCACTCCATGAACAGAAATAAAAGGTGAAAAAGTTGTGTGGCAGGAGAGCCTGTAATGCTTCATGGAGTTGAAAAGAGTCAGGATGACTGAGCAAAGATAATGAGAGTGTGGCATAGAATAAAGGAGGATAGAAAGATAGAGTCAACCCATGTGTGAGAACATCTAGTACATATTTAGTATATCTAATCCTCGAATAAATGAAGAAGAGTTGAATGACTTTAAGCAAGAGAGTGAAGAGTAAGTGTTCTGTTACCAGACCCTAGAATGACTTTGTGTACATCAGCAAAAGGGTTTCTTTCTTCATGACACTTACTGCCATCTTCTAGGAAATTGCCAAATACCCATTTAAACTAATAAGATTATGTAGTGAAGAATGCCCCCTAAAGATGTTCAAAACACAACCTGCATTACTTTAATCAGAAGCTGCACATGACTGGAGAAAACCTTCTTTGCCACGTTGGTTTCTGGCTCATATAAGAGCAAGTACTATTCACTGTGACAAGAAACAATAGAAGAGAATTGGTTCTGGGGAAGAAAGAGGGGAGACCATTATTTCAGTTCTTCACCTGTTAGTTTGGAGCTATTTTGAAGCATTCAAGTGGTGACATCATGAGAACAGTGGATATAAATCTGAAGCTCAGTGAAGAAATCTTAGCTGAAGATAAAATTGTAATCTTTGACTTATATGTGGAAACTGTAGTTGTGTGCTTGGAAGAGACTGCCTTGGGAGAGTCAGGTAGGTAAGAGTTAAGGGTATAGCACCCAGAGGTTGTGGAGAGAACAATTATTCTTTAGATGTAATGGTGATTAACCATAATGAAAGTGGAAGTGTCACCAAAATCAAGGAAAGAATGAGTTTAAAGAAGGAAGGAGTCATCAATTGTATCAAATTCTACTGAGACAGAACATAACATAGAAAGTTTAGAAAAGCTTTCTTTGGTTAACTTTTTCAAGTACCGTTTTAATTAAAGTTAGGAAAATGAATTGATCTAGTTTGGAGTTGCCTACAGATTGTGTACGTAAGAAATGGAGGCAGCAATTAAATATTGGGTTAGCCAAAACTTCATTCTGTAACAGCTTATGGAAAAACCCAAATTAACTTTTTGGCCAACCTAATACTAATTTTGAGAAATATGGTTGAAAAGACCTAAAGAGAAGTCAGGGAGGTATAATAAAGAGTGTAACAATAATTAGTACTTTCTTTTTTAGTTCATTAGCTTATTTTTCTGTTGTTCCTATTTAATGTGAGATTCTCCAGCATATTTAAATTTAAAAAAAAACTGTTTTTAACCTTATTGAATCTTGTATTAAATATTTCATATATTGGTTTATATTCTACTTATTTTAGGAGGGCAGATATACTAAAGCTTTCAAAATCAGAAGGAAATATTAAACAAGTAGCATTACATCTTGACTTTGAAAAATTGTTAGAATGTTAGGAGTTAAACGAGGAAAGAGAGCTAAATGATAAAATTGTCTATAGAATATTTGGAGAATCATGAGATGGCTGCTCTAGTAGCTGTTTCTTTTCCTGTAGTCATGAGATATAAGCTTGGGAGAATAAAATAAACTTTACTAGTTCAAAGTTTTAAATGTCAAGCCAAAGCTCTATGGAAGAATAGGGAGAAGAATGAGGCTAGAACATGAAAGATGGGGGTAGAAGAGATTCCTGTAGTTCACACAGCTGTCAGAATCATCATAATGAAACCTCACAATTTTGGTGTAATTCTCATTGATGCAAACATATTTAGAAGCTGCCAGATCTCTGTTCACCTGACGGTGTCACTGCTCTTGTAAAGGTCAATAAATACTTTCGTGAAGATCTTGCTGCTTCCCCTCGCCCTTCTCCTGTGCTTGGGGTGCAGCCAAAATTATTCAAACAGATCTTGAAAATTTAAACCCATACAGGTATTATCTTAGGCTGAAGCATGTTCTACTTGGAAATTTATAGTGACTCCTCCATGTTAATCTACACATTTAAATTTAAAAATAAAATTTTAAAAGTATCAGTTTTCTTTAAATGTTTTAAAGCATTATATGCTTGTTATAGAAAATATTCTAAACAGTATTTTAAAGTATCAATATTTAAACCTATATTTCAACCATCCAAGTTAATCATAGTTGAAAACATATGGTAATATCTACTTCTGGGCAATTATATTTATAATGTTTAGATAACAATAAATTTTTAAATTTTCATCCTATTTTTTTATAAACATAATATGAAATACATATTTTTACTTCACCAGTTATTATCATCCCCCCTCTCCTAGTAAAAGCATGTTGACATTTTGGTGCATTATAATAGAATTTTCTGAGAAAATATTAAACAGTATAAAACATAATGGTTAAGAACATGAGTTTTAGTATTAAAAAAAATTTAAAAAAACTTTTGTTTCTACACTTGTTATGTTCCTCCTTACTAAGTAGTCTAAGAAATGTTTCTTTAACTCTCAGTGACTCACTTTCAAAATAGTAATAGTTCAGATATGAAGACAGCTTGGTTATGTGTTACATATTAGAAAGCATCATCCAATATCCTCTTGTTAATGATGTAATGTCATTATCTTTAATTTTTGCCAATTTTGTATAAAAGATACAGCTCATTTTAATTTTAATGTATTGCTTACTAGTTAAATATGGAATTTTCAATCTAATCTAATTTTCTGAACTGGTTTCTCATGTCATTGGTCAATTTTTATTTTGAGGAGTCTTCTTTTAATTTTTAAAAATATCATATCTTTTGAAAATTAGCCTTTTATCTGTCATATGTATTTCTTTATTAAGTGCATTATTTGAACAATATTATAATAATAATTAGACTTATAAATGCCTCAAGTGATCGAAATAATATATATGTATATAGTTTGTGCATGTGTGTATATACATTCTTTTATGAGCATAGAAATTCCTTCCCACTAACAAATAATATTAATAATCTTACTTGATTTCTTTAGTTATTTATTGATTTATTTTTTTCATATTTAACTCTCAGATATATTCAGAATTTTTTTTAGCATTTGGTTAAGTAGGTGTCCACTTTAGTTTTCATTTGGCTGAGCTAGGGACTTTTCATTGAAAATTTTCCAGAGTTTTAAACGTTTCCTTTATCCACTGTACTTAAATGTAATAAGGTCTATTTCTTCTTATTATTTTTTTCCATGTGGATTACACTTTAATTATTATTTCTTTATTATATATCTTAGTCTCTGGCAAGCCTCTTGATAGTACTCTTTTTTGTTCGAGTGTTTGATGTATATTCTTGCCCAATTATTCTTCTACATTAACCTTAAAATCATTGGTCAAGTTTGGGATGAAAATATCTCAGGGTGAGCTTAAATTGATTTTGTTTTAATCTATTAATTAAGTTAGGGAGAACTGAACTCTTTATAAAAATGTGTTTTCTCAGTTAATGACATACTGACTCTTCATTTATTCATCTTTAATTATTTTTCTAGATAAGATTGTGTAATTTTCTTAGAAAAGATATGCAACATATCTTGGTAGATTTACATCTATTTTTGTATTAAAATACTAGTTTGAGAAGACATATTCCCTAATGTTTTCTAGCTGATTCATCTTGTGTACTGGATGGAAGTAACGAGTACAATTATTCCTCTCTAGACTGCCTGGGCTCAGATCTTGATTCTCTTGCTTTTCAGGTAGGGAAAGTTACCTAATCTCTGAGTATAAATTAGTTCCTCTATAAAATTAAGATAATATTTCAATAATAATAATAATCTCATTGAGTTGTGGTATGGATTAGATGAGTTTTTATGAGGCAAAGAGCTTGGTAAGGTCCCTATATTCTGTGATGCACTCAATAAAACTTGGAAAATATGTAGGGGAAACTTTTTATTATATGTGTATTTTCTTACTGAACTGCTTAAAGTTCTTATAAAACTTTTTATTCAATTTTGTTTAATAAATATTCCTGTCATTTATATGTAATAACTTTCTCATTTCTATTTTCAACCCTTATACCTTTCATTTCTGATTTCTATGTTTAACTATTTATATCTAGAGGTTACATAATTTGCAACATAATAGTTTTAATAGTGTTTTTTTTGGTTGGGGTTCTGGCATGGGTAAAAAAGCACACTAAATTTGAGTAATTAAAAAAGTAATACAGAGGCTATTTAAAAATATATGGGTGAGGGTGTTGAAAGCCATCCTGGAGCCATTGCACCATGACAAAGTCATGAGCAACGGAAGGCGAAACTGCAAGGCAGCGCTGTGCCAGGAAGGTGGACTACAGCTCCGTTGTTATGTATTATGATAATAAATTTACATACAGGGGCAATTTTGGAGGGATGCTGCTCCACGTGAAAGAAAAATTCCTCTAGGACTCCCCCTCCTGAAATTACCATAGAATGGGAAGTACCGACTAAAGCCCCGGAGAAATAGGTAAAGAATTAAGAGCCTGGAACTAAGGGGTTGTTTTTATGAAAAACACCCTCTAGTATGGAGTTATGGCCATGGGCCAGAGTTCCTGATGATGACATAGAAAATCTATGGTTCTATTATAAAGGAAGATTGATTATAGAAAAACAAATGACTAGAGCAGAATTCGTTGCCAGGATAGGGAGAAAACACTGTCTCAGTTGAAGGAAACAACGAGAAAGAGCATGCAGGTACATTGTAAATATTTTCATGGAACCATTGTAAAAGGTTGCTCATGCAAGAAGAAAAATAGGAACAAGTAGCTCCAACTTTTACAATTGAAATAATCATATAACTGCTTGACTTGGTTACTAAGAAACAACCTGTGATTAATGGGAACTTGGGGAAATATTTTAATAGGACATCTAGAAACGAGGGGATATTTGTTTTAAAAAATCTTTATAGAAGATTTTGAGGTTTGATTGTGCTAAGATTGTTTGTCCACGTACCTGGTAATGTAATCAAGTACAATATATAAACCTGTGATTGTAAACAATGAGGAAGAATGAAGAATAAAGACATGAGAAAGAGAAACATGCAATGCTGATACTTTAAGAAGTGTAATAGAATTATTTCCTTCACCGACGCTATCCATCCCTTGGGTATCCCTGGACTCGCTGGAGCTGGACTGCGGCATGAGGGTTAAGAAAGCAACATAATAGAGTGAAGTTCTTGTCCTCATAAGAAAGAGCTGCTAATACTGCCTTTATACTACAGAGACAAGGGAGGAAGCAGTTATCAGGACTGGAGACAGAGTGTATTAAGAAATGCAATCAGTGTGGAGTAGCCATAATGGAGCAAACCAAGGGAATATACTCACCAACTTAACTCTCCTTCCTCCTCTATAACGTCTGCCGGTATTCAACTTTGGATAAACCTAAAAGGAAGCCTTGGGATAAAGGAACTCTTAATGTTGTTTATTTGGCTTGACCTTGTAGGACACAGAAGATGGTGTATATGAGGAGATAGTGAAAGATATCCAGTTAAGGGGCAATGTTGTCACATCCTGACATGGCCTAGTGTGTTTCTATTTCTTCATAGTTAAATATGAGTTCTATGATAGTTCTAACTAAAATAAAATTTCTCTTTCACAAAGTAATTTATTACCCTATTAATAATTAACTATGTTTAATATATCAGGGAGAGATGTTATTTTTCTAATTTTGTTTGTATTTACTCATTTGTTTACATGTTTTCTGAGGCACAGTTATAAGCCAAGTTCTCAGCATGTACCCAATTTGCTTTAGAAGTTAATTCAGAGTTAGTTCCTGCCTTTATGAAACTTACTGAATTTCAGTGAGACCAACAAAACAAGGTAAGAAATCAAATCTATAAGTAAATGATTCCAAAATGTAAAGTATTGTAAAGAAAACAAATAATATGTTGCAATACAGAATTATTTTGGTGGAATGTAGAAGAGAGTAAGGGGGCTTACACTTTAACACTATGTTCATGAAAGTCATTATGAAAGAGCACATTTAAGCTGAGACCTACAATATGATTCCACAATGACAAAAACAGCTAGGACAAGAACTGAGGAAAAGTGTTTGAGAAATATTATGCCAAAGATTTAAGGACACAATCTGGGAAGTGAAAGGAGAGTGAAGCTGGGGTCTAAAGCTCCAGGCAAAGAGAAGAGGAACTGAGTTTGACCAAGCAAGTGCACAGCCCATAGTTTATAATAAAATTAGACTTTAAGCCATGGAAACACATTGGCCTCTTATTTCTCTGACACTCCACCTTCAGTCATTTAAAGAATCACATTAGGTTTATTTTCAAAATATATCCAGTACACACCACATCCAATTACTTCTACTGCTACCATCTTGTTTCCAGACATCGTGACCTTAACAGCTTCCCCCCCGGAAACCCTTGTTGTCACTGTCCTCCACACAGTAGTCAGGGGCATATTCCTAAGAATAGAAGTGATTCAATCTGTACCAATCTCCCCACCATTCCCTTTTCATACCCTGCAGATAAACAAGGCTGGTGTTGAGTTTACTTTTTCTTGCTCTCCAATAAAGGTGGGATTTAGATCATTTCATAAAATTAACTGGAACACTTTTAAAAATTTTTTAGTGCTCTTGAACTATTTACATGGGTATATTGTAAAAGTTACAGCTAACTAAAAAAGTAAGCCAAGAAGTTGAAAGTTTATTTGATCTAAATATATTAAACTATTTCGAATTTTCTCGGGGCTATTGATCTGTTCAGCTATACTTATTATTTGATAACTTTGGGTGATTTATAATTAATCATGCAATCATTGAATTCTAGTTTTATTGCAATGCAGTTTAAGGAATGTGGCTTTAAATGTTGTTTTCACATTAATTTGGAATATGATTGCAGAATTAGTTTTAAATTTTATTGTAAAAATGTTGTGTCCTTTATTTATATGCCAAACATTGTATAATAATTTCATATGACTCTGTCATTTTACATATCTATATGTTAATTTATATATCTATAGCATCAAAAAGTCTAATGAATTATATTACCCTAAGATATACACTTATGCTTTTTAGATTACATTTTCTTTTAAAGACAGAGTGATTTATTAAAGTCTTCCTAAATAGTTGTTTATGTTGATTTTTATTGAACTCATTACAGGCATACAATGGAGATATTGTGGATTTGGTTCCAGACCACAGTAATAAGCAAATATCTCAATAAAGCAAGTCACAAGGATTTTTTTGTTTCCCAGTACATATAAAAATTATGTTTACACCATACTGTAGCTTGTGTGCAATAACATTATGTGTAAATTAACAATGTACATACTTTAATTACAAATAATTAATATCTTAAAAATGCTAACCATAATCTGACCCTTCAGTGACTCACGGTAGTAACATCAAAAATCACTGATCACAGATCACCATAACAGATATGATAATAGTGAAAACGTTTGAAATATTGAGAGAATGAATAAAATGTGACACGGAATCATGAAGTGAGCAAATGCTGTTGGAAAAACAGTGCTCACAGACTTCCTCAATGCAAGGTGGCCCTGAACCTTCAATTTGTAAAAAAAACACAATTTCTGCGAAGCACAATAAAGCCAAGTGCAATAAAACAAGGTATGCCTGTACATATTTTGTCTTATTTAATTCCATGCTCTGTTAGTTGAGGTCAAGAGCTTCATGACTGTTATATAACCACTGAGACTATAAACTCAGCCTTTCATCTCATGGAACTTTTAAAAACATATATATTTTTTTAAGTATCTTGAAACATCACAACAGTTTCTGTGTGTTCTGAGCCTATCTCTGAGGGACTTTTCATTTTTTTATCATAGAATATAATTTCAATTGTATAAACTTATTAAATTTGTTGTGTGAATACCATTCTTTCCTGGTTTCCATCATTGCTGTAGGCTTCATCTATTGGTTGTACTGAAGTTCAAATTTAATGAGAATTGTTGACTATGATGTTGAAAAGGAGTTTGTGGATGTACTCTTGTTATATTTCCTACTTTTCTTCTGATCCATGCAATCTCATTTTTTAATACACATAATTTTGATTCAATAACATAATATCAAGTGTTTCTAAATGAACCTAAATTATGAATAAGAAAATCAGAGAAGAATAAAGAAGAGACCTATCAGTGGTAATCAGCCTTCTTTACAGCACCATTCATTGTTTGCCATTGTTCTTTCTCTCTGTTGTCCCTTATTATAAAGTATATTTTATCAGGTAAAATTTAAAAAAAAGGATTTAGTGGCCAGTCAAATCGATTTATTATTCATCTTTAACTTAATAAAATACCACTCTAAATAAAACTCTAGTATTCTGAAAATGTGGTTGGGTCCTTTTTTCCCCACTTTCATCATAGCAATTACATCAACATAAACAAAAATTACATGGTTCAACATGCAGTATATAAATTACTGACTTTCATTAAAGTCAGTTTATGACAATCTTGAGCAAGACCTCTTTCCTCAAAACTATTGTGAGACACAATGTGAAATTTAGCTTTTTTTTTGGTTTTATTTCAATTGTATTCCAGATCCCGTTAGATAATTCTATCTGTGCTAGTAATATAAATCAAGATAATTCTGTGATACAGGTTTTATATTATACTTTATTATGTACTTATTACTTGGAGGTCGATGCTTCTGAAACTTTTTTTAACTGTAATGTAAACTGACAGATTGCCTGAGGGGTTCTTTCTTTGAGGAAAAATGACTAGAGGCTATATTTTATTTATTTAACCTCAGTTCCATATTTGTAAATTGATTAAACTGAAATGCATATATCTTATAACTAGAAAGGAAAAACGGATTCCTTATAGACTTGGCAGAGTAGTTTTGGGCTTCTACTTGTAGAGTTTCAGTTAATATCTAAATAATAATCGGTGTATCAATTAAGGTATCTTAAAAACAAAATAAAATAAATTATAGCCCTATCCCCAAAGCAGGCAACAGCCTTTAGGGAGGTTAATCAATGTATATGTTTTAGGACCCCTCACTTTTTTCCTTCAAACCTAAAACAGGAATATTAACATTTTTGTTCACTAAGGACTTCTTTGCATTTGAACTATCATTCTACATTGTGGTGTGTAAACTGAAAATAAATATTTATTTAAGGATTTTTTGGTGCCTTGCACATGGTTTATACTCCCTATCTATATAATTATTATTTATAATAACTATTTATAATAGTTATACTTATAATAACTATAAATAGTTATTTATAATAACTATTATTATAACTATATAGTTATTATTACTCAAGCATATTTCATAAAATACAAGCCAGCAAATACAAAGAAAAATGAGTAAGTTAGATCATATTTTCTCCAGGAAATATAGGATATATACAAATAATCAAGGAAACATAAGTAAAAATCAACATGCAATTGAGAGAATGGAAGAAGAGACAGGCAGAAGTAATTTAAAATTATTTAACTTAATAGAAATTGTAGGGCAAAATCTTTATCTCTGGCACAAGAGTGGATCAGAAGACACATTTTCAGCCACTAATAGAGGTTTCAGTTTACTTAGCTGCAAATCTTGGTATACGGAGTTGGAGGCATAACAAAAAGAAAATGAAAAAAAGAATAGCAATCTGAAGCCCAGAGAGAAATACTGTATGAAAAGTTGTTATAACCTACCAAGGCACACATTTATAAATTTACATTCACACAAGTTAATCAGTAATATGAGAAGAGTGGTGTGAAAAGTCAGCCTAAGCACAGGGAAGTCTGAAAGCAAGCACTTTTCCACGGTTAATATACAAACTGAATGAGGATCCAAACTGTCTTTCAAGATATCATTATCAACATTTATCTTCAATTAAGCTTTTAATCATACAGATAGGTTTGAAAAACATTTTTTCAGTTTTTGTTATTTTTGTGCTATGGGATATATTTTAATTTAATAAGAGTTTTACATATTTTCTCTGGTTATTGAACAATTTGGAATGTTATTAAACAATGGTAATATAGAAGCTATTAACATCAAATCAGAATGTTCAATTTTATACAATTACTATTTCCTTTTATTTAAAAAATATTCTGATTATTTCAATTTCTTTTATTGAAACAATGTAATAAAATTAATGTTTTAATGAATGCACATGCCTCACACTATATTATGACTGTAAATACTTAATGGAATATACAGTAAATGCATTGAACTTTATAGTTTTACAGAAATCTCACTTTCTACATTGCCAAAAGCAGCAGTGTATTATGGTCCTGGGGAAAAGCACTTCTGAAACCAACAAAGCCA
Organism: Mesoplodon densirostris; assembly: GCF_025265405.1. NCBI lineage: Eukaryota > Metazoa > Chordata > Mammalia > Artiodactyla > Ziphiidae > Mesoplodon > Mesoplodon densirostris. The sequence goes on along the minus strand of NC_082677.1, from coordinate 27,716,921 downwards.
CCTTTTTTATCAACTGATATGGTGCTAATAAACATTAGAAAATATTTTGTGCCTGGATGTCAAGTACTGAGAAATGATACTGTGCCCTCGAATATGTTCTTAATATTAGTTGACTGATAAATTTACTGCAGGTGGCATTTATTGCCATGAACTATAGTGCTTCACTTTATCACTCAGACTAGATCACAATGTTCCAACAGCTACAATCTGTTAACTCTCATCCAAATAGCTAAAATACCCTTAAAGGAAGTGTTACTTGCCTCTGAAGGTTCCCTAGCAATTTTAAAGATTTCATAAACTCTAGTAAAGCTTAATATCTGCTATTGGATAGACACTAAATTAATTGTGAAATAGAAGAGAAATTTTTTTCTTTTTTTCCACAAGAAACTGAGCCTTGTGTTCTACAGTATTTGTAAGAAGTGTACACTTATTTCAGTAAAAATCAAGAATTATACTCTATTGGATTGTCCTTACAAACTACACATGGCAATGGTTGACACAAAAGAGCACATGATAAAACTAAATGCCCACTCCCTTCTCTCCATTCCCCTCTCTCACTCCACAAGGAAAAATATTAACTGTATAATGGACATCTTTTCAAGTATTTTTTCTATGTCCATATAAACATATTAAAGCACATATATATATATATACACACATACATAAAATCTGTTTTTATAAAAATGCTATTATATACATTATTCTGAAACTTGCTTCTTTCACTGAGCATTATGCTTATAAAGAAATCAATTTTTTTCTTTAATGACTGTGTAATATCAGATATTTATGGACATGCTATGATTTTTTTAGTCACTCCACTATTAGTGGGTATTTAGGATCCTTTTATTTGTTATCCCTTCAGAGAATTCTGCAGGGAATCTTTAAACAATGGGACTTTTCTTTCCATATTTTTATGATGAAGTGAGAATGTTGAATATAGTGGAATGCAAATTTCAGTTTTAGATTCTGTCAGCTTAGTTGCCCAAAAGGTTGTTGTGATTGGCACTTCCATTGGAAATTCATGAGAGATCTCCTTTTGATTGCCTTCACCATCATTGGATGTTATTAGTCATTAACATATTTGCCAGTATAATCAATGAAAATTGTTAGTCATTGATTAGCTTTTTCCTGATTAAAAAAGAGGTTGAACATCTTTTAAAACACTTATTGAAAATTTGAATTGATAGTCTTTTCTACTCTGTATATTCTTGTCATAATCTCTACCATCATTTCCATTTAGTTTAAAGGTATTTTACTCTTTAATTTGCAGGAGCTACTGGAGCATTAAAATATCATTCCACCCCTTTTTTGTCTTTTATATGTTTCAGATCTTTTCTTGCAGTTCTTTTATGTTTCTCTGACTTGTTCTTCTATTTGGAAAATATGAATTTCTTGTACTCAAATATATTACATATGTTTTTTCCTTGGTATCTTCTATTTTGCTAAATGTCTTTCTATTTTTTTTTTTAATTTGGACTTTATTTTTTTTAGAATTTACTTTTATATATGGTATGAAATAGTGGTTTAATTTGACTTTTGTTCATAATCATTAGTTTCTTTTGATGATTAACTGTTAATATTTTAATTCTACAAATTCCCAAAGATGTTACTCATACACCCACATGATTCTAAAATAGAATCATACCATCATGGGCATTATATCATGATACTTATTTCTTTGTTCCTTGCCTCCTTTCTGGGTTCCAGTGTTGTGAAAATGTTTATGATTCTTAAACAAAATCTCTGTGAATTACCTGCTATTCTGAATTTTGTTCATGTCTGCTGTTTTTATTTGGGCTGGGGAAAGAAGCAGAGTGTGTGTGTGTGTTTGCATGCGTTTGTGTTTTTTTGTGTGTGTGTCCGTGTGGTTGTAGCTCTCTCTGCTTTTTCTTTTTTTTTTTAACATCTTCATTGGAGTATAACTGCTTTACGATGGTGTGCTAGTTTCTGCTTTATAACAAAGTGAATCAGCTATACATAAACGTATATCCCCATATCTCCTCCCTCTTGTGTCTCCCTCCCACCCTCTTTATTTCTTTCTTTTTGAAATGGCATACATTCTGACAGTGTAAGAGGTTATGCCCAACTCAGACTTTTATTTGAAGGTTTTGTTTGCTATTTTCTTTGCAACATTGTAAATATCTTCTGGCTACAGTAACACAGGTGATTTTTGATGACCAGTTCAAGGAATTTCTGTGAAAGCTGTAAAGTCCAATGTTAAATGTTAGAAATTTGATTAGTTGGCAGAGATTGGGTCTAACGTCTTATTTTTTGTTTGTTTTGTTTGTTTTGTTTTCTTTTGAAGTGATATTGGATGTACCAAAATATATTAATAGATATTTGCCTGGTCATGACCTGTTTCACTGTCATTGATGACTGGGGGTAAAATATCAGTTTTGTTCTCCACTATAAAAACAAGCCATTAAAAAAAAAGGGGAGACCACAAAGTAGACAAGAAAACAAATGATCATAATGTCCATCATTTAATAACTCTTTCTATCCAATTTTTTTATAATAATAATCATACATGTTGAAGTTTAAAATATATCTTTGAAAAAATAAAATTATACTTTTTAAAGTGGTGTTTTAACTCAATTTTGAGTTTTCCCTTTCCTAATATAAATAATTTCCATTTATTTAAAATTTTGCCTGAAGACTATTTTTCTAGGTAGATGGTCAATGTGTATATTACTGTTAATGAGAATAATGAAATGAAGACAGTCAAATACTCAACAGTATTTACTGAGTATCCACAATATACAAGATTCCATTACATGTTCAGAGTGTTTCAAAGAAAAATTATGAGTAGAGCAATTACAGTTCTGTTAACATTTATATAAATAAACATAGATTAAAAGAATCTACCCAACAATTGTATGAATTGTATTCAAGCCTTATATTTTAGATGATGTGTGGGTAGTTATGCTGCTTTGTATTGGCCCTTCTATCCCTAGAAACACAGCTGCATTTAGTTAAGCTAGCCAGTGTTTACTGAGAGAACATTTCCTGAATTAGAACAATCATAAAACTTTTCTTCCACAATATAACTGTATTGCATATTTATGATTTGTCTGATTCTTCTAATTTCCCTAATATTGACATAGACAAAATATTTTAATCCCCTTGGAAGCATTAAGGAAAAGATCCTAAACTACTGTAATATCTGAGTTTAAATAATAAAAAAAAAAACTCAACCTATGGCAATCACAAATGCTTGAATAAAAGTAGATTATTATATAAAATATTTTATTCACTTAAAGTTTACTTTTTAAAGACATTTTAATGCAAAAGGAAATTAGGGATAAGGGTTGTTAGATAATACATATAGAATACAAGACTTAAAAGCAACTCTCCTACAATTGTTTCTTAGTACACAATTATTATTACATTTTGTTCATGCTTATTTATCAATGTATTTATGCGTATGATCATCAATAAAGCTGTATCACAAGAATTCAAGGTTTTCAAAATATTAAAACTAATGTAGTAAATTGAAAGATTTAAAGAAAAAGCATACAATTATACTAATAAATTCACAAGAAAATAGACCTTATCCAAATTCATTTTTGATCAACTAAACATTTGTAGCAACAAAATTGGCTAATTTTTTAACTAATTAAGGGAATGGCCCAAACTTACAAACAAATCTAAATCTGGCATCACATATATAGTTATTTTAGACATGTTTCCCATAAAGTCAAGAATAGAATTACACTCACTATCATTCTTTCCTTTTAACTTTATAGGCTCTGTGTGTTGTCAGAGAGGGTAGCAGATCCTGGCTAATTTCAATAAATCTAGAAAATGAAATACATGATATAAAATTAGATGAAAAATGTCATTAATTATATAGGACAGGGAAACCTTGGAGAATCTAGAAATCATTAGAAATAAAATAGTGAACAACAATGTTGTTTGGCATAAAAATATTATTCAAAAGGCAGAACATTTTACAATCATAATTAAATAATATTTTTTAAAAAAATCTCATAAAACTGAAAACTACAAGATATAAATTGAGCTACTAAATGATGTATAAGACTTTTATAAAGAAAATTATAAAATTATAATAAAATATATAAAAGAAGATCTAAAAAACTGGACAAACATACCATGTTCATGGACAATATTATTCAAAAGTATGAAGATTCTAATTATCAAAAAATTAATTCATAAATTTATAAATTATCATTCAGAATATTAGAAAAATTTTCACAGTACTGGATTCAAAACTAGCTAATCTGAAAATATGAATGCAAAAGAACAAACTGTACATGGCAAGAATAACCAAAGATATATGGAATAAAAGTGGCAAGACTTATAAGTATGTGGATAATAAAGAGACAGAGGAGAAGGTTTCTTCAGGGAAAGAGAGGGTACTGATATAATGAGTTCCCACTGGGGAAAGAAAAATAGAAAGTGAATATACTTCTTCCTCATATCTCAAGCTAAGTGAGGAGTTTTCAGGCCAACCACCTAGAGATCTGAAAAAGCATTCTTTCAGGTTTGGCAATAATAGAGCCTGGTGCCTGGTTATCATTTAGAGATGGATAAAGAAGAAAGGCTGTTGTTGAAATAGTCTTTCCAGTTGATCGCATTCAGAGCAAGCTGTACTTATTAATGGTGGTAAAAGGATGCATGGAGGGTCACTTGAATTTACAGAGGAAGTGGAATTCCAACAAAGGAGCTTGATGTGTCTGTAGACCCATCAGTAAAGAAAGGAGTGTAAAGCAGCCTTCCAGAAAATAGGCATCATTTGTCAAGTGGCTTCAGTCAGAAGTTACTGCAAGAGAATCTCTGAAAATACAAAAAACATACTGAAAAAGAGCAGCTAACAACTATGCATCTGCATTTCCCAGAGGGAACAGAGGCCAGATTAAATATCACCTAACATGCAAAGCAGAATCCTTTTGTCTGTTAAAGAGTGATTTTCAAAATGTTTAAACATATGGTTCAAATAAATACAAAATGAACATGTGTCAAAGAAAAAGAATTTATAAGGAAAGCATTAAGACAGTATAACAAGTTCAAAGATCATTTGAGGACTTGAGGTTTGTAGACAATATAATAAATGAATACTGAATAAGACTGGTTACTTACAAAACTTGTTGATTTCTTATGGAACAAAAACTAGTAATTTGGAGGGTTATCTTTCCTATAAGAAAGAAAGTGTCTGCATCTCTCTTGGACAAAAATATGTAATTTAACATGTAACTTCACTAATCTGGGACTTTGTTTGAAGTGAATTGGATAAAGTACAGTTCTCTGGATAATCCTCAGATGGACCTGTTAAACAGTGCCCTCATATGACCTTAAGGTGACATATTGCCCAATTTTTAACCTTATTTCCAAGTTTGGGATATTTTTTCTTAATGTATCTTTATTTTAAACTCCATTCATCCTGCCCAGTCTTCAAGGATTAAAACTGCACTTCTAATAACATCTCCTAACCAAGCTCCACTCTCCATGGCACAGTTGAAAGCCAGAAACCAACCTCAGATGGAGGAAAAAGAGTCTATTTAATGTGAATAATATTCAAGGCTTTTATGACCGTATCACATTATACATTTTGGTTATTAATAGGAGACTGGTAAAGCTATATTGTATTTTGAAAATTTCCTAAGAGAGTGAAACTTATATGTTCTCACTAAAACAAAACACAAAAGTTAAATAAGTGAGGTGATGGATGTGTTAATTAACTCAATGGGGGAAAATTCTTTCACAATGTATATGTAAATCAGATCATCACAGTGTACACTCTAAATATCTTACAATTTTCTTTGTCAATTGTACGTCAATAAAGTTGAAAAAAATAAAAGGACACTGATTTTAAGACTAACACAAAATGCTGTGGAATGAGTCAGTTTTTTTTTTTTCCAGGACATATGGAAGAGACAATGGGAGAACGAGTAGGATTGCTTCTTGAATGCCTCTAACTGAGTTCAGTTGATTTCATTGGATAGTTATATTTTCAAGAGTGGAAATTTATAAATAATCACCACCTTTAGGAGGATGAACAAATAAATTGTGGCATAATCCTACAATAAAATACATTACACAATTGAAATGAATTAACTTTAAATGCAATGCAGTGTCCTGGACTGGATCCTGGAACAATAAAAAAATCATTAATGGGAAAAAATGGCAAAATTCAAATAAAGTATGAAGTTTAGTTAATGGTAATGTCCCCATGTATTGGTTTTGATAAATATTCTTGGTTTTGATAAATATTCTGTGGTAAAGTAAAATGTTAACATTAGGGGAAAATGGATAATGGGGTACAGGAGCTGGGGTGGTTAATTTTATGGGTCAACATGACTGAACTACAGGATGCCCAGACATGTGGTCAAACATTATTCTGGGTGTGTCTGTGAGGGTGTCTCTGAATGAGCTTTATATTTGAATTAGTAGACTAAGTAAAGCAGGTTGGCCTCCCTAATCTGGATGGACCCCATTCGATCAGTTGAAGGCCTGAATAGAACAGAAAGGGTAACACTCCCATGAGTGAGAGGGAATCCCTTCTGCCTGACCTCCTTTGAGATGAGACATAAATTTTTTCCTGTCTTCTAATTTAAACTGTAATATAGGTTCATCCTGGGTCTAGAGCCAATGGACCTTCAGACTGGAACAGTGTCATAGGCTTTCTTGGGTCTCTGGCTTACACACTGAATAGAATAGGACTTAATCTCCATTACTGTGTGAGTCAATTTCTTATTAGAATAAGTCTCATATATATACACAGCTATATGTATATGTATATGTATGTATGTATATATATATATATATATATATATATATATATATATATATATAATATCTCTTCAAGAAGGGAGATGTGGTCATTGTGCTGACCGGGTGGCACCCTGGTTCAGGCTTCACCAATACTATGTGAGGTAATGCCTGTGCCGTGATTGGCCCGGAGCCCCTCTTCCAGCCCCTGTCCTATTCCCCTTCTCCAACCCATCCTTTGGGTCAGCCATGCTTGTAGTGCTCACTTGGGGCTGTAGTGTGACACTGGTGGGCTGTGATGCCAGGGAAGACTCTGGTCCTGCCCTGACGTGCTTCTCCAATCCCCTCAGCCTCCATTGGAAAGTAAAAAAAAAAAAATTAAAAAATAAAAATAAAAAAATTAATATTTAAATCAGTGAGCACTGGCTCTTTTTTCTTCTTTTTCACACACACACACAGATCTAATAGCCAAGATGTGCAGAGGAAATGAGCTCCTCCTGTGTCCACCACAGTCCCCATTCTGTGACCGAATCTGCTGCTAGCCCTCCCTTCTCTCCAGCAAACATAGAAACTCACTGGGGCTACTCCACACTGCAGCTGTAATGCATTTAATATTTCATATTTTGTGCATGTCCCTCCTCAACATATTCCCTCTTACAAAGAAAACAAAAAAGTAGTTAATGGTCAGGGATATGTGCTTCCCAGTGGCATCAGTTCCTACCTCACAATGAGAAAGTGAGGAGATATTCCTGTTAGGAAGGTATATATACACACACACACACCCCTCCTATTGCTTCTGCTTCTCTGGAGAATCCTAATATATAGGAATTATCTGCACTATCTTTATAACTTTTCTATAATACTAAAATCATTCCAAAATAAAACATTATTAAAAACATTAATTAACTAAAGCTGCATATATAAAGAAAGATAAATCACAAAATGTGTCTTTGAGGAAAGTTATACATATAGTTCTTTTGTTTTCTACTCATCTGTTATCTACTAATACATCCAGAAATTAAATTCACTGATATTTAGTCTTAAAAAATTATCACACCACATACACACATCAATAAAATGTATTTTTTTCCCTGAATACTCATTGGTATACCCTTGTTTGTAAAGTGAGAGCTAGTTAGGCTGATAAGAAAAAATACTGATAACATTTTAGGAACATTAATCGTTACTATTTAATATTTTCAAACTAATATATATATATATATGTGTGTGTGTGTGTGTGTGTGTGTATATATATATATATATATATATATAATTTTATTTAGTTCTTACAGTAGCCACTTAAAGTAAACAGGGAATTATTCCAATGAGGATATTCAAAAATGTTAAATGTCATGAATGGTTAGAAGATAGTAATAGTTGAACCTGAATCCCATTGTTTCAAATATTTTATGAATATAGTATGACCATGGAATCCATCGGAAAGTCAATAAATTAACAGATTCAACATATTATAAAGGTCCTTAGGTAATCCTCTGATATTTAAAAGGATATTATGTGTTAACAAACTTGCTCAAAATCCATGTCCTATAGATCTCACATTAGCAAATATTTTATTTCTCACTATATACAATTTGATTTTCCTTTCTCTAAAAAAATAAAATTCAGCCACATAAATGACTGTAATTTTACCCCTTCCTACACTCCATAATCATGGCAGATCTACCCAATATGCACATTAGAGATGAAGCAGGCCCAGATTCATTTCTGTAAAACAGTCAAATGGCTATTTCAGGTAAAGTGTCGCTGAAGTCTAACAAAAATCTATTTCAGAGTCCCCTGAATGTACATTAACTTTATTTGACTAAATTAAGGGGTGTTAATGAATCTATCAGTCGTTATGTTCTTTATACTTTCTCTTACAAGCAGGGAGAATGGTGGATGGCTTTGTGCTAACTGCCTTACTCAGTAGAAGCCCGTATTCAGTGAGAAATGGAGAAATTCTCAAATCCAATTATTATTCATAAGAATCCATTTTACTCATATGTCTTTGCCTATTGTGCAAAAGGTTATCTATTGTTGTATTTGCCTTTTTATTCCTTAATTCTCTAGGATTCCCTTTCTTTTCAATCACCTTCCCACTTATTCAAAACTCACGAACTTCCTATTTGCAAAACATATAAAACCGTAATTCCTTTTTTACTATTTTTCATTCTAGCCTCTTTAAACTCCTACATAATAACATTATTTTTATTTGATTTATGAAAATTTTATCCTAAATAGTTGCAGATAGTACTGCCAGTGTCTTAACTTTTTTGTGTCAGATGCTACAACACATTACAAATGTTTGTTTTAGGTACTATATAGGTAAATATAAATAAAGAAACTTTAAAATTATGTGTTTAGGTAATAAACTATCAAGTTTATGCAAAATATCATCTCCTCTGACCATATACTTAGGGAAAGACCGCTGCTACCATCCTCCCATAAAAAAGCATTTTTTTGTGCTTTTATTTCAACATTTGCCACAATGTAATAATTTTATTAAGTATTACACCCATGGATCTAGTTGCATTAATAATCTATAGTAAATTCTGTTTCTTATCCACTCACATAGACTAATACAAAAAAAAGGTAACATTTTGCTAATCTGTATTTCATGTCTTAATTCTGGTCATGAACTATTAGGAAGAAAATATAATATGATCTTCTGATCTCCTTCATAGCACATGCAAGTAAGTCTCCACAAAGAGGCTATCATTGGGAGCTCCCTGGCGGTCCAGTGGTTAGGACTTGGTGCTCTCACTGCCACTGCCATGGCCTGGGATCAATCCCTGATCAGGGAACTAATATCCCACAAGCTGAGGCCAAAAAAAAAAAAAAAAAAGACAATCCTTGAGGCAAAATTCAAACTCCCTTGTATTGCTTTGGAGAATTTTTCTCTAGTGCTCCCTCAACATGAGTAATAGATTCTTCTTTAGAAAACATCACATTAATTGTTACAGAACCTACTTTTTGCTTCAAGAAATGTTGTTCCCCACTCCAGAATATTTTTGGCTGGTGATTTTTTCTTTTATTTTCTAATTATATTTAAAGTTCTTTAAGCACAGAAACTACCAAATTCTTCCTTTCACTTGTTTTTCATGCATTAATACAAGTAGAATGAAAACAATTTACTCATTGGATTGATTTTACGAAAGTGTAAGTTATAATAGGAAGGAAATAATTTAAAATAATGTTGCCTACTTTAAGAACAATGCCAGAAGAAGCATAGGGTAAGGATAAAACTTCAGGAGAGAATGTTGCCCTACAAAATGAAAATTCGACTAATTGAAATCTTTAGGCTTCTGGTGACTCTAAGTGAAAATCCAATACAACATTTTTGCTTTCAGTTCTTCCTATCCATTTAACAGACTAAGCAAAATGCACAGTGCAATCTTGCATAAAGATAAAAACATAAAAATCATTGACTGAATTACCCTGTGGATTTGATAAATTATACATCAGGATTCAACACTAGAAGGATTCTCTCTCTATGTCCTTTCCTGGAAACAACCTACAGTGAAAGAAAGAGAAGCATAAGGGAAGCTTGATTTTTCCTTCCACTTGACTGCTGTCTTTAATTTCACCTCAGCCCAGTCTCAGGGTTCTTTAACCTTTTGACTTTTAGGATTTGCTAGATAACTTTCCAATTTTTAAAACCTTTTAAAAACAGCTTATTGCTGATATGTTATTCCATCTAACACTTTCTGGCATTCCTTGGCTATAGGAATAATAGCTCATGCAAAACTCAGAACTAATCTTTAGACATATTTTTGCAATCAGAGAAATATCTTATTCCTTTTTGTTTAGTATATTAGTAATTTCTGGGTGTTTTTTTCCTGATTAGCAACTCTACAGGTTAGGTAACAAATGTATCACAAGTATCATGTTAATAGAAAATTAAAGGGCATTAAGGTAATCTTGTCTTTGGGAAATAGGGAATTCCCAGTTTCATGGATGTTCCCAGCTGCACAAATTTTATTCCAAATTTATCACTCCATCATAATCCACCAATCTGGACAAATGTCTTTTGTTTTAGAACTCATAAGCAAGAATAGATTCCACTTGAAAACCATTTTCACTGTGTTTTTAAGATATAAAATTATATGAAACACACTTACCTTGAAAACAAAAGTTCTCTGAACCGTGATGTTAGTCAAAATCCCCTTTCAGAAAAGCAAACACATATTACTTAATAGATTTAAACATTCTAATATTTTTAATCACAGGTGTATGATTTCCAGTCGACCTCTCAGCAATGGAAAGGTTTTTCTATTTACATACAGCAGAGGTCTTCAGTATCAACACAATCCTTTTTTTTTTTTTTACTATGGATTGTGGTATCCCCACCTAGGCTAAATGGACATACTTTCAATCTCACTAGAGTAAGTGCATTGTTCCCCAAGGTAAAGAAGATCTCTTCTTATCAGTTGTCTAAAACATGAGAGAGAAAACAAAAACAGAAATCGACAAGTAGGAGCTTTTTTCTCTGAGATATTCCTTTAATCCAACAGCATAATTGGCAAATACTTAGATCCAATTCTGCTATTAGAAATTCATTTCTTTCTTGTAAGGCTATTTCTTTACACCTGAAAATGAATCCATCTCTTTCTTGCATCTTGACACATACATAGTGGATTCACTAAAATCAGTGTCCAGTGGCATATTTATTTCCCCAAAACCAAATCATTAACCATAAAGAAAAATTTATGCCCTTTCTCCACTACTTCATTGAAATTATATATGATTTTTAAGTATTTCTAGAAACACTTTCTCCCCTCCACAATTTAGAATGCTTCATGTAATATTATACTGCATAGATCTATGAATTCAGCATATCTGTTCATTATTCCAAGTTTGTGATAAATTCTAAAATCCCTATACAAAGAAAATATTTAATAAAATCCACAAATGTAATAAAATGTGAGAGAAGAACAGATGTAAAGTGTTTGAAGCTATCATATACATCTTTGTTTGTAATTACCCCAGTAATTCTCACCATTTTGTTTTCCTACTTCCACAAAAGAATCATGAGCTTAGAGAAATTTCTTCCTATTTTCAGTTTCACAGTTTAAAATTTCATATATTCTCAATATCTTTGTCATCTCACCCTGTCAAAACTTCAAGGAGCGAGGTTTGCAGTTTCAATCCATATATGACTGAATATCTTGATTTTTTTAAAATTTATTTTTTCATGGGAATGTCTTCCCTAGTTATTTAGTTCACTAATTAGATTCTTTCTGTACATATATACATCGTTTAAGAATTTTCCCTTTGTTCAGGATCTGGAACACACCATATCTAAATGCTGAGCATTTCTTAGAGTCTAGTTTAAATAACGGGATATATCATTCCACATTTAACATCAATTTAACAAGTTTGGTAAATACCTCTTCTATTAGGTCCTAGAGAAAAAAAAATGCACAAAAGATATTGCTTATTTAGTTATTTGCTTCTTACCCGAATAACTCCTATTCTTTCAAAAACACTGCTACAGATATGGCCATTTTCTCACTTGGCGTTTTCCACTACAAGTAGTTTCAGTAAAAAATATGTGCATGTATCCCTGCAACACAGATATCCATGAGACTTAATTGTCCCCAAGAAAGTTGGAATGAATGACAATTGTTTACAATCTCTAGATTGTTATTTTAGAAGGGTGCTAAATCAATTATCGGGTGCTTGTATTATGAATAATTTATGATTGATCTTTGTTATTAATGGTAATAAAATGACTCTGAGGATCTGTATAATGTTTGAGGTTGTTATTATTTTGAAATCGTATCACAGTCAAAAACTAATATTAATTGAAATGTTTGAATCATATCAAAATAATTAAAGTATTTTAATGTCTACTGCTCAAGTTTCAGATAATTTTGAGTCCCAAAGCTACAGAATTTTTATATTTTATGCTTTGATATTGGTTTTCAAATGTCCAATTCTTTGTTTGTCTTTGGTTCTCTCTTTAGCAATAAATTCCACACTGAGAATTTGATTTGAGTAGATGACCTTTGATTAAGCACATTCTCTGCTATTCTCATTGCAGTGCCAATATCCTGGCAGGAATATAAAGGTTTTAGTAACAATGTTTCCCTTGCATGTGAAAAACCAGATAATAAAGATTGACTTCCCCTAGGTACAGACTGACCAATAGTAGCTTTAAAAGACACAAAATGTGCTCTTCTCATAAGTTATTTACTAAACAAAATACTCGGGAAGATAAACACAGGACGGTTTTACAACTATATCAAACGTTATAATGCAGAAATGAGTGAACATTTTTAAAAATCAGTAGTACTACAATTTATAAAAAAAAATCTAATGTTAATATTAATGATAATTTCAGTGGTAGTCGTATTATGGTCAATATTTATTGAATGATTTATATGACCATTGCAGTGGGTTAAATATTTTATATACATTATCTATTTTAAATTCCACCATGATATCTCTGAGGTAGATATTATTATTCTGTATTATTTTTTAGATGAAAAACAAGTTATCTGAATTATCTAGCTAGAAATTATCACAGATGTGTTTTATACCCAGGTGTGTCTGTCATATCCAAGTTGCTAGTCATTCTCTTATACTGCTTTAAGAATAATAAGTTCATCTTAGGACACTGTTACTAAGATTTATTTTATTTGTGTCTTCTCTAGAATATTCTGTTTCATCCACACATTAATAATCTTCCAAATATTTATTAGAAATCTACCTATGATGCTTTATATATATTAATAGTTTTTTTAATAATTATGTGCTATATTTGACTATGCTACATATGATCCAATGGTGTTTTCCAAGGATTTTTTTTCTGTAACCAGTGTTGTCAAGGTCACTCAACACATATTGAGTCTTCCCAACAAGTTTTAATGCAATGCTCTAACTCGTTGATAATAAGGAATGCTGCTCTGAAAACACTGTCAGGAATTTTTGTAACAGTTGCAACATTCATAAGAAGTCCTTGCTAGACATCTCCCATTTATGCCTCAAAGGATTCACTCTCCCTCCTCTTCCTCCCCTCTGATTGGCTGGACTACATAGTGTATTTTAACAATGCTCTTGTACACTAATGGATTCCAGTTGTTTTAGCCCATAAGTAACCAGGCAAGAGACTGGAGGAAAGGAAGAGAGTAAGATTACTGTAATTTTACTTTAATAGACTTTATTTTTTAGAGCAGTTTTAGGTTCACAACAAATGTGAGCATAAAGAACAGGGAGTTTCAGCATACCTTCATACCTTCTGCCATCACACAAGTTACTGACTTCACCATCAATGTCCTTCACCTGAGTAGTACAGTTATTATAATTGATGAAACGATTTTGACCATCATTATCACACAAAGTCCATAGTTGACATTAGGGTCACTCATTGTACCTTCTATGGGCTTCGACAAGTGTATAATGATATATATCCACCATTGTCGTATCATACAGAACAGTTTCACCACCTTAAAGATCCTCTAAGTATCCCTTTTTATCTCTCTGTCCTCCTTAACCCTTGACAACAACTGCTCTTTTTTATTATCTCCATACTTTTGCCTTTTCCATAATGTCATATAGCTGGAATTCTTTTAGGACTATACGTGTTAATAACTCTCCACTACTAGCCTCAGATTACAGCACTATCCTATGTGGTTTCTTTGTAAGGAACACTCCTCTTTCCCGTGTGCCCTCTGTTTCTTATTTTGATGCTAACTGATAGAAAATCCAAAGTTGACAAAGACCCAACTCCCTCTCTTCTGTATTTTACTGTTATTTTTACATGTGGAATATTCAGAAGAATATGTTGCAAAGCAAAAATAATATCTTACTGTTTTATGCTTTTTTGTTTTTGTTTTTGTTTTTGATTTAACTAAATAGTCCTCAATATGAGGCTCTTTCTAGTACAATAGCCTCGGGCCGGGGTGGGCGCAGAAAACAGGGAGCATCCACATCACAGTTTTAACTCAGGGAAGATATCCAATACCAAAACGGAGCATTATTTCTACATCAAAATAATAATGGAGACTTTTTCATAAGAGTTTTCTTTCTGCTCTATTGATGCAAAGCAGTTAAATGCTATCACCTCAGTGTCACCAGTAGCCTTGTGGAGAACTAGTAACTGCGTTTTAAAAAATTAGTAAACTGAAGGTCCTTTGCCAATTAGAAAGTTATAATGGAATTTAAAACTAGGTCTAAATTCAAATGTTGTGTTTGTACTTCTTTCAATTCTGCCTTCTGTAAAATCTAAGTATTTAGTATTCTGTACGTTGTTTAAATGACTGGGCTTTAAATTCCAGACCCCTGTAAGTGGAGGCAAAACTATGAGTTCTCACATATTTCTCCTGTGCCATCCCCTGAACCCCCAACTCCATGTTCAGCTGACTAGTGACCTGGTTGTGTGATGCCCCACAACTGCTCTCTGTCCTCCCTGTGCATCCATGAAACTCAAGGCCCTTGCCTTCTCCTCCCAGAAGATGTTCTACTTCTGCACATTCTTCTTTCAGGAATCCATCTCTTTCTTGCACTACAATAACAAATTAATTCTCAAAACTAGAAATGGAAGACAGATTGCTCTAGAAAAGCAATATATCTGATGTTGTAGCAGCCTTGACCAAAATGAAGTGAAGAGGTTTGGGAAGAATGTCAAGGCACAAAAAAGCTGGCTATGATTATAAAAGGTAATATTGATAAATCTCCAAAACAAAGAGTATTGAAGGTCTAAACAAAAATGAGGATATTATAAAAATGATAACATCAGATCATATAAATCAATAAAGAGTATCAGAAAAGCTACTTCTCTTATGGGTTCTTTCAAATATTACAGTTTCATCTTTTGTGTTGAATATTTGCATTTCTTTCACATTTGGTTTCTCACTTAGCCTACAACCATAGGTGTGACCTAGACAGACAGATATAGAATTCTGACACTTAGAACACATTTACAGAAGAAAAAGAGCTAGAGAAATAATTACCTTTCCCAACTGTAACAAAATAGAAACAGCATATTTGTTATATTTCTTTCAGCCTAAGCTCTTTAACAATTCTAGATTATGCTTTTAAATACACTCACGGAAAACATGATAATCATAATGTTCATGTTTTCTAGTGATGCTTATAAACAAAACACAAAAAATAAAGAATAAAAGAATTAATGATTATTAAAAAAAACTGGATATAAGAAAACTAGCACTAGTGAAGAATTTAAGATGAGAGGTCAACAGGTTACATATAATTAGTAGTCACTACACGCAATCAAAAAAGAAAGTCCTAATAAGTAAATGAGAATAAGATATAGTAACGCAATTAAATCAAATAGTGGACTTGAAAATTAGAGGTAGTTAAGACTTAATCCAGATTTCGGGGCTAAATTATTGAACCATGGATTTATTTTACCTCATGTAATGAAATATTGTAGTTATTAGATATTCATGTACAAGAAACAATCTGCATTCTGAGATCACAGACAAGGCCTTCATAATATGTCCTGCTTTTTTATGCAAACATTGCCTAATATTACTTCATAAAATAGTGGTGATGTTTCTTTGACTTATGGCATCCCTCAAAATTTTTATTTTACCATGACAGCTGACTAGGATATTTTTGTGTACTAAGAGCTAAAAATATATTGTCCTCAACTAAGCCTCCATGTAAATCCCAGTAAAATAATAATTTATATGGCAAATATTTCTTAGCTCTGTCTCCAAAACAAGTTTTCATGTCTATAAGAAAGGGCTTTCACGAGGTCTGTGTGATTAAGCAACACACTATTTCATGAATTAAATCCACCCATTCTCTGTACTTAAAGGTCATAGGGTGGCCCCATTTTTTCAGAAAAACAATATAAGAAAAAAATGTTTACATCACAGGAAAAGAGTGATGTTTTTTCTTTATATTAATAATAATGTTGGGCTTCCCTGGTGGCGCAGTGGTTGGGAGTCCGCCTGCCGATGCAGGGGATACGGGTTCGTGCCCCGGTCTGGGAGGATCCCACATGCCGCGGAGAGGCTGGGCCCGTGAGCCATGGCCGCTGGGCCTGTGCGTCCGGAGCCTGTGCTCCGCAATGGGGGAGGCCACAACAGTGAGAGGCCCGCGTACAGCAAAAAAAAATAATAATAATAATAATAATAATAATGTTTATGTTTTAAGTTAACCTCAAATCAGCATACCTATCACTTTCAAGGTTTATGTTATACTGGATTTCAGTAAAGGCAGGAAACAATTGAGCAGGTACTTATTGATGGCTATGTATTCTGGAATCTTTTCTAACTCCAGTCCCTTAAAAAGATAAAACCCATACAAACATAACACCCACCCACCCAATTGCAATTACCACGGATTTAACTTCAGGAATCATGCAGGAACAGGATTTTTTTCAGTTTAGACTCTCTAATAACTCTAAATTATGCTTTTATATATACTCCTGAAAAGCCTAAGAAGCATAATTATTCATGTTTTCTATTGCTGCTTATAAACAAAACCCAATAATATTAATTCTTGAGTCTTTTGAATGTACTGCATGCCTCACTCACAGTCAACATACCTATTAACTAGTAGTTAACATTTAAAAGGTAAATATTTTTAAACAAATGTTTCTAGATATATCAAAAACACCTCTTCAGCATTCAATGTTGAACAATATAGCACTTTGTTATTTAAAATAAAGGATATTTTTATGAGACACAATTTCTATATCCACAGTAATGTATCATGAGAATTCCTTAGGAAAAAGAAACCTTTCCCCTAATACTGTGAGATTTCATAGAGAAATAAATTACAGTCTATTTATTGAAAATTTTGCTTTCATAACTGGTTGGTTAATTAGTTGTTTTTTGAAAGGGATAGTGACATTTCAGGAAAGCTCCATTACTTTGGAGCTTTAAAAGTAAAATGAGATTTCAAAGGAAAAAAGAGTAAAACCAAAACACTAGAAGTAAAATATGTTTAGCTATTCTGAAAATTATCAAGTAGACAAGGGAGATGATGCATAGAGTTTATCTATCCATTCATTAGATGTATTCAGCTATCTACCATACGTCATGTACTGTATTAGCTCCCAGGCCTAGACTTCTAGGCTGACCAAATGCATGCATTCAGGGAGTTTATACATAGTTGGGATAATAGAACAAGTAAGAACATAAATACATTAAATAATTATAAATTGTGATAAAGACTGAAAAGAGAACAAATTAGGGTTTAAAACAGGTAAAAAATATTTGCCTATCATGCTTTGGTCTTCAGGGAATATTTCTCTGATAATGAGATACTTTTGGTGAGAGTTGAAAGAAGAGAAGGGCTTATCTTGGGATTAGGATAAAATGGAAGCAAATGTATGTGCAAAGTTCTGGATCTGGTGAAAGCATGGTATAGTGAAGGGGATTAGAGCAGCTGGTAAGAACAGCAAGAGATGAGTCAGAAGAGGTAAGCAGAACCAAGATCCTGCAGGGCTTCTAAAATTATGTTGAGGAATTTGAATTTTATTTCAAAGAATAGTTTGGAGAGTGGCAAGGATTAAAACATAGAGACTAGTTAGAAAGAAGCCATAGTTCAAGCAAGGAGAAGTAATAATCTAAAGCTAATTGTTATATGAATATAAATCTGCTGATGAATTGGGTTCAGAGGCTCGATAGAAGAATGAAATAGATAATAAGTGTGGATTTCTCATTTCAGCAAATGGGAAATGGCATTATTTACTATGATGAGAAACACCTGTGTAGGGGTACAGATTTCAGAGGTTAAGAAATATGCTCTTTTGGACAAGTGAGTTCTGAGATATAAGACAATGACATAGAATTGACAAGTAAGGAATTTAATGTATGCTTTCTAGAGATATTAGTCTAGAGATATATATTTGGAACTCAGCATATGGTAACTTAGATGTCATGTGAACAATGGAGGTGATCTGGAGAGAGCATGTAAGGAGAAAAAGATAGAGAATGAATGCTAATGTAGTAGAATAAATAAGAATATGTGGCATCACAGGACTCAGAAAAGGAAAATGTTTCCATAAGCGTCATGAAAAAGATATTTAAACACTGAATTAACTGAATTTAATTTTACAGGCTGTAAGGAGTCTTCAAATGTTTTTCAACATGAGTGTCATGTAATCTTCATTGTGCTATCATAAGACCAGTCTAAAAATATCATCTGGGATGGACTGAAGGAGCAGCAGTTATGGACAAATTAATAAGCTAAGTCCAGGGTGCACATTAGATGGAAGGAATTAGAGGCAGGGCAATTTTGGATTCCTTGATGTTGGTGTTAGCGAGAATAGAAAACAAGATATATTTAAGGTATATGTAAGGCCAATGTCCCCAATGTATTGCAGTGAGGGGAAAAACAAGTTTGACTGTTATCAAAGATTCATTATGTAAATCCTTCGCAAAACACCTGGAAATAAGGAGAAGACACTGGATATGTTTTTCACAGATTGCTGTGGACACGCCTAATAACCATCCTGTTGGAGATGTTCATAAAATGTTTAACAATTTCCCAGAAGTTACTGGTAGATTTCATGGTCATAAAGATAATACTTTAAAGCATGGGTATGGATATTATCACCAGTGGAGAGTGATGACACTATATCTAATGAGAGGGGTGGAAAAGTAGTAGTGCAAAGAGCTAACAAATGAAGTGAGGGATAGAATGCATGTTCTAAGAGGAGTTAACTAGGAAAGGATGGCATCTATATAGCCTGCAGGAAAGGCTTCAAAAAATAAAAGAGTCATCAGGAGCAAATGCTGCAGGGTTGGAAAAGACTGCAGAGTTTGAGGACATCTGCTTGTTTGGTAGTAAGATATGGGGTATTTTCTAAACTTTTATTTAGAGTATTTTTCTTCTACATTTTAGCTTAATTTCTCTTTTATTTTTTTAAACGAATTTTTATTTTAGCTTTAAAAATTGAGATGGGGTGATGGGTTGGGTGAAATAGCTGAAGGGGTTAAGATGTACGGGCTTCCAGTTATAAAATAATTAAGTCACATGGAGATAATATACAGCATAAGAAATAGAGTCAATAACACTGTAATGATGGTTTATTAGACTTATCATGGTGATCATTTCATAATGTATTTTATTTATTTATTTATTTTTACATCTTTATTAGAGTATAATTGCTTTACAATGGTGTGGTATTTTCTGCTTTATAACAAAGTAAATCAGTTATACATATACATATGTTCCCATAACTCTTCCCTCTTGCATCTCTCTCCCTCCCACCCTCCCTATCCCACCCCTCTAGGTGGTCACAAAGCACCGAGCTGATCTCCCTATGCTATGCGGCTGTTTCCCACTAGTTATCTATTTTACGTTTGGTAGTGTATATATGTCGATGCCTCTCTCTTGTTTTGTCACAGCTTACCCTTCCCCCTCCCCATATCCTCAAGTCCATTCTCTAGTAGGTCTGTGCCTTTATTCCTGTTTTACCCCTAGGTTCTTCATGACATTTATTTTTTTCTTAAATTCCATAAATATGTGTTAGCATACGGTATTTGTCTTTCTCTTTCTGACTTACTTCACTCTGTATGACAGACTCTAGGTCTATCCACCTCTTTAGAAATAGCTCAATTTCGTTTCTTTTTATGGCTGAGTAATATTCCATTGTAGATATGTGCCACATCTTCTTTATCCATTCAACTGATGATGGACACTTAGGTTGTTTCCATCTCCTGGCTATTGTAAATAGAGCTGCAATGATACAAAATTAACACACAGAAATCTCTGGCATTCTTATACACTAATGATGAAAAATCTGAAAGTGAAATCAAGAAAACACTCCCATTTACCATCACAACAAAAAGAATAAAATATCTAGGAATAAACCTACCTAAGGAGACAAAAGACCTGTATGCAGAAAATTATAAGACACTGATGAAAGAAATTAAAGATGATACAAATAGATGGAGAGATATACCATGTTCTTGGATTGGAAGAATCAACATTGTGAAAATGACTCTACTACCCAAAGCAATCTACATATTCAATGCAATCCCTATCAAACTACCACTGGTATTTATCACAGAAATAGAACAAACATTTCACAATTTGTATGGAAACACAAAAGACCCTGAATAGTCATAATGTATTTTAAATGTTGAATCACTAAGTTGTACACCTAAAACTAACATAATATTGTACATCAAATATACTTCAATTTTAAAATTTGAGACAGGTTCTACCAAAGATGTTTGTAGGTTCAACTTTGCCAAATTAGGTCTGCTTGCACTTTGGGCAGAAGAAGAATTCTACAGCATTAAGAAAACATTTGTCTGTTTGATTTTATTTCATTCTCACCCTCTCTTCTTCACTCTCTAGCTCTTCCTTTCATTTTATTCCATTAGATAACTACAGTAAGGTGATTTAATGATCACATTCTCTAAGTGGTAGGATTAATCTTCTACTGAATCAGCAGCAGCCATGTATCTGTTAATTTTTGACCCACTTTCTGTGTTAAATGGGAAATGGGTTAGGTCAACTTTGTAATTTTTGGTGTATGTAGTTCCAATATGTGTGAAAATTTCCAAAGTTGGTCATATAATCTTTTTTTTATTATATAAATATTTAATACTGTTTTCAAGCATAGGTATAATATAACATAATCCTTACATTAATCTCCTCAAGGAATTAGATGAAAAATAATCACATTCAATATTTATGAAATCAGTATTTGAAAATGAAAGAGTGTTTACAATGAGAATCTAAATATCAATAGCATAAAGTATTTTCAGAATTTGCTGGGTATCTCTTTTTTTAATAATTTTTATTGGAGTATAGTTGACTTACAATGTTGTGTTAGTTTTAGGTGTACAGCAAAGTGAATCAGTTATACACATATATCCACTCTTTTTTAGATTATTTTCCCATATATGCCATTAAAGAGTATTGAGTAGAGCTCCCTGTGCTATACACCAGGTACAGATTATTTTCATACAATCTTAATATACTGCCTCAAGTGTCAGCTTCCCTTGAGCTGAGAATTAGTACAGAGAAAGTAATAGGATACTTAAGTGGTCCTTTAATTATTCCTAAACTGGATTAAAAAAATTGTTCTTACAATGCAGTCTCACAAAACATAGTGTTGCATTCCTCAATATTTTGAATGTATAAAAAGTGTATTTTCCCAGTTTCTAGAGCAGATATTAATTTCACCCTCTTTCTGTTGTTTTTATTGTAGCCACTTGAGTTTGTGAGAGGACTGGAGTTTATATATTTTATTATGTTGCTTTCTTGAACATGAAGACTTTATCTTAAAAATGTTTACACTTTTCTGTTTCTAAAAGCAGTATGTTTTTATTATAGATAGTTGGTAGTGTTCTGGTGTACTAATGTTTATACATTAATTAGATTATTGATTTGGCTTCTTTAACAGAGACTAAAATAACTGAGGTTTTTAACAAGATAGATATTTTATTTCTTTACCTAATAAAAGGCAGAGCTGGTTAATGAGGACTTCGTTAAAACTTTTGCTTATTTAAGGACACTTTAAAAATTGAAAATGCAAGCTTCATATTGGGAAAAAATACTTCAGGAAGCCATCATAATCTATATCTATATTCATATCTACCTATTTATCTATCATCTATGTCATATGTCAGATCTATCTGATATATATATGTATATATATATCTCCTTACATGACAAAGGATCTGTCCTTTATGTAAGGAACACTTATAATTCAATAAGAAGATAAATATAATTTAAAAATTGACAAAAGATTTGAAGGAAATTTAATAAATGAATATATTAAAATGACAAAAAAAGACATTAAAAATGCTCAGCATCATTAATCATTAGGAAAGTGTAAATTAAAACCATAATGAGTTATTACTATACACTCACTAGAATAGCTTAAAAGAAAGCTGAGGGACTTCCTTGGTAGCACAGTGGTTGGGAGTCTGCCTGCCTATACATGGGACACAGGTTCGAGCCCTGGCCTGGAATGATCCCACATTCCATTGAGCAGCTGAGCCCATTTGCCACAACTGAGCCTGCTCTCTAGAGCCCGTGAGCCACAACTACTGAGCCCTAGTGTCACAACTGCTGAAGCCAGCATGGCTGGAGCCTGTGCTCTGCAGAAAGAGAGGCCACCGCAATAAGAGGCACATGTGCTACAACAAGGAGAGACCCCCCCCTCGCCGCAACTAGAAGAGAATCCGTGTGCAGCAATGAGGAGCCAACACAGTCAAAAATAATTAAAGTAAAAAAATTTAATTAAAAAAGAAATCCGAAAACATTTTTTAATTTATTTTTATTTTTTAAATTTTTTATTTTATATTGAAGTATATTTGATTAGCAATTTTGTGATAGTTTCAGATGTACAGCAAAGTGTTTCAGTTATACATACACAAGTATCTATTCTTTTTCAAATTATTTTCCCATTTAGGTTGTTACATAATATTGAGCCACTTTTTTTTCTTAATAATTTATTTTAATGACTAATTTTTAAGAGATCAGATATGTGAAAGCTTTAGATTCCTCCTGATTTATTTACAGTGTTCTCAAGTGTCTCACTTTGTATAATTTTCTTAGTGTTCTTGGTATTACCATACACGTATTTCACTAAAACAGCCTACTGGTATCAACATTTTGGCAATTCATGTGAAGTGTAGAAACCTTACTTTCATTTAAGTCCCTTAATCTTTCCATGGAAGAAGAAGAAACAAAAGCTTTCTTCTTTTGTTTCTGTTTTCTGTAGAGACATTCCTTTAGCAATTCTTCCAGGGTGCGTTTGTTAGCAATATTTCTCTAAGTTTTCCTCGTCTGAAAATGTCTGTGTTCCTCCTCCATTCATGAAGGACACGTTCACCAGCTGGAGAATTCACATCTCACAGTCCTTTCATCTCAGAACTTGAAAGACGTAGTGGCTCTTTATTTTGGCCTCCATGGTTTCAGATGAGAAATCTGATGTCATTCTAACTGCTCTTCCCCATCAGCCATGCATTATTTCTTTCTGGCCCTTGTCAGTTCTTGTCTTTGCCTCTAGTTTTCAGAAGTTTAATTATGAGGTGTCATGGACATTGACTTTTTATTTTTTTTTTTTTTTTGAATTTTATTTTATATAGCAGGTTCTTATTAGTTATCTATTTTATTCATATTGGTGTGTATATGACAATCCCAATCTCCCAATTCATCCCACTACCACCACCTCACCTCTCCCACTTTCCCCCCTTGGTGTCCATACATTTGTTCTCTAAATATGTGTCTCTATTCCTGCCTTGCAAACTGCTTCATCTGTATGATTTTTCTAGATTCCACATATATGCATTAATATATGATATTTTTCTCTTTCTGACTTACTTCACTCTGTATGACAGTCTCTAGGTCCAACCACATCTCTAAAAATGATCCAATTTCGTTCTTTTTATGGCTGGGTAACATTCCATTGTATAAATGTACCACATTTTCTTTATCCATTCATCTGTTGATGGGCACTTAGGTTGCTTCCATGACCTGGCTATTGTAAATAGTGCTGCAATGAGCATTGGGGTACATGTATCTTTTTGAATTACAGTTTTCTCTGAGTATATGCCCAGCAGTGGGATTGCTGAGTCACATGGTAATTCTATTTTTAGTTTTTTTTTTAATGAATCTCCATACTGTTCTCCATAGTGGCTGTATCAATTTATATTACCCTCAATAGTGCAAGATAGTTCCCTTTTCTTCACACCCTCTCCAGCATTTGTTGTTTGTAGATTTTCTGATGATGTCCATTCTAGCTGGTGTGAGGTGATACCTCATTGTAGCTTTGATTTACATTTATCTAATAATTAGTGATGTTGAGCAGCTTTACATGTGCCTCTTGGCCATCTGTATTTCTTCTTTGGTGAAATGTCTATTTAGTTCTTCAGCCCATTTTTTGATGGGGTGTTTTTTTTTCTTCCTCTAAATATTGAGCTGCATGAGTTTATATATTTTGAAGATTAATCCTTTGCCCATTGGTTTGTTTGCAAATATTTTCTCCCATTCTGAGGGTTGTCTTTTTGTCTTCTTTATCATTTCCTTTGCTGTACAAAACTTTTAAGTTTAAGTATGCCCCATTTGTTTATTTTTGTTTTTATTTCTGTTACTCTAGGAGGTGGGTCAAAAAAGATCTTGTTGTGGTTTATGTCAGAGTGTTTTTCATATGTTTTCCTCTAAGAACTTTGTAGTCTCTGGCCTTACACTTAAGTCTTTAATCCATTTTGAGTTTATTTTTGTGTATGGTTTTAGGGAGTGTTCTAATTTAATTCTTTTACATGTAGCTGTCCAGTTTTCTAAGCGCCATTTATTGAAGAGGCTCTCTTTTCTCCATTTTATGTTCTTGCCTCCTTTGTCATAAACTAAGTGCCCATATGCACGTGGGTTTATCTCTGGACATTCTATCCTGTACCATTGATCTATATTTCTGTTTTTGTGCCAGTACCATACAGTACCTTAGGTCGGTACCTTAAGTAGCTTTATTCCTAGTTATTTTATTCTTTGCGTTGCAATGGTGAATGGGGTCATTTCCTTAATTTCTCTTTCTGATCTTTCGTTGTCAGTGTATGGGAATACAAGAGATTTCTGTGCATTAATTTTGTATCCTGGAACTTTATCACATTCATTCATTAGCTCTAGTAGTTTTCTGGTGGCATCTTTAGGATGATCTATGCATATTATCATGTCGTCTTCAAACAGTGACAGTTTTACTTCTTCTTTTCCAATTTAGATTCCTTTTATCCCTTTTTCTTCTCTGATTGCTGTGGCTAAGACTTCCAAATCTATGATGAATAATAGTGGCAATAGTTGACATCCTTGTTCCTGATTTTAGAGGAAATACTTTCAGGTTTTCACCATTAAGAATGATGTTTGCTATGGGCTTGTCGTATATGGCCTTTATTATGATGAGGTAAGTTCCCTCTATGCCCACTTTCTGGAGAGTTTTTATCATAAATGAGTATTGAATTTTGTTAAAAGATTTTTCTGCATCTAATGAGATGATCATATGTTTTTTATCCTTCAAAGTGTTAGTATAGTGTATCACATTGATTGATTTCCATGTATTGAAGAATACTTGCATCCCTGGCATAAATCCCATTTGATCATGGTGTATCATCTTTTTAATGTGTTGTTGGATTCTGTTTGATAGTGTTTTGTTGAGGATTTTTGCATCTATAGTCATCAATGATATTGGTCTGTAATTTTCTTTTGGTAGTTTCTTTGTCTGGTTTTGGTATCAGGGTGATAGTGGCTTCATAGAATAAGTTTGGGAGTGCTCCTTCCTCTGCAATTTTTCGGAAGAGTTTAAGAAGGATGGGTGTTAGCTCTTCTCCAAATTTTTGATAGAATTCACCTGTGATGCCATATGGTTGTAGATTTTTGTTTGTTGGAAGAATTTTAATCACAGTTTCAATTTCATTACTTGTGATTGGTCTGTTTATATTTTCTATTTCTTCCTGGTTCAGTCTTGGAAGGTTATATTATTCTAAGAATTTGTCCATTTCTTCCAGGTTGTCCATTTTATTGGCCTAGAGCAGCTTGTAGTAGTCTCTTATGATGCTTTGTACTTCTGTGTTGTCTCTTGTAACTTCTCCTTTTTAATTTCTAATTTTATTGATTTGAGTGATCTCCCTCTTTTTCTTGGTGAGTCTGGCTAATGGTTTATCAATTTTGTTTATCTTCTCAAAGAACCAGCTTTTTGTTTTATTGATCTTTGCTATTGTCTTCTTTGTTTCTATTTCATTTATTTCTGCTCTGATCTTTATGATTTCTTTCCTTCTGCTAACTTTGGGTTTTGTTTGTTCTTCTTCCTCTAGTTCCTTTAGGAATAAAGTTAAATTGTTTATTTGAGATTTTTCTTGTTTCTTGAGGAAGGGTTTTATTGTTATAAACTTTCCTCTTAGAACTGCTTTTGCTGCATCCCATAGGTTTTGGATCATCGTGTTTTCCTTGTCATTTGTCTCTAGGTATTTTTTGATTTCCTCTTTGATTTCTTCAGTGATCTCTTGGTTATTTAGTAATGTATTGTTTAACCTCCATGTGTTTGTGTTTTTATGATTTTTCCCTGCAATTGGTTTCTAATCTTCATAGCACTGTGGTCAGAAAAGATGCTTGACATGATTTAAAGTTTCTTAAATTTACCAAGAAGTGAAGTATGCTGGAGAATGTTCTCTGTGCACTTGAGAAGAAAGTGTAATCACCTGTTTTAACATGGAATTTCCTATAAATATCAATAAAATCTATCTGGTCTATTGTGTTGTTTAAAGGTTATGTTTCCTTATTAATTTTCTCTCTGGATGATCTGTCCACTTGTGTGAGTTGTTAAATTCCCCCACTTTTATTGTGTTATTGTCAGTTTCCTCTTATATAGCTGTTAGCATTTGCCTTATGTATTCAGGTTTTCCTATGTTGGGTGTGTATATATTTATAATTGTTATATCTTCTTCTTGTATTGATCCCTTGATCATTATGTAGTGTCCTTCCTTGTTTCTTGTAACATTCTTTATTTTATCTGATATGAGTACTGCTACTCCAGCTTTCTTTTGTTTCCATTTGCATGGGATATCTTTTTCCATCCCTTCACTTTCAGTCTGTATATGTCCCTAGGTCTGAAGTGGGTCTCTTATAGACAGCATATATATGGTTCTTTTCTTGTATCCATTCAACAAGCCTGTGTCTTTGGTTGGAGCATTTAATCCATTCACATTTAAGGTAATTATCGATATGTATGTTCTTATTACCATTTTCTTAATTTTTTTGTGTTTGTTTTTGTAAGTCCTTTTCTTATCTTGTGTTTTCCTTTTAAAGAAATTCCTTTAGCATTTGTTGTAGAGCTGGTCTGGTGGTGCTGAATTCTCTCAGCTTTTGCTTGTCTGTAAAGCTTTTGAATTCTCCATTGAATCAGAATGATATCTTAACTGGGTAGAGTAATCTTGGCTGTACATTCTTCCCTTTCATCTCTTTAAATATGTTATGCCACTCCATTCTGGCTTGTAGGGTTTCCACTGAGAAATCAGCTCTTATCCTTATGGACGTTCCCTTGTATGTTATTTGTCACTTTTCCATTTCTGCATTCAATAATTTTTCTTTGTCTTTAATTTTTTCCAATTTTATTACTATGTGTCTCAGCATGTTTCTCCTTGGAGTTATCCTGTATGGGACCCTCTGTACTTTCTGGACTTGGGTGGCTGTTTCATTTCCCATGTTAGGGAACTTTTCATCAATAATCTCTTCAAATATTTTCTCAGGTCCTTCTCTGTCTCTCCTCCTTCTGAGACCCCTGTAATGTGAATGTTGGTGCATTTAATGTTGCCCCAGAGGTGTCTTAGGCTGTCTTCATTTCTTTTCAATCTTTTTTGTTTATTCTGTTATGCAGCAGTGAATTCCACCATTCTGTCTTCCAGGTCACTTATCCGTTCTTCTGCCTCAGTTATTCTGCTATTGATTCCTTCTAGTGTATTTTTCATTTCAGTTATTGTATTGTTCATCTCTGTTTTTTTTTGTTGTTGTTGTTCTTTAATTATTCTAGGTGCTTGTTCTTTAATTCTTCTAGTTCTTCATTAAACATTTCTTCCATCTTCTCAATCTTTGCCTCCATTATTTTTCCAGGATCCTGGATCATCTTCACTATCATTATTCTGAATTGTTTTTTTTTTTTTCTGGAATGTTGCCTATCTCCACTTCATTTAATTCTTTTTCTGGGGTTTTATCTTGTTCCTTCATCTGGTAGATAGTCCTCTGCCTTTTCATTTTGTCTATCTTTCTGTGAATGTGGTTTTCATTCCACAGGCTGCAGGACTGTAGTTCTTCTTGCTTCTGCTATCTGCCCTCTGGTAAATGAGGCTATCTAAGAGACTTGCCCAAGCTTCCTGATATGATGGACTGGTGGTAGGTAGAGCTGGGTACTGCTCTGGTGGGCAGAGCTCAGTAAAACTCTAATCCATTTGTCTGCTGATGGCTGAGGCTGAGTTCCCTCACTGTTGGTTGTTTGGATTGAGGCAACCCAGCACTGGAGGCTACGGGCTCTTTGGTGCGGCTAATGGCAGACTCTAGGAGGGCTTACGCTAAGGAGTACTTCCCAGAACTTCTGCTGCCAGTGTCCTTGTCTCTGCAGTGAGTCACAGCTAACCCTGCCTCGGCTGGAGACCCTCTAACACTAACAAGTAGGTAGGTCTTATATAGGATCACTTCTCCTTCCCCCTTAGTCCTGATGTGCACATTACTTTGTGTGTTCCTCTGAGAGTGAAGTCTATGTTTCTGCCAATCCTGTCAAAGTCCTGCAATCAAATCCTGCTAGTCTTCAAAGTTTGATTCCCTGGGAATTCCTCCTCCCCTTGCTGGACCCCCAGGTTGGGAAGTCTGATGTGGGACTCAGAAACTTCACTCCAGTGGGTGGACTTCTGTGGTATACTTGTTCTCCAGTTTGTGAGTCATCCACCCAGTGGTTATGGGATTTGTTTTTATCATGATTGTGCCCCTCCTACTATCTCACTGTGGCTTCTCCTTTGTCTTTGGATATGGGGTATCTTTTTGGTGAGTTCCAGTGTCTTCCTGTTGATGATTGTTCAGCAGTTAGTTGTGATTCCAGTGCTCTCACAAGAGGGAGTAAGTGCATATCCTTCTACTCCACCATCTTGAACTAGTCTTGAAAGCTGAAAATATTGACACATCAAGTACAGGCAAAAATGTGTAGAAACTGAAGCCTTCATATGTGGCTATAAGTAATGCAACCACTTTGGAAAATTAGTTGATGGTTTTTTAACAAGTAAACATATACTTACAGTTTGACCAAGTTATTTATCCTAGTTATCTATCAAAAAGAAATGGAGCATTTGGCCATAATAACCCCTAAATGGACAAAATCCTTATGTCCATCAGCTGGGGAATGGATTTTTTAAAGAAATGTGATATACTCATAAAATGCAATCAACTCAGCAAGAAAAAGGGGACAAACTGTCTCAAAACAATGTGGATAAATCTCAAAAATATTGTGTTACATAATATATAAGTATATTCATATAAAATTCTGTAAAAGGCAAACTATGGTGATAAAGCAGATCAATTTTTGCCAGGGGTTGGGGATGAGGATAAGAATTGACTGCAAAAGAACCTAATGGAACTTTCTGGAGTGTTTCAGAAATCTGGAGTGTTCTAAATGTTCATTCTGAAGGTAGCTTCACAACTGTGCATTTATCAAAGCTTATCAAACTGTATAAGTAAAAATATGAATTTCATTTCTATAAATTATATTTCTTTCAAGTTGTAAAAAAAAATTCTGAGCTGTTCTAGGGAGAGGAGCAACTCAGCTTCTCCAAGATATCATCCAGATCTCCATCCCTTCTATGTGTTTTTCCACCCTATCCTTTTGTGCTGCCTTCTTATTCTTGTTTAAAGCTGGCTGACACCTTCCATTCCCACATCTCAGCCTGTAAGAAAAGGAAGAATGTGAAAGTGGAGAGTCAGTGTCCTTTTTAAAGGAACGGACTGCTCATCTTGCACTGACCTGAACTTGGACATGTGATTGTATACAGCTGGAAGAAAACTGCAAAATATAATATCTGATTAGGTGACATGTATCCATCTAAATCTCAGGAGATTTTATTACTAAAGCATGTAAAAGAAATGTGATATTGACAGATAATTAGTAGTTTCTACCAGCTGGATATCTATACATCTATATTTATATGTGTATCTATTTATCTACTTATCTATCTAAACTTGAAGGTATATGTACATAATCTACTATAATTTTGAAATAATTTGTTAAGACTGTGTAATTGTCATGGAATACTTCACAAATATGTACCAGTTCATATGTAAGGTGAAACTACATTTTAATGAAATATTGGTTTCTATTTACTGTATTGGCATTTGAGGATGCAAATGGTATTCTTATTTTTTGTTAGCTCAATGGGAAATAAATACATTAGCAATGATTCTACTGTATTGTAGGGAAAAATAACCAAAATGGGTAATCCTCTGAAAACTTGAATTTTAGGCTTATTTCTGTAGTAAAGACAATAATTTGACATATTTGGCATATATTGTTGCAGCTCGAAGTTATAAATAATGTCTGACTTGATATTTCTGAATATTATTGGTCCAATACCAGATGGAAAATTACATATAATGACTGTTTTATAATAGACAAGGAATGTATATTTGTTTAGAGAGTAAAGGAAGAAAATGACAAAAATATAGAAGTCCCTAAGAAATTTACATGAGTACAACTTCTTTTTGATGTCACAATAAGAATATATTAATACATGGCACTCAGAAAGTAAGTTGAATTTAAAGTGTCAGTAGTAATAAAATGCCTTAACCAAAATTAAACCAAAATAAAGCATTCCTACAGAATCTCTATCTTCCTCTTGCAGTTGATAAAATATTCTCTAGTTAAATATTTGTAGTTCCCCATATACTATGCTGATTTACATGAATGTCTTCGGATGATAGTGTCTCTGCTTAGAATGCCTTCCAGTGTTTTCCACCTGTCAAATATCTATTAAATGTCCATTATTTAGAATTGTGTAGTCTTTTTTTTTTCAGTACACAGGCCTCTCACTGTTGTGGCCCCTCCCATTGTGGAGCACAGGCTCTGGACATGCAGGCTCAGCAGCCATGGCTCCTGGGCCTAGCCACTCCATGGCATGTGGGATCTTACCAGACCAGGGCACGAACCTGTGTCCCCTGCATCAGCAGGCGGACTCTCAACCACTGTGTTACCAAGGAAGCCCAGAATTGTGTAGTCTTTCTCCACCTCTTGGACTGAATTCAGTGTTTCTTCTTTCTTCCTCCTTCCTACCCCATATGTTTCTACTGAATTCAGTGTTTCTTCTTTCTTCCTCCTTCCTACCCCATATGTTTCTACCAACCCTCCTGTTACAGGTTGTGATCCTTATTCATTTACATATGCAAAGACCATAAATACATTGAGATCAGAGTCATTTTTTATTCATATTGTATACGTAGAAAGAGGTACAGTGTCTAGAACACTCTTGGGGTGCAATAATTGTCTTTTAAATTAATAAATGAAGAGACATTCAGTTGAAAAGAAACTTTAAAAATCACTGAGCCTTTACAAAAGCAAAATGGACGGTGCTGATAACTTTGGGCAATATCAAATTTGCAACGAACTTTCCCAGAACAAAGTCAATTGGCTACAGGCACTGGATATGGATGTTCAATTTTGTTTTTCTTAGAGTAAAGGGCACATTTCTATCTTTCAAACAAATTGGTGCAATTACTGGAAACAGATAGAATTACACTGCTTGCTATTGTATGTGCTCAGTTTCCCAGAACACTGAATATACCTTCAGGGATTTATTAAAAACTTTCTATAGTCAGACTATTTTAATGTTATGAATGTCCTGGACACTGAATCCTCAAGGTATAAAAAGAGTTTTACTTCCAGAAGTTTCTGCATAGTACTCTTATAATTGTGATAAGAATAATACAAAATTTAACTTATAAATGTTTGCTGGTCTTTTTTTGCCTTCCCTCAAATCCTCTGAAGAATATGCTGACATTGTCTGATTTGCCTTCCAATTCTTATTCTGGCACATTGGGATACAAATTATGGTTAGGTGATGCTAAGGGGAAATAGTTGAGTCAGAGAAGTGGACATATAGAAAGAGTTTATGTTTTATGGGCAGAACGTAACTGGCAAGAGAGAGAATAATAGAAGGAAAAGTAGAGAGAGGAGAAGTAGAGGATAAAAGAAGATAGAATACAGATGGAGTTGTAGAGTTTAAGGTTGGAATTATTAAGAGACTTTGGGTCATCTGCACATTGTGGGTGAAAGGTAGAGAGTGCAGAAATGGAAAAGATGACTTAAAAATATTACAAAGACATCCAAAAATATAAAATATATGTTGTTAGGACCAGTATCAAAGAGTTTACAGTCTATGTTTTCTTCCAGGAGTTGTATGCTTTCAGGTCTTACATTTAAGTCTTTAATCCATTTTGAGTTTATTTTTATATACAGTGTAAGAAAGTGATCCAGTTTTATTCTTTTGCATGTAGTTGTCCAGTTTTCCCAACACTATTATTGAAGAAACTGTCTTTCCCCCACTCCCCCCCATTGTATATGCTTGCCACCTTTGTCACAGATTAATTGACTATGTGAGCATGTTTTATTTCTAGGTCATTTCTGTTCCATTGATCTATGTGTCTGTTTTTGTGCCAGTATCATACAGTTTTGATTACTATAGCTTTGTAGAATACTTTCAAGCCTAGGAGCATGATTCCTCCAGCTTTGTTGTTCTTTCTCAAAATTACGTTGGCTGTTCAGGGTCTGTATTTCCACACAAATTTTAGTATCTGTCTCCTCAGGCAAGGGTAAGAAAAGCAAAAATAAACAAATGAGACTACATCAAACTTAAAAGTCTTTGTACAGTGAGGGAAACCACAAGCAAAATTAAAAAGCAACCTACTGAATGAGGGAAGATATTTGTCAATGATATATCTGATAAGAGGTTCATATCAAAAATGTATAAAGAACTCTTACAACTCAACATCAAAAACAAACAACCCTGGGCCTCCCTGGTGGCGCAAGTGGTTGAGAGTCCGCCTGCCGATGCAGGGGATACGGGTTCGTGCCCCGGTCTGGGAGGATCCCATATGCCGCGGAGCGGCTGGGCCCGTGAGCCATGGCCGCTGAGCCTGCGCGTCCGGAGCCTGCGCGTCTGGAGCCTGTGCTCCGCAACGGGGGAGGCCACAACAGTGAGAGGCCCGCATACCGCAAAAAAAAAAAAAAAAAAAAAAAAAAAAAAAAAAACAACCCAATTAAAAAATGGGCAGAGGTCCTGAATAGACATTTTTCCAAAGAAGAAATACAGATGGCAAACATAAAAGGGGCTCAACTTCACTAATCATGAGGGAAATACAAATCAAAACCACATTGAGATATCTCCTCACACTTGTCAGAGGGCTATTGTCAAAAAGACAAGAAACAAAGTGTTGACAAGGTTGTGGAAAAAAGGGATCTGTTCTCCATTGTTGTTGGAAATGTAAATTGGTGCAGCCACTATGAATGTTCCTCAAGAAACTAAAATAGTATCATTTTACAATTCAGCAATTCAACTTCTGTGTATTTATCTGGAAAAAAATAAAAATAAAAACATTAATTCAAAAAATATATGAAGGCTTCCCTGGTGGCGCAGTGGTTGAGAGTCCGCCTGCAGATGCAGGGGACACGGGTTCGTGCCCTGGTCCAGGAAGATCCCACATGCCACAGAGCAGCTAGGCCTGTGAGCCATGGCCACTGAGCCTGCGTGACTGGAGCCTGTGCTCTGCAATGGGAGAGGCCATGACAGTGAGAGGCCTGTGTACCGCAAATGATAAAAATATATATATATACCCCAAGGTTCACTATTTTCTTTTTTATTTTTTTCTTTTTTTTGGCGGTACACGGACCTCTCACTGCCGTGGCCTCTCCCGTCACGGAGCACAGGCTCCGGACGCGCAGACCCAGGGGCCATGACTCACGGGCCCAGCTGTGCCGTGGCACGTGGGATCTTCCCGGACCGGGGCACGAACCCGCGTCTCCCGCATCGGCAGGCGGACTCAACCACTGTGCCACCAGGGAAGCCCCACTATTTTCAATAGACAATATATGGAAGTGACTTGAGTGTCCTCCTGTAGATATGCAGATAAAGAAGACATCATAGATATATTGCACTATATATATATATAGTGCAATATTACTCAGACATAAAAAAAGAGTGAAATCTTGCCTATGTGGACAACATGGATGCACTTAGAGAATATTCTTCTTTATTTTTTTAGTATTTATTTTATTTACTTATTTATTAGGTCATGCCAGGTCTTAGTTGTTGGAGGCTTATGGGCTCCTTAGGTGCAGCTTGCTGGCTCCTTAGTTGTGGCACATGTGCTCCTTAGCTTTGTCTGGCAGGCTCCTTAGTTGCCACTCACATAGAAAATATTATTCTTAGTGAAATAAATCAGATAGAGAAAGACAAATACCATATGATTTAACTAATATTTGGAATCTAAAAAAACAAAACAAACAAACAAGCAAAACAAAACAGAAACAGACTCATAGGTACAGAGAACAAATTGGTGGTTGCCAGTCAGGAGGGAGAGGCAGACAAAATAGGTGAAGGGGTTTCAGAGGTACAAACTTCCAGTTATAAAATACATAAGTCATGGTTAAGTAATGTACCCATAAGGAATATAGTCAATGATACTTTAACAGTTTTTCATGGTAAGGATGATAACTGGTCTTATTGGTAATCATTTCATAATGTATAAAAATATCAAATCACTCTTTTGTATACCTGAAACTAATATAATATTGTATGTTAATCAATAAAATTTTTAGTTAAATAAAATATTACTGAACACAATATGTTTCTCTTTTAGCAGCTTTTTCAGATTATACATTTCAGCAATGTCAATTGTGCATTTGTCTACACACACTGAAGACTACACAGTCATCCAAGAAACTTAGTCCTATGAGATAATCTTATGAAATACCCCTTTACTGATCTTCCTTCCTTCCATTTTTCTTCCTTAAATGAGTGAATACACATGAAGTTATTAGAACAGGATCTGCATTCAATAAATGGTATATATTATTATTGCCAAAAATACACTACAAGGATTATTTCATGATCCTAATTAAGTCAGAATAAAGGAAACATAACAAGAGTTTGATATTTAGAATCTTTGGTGATGACTTACACCATGGAAAATATAATGCCAAATCTTAAAATAAAATAAACCTGTCACTACTATTAAGCAATTTACTTTTTTAACATACAAAGTTAATAAAATATGTGAATCAGAATACTTAGAGATGGAATGTGTGTGTGTGTGTGTATCAGAATAACAGCATTTTCCTCAACTTAACAAAGTATTTAAAAAAAAGTAGCTCATGGATTGACAAATGGACAAACTCTGTAACAAATTAAATACAAATTTTCAAACTGGGGCTTTCTGAGTAACTAATATTATCCATTAGTAAGATGGCTAGCTTATCTTTTCCATCTGCTTTCTTTTCTATCTTAATTTGATTCATCATTTTAGGACTAACTTAAGTTGGACATTCTTTATGAAGTCTCCTCTTATAAGAGTTTCTCTGCTGAAATCTCACAACCTTTATAGACTTTCGTTCTTTGGTTAAACAAATACTGCTTTATTTTTTTTAGTATATATGTGTGTGTGTGTGTTCTTATCTGGTAAACAAAATAATGAATTTCTTCAGTAAAGAAATTTTTTATACACAGCAAATAACCAAGTGCCAGGCATATGGTAGGCATTTGCTGAAAAAATTTAGAGTCATCTAAAACTTACTCCATTTCTCAACTTCCATCTTTAATTAGTTAAACATGTCTGGTCACTTTTACTTCTCCAGTATCTACCAAAGCGTCTCTTCATCTTCATTGCTATTGTCATTGTGTTATACCTTTAAGCTCACATTTCTCACAAGGGCTATTTCTAGGCATTTAATTGGAATCTCTATCTCCTACCAGTCTGTCACCCAGTCTATAGTTAGAGGTACCTTTTTTTTTTTTTTAGCATCTTAAATTTTAAATCTCATATTTATTCTCTCCTGGATGAGTAAAGGATGCTATGGTTAAAAGGACATCTGAAAATGCAGTGATTCAGATAAGATAAAAACTCATTTATCTCTCAAATAATACGATGGGTAGGCTTTTCTACTCACAGAGTAACTGACCATTTAGGACGTTTTTATTGTGGTGTTCATCATTCATTAGAATGCCTCTTCACACCACCATTTCTGTGTTTCTGATATCAGAGAAGGAGAAAAAATAGAATGGAGACTAAGCAGCTTCCTTTTAAGACATGACCTATAATTTGCACACATAAGTTTTCTTTATCTGCCATTGACCAGAACTTATTCATGCTTGAATGCAATCTCTAGATGACAAGCATTCTATTTCAAGAAGAAACATTTTCCACAGCCAACCCCTATGAACACAAAAGCAACTTCCTTCTCATGCATGAAACATATTCCCAGTATATACATACACACACACACACACATCAACACAAATACACACTGTTAAGACATCTCAACATCCTATCAAGGTTCTCCACCCAGCTCAAGGTCTATCCAAGATCTCTGGGTAAGGAATAATCCATCCATCATGTCCAAATGTGGCTCCTAGTTTAACATATGGATTTCTTTACTCCCTTCATGCTCAATTTACAATGGTGGAGTCTGAGCAGAGTTATTACAATAATTCTTCATTGAAAGAACTAAAAGAACGTGGAGCTTGTAACATTCATTATTCCAAGATAGTTATCAAATTCTGCTTGGCAAAAATTATGAAAAATCATTCTTTGGCAGCTAGGAAGACCATCTGCTACCTCAGTTGCTGTTGCTTGTTCATTATTATTTTCCATGGCCACATCTATAGTTGGCATTGGAGAATATGTCCTACTAAGGCCTACTCAGCTTCATGCTGGTAGAGATTTGGTGGCCCCAGTATTTTTTTGAAGTTGAAGAGACATAGACTTTTGCAGGCCAGGACAGTGGTTTATTTGGCAAAATATTTCAGCTGTGTCGGCTTCCAAATATATGATTTCAATTAGTTCCATTTACAAGTACCTATAACCAAATAGTTCATCTACACATATTTCCTAAGCCTTACATATCTGTGTTCAGAATATCCTCTTCTCTTTCAGGCTGTGTGAGATTACCTTAAAGGCATTTGGCATAAGATGTTTTGTGAAACTGGAACAACCTGAATCTAATATATGCTACTAAGCTAATTCCCACTGGGTAGTGAAGGACATTTAAATAGAAGCTCTGAGACAAACTTGGAGTCAAAATTATATATCCTGCTGTTTGGGGTTAAGAAGTAGTTGGTCATTGACACCATGGCAAAACCTCAAAAAACTGATCTCCCAGTTACTTTATAGTGCAGGACATGTTCCAAAAGAATCTTCCATGGAAGAACTATACACCTTGACATCTCTGCTTCAGTGCAGTTATAGTTAAAGTCCATATTTCTGATGATATTTTGCTAATAACTACACGATAAAAAAACAGGGATATTCTAACATTTTATAACCATTTATAGAGTTCCAGGTTATGTAGAAATGTGATCTGCCTTCCAAATTGTCAAAGGTGGCTACTTTAACAACGTCTTCCACAGCTGAAGAGGATGAAAAGCTTTCTAGCCTGTTGTGTCAATATCCTCACTGTTCAGCTTGTGATTATTAAGCCAAAGTCACATGCTTTAGAATTTTTGTTACAAACATACCTTATTGCCAAGTATCTTTATTTTCTAATTGCATAGGCTGTAAACTAAATTTCTACAACTAATAAACCCCCAAATACAGTGGATTAAATAAAATAGATCTTAATATCTTTCTCAACATAATAGTTTTGGGATTGGTAAATGGTCTAAAAAGAGTTAGGCTGCTCCTCCCCAATCTTTCCAGGGATGGAGATTCTCTCTACAATTTTGGTCTTATTTCCTCTCAGGTATAGCTCTCATACACATGATTATATCTGGCTCATGTGACCAGAATAGCATGCCACTCCTCACGAAGGGAGAAAAGGGGTGGAGGTAAGCGACTGGTTTTTTTGTTCGTTTGTTTGTTTATTTTCCAGTTCTACATTTAAAAAAATATTGGAGTAGAGTTGATTTACAATGTTGTGTTACTTTTAGCTGTACAGCAAAGTGATTCAGTTATACATATACCCACTCTTTTTTCAGATTATTTCCTCATATTTTAAGGCCGTGTCTTGGAACTCGCATATGTCATGTTTGCTCATATCCCATTGTCCAGAACTTAATTTCATGGGTATCTCTGTGTGAAGGCAGGCAAAGAAATACTGTCCTTTACTAATTAAGGAAAGAAAGTGAAAATAGACATTTGAGAGACATAATATAAATTCCAACCTTAGTCCTTTCCATTCCATTAGCTCCTGACAAGGTACAAGGATAAAATAGAAACTATTTAGCATGGCATACTGATGTCTCCATGGCCATTCTTTCTAAATAATAAAGCTGGGAGGGTGAAGTGTATAGTTTGTGGTATATTTCATTATATCATTAATTTGTCTGTTTCTTCTGATATAACAATAAAAACTCAATAACATCTTAAGATTCTCTAAAGTCTATGTTAAACAATGCCTAAATGCAAAGTATTCTGATCAGTAATTATTGCTAATTAAATGGAAATTTCTCCAGCTGAGTTTGTGGGAGAATTATTGTGGAGAAAAAATAGCAAAAATAATTGTCTTAGGTAGGGTGACTTCTTTGAAATCTATTTTTCCTCGTCACTTATTAAAGCAATTTGCCATGCAGAATCATCCTTCTTCTCTGTCGCACATGTGGGGAAAGTAGCTTTATTTTATTCAGTAATGTTGAGATGTGAGAAGTCACTTCCCATAATCAAAATATTTTACCCTGTGAGCAGACAGTCCTGAATTACAAAGGTGAAGCAGGAGAGAGTAGGTTCTACCTATTCTTTAATAATACAGTCGATGCATTGTGCAAAGTCTAAAATTCCTTTGATTTAAGTGAACTTGCCTCAAGATATTGGATGTTTTACATTCCAGTTTCAAACAAAGAATCCTGAAATGGCTGTGGCATAGCTCTGTTATTAAAGAGCTCTTTTCTGTGACAGGAAGGATTGTTTTCCTTCCTGTTAAGAATATTGTTAAATGCCCCTCCAGGAGCTGAAGAGGGTGCTGCTCCAAATTTATCTTCATTCAAGACACGTAATTGGTGTCCCTGATTTACAGTGTTGTTTACATTTTTAAATTCTCTCTATTGTACTTTGCTCTAGATCAACATGTATATCTAAGAATTTTAACCCAGGTGAACTGTAAAGAAATGAGTTTTGTAAGTCTGTCTTAAGTCATTGTAATTAGCATGAAGCATTATATTTTTATGCACAATTAACAGATGAAATTTCAAGGTTTCTTTTTGCTATGTTTAAATTCTGTGGTTTTAATTTTGAATCAGACTTAAATCTTTGCAGAATTAAAGAGAATACTTGTATCAAAAGTACAGTATTTGCTTGAAAGAACATTTTATGAATAAGTTCAATAAAAGAAGGTTTATAAGTTTTATCAATCAACAACTATATACATCACAGAAAACACCATTCTGGCAAATTTAACCTTTGTTATTTGTTAATATGCTGTGTTTTCAAGGTATTGTGTACTTGGACTTCAACTGCTGGCATGCATTTTTAGGTATTCTTTAGAAAGTTCTATCCTTCAATCACATCTGACTTCTTTGACTAGAGAATGGAAAATGACAAAGATGATTTTCTTTGTAATTGATTTTTTCATTTTTATATTAATACTTGTGCATTTTTAAATAGAAACTCATGTTGAAAAGTTTGTAATAGAACATAATATTATCGTGGCTCTCCATTCTCTTGTTCCACTTTTTAAAAAATGTATTCTGTGCTTTGAATTTACTGCTTTCAACTTTTTATAAAAACTATTTGTAGAGAGGCTGGTTTTTATTATATTATTTGTTAATATTTCAATACACTGATATTACCCATTTATAATATTTTTATATTATTTGTTGACATTATTACAATTTTACATTCTTGTACATTATTTTGGGGATACCCTGGGATTCCTATTTATTGCTTTACCTCGATGTTTTGATCAAGCACATCTTCTAATATCTTCCTAAAAAAGGGTGAGTGGGGAAAATATTTTTTGACAATTTCTGAAATTGTCTTTATTTTCCTCTTTTCCTTGGTTTATGGTTTTTATAATTTGAAGAGTATAAGATAAAAATAATTTACCTCAGCCTTTTGAAATCCGGGCTATCTTAAAACTTCTCCATGTTTCTGAGTAATTTAATGCAATTCTTAACTATTTTACCATGACATTTTTGTTTGAATTTTATTATATTTATTTTTTTATACAACAGTTTCTTATTAGTTACCGATTTTATACATATTAATGTATATATGTAAATTCCAGTCTCCCAATTCATCACAGCACAACTATCCCCCCACCCCCCTCAACTTTCCCCCTTGGTGTCCATACGTTTGTCCTCTACATCTCCGTCTCAATTTCTGCCCTGAAAACCAGTTCATCTGTACCATTTTTCTTGGTTTCACATATATGTGTTAATATACGACATTTGTTTGTCTATTTCTGACTTACTTCACTCTGTTTGACAGTTTCTCGATTCATCCACCTCTCTACAAATGACCCAATTTCATTCCTTTTTATGGCTGAGAAATATTCCATTGTATATATGTACCACATCTTTACCCATTCATCTGAGGATGGGCATTTAGGTTGCTTCCATGACATGGCTATTGTAAATAGTGCTGCAATGAGCATTGGGGTGCATAAGTCTTTTTGAATTATGGTTTTCTCTGGGTATATGCCTAGTAGTGGGATAGCCGGGTCATATGGTATTCTATTTTTAGTTTTTTAACGGAACCTCCATACTGTTCTCCATAGTGGCTGTATCAATTTACATTCCCACCAACAGTGCAAGAGGGTTCCCTTTCCTCCACACCCTTTCCAGCATTTGTTGTTTGTAGATTTTCTGATGATGTCCATTTCAACTGGTGTGAGGTGATACCTCACTGTAGTTTTGATTTGCATTTCTCTAATAAGTAGTGATGTTGAGCAGCTTTTCATGTGCTTCTTGGCCATCTGTATGTCTTCTTTGACTTCTTCTGTATGTCTATTTAGGTCTTCCACCCATAAAGGGATTGGGTTGCATTTTTTTTTTTAAATAGTGAGCTGCATGAGCTGTTTATATATTTTGGAGATTAATCCTTTGTCCATTGATTCATTTGAAATATTTTCTCCCATTCTGAGGATTGTCTTTTCACCTTGTTTAGGGTTTCCTTTGCTGTGCAAAAACTTTTAAGTTTCATTAGGTCCCATTTGTTTATTTTTGTTTTTATTTCCATTACTATAGGAGGTGGGTCAAAAAAGGTCTTGCTGTGGTTTATGTCAAAGAGTGTTCTTCCTTTGTTTTCCTCAAAGAGTTTTATAGTGTCCAGTCTTACATTTAGGACTCTAATCCATTTTGAGTTTATTTTTGTGTATGGTGTTAGGAAGTGTTCTAATTTCATTCTTTTACATGTAGCTGTCCAGTTTTCCCAGCAGCACTTATTGAAACATCTGTCTTTTCTCCATTACATAACCTTGCCTCCTTTGTCATAGATTAGTTGACCACAGGTGCATAGGTTTATGTCTGGGCTTTCTATGTTGTTCCATTGATCAATATTTCTGTTTTTGTGCCAGTACCATATTGTCTTCATTACTGTAGCTTTGTAATATAGCCCGAAGTCAGGGAGTCTGATTCCTCCAGCTCCGTTTTTTCCCTCAAGACTGCTTTGGCTGGTCAGAGTCTTTTATGTCTCCATACAAATTTTAAGACTTTTTGTTCTAGTTCTGTAAAAAAATGCCATTGGTAATTTGGTAAGGATTGCATTGAATCTGTAGATTGCTTTGGATAGTATAGCATTTTCACAATATTGATTATTCCTATCCAAGAACATGGTATATATCTCCATCTGTTTGTATCATCTTTAATTTCTTTCATCATTTTTTTTATAGTTTTGTTCATACAGGTCTTTTGTCTCCTTAGGTATGTTTACTCCTAGGTATTTTATTATTTTTTGTTGCAATTGTAAATGAGAATGTTTCCTTAATCTCTCTTTCAGATTTTTCATCATTAGTTTATAGGAATGCAAGAGCTTTCTGTGTATTAACTTTGTATCATGCAGCACTACCAAATTCATTGATTAGCTCTAGTAGTTTTCTGGTGGCATATTTATGATTCTCTATGTATAGTATCATGTCATCTGCAAACAGTGACAGTTTTACTTCTTCTTTTCCAACTTTTATTCCTTTTATTTCTTTTTCTTCTCTGATGGCTGGGGCTAGGACTTCCAAAACTATGTTGAATAATAGTGGTGAGAGTGGACATCCTTGTCTTGTTCCTGATCTTAGTGGAAATGCTTATTTTTTTCACCATTGAGAATGATTTTTGCTGTGTTTTTTTCATATATGGCCTTTATTATGTTTAAGTAGGCTCACTCTAGGCCTATTTTTGGAGAGTTTTATCATAAATGGGTGTTGAATTTTGTCAAAAGCTTTTTTTGCATCTATTGAAATTATCATATGTTTTTTCTCCTTCAATTTGTTAATATGGTGTATCACATTGATTAATTTGCCTATATTGAACAATCTTTGCAGCCCTGGGATAAACAGCACTTGATATTGGTTTATGATCCTTTTAATGTGTTTTTGGATTGTGTTTGCTAATATTTTGTTGAAAATTTTTACATTTATATTCATGAGTGATACTGGTCTGTAATTTTATTTTTTTGTAATACCTTTGTCTGGTTTTGGATCAGGATGATGGTGGCCTCATAGAGCGAGTTTGGGAGTATTCCTTCCTCTGCAATTTTTTGGAAGAGTTGGATAAGGATGGGTGTTAGCTCTTCTCTAAATGTTTGATAGAATTCACCTGTGAAGCCATCTGGTCCTGGACTTTTGTTTGTTGGAAGATTTTTAATCAAAGGCTCAATTTCATTGCTTGTGATTGGTCTGCTCATATTTTCTATTTCTTCTTGGTTCAGTCATGGAAGGTTACACATTTCTAAAAAAT
Organism: Mesoplodon densirostris; assembly: GCF_025265405.1. Classification (NCBI taxonomy): domain Eukaryota; kingdom Metazoa; phylum Chordata; class Mammalia; order Artiodactyla; family Ziphiidae; genus Mesoplodon; species Mesoplodon densirostris. Next base: position 27,673,632 of record NC_082677.1, on the reverse strand, counting down.
TGTCCATTTCTTCCAGGTTGTTCATTTTATTGGCATATAGTTGCTTGTAGTAGTCTCTTAGGATGCTTTGTATTTCTGCAGTGTGTGTTGTAACTTCTCCTTTTTTATTTCTAATTTTGTTGATTTGAGTCCTCTCCCTCTTTTTCCTGGTGAGTTTGGCTAATGGTTTATTAATTTTATTTATCTTCTCAAAGAACCAGCTTTTACTTTTATTGATTTTTGTTATTGTTTTCTTTGTTTCTATTTCATTTATTTCTGCTCTCATCTTTATGATTTCTTTCCTTCTGCTATCTTTGGGTTTTGTTTGCTCTTCTTTCTCTAGTTCCTTTAGGTGTAAGGTTAGATTCTTTTTGTTTTTTTTCTTTCTGGTATGCAGGCCTCTCACTGTTGTGGTCTCTCCTGTTGTGGAGCACAGGCTCCGGACGCGCAGGCTCAGCGGCCATGGTTCATGGGCCTAGCTGCTCTGCAGCATGTGGGATCTTTCTGGACTGGGGCACGAACCCGTGTCCCCTGCATCGGCAGGCAGACTCTCAACCACTGCGCCACCAGGGAAGCTCAAGTTTAGATTCTTTATTTGAGAGTTTTCTTGTTCCTTGAGGTAGGCTTTTATCGCTATAAACTTCCCTCTTAGAATTGCTTTTGCTGCATCCCATATGTTTTGAATCGTCGTGTTTTCATTTTCATGTGTCTTTAGTTACATTTTGATTTCTTCAGTGATCTCTTGGTTATTTAGTAATGTATTGTTTAGCCTCCATGTGTTTGTGTTTTTATATGGTTTCTTTTTTCCCTGTAAATGATTTCTAATCTCATAGCCTTGTGGTCAGAAAAGATGCTTTATATTTCTATTTTCTTAAATTTACTGATGTTTGATTTGTGTGACCCAAGATGTGATCTATCCTGGAGAATATTGTGTGTGTACTTCAGAAGAAAGTGTAATCTGCTGTTTTTGGATGGAATGTCCTATACATATCAATTAAATCTCTGTGGTCAATTGTGTCTTTTAAAGCTTGTGTTTCCTTATTAATTTTCTGTTTGGATGAATTGCCCATTGGTGTAAGAGAGGTGTTAAAGTCCCCCACTATTATTGCATTACTGTTGATTTCCTCTTTTATGGGTGTTAGCAGTTGCCTTATGTATTGAGCTGCTCCTATGTTGGGTACATATATGTTTATAATTGTTATATCTTCTTCTAGGATTGATCACTTGATCATTTTGTAGTGTCCTTCCTTGTCTCTTGAAACATTCTTTATTTTAAAGTCTGTTTTTTCCTGATATGAGTATCGCTACTCCAACTTTATCTTGATTTCAATTTGCATGGAATATCTTTTTCCATCCCCTCTCTTTCAGTCTATATGTGTCCCTAGGTCTGAAGTGGGTCTCCTGTAGAAAGCGTATATATGGTTCTTCTATTTGTATCCATTTGACAAGCCTGTGTCTTTTGGTTGGAGCATTTAATCCATTCACGTTTAAGGTAATTATCGATATGTATGTTCCTATGACCATTTTCTTATTGTTCTGGATTTGTTTTTGTAGGTCCTTTTCTTCTCTTGTTTCGCATTTAAAGAAGTTCCTTTAGCATTTGTTGTAGAGCTGGTCTGGTGGTGCTGAATTCTCTTAGCTTTTGCTTGTCTGTAAAGCTTTTGATTTCTCCATCAAATCAGAATGAGATCCTAGCCAACTAGAGTAATCTTGGTTGTACATTCTTCCCTTTCATCATTTTAAATATGTTATGCCCCTCCCTTCTGGCTTGGAGGGTTTCTGCTGAGAAATCTGCTCTTAACTTTATGGGAGTTTCCTTGTATATTATTTGTCATTTTTCCATTGCTGCTGTCAATAATTTTTCTGTGTCTTTAATTTTTTTGCAATTTTATTATTATGTGTCTCAGTGTGTTTATCCTTGGGTTTATACTGTATGGAGCTCTCTGCATTTCCTGGACTTGGGTGGCTATTTCCTTTCCCATGTTAGGGAACATTTCATCAATAATCTCTTCAAATATTTTGTCTGGTCCTTTCTTTCTGTCTTCTCCTTCTGGGAACACTATAATGTGAATGTTGGTGTGTATAATATTGTCCCAGAGGTGTCTTAGGCTGTCTTCATTTCTTTTCTTTCTTTTTTTTCTTTCTTTTTTTTTTGTGGTACGCAGGCCTCTCACTGTTGTGGCCTCTCCCATTGTGGAGCACAGGCTCCGGATGAGCAGGCTCAGTGGCCATGGCTCATGGGTCTAGCTGCTCCATGGCATGTGGGATCCTCCTGGACCAGGGCACGAACCTGTGTCCCCTGCATCGGCAGGTGGACTCTCAACCACTGTGCCACCAGGGAAGCTCCTGTCTTCATTTCATTCTTTTCCCTTTATTCTGTTATACAGCAGTGAATTCCACCATTCAGTCTTCCAGGTCACTTATCCATTCTTCTGCCTCAGTTATTCTGCTCTTGATTCCTTCTAGTGTATTCTTCATTCCAGTTATTTTATTGTTCATCTCTGTTTGCTCTTTAATTCTTCTAGGTCTTTGTTAAACATTTCTTGCATCTTCTTGATCTTTGCCTCCATTCTTTTTCCGAGGTCCTGGATCATCTTCATTATCATTATTCTGAATTCTTCTTTCCGGAAGTTTGCCTATCTCCCCTTCATTTAGTTGTTTTTCTGGGGTTTTATTTTGTTCCTTCATCTGACATAGCACTCTGCCTTTTCATCTTTTCTATCTTTCTGTGAATGTGGTTTTATTTCCACAGGCTGCAGGATTGTAGTTCTCCTTGTGTCTGCTGTCTACCCTCTGGTGGATTAGGCTATATAAGGGGCATGTGCAAACTTCCTAATGGGAGGGACTGGTGGTGGGTAGAGCTAGCTGTTGCTCAGGTGGGCAGAGCTCAGTAAAATTTCAATCTGCTTTTCTGTTGGGTGGGACTGGGCCCACTCCACTCTGTGTTGGTTTTTTCACCTGAGGTGACCCAACAGTGGAGCCTTCCCCGTCTCTTTGGTGGGTCTAATGGCATACTCTGAGAGGGCTCATACCAAGGAGTACTTCCTAGAACTTCTGCTGCCAGTGTCCTTGTCCTCACAGTGAGACACAGCTACCCCCTGCCTCTGCAGGAAACCCTCCAGCATTAGCAGGTAGGTCTGATCTAGTCTCCTATGGGGTCACTGTTTCTTCTCCTGGGTCCCAGTGAGCACACTACTTTGTGTGTGCCCTCCAAGAGTGAAGTCTCAGTTTCCCCCAGTCCTGCCAAAGTCCTACAATCAAATCCTGCTAGCCTTCAAAGTCTGATTCTCTAGGAATTCCTCCTCCCATTATCAGACCTCCAGGTTGGGAAGCCTGACATGGGGCTCAGAACCTTCACTCCAGTGGGTGGACTTCTGTGGTATAAGTGTTCTCCAGTCTGTGAGTCACCCACCCAGCAGTTATGGGATTTGATTTTATTGTGATTGTGCCCCTCCTACCATCTCATTTTGGCTTTTCCTTTGTCTTTGGATGTGGGGTATCTTTTTGGATGAGTTCCAGTGTCTTCCTGTCGATGATGGTTCAGAAATTCGTTGTGATACTGGTGCTCTCTCAAGAGGGAGTGAGAGCACATACTTCTACTCCTCCATCTTGAACTCAAAAGATCATGACCTTATTTTTAACCTGTGAAAGCCAAATACTTAACTTTGGCGATCTGAAATTTCAAAATTGTGTTAAATGATGTATTTACTTTTTATTCACTGTTTGGACCTGGTAGGCTATTTCCACATGGAGCTTTATGACATTCTGTTCTAATATTATCTCATTAGAAATTTCCTCCACACTGAGTTCTTTGGAACTCTTAATTAGAGAGATTTTGCTATTGCTCCTTCAACTTGTTAACATTTTTCCTTACTTCTCAACTCTTTTAGCCTTTCTTTTACCCTCTGGAAGGTCAACTTTAACTTCTAATCTCTATCCAGTAAATTTTTGTAACATTTTGGCTTTTATATCTTTTTTTTTTTTTTTTTTAAAGAAGATGTTGGGGGTAGGAGTTTATTAATTAATTAATTTATTTTTGCTGTGTTGGGTCTTCATTTCTGTGCGAGGGCTTTCTCTAGTTGTGGCAAGCGGGGGCCACTCTTCATCGCGGTGCTCGGGCCTCTCACTATTGCGGCCTCTCTTGTTGCGGAGCACAGGCTCCAGACGCGCAGGCTCAGCAGTTGTGGCGCATGGGCCCAGCCGCTCCACGGCATGCGTGATCCTCCCAGCCCAGGGCTCGAACCCGTGTCCCCTGCATTAGCAGGCAGACTCTCAACCACTGTGCCACCAGGGAAGCCCAGCTTTTATATCTTTAATTGTCAATTGTTAGTTCTTGTTTTCTTTGTTTCTTTTTATAGTGGCTTATTCTTGTTTCACAATGAAGTATCTTATCTTTCTGATAAATCAATTTTTTTGAAAATTTTGTCTGCTTAATTCCTCTCATGGTTTCCTTTTGTTTCCTCCCTGCTTCATTTTAGAGGCTTTTTAAAAAATCATATTTAAGATTCAATATCTAAAAAGCAAATGAAATTTTCCCATGGGTGGACCAGTTTGTCACATGGTTAAATAGTTTTACCATCTGCTTTCTTTAGCGGGTCTCCTCTCTGCACATTGTTGTTCCTCTAAGCCAATCTTCTAAAGCCATTCTGTTCCTACAGAGAGAAATCTTCTACTTTGTTGTGACAAGATTGAGGGAGTGAGTGGAAAAGAAGGGGAATAAAGGGAGCAGTAAAGAGCCCCACATGACTTCTCAGTCCCTAGTGAGAGAAGGCAGCTGGGGCCATACAGTTTATTATGGTAACCTTCATTTATGCTCTCTTGCCCTATTCTTTATATCTGCTTTTCACTGAAACCTCTCAAGTTCAGGTTCTCAGATACATTTTCTAGGACTGGTGGTGAAGAGGGATGTATCCAGGTCACACTGGGTGTTTTTGGGGACCTGACCCCATTCTACTCCATTAATAGACATTTAAACAATTTCTTCCTCCACCTTGCCCTCATATTCTGCAGAAGATTTTTCTTCCAGTTTCTGAGATTTTCTTAACTCCTGTCATGTGAAACAATTTGCTTCTTATCCATGTTATCCTCTGTAACCCTCATTCATTCACTTTTACTCTTCACATAACTCAAGGTTACAAATATCCTCTAGTTTCATCAGATTTGAGTGTGAGGCTACAATTATGTTTCTAGCTTATTTTAATACTCTTGAATGATTTCTGAGCCTAGGAATGATGTTGAATGTAAACAAGGACAGTTGAGTCATTTGTAAAATGTATAGTCAATAGAGTGATATTTATCTACTCTTACACTGTCTTGTAGAACTAAAAAAATTAAAAATCACATTTTCATTCAAGAATTTTACTCTCCTTTCTTTAAAAAAAACCAAAAAAAACCAACAAAGAAACGTTTCCTCATGAAGTTACTCATCTGTTCTCTGACTACTTTTTGACTATTGTGTCAGGCATTGTGCTGTTGGCTGGGGATTCAAGGATGAACAAGGTATTTTGCCATCTGGTAAGGGGTACACACAATTAAACAGACAATTACACACTAGTAGAAGTAGAACAGTATTTTACAGGAGCTCATAAGAACAACATCTGTCTTGGAATTATGACACCAAGCAAGGGTGAGTACCTAGTGCAGAAAATTATGTCTAAGCTGACATTTGAATGGTGAGTACGAGTCAGCCAGGTTAATTTAGGAGGGAAAGAATGTCATAGCAGAAGTGTGGAAAGACCTGAAGGAGAGAGATGGCAGAGCACATTCAAAGAAATGATGTACATTTAGCAAGGCTTGTGGGAACTGAGATGTGGTGGGGAGAGGAGCCTGAAAATGTCAGTAGAGGTCAGACTCTCAGTTCCTTAAATTTAAATGTGAAGATGTTTGAATAGTTAATAAGGAAAATGGGGCATTCCTCTGAGGTGATGTAAATGAAGTTGGGTGGAAGAAAGTGTTAATAAGAGATGTTAGAACATAATTTTGTAATACAGCCTAGTTACATCAGAGGTTTCTAATGGAATTATAACAAAGATGATAGCAAGAACTATATAGATCAACACCATCATTTAAGTAATGCACAATAAAAAATGGGTAAAATAAGATTTTTTTTTTATTATTTTCCCATTTTTATTCATCTTTGTGTTTAAAATTCAACAAATTTCTGCCTTTTGCAAATTCTCAGCAGCCTTTGGGGGATTATTATGCCTGGTTAATGGAATTTTCAGGGATCCATAGCTTAATCCATTAACTTTATTGATGTGACTGTTAGAAGAATATTCCTAGGTAGATGGTAGTGATGAGACTTCTAGAACTCACTATATGGTAGATATAATTTTCTAAGTGTGCTTCTAAGAGATTGTGCTTCACTGATCATAGGTCTTCTAGGTAACTAGCCAATAAGAAGCTGTACTGTAAATAAGTTGTAAAACTAAAAGTTAGCTCCTCAATGATTTTAACTAACCATTCCCGAACATGTCACATACAGCTTCATAATTTCATGAAAATGGCTTTTCTCTTAGAAATAATTTTAATAAAAATATAGAAAATAGAAATGAAAGAAGTAAACAATTCAAAAATATTCACTACTTAAAACATCAAACATAATTTTGATAATATAAATGAAGTTGAATATATTGATAGTAAATATATTCAGTTAATTTTCTATTATTATGGAATGGAAGAAATTAATTCATAAACTCTCATTTTTATTAGGTTCCAAATCACTGTTTTAGTATCATTTCCTTCCATAAAGTCATCCTTGTGACAAGGAGTTATAGAGCAATAGTCTTACAAGGTTAATTCAATATAAATAATTAAATTAGTCAGATCAAATTTTAACATGCAACCCCCCCCAATATTACAGCAACTCAGATTTTCATGAATAAACCACAATAAGGATATGAAGATGAAACTACTTTTAATGAAATAATTCAAAAAGGGTAACTGTGATGACCAATGGGTAAGAATCTGTATCTCTACCCTTTCCCCCTTTTTTGGAAAGACTTTCTGGCCAGCTTTCCTCATATGAAACAATGCTATCTCAGAAAAGAGAAGCACTAAACAGAAAACAATGATTAAACAAGGTGACAGACAAAAGATGAGTAGGTTTTAAAACCTTGAAAGGAACAGTTGCAAAAACTGGCAAAGTAAATTAACACTACCAATACGAATTTTGTCTAAAATTCAGGATATAGATTACATGGATTCATCAGGCAATGGTAGATTGATTTTAGTCAAAAGATTTTGGTGATGTCTGGGTGCCAGTGGACACACTGAGGCTCATTGGAAAAAATAGCTTCTTGTGGGGATATATAAAAGTGGGGCTGAGAAAGTTTTAAGATAAAATTGGAGCGATGTTGGTGTTATGCTTTCAGTGGAATCATAATGCTATAATTTCTATTTTGAATGTTTACCCCATGCTAGGTAGAATATTAAGTTGTTATATGCAGTAACTAATTTAATTCTTAAAACACCCCGTAATTAAGCATTTTATGGACATTTTAGAAACAGAGAATCATGTCTCAAAAGAAGGATGTAACTGTCCAAACTGAACCTACTAAGTAAGTAGTATAGCTGGCATTTGATTCCAGCTCTGTCTTATCCAAAGTCATACACTTGTCCTTCAATGTTGTGATGCTTCATTATCATTAAAATATTGGCCTAGACATATTTTTTCTTAATCAATAGAAAGTTCATATATTATCAATACATATAAACATATTTGGTATATATATTTTCTTTTCCCCACTTGATTCAATTAATTATTTTTGGTAGATACAATTTTGGGTTTTATTTTATTTATATTTAACTTCTTTACTGAAGTATAATTGTTTTACAATAGTGTGTTGTTTTCTGCTTTATAACAAAGTGAATCACCTTTACATATACACATATCACCATATCTCCTCCCTCTTGCATTTCCCTCCCATCCTCCCTATCCCACCCCTCTAGGTGGTCACAAAGCACTGAGCTGATCCCTTGTACTATGCAGCTGCTTCTCACAAGCTATCTATTTTACATTTGATAGTGTATATATGTCAATTCTACTCTCTCATTTCGTCCCAGCTTACACTTCTTCCTCTCTGTGTCCTGAAGTCCATTCTCTATGTCTTCATCTCTATTCCTGTCCTCCCCCTATGTTCTTCAAAACCAATTTTTTTAATTCCATATATATGTGTTAGCATACAGTATTTATTTTTCTCTTTCTGACTTATTTCACTCTGTATGACAGAATCTAGGTCCATCCACCTCACTACAAATAACTCAATCTCATTTCTTTTTATGGCTAAGTAATATTCCATTGTATGTATGAGCCACATTTTCTTTATCCATTCATCTGTCAATGGGCACTTAGGTTGCTTCCATCTCCTCACTATTGTAAATAGTGCTGCAATGAACATTGTGGTACATGGCTCTTTTTATGTTATAGTATTCTCAGGGTATATACACAGTAGTGGGTTTCTTGGGTCGTATGATAGTTCTATTTTTAGTTTTTTAAGGATGCTCCATACTGTTCTCCATAGTGGCTGTATCACTTTACATTCCCACCAATAGTGCAAGAGGGTTCCCTTTTCTCCACACCCTCTCCAGAATTTATTCTTTGTAGATTTTTTGATGATGGCCATTCTGACCAGTGTGAGGTGTTACCTCATTGTAGTTTTGATTTGCATTTTTCTAATGTTTAATGAGGTTGGGCATCCTTTCATGTGTTTGTTGGTAATCTGTATATCATCTTTGGAGAAATGTCTTTTTAGGTCTTCTGCCCATTTTTGGATTACATTCTTATTTGTATGATATTGAACTACATGAGCTGCTTGTATATTTTGGAGATTAATGCCTTGTCAGTTGCTTCATTTGCAAATATTTTCTCCCATTCTAAGGGTTGTCTTTTCATCTTGTGTATGGTTTCCCTTGAAGTGTGAAAGCTTTCAATTTTCATTAGGTCCCATTTGTTTATTTTTGTTTTTATTTCCATTTCTCTAGGAGGTGGGTCAAAAAGGATCTTGTAGTGATTTATGTCATAGAGTGTTCTGGTATGTTTTCCTCTAAGAGTTTGATAGTGTCTGGCCTTACATTTTTGTCTTTAATCTATTTTGAGTTTATTTTTGTATATGGTGTTAGGGAGTGTTCTAATTTCATTCTTTTACATATATATGTCCAGTTTTCACAGCACCACTTATTGAAGAGTCTGTCTTTTCTCCACTGTATATTCTTGGCTCCTTTATCAAATATAAGCTGACCATAGGTGCATGGAATATTCTTTTGGCTTTATATACTGCTCCATTGATCTATATTTCTGTTTCTATGTCAATAACATACTATCTTGATTACTGTAGGTTTGTAGTATAGTTTGAAGTCTGGGAGCCTGATTCCTCCAGCTCCGTTTTTCTTTCTCAAGATTGCTTTGTCTATTGGGGTTCTTTCGTGTTTCCATACAAATTGTGAAATTTTTGTCCTAGTTCTGTGAAAAGTGCCATTGGCTGTGGATAGGGATTGCATTGAATCTGTAGATTGCTTTGGGTAGTATACTCATTTTCACAATGTTGATTCTTCCAATCCAAGAACATGGTACATCCCTCCATCTCATTGTATCATATTTAATTTCTTTCATCAGTGTCATAGTTTTCTGTATACAGGTCTTTTGTCTCCTTAGGTAGGTTTATTCCTAGATATTTTATTATTTTTGTTGTAGTGGTAAATGGCAGTGTTTCCTTAATTTCTCTTTCAGATTTTTCATCATTTGTGTATACGAATGTCAGAGATTTCTGTACATTAATTTTGTATCCTGCTACTTTACCAAATTCATTGATTAGCTTTAGTAGTTTTCAGGTGGCATCTTTAGGATTCTCTATGTATAGTATCATGTCATCTGCAAACAGTGACAGCTTTACTTCTTCTTTTCTGATTTGAATTCTATTTATTTCCTTTTCTTCTCTGATTGCTGTGGCTAAAATTTCTAAAACTATATTGAATAATAGTTGTGAGAGTGGGCAACCTTGTCTTCTTCCTGATCTTAGTGTAAATGTTTTCATTTTTTCACCATTAAGAACTATGTTGGCTGTGGGTTTGTCATATATGGTTTTTATTATGTTGAGATAAGTTCTCTCTATGCCTGCTTTCTGGAAGATTTTTATCATAAATGGGTGTTGAATTTTGTCAAAAGTTTTTTCCGCATCTATTGAGATGATCATATGGTTTTTCTCCTTCAATTTGTTAATATGGTGTATCACATTGATTGATTTCGTATATTGGAGAATCCTTGTATTCCTGGGATAAACTCCAGTAGAGCATGGTGTATGCTCCTTTTCATGTGCTGTTGGATTCTGTTTGCTAATATTTTGTTGAGGATTTTGCATTTATAGTCACCAGTGATATTCACCTATAGTTTTCTTTCTTTGTGACATATTTGTCTTGTTTTCGTATCAGGGTGACAGTGGCCTCATAGAATGAATTTTGGGAATGTTCCTCCTCTGCTATATTTTGGAAGAGTTTGAGAAGGATAAGTCTTAGCTCTTATCTAAATGTTTGATAAAATTTGCTTGTGAAGCCATGTGTTCCTGGGCTTTTATTTTGTGGGAATATTTTTAATCACAGTCTCAATTTCAGTGTTTGTGATTTGTCTGTTTATACTTTTTTTATGTATTCCTGGTTCAGTCTTGGAAGGCTGTGCTTTTCTAAGAATGTGTCTGTTTATTCCAGGGTATATGGTTTATTGGCATATAACTGCTTGTAGTAAGCTCTCATGGTCCTTTGTATTTCTGCAGTGTCAGTCGGTACTTCTCCTTTTTCATTTCTAATTCCACTGATTTGTGTCTTCTCCCTTTTTTTCTTAATGAGTCTGGCTAAAGTTTTATCAATTTTGTTTATCTTCTCAAAGAACCACCTTTCAGTTTTACTGATCTTTGCTATCATTTCCTTCATTTATTTTTCATTTATTTCTGATTTGATCTTTATGATTTCTTTCCTTCTGCTAAATTTGGATTTTTGTTGGTTCTTCTTCCTCTAATTGCTTTAGGTGTAAGGTTAGATTGTTTATTTGAGATGAATCTTGTTTATTAAGGTAGGATTGTATTGTTATAAACTTCGCTCTTAGAAGTGCTTTCACTGCACCCCATAGGTTTTGGGTCATTGTGTTTTCATTGTCATTTGTTTCTAGGTAATTTTTAATTTCCTCTTTGATTTCTTCAGTGATATCTTGGTTATTAAGTAGTGTATTGTTTAGCCTCCATGTGTTTGTATTTTTTCCAGGTTTTTTTCCTGGAATTGATATCTAGTCTTATAACGTTGTAGTCAGAAAAGATACTTGATACAATTTCAATTTTCTTAAATTTTCCAAGGCTTGATTTGTGACCCAAGATATAATCTATCCTGGAGAATGTTCCATGAACACTTGAGAAGAAAGTGTGTTCTGTTGTTTTTTGATGGAATGTCCTATAAATATCAATTATGTCCATCTTGTTTAATGTATCATTTAAAGCTTGTGTTTCCTTGTTTATTTTTGTTTTGGATGGTCTGTCCATTGGTGAAAGTGGGGTGTTAATGTCCCCTACTGTGATTTTAGTTACTATCAATTTCCCATTTATGGCTGTTGGTATTTGCCTTATGTATTGAGGTGCTCCAATGTTGGGTGCATAACTATTTAAAATTATTATATCTTCCTTTTGGATTGATCCCTTGATCATTATGTAGTGTCCTTCTTTATCTCTTGTAATAGTGCTTATTTTAAAGAGTATATTGTGTGATATGAGAACTGCTACTCCAGCATTCTTTTGATTTCCACTTGCATGGAAATTACCCTCAGTCTGTATGTGTCACTAGGTCTGAAGTGGGTCTCTTGTAGACACCATATATACAGGTCTTGTTTTTGTATCCATTCAACCAGTCTATATCTTTTGGTTGCAGAATTTAATCAATTTACATTTTAGGTAGTTATTGATATGCATGTTCCTATTTTTTAAAATTAGTTTCTGCTTTATAACAAAGTGAATCAGTCATATATATACATCTGTTCCCACATCCCTTCCCTCATGCATCTCCCTCCCTCCCATCCTCCCCATCCCACCCTTCCAGGTGGTCACAAAGCACCGAGGTGATCTCCCTGTGCTCTGCGGCTGCTTCCCACTATCTATCTATCTTATGTTTGGTAGTGTATATATGTCCATGCCTATCTTTCGCTTTGTTGCAGCTTACCCTTCCCCCTCCCCTTATCCTCAAGTGCATTCTCAAGTAGGTCTGTGTCTTTATTCCCGTTTTACCCCTAGGTTCTTCATGACTTTTTTTTTAATTCCATACATATGTGTTAGCATATGGTATTTGTCTTTCTCTTTCTGACTTACTTCACTCTGTATGACAGACTCTAGGTCTATCCACCTCATTACAAATAGCTCAGTTCCGTTTCTTTTTATGGCTGAGTAATATTCCATTGTAGATATGTGCCACATCTTCTATATCCATTCATCTGATGATGGACACTTAGGTTGTTTCCATCTCTGGGCTATTGTGAATAGAGCTGCAATGAAAATTTTGGTACATGTCTCTTTTTGAATTATGGTTTTCTCAGGGTATATGCCTAGTAGTGGGATTGCTGGGTCATATGGTAGTTCTATTTGTAGTTTTTTAAGGAACCTCCATACTGTTCTCCATAGTGGCTGTACCAATTCACATTCCCACCAGCAGTGCAAGAGTGTTCCCTTTTCTCCACACCCTCTCCAGCATTTATTGTTTCTAGATTTCTTGATGATGGCCATTCTGACAGGTGTGAGATGATATCTCATTGTAGTTTTGATTTGCATTTCTCTAATGAGTAAAGATGTTGAGCATCCTTTCATGTGTTTGTTGGCAGTCTGTATATCTTCTGTGGAGAAATGCCTATTTAAGTCTTTTGCCCATTTTTGGGTTGGGTTGTTTGCTTTTTTGCTATTGAGCTGCATGAGCTGCTTATAAATTTTGGAGATTAATCCTTTGTCAGTTGCTTCATTTGCAAATATTTTCTCCCATTCTGAGGGTTGTCTTTTGGTCTTGTTTATGGTTTCCTTTGCTGTGCAAAAGCTTTGAAGTTTCATTAGGTCCCATTTGTTTATCTTTGTTTTCATTTCCATTTCTCTAGGATGTGGGTCCAAAAGGATCTTGCTGTGATTTATGTCCTAGAGTGTTCTGCCTAAGTTTTCCTCTAAGAGTTTGATAGTGTCTGGCCTTACATTTAGGTCTTTAATGCATTTGAGCTTATTTTAGTGTATGGTGTAAGGGAATGATCTAATCTCATACTTTTCCATGTCCCTGTCCAGTTTTCCCAGCACCACTTATTGAAGAGGCTGTCCTTTCTCCACTGTACATTCCTGCCTCCTTTATCAAAAATAAGTTGACCATATGTGCGTGGGTTTATCTCTGTGCTTTCTATCCTGTTCCATTGATCTATCTTTCTGTTTTTGTGCCAGTACCACACTGTCTTGATTACTGTAGCTTTGTAGTATAGTCTGAAGTCAGGGAGCCTGATTCCTTGAGCTCCATTTTTCATTCTCAAGATTGCTTTGGCTATTCGGGGTCTTTTGTTTTTGCAAACAAATTTTGAATTTTTTGTTCTAGTTCTGTGAAAAATGCCAGTGGTAGTTTGATAGGGATTGCATTGAATCTGTAGATTGCTTTGGGTAGTAGAGTCATTTTCACAATATTGATTCTTCCAATCCAGGAGCATGGTATATCTCTCCATCTATTTGTATCATCTTTAATTTCTTTCATCAGTGTCTTATAATTTTCTGCATACAGGTCTTTTGTCTCCTTAGGTAGGTTTATTCCTAGATATTTTATTCTTTTTCTTGCAATGGTAAATGGGAGTGTTTTCTTGATTTCATTTTCAGATTTTTCATCATTAGTGTACAGGAATGCCAGAGATTTCTGTGCATTAATTTTGTATCCTGCTACATTACCAAATTCATTGATTAGCTCTAGTAGTTTTCTGGTGGCATCTTTAGGATTCTCTATGTATAGTATCATGTCATCTGCAAACAGTGACAGCTTTACTTCTTTTTTTCCCATTTGGATTCCTTTTATTTTCTTTTCTTCTCTGATTGCTGTGGCTAAAACTTCCAAAACTATGTTGAATAAGAGTGGTGGGAGTGAGCAGCCTTGTCTTGTTCCTGATCTTAGTGGAAATGGTTTCAGTTTTTCACCATTGAGGACAATGTTGGCTGTGGGTTTGTCATATATGGCCTTTATTTTGTTGAGGAAAGTTCCCTCTATGCCTACTTTCTGCAGGGTTTTTATCATAAATGGGTGTTGAATTTTTTTGAAAGCTTTCTCTGCATCTATTGAGATGTTCATATGGTTTTTCTCCTTCAACTTGTTAATATGGTGTATCACATTGATTGATTTGCATATATTGAAGAATCCTTGCATTCCTGGAATAAACTCCACTTGATCATGTTGTATGATCCTTTTAGTGTGCTGTTGGATTCTGTTTGCTAGGATTTTATTGAGGATTTTTGTATCTATGTTCGTCAGTGATATTGGCCTGTAGTTTTCTTTCTTTGTGACATCCTTGCCTTGTTTTGGCATCAAGGTGATGGTTGCCTCGTAGCATGAGTTTGGGAGTGTTCCTTCCTCTGAAATTGTTTGGAAGAGTTTGAGAAGGATGGGTGTTAGCTCTTCTCTAAATGCTTGATAGAATTCACCTGTGAAGCCATCTGGTCCTGGGCTTTTGTTTGTTGGAAGAGTTTTAATCACAGTTGCAATTTCAGTGCTTGTGATTGGTCTATTCATATTTTCTATTTCTTCCTGATTCAGCCTTGGCAGGTTGTGCATTTCTAAGAATTTGTCTATTTCTTCCAGGTTGTCCATTTTATTGGCATAGAGTTTCTGGTAGTAATCTCTCATGATCTTTTGTATTTCTGCAGCGTCAGTTGTTACTTCTCTTTTTTCATTTCTAATTCTACTGATTTGAGTCTTTTCCCTTTTTTTCTTGATGAGTCTGGCTAATTGTTTGTCAACTTCGTTTATCTTCTCAAAGAAACAACTTTTACTTTTATTGATCTTTGCTATCATTTCCTTCATTTCTTTTTCATTTATTTCTGATTTGATCTTTATGATTTCTTTCCTTCTGCCTGCTTTGGGGGTTTTTTGTTCTTCTTTCTCTAATTGCTTTAGGTGCAGGGTCGGGTTGTTTACTCGAGATGTTTCCTGTTTCTTAAGGTAGGATTGTATTGCTATAAACTTCTCCCTTAGAACTGCTTTTGCTGCATCCCACAGGTTTTGGGTCGTTGTGTCTCCATTGTCATTTGTTTCTAGTAGTTTTTAATTTCCTCTTTGATTTCATCAGTGATCACTTCGTTATTGAGTAGTGTATTGTTTAGCCTCCATGTGTTTGTATTTTTTACAGATCTTTTCCTGTAATTGATGTCTAGTCTCATAGCATTGTGGTCGGAAAAGATACTTGATACCATTTCAATTTTCTTAAATTTACCAAGGCTTGATTTGTGACCCAAGATATGATCTATCCTGGAGAATGTTCCATGAGCACTTGAGAAAAATGTGTATTCTGTTGTTTTTGGATGGAATGTCCTATAAATATCAATTAAGTCCATCTTGTTTAATGTATCATTTAAAGCTTGTGTTTATTTATTTTCATTTTGGATGATCTGTCCATTGGTGAAAGAGGGTGTTAATGTCCCCTACTATGATTGTGTTCCTGTCGATTTCCCCTTTTATGGCTGTTAGTATTTGCCTTATGTATTGAGGTGCTCCTATGTTGGTTGCATAAATATTTACAATTGTTATATCTTCTTCTTGGATCGATCCCTTTATCATTATGTAGTGTCCTTCTTTGTCTCTTCTAACAGTCTTTATTTTAAAGTCTATTTTGTCTGATATAAGAATTGCTACTCCAGCTTTCTTTTGATTTCCATTTGCATGGAATATCTTTTTCCATCCCCTTACTTTCAATCTGTATGTGTCTCTAGGTCTGAAGTGGGTCTCTTGTAGACAGCATATATATGGGTCTTGTTTTTGTATCCATTCAGCCACTCTGTGTCTTTTGGTGGGAGCATTTAGTCCATTTACATTTAAAGTAAATATTGATATTTATGTTCCTATTCCCATTCCCTTAATTGCTTTGGGTTCATTATTGTAGGTGTATTCCTTCTGTTGTGTTTCTTGCCTAGAGAAGTTCCTTTAGCATTTGTTGTAAAGCTGGTTTGGTGGTGCTGAACTCTCTCAGCTTTTGCTTGTCTGTAAAGGTTTGAATTTCTCCATCAACTCTGAATGAGATCCTTGCTGGGTGGAGTAATCTTGGTTTCAGGTTTTTCTCCTTCATCACTTTAATTATGTCCTGCCACCCCCTTCTGGCTTGTAGAGTTTCTGCTGAGAGATCAGCTGTTAACCAGATGGGGATTCCCTTGTGTGTTATTTGTTGTTTTTCCCTTGCTGTTTTTAATATGATTTCTTTGTGTTTAATTTTTGACAGTTTGAATAATATGTGTCTTGGCATATTTCTCCTTGGATTTATTCTGTATGGGAATCTCTGTGCCTCTTGGACATGATTAACTATTTCCTTTCCCATATTAGGGAAGTTTTCAACTATAATCTCTTCAAATATTTTCTCAGTCCTTTTCTTTTTCTCTTCGTCTTCTGGAACCCCTATAATTCGAATGTTGGTGCGTTTAATGTTGTCCCAGTGGTCTCTGAGACTGTCCTCTGTTCTTTTCATTCTTTTTTCTTTATTTTGCTCTGCAGCAGTTATTTCCACTATTTTATCTTCCACCTCTCTTATCCGTTCTTCTGCCTCAGTTATTCTGCTATTGATCCCATCTAGAGTAATTTTCATTTCATTTATTTTGTTTTTAATCAATGCTTAATTCATCTTTAGTTCTTGTAGGTCCTTGTTAACTGTTTCTTGCATTTTGTCTATTCTATTTCCAAGATTTTGGATCTTGGAAATAGAATTTTGGATCATCTTTACTATCATTATTCTGAATTCTTTTTCAGGTAGACTGCCTATTATCTCTTCATTTGTTAGGTCTGGTGGGTTTTTATCTTGCTCCTTCATCTTCTGTGTGTTTTTCTGTCTTCTCATTTTGCTTATGTTAATGTGGTGTCTCCTTTTTTGCAGGCTGCAGATTCGTAGTTCCCATTGTTTTTGGTGTCTGTCCCCAGTGGCTAAGGTTGTTTCAGTAGGTTGTGTAGGCTTCCTGGTGGAGGGGACTAGTGCCTGTGTTCTGGTGGTTGAGGCTCGATCATGTCTTTCTGGTGGACAGGTCCCCGTGTGGTGGTGTGTTTTGGGGTGCCTGTGGCCTTATTATGTATTTAGGCAGCCTCTCTGTTGATGGGTGTGTTTGTGTTCCTGCCTTGCTAGTTGCTTGGCATAGGGTGACCAGCACTGTAGCTTGCTGGTCGTTGACTGAAGCTGGGTGCTGGTGTTGAGATGGAGAGCTCTGGGAGATTTTCGCTGCTTGATATTATGTGGAGCTGGTAGGTCTCTTGTGGACCCGTGTCCTGAAGTTGTCTCTCCCACTTCAGAGGCACAGCACTGACTCCTGGCTGCAGCACCAAGAGCCTTTCATCTACCCGGCTCAGAATAAAAGGGAGAAAAAGTAGAAAGAAATAATTAGTAGAAGAAAGAAAGAGAGAGAGAAATAAAGGAAAGAAGGAAGGAAGAAAGGAGGGAGGGAGGGGGAAGGATGGAAAGAAAGGAGGGAGGGAGGGAGGAATGAAAGAAAAAGGAAGAGTGAATGGAAGAAGGGTGGGAGGGAGGGAGGAAGGAAATAAAAAAGAAAGAAAGAAAGACAGGAGGGAGGGAGGGAGCAAGGAAATAAAAAGAAAGTGAAAGGAAGAAGGGTGGGAGGGAGGTAGGAAGGAAAGACAGACAGGAGGGATGGAGGGAGGGAGTAAGGAAAGAAAAAGAAATTGAAAGGAAGAAGGGAGGGAGGAAGGAAAGAAAGAGAGAAAGAAAGAAAGGTGGGGCGGAGGGAGGGAGGGAGGGAGGAAGGGAAGGTAGGAAAAAAAGAAAGAGCAGGTAAAGTAAAATAGAATAAAGTTTGAAATATAGTAGCATTATTAAAATTAAAAAGTAATTATTGAAAAAAAACCGGACAGATAGAACCCTGGGACATATGGTGGAAGCAAAGCTATACAGAGAGAATCTTACACAGAAGAATACACATACACATTCACAAAAAGAGAGGAGGGGGAAAAATCAAAAATCTTGCTCTGCAAGTCCACCTCCTTAATTTGGGATAATTTGTTGTAAAAAGAGGAAAAGGGGGGAAAGTCTTAAATCTTGTCCTCAAAGTCCACTTCCTCAATTTGGGATGATTCGCTGTCCATTCATGCACTCCACAGACGCAGGGCACATCAAGTGGACCATGGAGCTTTAATCCCCTGCCTCCGAGGCTGCACAGAGAGATTTCCCTGTCTCTTCTCTGCTCTCACAGCTCCCGGGTCTCAGCCTTGGACCGGGCTCCGCCTCTGCGCATAGGTCGCTGGAGGGCGTCCATTCTTCGCTCAGACAGGACGGGTTTAAAGGAGCCGCTGATTCGGGGGTTCTGGCTCACTCAGGCAGAGGGGAGGGAGGGGCGCGCAGTGTGGGGCGGGCCTGCGGCGGCAGAGGCCAGCGTGACATTTCACCAGACCGAGGCGCTCCATGCTCTTTCCCGGGAAAGCCATCCACGGGTCCCGGGACTCCGGCAGTGGTGGGGTGCAAAGGCCCCCCGGAAGGTGGGGCGGACAGTGACCCGCGCTCGCACACAGGCCCCGCAGTGGCTGCAGCAGCAGCCCCAGCGTCCCACGCCCATCTCCGGGGTCCGCGCCTTTAGCCGCGGCTCGCGCCCGTCTCCAGCGCTTCCCCAAGCAGCCCTCTTAGTGCCCTCTCCTCGCACACCAGGAAACAAAAGGGAAGAAAAAGTGTCTTGCCTCTTCGGCAGCTCCAGACCCTTTCCCAGACTCCCTCCGGGCTAGCCGTGGTGCACTAACCCCCTCAGGCTCTCTTCCTGCCGCCAGCCCCAGTCCTCTCCCTGCGCTCCGACTGAAAGCCGATACCCGAGCCTCAGCTCCCAGCCCCGCCCGCCCAGGCGGCCGAGCACACAAGCCTCTCGGGCTGGTGTGTGCCTGAGGGCACCAATCCTCTGTGCCAGGAATCTCTCCTCTTTGCCCTCCACACCCCTGTTGCTGTGCTCTCCTCTGCTACTCCGAAGCTTTCCCCCTCCACCACCTGCAGTCTCCGCCCATGAAGGGGCTTCTAGTGTGTGGAAACCTTTCCTCCTTCATGGCTCCCTCCCACTGGTGCAGGTCCCGTCCCTATCCTTTTTTCTCTGTTTATTCTTTTTTCTTTTGCCCTACCCAGGTATGTGGGGTGTTTCTTGCCTTTTGGGGGGTCTGAGGTCTTCTGTCAGCGTTCAGTAGGTGTTCTGTAGGAGTTGTTCCACGTGTAGATGAATTTCTGATGTGTCTGTGGGGAGGAAGTTGATCTCCGCGTCTTACTCTTCTGCCATCTTCCTCCGGGGTCTGCATGTTCCTATTACCATTTCCTTAATTGTTTTGTTTTTGTTGTTGTAGGTCTTTTTCTTCTCTTTTGTTTCCTGCTTTGAGAAGTTCCTTTAGCATTTCTTGTAAAGCTGGTTGGTGGTGTTGAATTATCTTAGATTTTGCTTGTCTGTAAACTTTTTAATTTCTCTGTCAAGTCTGAATGAGATCCTTGCTTGGTAGAGTAATATTGGATGTAGGTTTTTCCCTTTCATCACTTTAAATATGTCCTGCCACTCCTTTCTGGCTTTCTGAAAATCTGCTGTAAGATCAGCTGTTAACCTTATGGGGATTCTCTTTTATGGTATTTGTTGTTTTCCCATTGCTACTTTCAATATTTATTCTTTGTATGTAATTTTTGATAGTTTGATTAATATGTGTCTTGGAGTGTTTCTCCATGGATTTATCCTGTGTGGGACTCTCTGTTCATCCTGGACTTGACTGACTATTTCCCTTCTCTATTAGGGAAGTTTTCAACTATAATCTCTTCAAATATTTTCTCAGTCCCTTTTTTTTCTCTCTCTTCTTCTTCTGGGACCCCTATAATTCGTATGTTGGTGTGTTTAATGTTGTCCCAGAGGTCTCTGAGTTTGTCCTCAATTCTTTTCAATCTTTTTTTCTTTATTCTGCTCTGAGGTAGTTATTTCCACTATTTTATCTTCCAGATCACTTATCAGTTCTTCTGCTTCAGTTATTCTGCTATTGATTCCTTTCTGAGAATTTTTAATTTCATTTTTTGTGTTGTTCATCATTGTTTTTTGTTCTTCAGTTCTTCTAGGTCCATGTTAAATGTTACTTGTATTTTCTCCATTCTAGTTCCAAGATTTTGGATCATATTTACTATTATTAGTCTAAATTCTCAATCTGGTAGACCATCTATTTCCTCTTCATTTGTTTGTTCTAGTGGTTTTTAACCTTTCTCCTTCATTTGCTCTGTCTTCTCATTTTGCTTACCTTACCCTGCTTGGGCTCTCCTTTTCACAAGCTGCAGGTTCATAGTTCCCCTTGTTTTTGGTGTCTGCTCTCAGTGGGTAAGTTTGGTTCAGTGTGTTGTGTAGGCTTTGTGGTGGAGGGGACTGTGCCTGTGTTCTGGTGGATGAGATTGGATCTTGTCTTTCCGGTGGGCACAAGAGTTTCTGGTGGTGTTTTTTGGGGTGTCTGTGAACTTACTATGATTTTCGGCAGCCTCTGCTAATGGGTGGCATTGTGTTCCTGTCTTGCTAGTTGTTTGGCATAGGGTATCCAGCACTGTAGGTTGCTGGTGATCGAGTGGAGCTAGGTCTTAGCATTGAGATGGAGATCTCTGGGAGAACTTTCCCCATTTGATATCACATGGGGCCGGGAGGTGGACCAATGTCCTGAACTCGGCTCTCTCACTTCAGAGGCTGATGCCTGACACCCTGCTCATTTATCTTAAGGAAAGAGAACTTTGTCTTCCTCCAGAAAAGCTGAAAAGTAGCTGTCCCTCAACCTAGACTATAACTGGTTGCTGTAGATGCCTTTACTTTCCCTTCTGGGGTCTGGAAAAGAACTAAGAGTGTATATTTATTTTATTTTATTTTTTGAAGTATCATTGATTTTCAATGTTGTTTTAATTTCTTCTGTACAGCAAAGAGATTCAGTTATACATATATATATATATATATATATATATATATATATATATATAAATTATTTTTTATATTATTTTCCATTATGATTTATCATAGGATGTTGACTATTGTTTTCTGTGCTATACAGTATGAATTATTTTTTATTCATTCTATATAAAATAGCTTACAACTGCTAACCCCAACCTCCCCCTTTACCCCTCCCTCAACTCCCTCTGTCTTGGCAAACATAAGTCTGTTCTCTATATCAATAAAGCTTTATATTCTTAAAGAACTCCATCTGATATCAGAGAGTTTACTGGATTGCTAACAATTCACCTGCCACACTTTAAGAATAACTGACTGAAATTACTGAGTAACTCGTGAAAATAATTCTCAAAACTACCATAATAAACAAGGCCAAATTTACTCCTAGTATGCTGAAGAGCTTAATACTTCTAATGCCTGCTTTTAGCATTTAATATAAATAACAGGGAGTTTATTTTTTCACTCTTCCCCACTTCAGAAGATTCTCTTTTAAATTCTATATTAATTTACTGTTTCTTCTATCTATATTTGCTTGTCTCCCCCAATATCCTCCTTTACTTTCTTTTTGTACCCTTACCCTTTAATTTATTTCCCCTTCTTTCACAAAATCTCTTTTCTCATATTTCCTGTCACAAATTCATGTTTAACTTGTTATAGAAGCTTCCTCACAGTGTCATAAATATTCGGGTTAATATGAATTCCCTTTTTCTTTTCATAAAGGTATATAGATTATTTAGAGGTCTAAACTGCTATTGTCATTATTTTTCTGGCAAGGGCCGATCTCTGTTACTTCAGACCTACTGACAAGTTTTATTGTTGGATCCTAACAAAAATCCAACACTCATCTTTTGAATTTTTTTCCATATTTATTTTGAGGATTCCAACAAAGCAGAAAGATTCATAAGTATTCTGCTTCCCACCAGAATCTTCAAGACTGTTCCATTTCTCATAGTTACATTAAATGAAATTCTTTAAAATCCATTTGAGAGCTCATGATTTCAAATCAGAGAGCATGATTTTAATAGCCCAGATACAATTTAATCAGGATAATGTGTTGAAGTCTTTCTCAAATATATGCTAATTTTTTTCCAAAGCTCTCTTATTCAATAAAGACATTAATTTTGAAATAAATTTGATTTCACCACTAAATATATTTTAGGGTTTTATCACAGATCAATTTAGGCAATCATATTCTACAAGACATTACAATGAATAATGAACACTATATTGCATGTTTTCTTTACTCACAATGGTGATTATTAATATAACAATTTAAATTTGATGGTATACTCTACAGAGCCTATATCCAGATTAAAGATTCCAGATTTTTTTTTAATTTTTTTAACAAACTGTTTATTTTCCATCAATTTATTTTCATTTCCTGTTGAGTCTGTGGAAGAAGAGTTTACGACCACTCAGTGGTGGTCCCTACCCATTCAGTGGCCTGAGCAGTGCCTGCATAGCCCAGTCCTGGGAGGAGGACCTATACCCACAGACCAGACTGTGACCTCGGGTGAGTAGCAGTAAACTTGGGAGCTGGAATGCCCACTCACTCTGACACTCTTCCTTGGGAACAACTTCTCCAACAGTGGCCTGGAAAACTATTCACCATCTTCAGGGTCTCTGCAGAGGCAGAGATCAGGCCAGACCTCCTAGGAAGGTCCACAGGAGAGGGTGTCACACATGTACAGAACATCCAGGGCCAGTATCTACCATCTCAGACCTGGTGAGCAAGCTCTCCTGTTGTTGCCTGGGTGGCAATGTCCACACAGCACAGAGGAGACACAGAGCAGTGGTGGCAGGTTGACACAGGATGCCTTTGGGAGAGGCTAGTATGCAGCCCTGGGATCTGTAACAGCCAGAAATCTCAACTCCTGGAAGGAAGCCAGTTAGTGAGGTTCCAGGAACAAAGCAGCAGCAACAGTAGTGGCTCCAGTGGCAGCAGAATCTTCAGCTCAGCTCACTGGCCATTATTCCTGGACAAGAGGATGCTGACATCAGCCAGGTTTTCAATGGCAACAGTGGCACGAGCTGCTAGCAGAAGCTTCGCCCAAGTGCTCTTCAGATATATGATGTAGATGCCATCACTTTTCCTTTTGTTGATGGACTGTTTCCTTGGGAAGTCAAGGTTGATGCCACCCAAGTGGGTTCCTGCTGCAAAGAATTTGAGGATGTCTTCCTTCTACATTTTCAGGATATCAAGGGCTCCAGACAGTGTGAAAGTTTCCCTTTAATTTAGGACAGAAACACAGAACAACACTGTATGGATCCCTCTTGGGAGAACAGAAAAAACCTAGGTTTCCTAATTAAATTTTTAAAATACTAATTTTAAATTTAATTTTTTTAAAAATATCAATTATCATAAAAACATAACTCTTGTTTATTTTAAAATAGCAATTAGAATGATTAATTTGGAAAAGGAAAGGGCATTACATGTGATCTTGGCCAGTTCTTTATACATGATGAAACTAAAGCACAGATATGAAGTGACACAAGAAAGGAAATAGATCTTTTTTTTGATGAACTCTGAAAATCTAGGTTACTGTTTTCACACAGTACTCAGTGTATTGCTATTTCTCCTTATCTTTGTGTTCTTTAGTCTGTTTAAAACCAAAATCAAGTGTATTTATAACTGTAAAATATTGTGATTCATTAGTGATCACTATATAGAGCTTTGCAATAATTTCTTAAGAAAGAATAGTAAATAATTAGCATCAAGATGGCGGAAGAGTAAGACGCGGAGATCACCTTCCTCCCCACAGATACACCAGAAATACAGCTACACGTGGAACAACTCCTACAGAACACCTACTGAACGCTGGCAGAAGACCCCAGACCTCCCAAAAGGCAAGAAACTCCCCACATACCTGGGTAGGGCAAAGCAGAGAGATTCCCGCACAGAGGAGCGGTGCCAAGCGGCACTCACCAGCCCGAGAGGCTTGTCTGCTCCCCCGCCGGGGCGGGCGGCGCTGGAGCTGAGGCTCGGGCTTCGGTCAGAGCGTAGGGAGAGGACTGGGGCTGGCGGCGAGAACTCAGCCTGAAGGGGGCTAATGTGCCACAGCTAGCCGGGAGGGAGTCCGGGAAAACTCTGGAGCTGCCGAAGAGGCAGGAGACTTTTTCTTCCCTCTTGGTTTCCTGGTGCGCGAGGAGAGGGGATTAAGAGCGCCACGTAAAGGAGCTCCAGAGACGGGCGCGAGTCGCGGCTGAAAGCGCGGAGCCCAGAGACGGGCGTGGGACGCTGGGGCTGCTGCTGCCGCCGCCAAGGGGCCTGTGTGCGAGCACAGGTCACTGCCCACACTGCCCTTCCGGGAGCCTGTGCAGCCTGCCACTGCCGGGGTCCCGGGATCCAGGGGCGGCTTCCCTGGGAGAACGCACGGCGCGCCTCGGGCTGGTGCAACGTCACGCCGACCTCTGCCGCCGCAGGCTCGCCCCGCACTCCGTGCCCCTCCCTCCCGCCCGGCCTGAGTGAGCCAGAGTCCCCGAAGAGGCTGCTCCTTTAACCCTGTCCTGTCTGAGCGAAGAACAGACGCCCTCCGGCGACCTACACGCAGAGGCGGGGCCAAATCCAAAGCTGAGACCCAGGAGCTGTGAGAACAAAGAGGAGAAATGGAAACCTCTCCCAGCAGCCTCAGAAGCAGCGGATTAAAGCTCCACAATCAACTTCATGTACCCTGCATCTGTGGAATACATGAATAGACAACAAATCATCCCAAATTGAGGAGCCAGGAGTCAGTGCTGTGCCTCTGAGGTGGGAGAGCCAACTTCAGGACACTGGTCCACAAGAGACCTCCCAGCTCCACATAATATCAAACAGCGAAAATCTTCCAGAGATCTCCATCTCAACACCAGCACCCAGCTTCACTCAACGACCAGCAAGCTACAGTGCTGGACACCCTATGCCAAACAACTAGCAAGACAGGAACACAACGCCACCCATTAGCAGAGAGGCTGCCTCAAATCATAAAAAGTCCGCAAACACCCCAAAACACACCACCAGACGTGGACCTGCCCACCAGAAAGACAAGATCCAGCCTCATCCACCAGAACACAGGCAGTAGTCCCCTCCACCAAGAAGCCTACACAACCCACTAAACCAACCTTAGCCACTGGGGACAGACATCAAAAACAACGGGAACTACGAACCTGCAGCCTGCAAAAAGGAGACCCCAAACACAGTAACATAAGTAAAATGAGAAGACAGAAAAACACACAGCAGGAGAAGGAGCAAGATAAAAACCCACCAGACCTAACAAATGAAGAGGTAATAGGCAGTCTATCTGAAAAAGAATTCAGAATAATGATGGTAAAGATGATCCAAAATCTTGGAAATAGAATAGACAAAATGCAAGAAACAGTTAACAAGGACCTAGAAGAACTAAAGACGAATCAAGCATCGATTAAAAACACAATAAATGAAATAAAAAATACTCTAGATGGGATCAATAGCAGAATAACTGAGGCAGAAGAACGGATAAGTGAGGTGGAAGATAAAATAGTGGAAATAACTGCTGCACAGCAAAATAAAGAAAAAAGAATGAAAAGAACAGAGGACAGTCTCAGAGACCTCTGGGACAACATTAAACGCACCAACATTCGAATTATAGGGGTTCCAGAAGAAGAAGAGAAAAAGAAAGGGACTGAGAAAATATTTGAAGAGATTATAGTTGAAAACTTCCCTAATATGGGAAAGGAAATAGTTAATCAAGTCCAGGAGGCACAGAGAGTCCCATACAGAATAAATCCAAGGAGAAATACACCAAGACACATATTAATCAAACTGTCAAAAATTAAACACAAAGAAATCATATTAAAAGCAGCAAGGCAAAAACAACAAATAACACACAAGGGAATCCCCATCAGGATAACAGCTGATCTCTCAGCAGAAACTCTACAAGCCAGAAGGGAGTGGCAGGACATACTTAAAGTGATGAAGGAGAAAAACCTGCAACCAAGATTACTCTACCCAGCAAGGATCTCATTCAGATTTGATGGAGAAATTAAAACCTTTACAGACAAGCAAAAGCTGAGAGAGTTCAGCACCACCAAACCAGCTTTACAACAAATGCTAAAGGAACTTCTCTAGGCAAGAAACACAACAGAAGGAAAAGAACTACAATAACGAACCCAAAACAATTAAGAAAATGGGAATAGGAACATACATATCAATAATTACCTTAAATGTAAATGGACTAAATGCTCCCACCAAAAGACACAGACTGGCTGAATGGATACAAAAACAAGACCCATATATATGCTGTCTACAAGAGACCCACTTCAGACCTAGAGACACATACAGATTGAAAGTAAGGGGATGGGGCCTCCCTGGTGGCGCAAGTGGTTGAGAGTCCGCCTGCCGATGCAGGGGATACGGGTTCGTGCCCCGGTCTGGGAGGATCCCATATGCCGCGGAGCGGCTGGGCCCGTGAGCCATGGCCGCTGAGCCTGCGCGTCCGGAGCCTGCGCGTCCGGAGCCTGTGCTCCGCAACGGGGGAGGCCACAGCAGTGAGAGGCCCGCATACTGAAAAAAAAAAAAAAAAAAAAAAAAAGAAAGTAAGGGGATGGAAAAAGATATTCCATGCAAATGGAAACCAAAAGAAAGCTGGAGTAGCAATTCTCATATCAGACAAAATAGACTTTAAAATAAAGACTACTAGAAGAGACAAAGAAGGACACTACATAATGATCAAGGGATCAATCCAAGAAGAAGATATAACAATTGTAAATATTTATGCACCAAACATAGGAGCACCTCAATACATAAGGGAAATATTAACAGCCATAAAAGGAGAAACCGACAGTAACACAATCATAGTAGGGGACTTTAACACCCCACTTTCACCAATGGACAGGTCATCCAAAATGAAAATAAATAAGGAAACACAAGCTTTAAATGATACATTAAACAAGATGGACTTAATTGATATTTATAGGACATTCCATCCAAAAACAACAGAATACACATTTTTCTCAAGTGCTCATGGAACATTCTCCAGGATAGATCATATCTTGGGTCACAAATCAAGCCTTGGTAAATTTAAGAAAATTGAAATTGTATCAAGTATCTTTTCCGACCACAATGCTATGAGACTAGATATCAATTACAGGAAAAGAGCTGTAAAACATACAAACACATGGAGGCTAAACAATACACTACTTAATAACGAAGTGATCACTGAAGAAATCAAAGAGGAAATTAAAAAATACCTAGAAACAAATGACAATGGAGACACGACGACCCAAAACCTATGGGATGCAGCAAAAGCAGTTCTAAGAGGGAAGTTTATCGCAATACAATCCCACCTTAAGAAACAGGAAATATCTCGAATAAACAACCTAACCTTGCACCTAAAGCAATTAGAGAAAGAAGAACAAAAACATCCCAAAGTTAGCAGAAGGAAAGAAATCATAAAAATCAGATCAGAAATAAATGAAAAAGAAATGAAGGAAACGATAGCAAAGATCAATAAAACTAAAAGCTGGTTCTTTGAGAAGATAAACAAAATTGATAAACCATTAACCAGACTCATCAAGAAAAAAAGAGAGAAGACTCAAATCAATAGAATTAGAAATGAAAAAGGAGAAGTAACAACTGACACTGCAGAAATACAAAAGATCATGAGAGATTACTATAAGCAACTCTATGCCAATAAAATGGACAACCTGGAAGAAATGGACAAATTCTTAGAAATGCACAACCTGCCAAGACTGAATCAGGAAGAAATAGAAAATATGAACAGACCAATCACAAGCACTGAAATTGAAACTGTGATTAAAAATCTTCCAACAAACAAAAGCCCAGGACCAGATGGCTTCACAGGCGAATTCTATCAAGCATTTAGAGAAGAGCTAACACCTATCCTTCTCAAACTCTTCCAAAATATAGCAGAGGGAGGAACACTCCCAAACTCATTCTACGAGGCCACCATCACCTTGATACCAAAACCAGACAAGGATGTCACAAAGAAAGAAAACTACAGGCCAATATCACTGATGAACATAGATGCCAAAATCCTCAACAAAATACTAGCAAACAGAATCCAACAGCACATTAAAAGGATCATACACCATGATCAAGTGGGGTTTATTCCAGGAATGCAAGGATTCTTCAATATACGCAAATCAATCAATGTGATACACCATATTAACAAACTGAAGGAGAAAAACCATATGATCATCTCAATAGATGCAGAGAAAGCTTTTGACAAAATTCAACACCCATTTATGATAAAAACCCTGCAGAAAGTAGGCATAGAGGGAACTTTCCTCAACATAATAAAGGCCATATATGACAAACCCACAGCCAGCATCGTCCTCAATGGTGAAAAACTGAAACCATTTCCACTAAGATCAGGAACAAGACAAGGTTGCCCACTCTCACCACTCTTATTCAACATAGTTTTGGAAGTTTTAGCCACAGCAATCAGAGAAGAAAAGGAAATAAAAGGAATCCAAATGGGAAAAGAAGAAGTAAAGCTGTCACTGTTTGCAGATGACATGATACTATACATAGAGAATCCTAAAGATGCTACCAGAAAACTACTAGAGCTAATCAATGAATTTGGTAAAGTTGCAGGATACAAAATTAATGCACAGAAATCTCTGGCATTCCTATATAATAATGATGAAAAATCTGAAAGTGAAATCAAGGAAACACTCCCATTTACCATTGCAACAAAAAGAATAAAATATCTAGGAATAAACCTACCTAAGGAGACAAAAGACCTGTATGCAGAAAATTATAAGACACTGATGAAAGAAATTAAAGATGATACAAATAGATGGAGAGATGTACCATGTTCTTGGATTGGAAGAATCAACATTGTGAAAATGACTCTACTACCCAAAGCAATCTACAGATTCAATGCAATCCCTATCAAACTACCAATGGCATTTTTCACAGAACTAGAACAAAAAATTTCACAATTTGTATGGAAACACAAAAGACCGCGAATAGCCAAAGCAATCTTGAGAACGAAAAATGGAGCTGGAGGAATCAGGCTCCCTGACTTCAGACTATACTACAAAGCTACAGTAATCAAGACAGTATGGTACTGGCACAAAAACAGAAAGATAGATCAATGGAACAGGATAGAAAGCCCAGAGATAAACCCACGGACATATGGTCACCTTATCTTTGATAAAGGAGGCAGGAATGTACAGTGGAGAAAGGACAGTCTCTTCAATAAGTGGTGCTGGGAAAACTGGATAGGGACATGTAAAAGTATGAGATTAGATCACTCCCTAACACCATACACAAAAATAAGCTCAAAATGGATTAAAGACCTAAATGTAAGGCCAGACACTATCAAACTCCTAGAGGAAAACATAGGCAGAACACTCTATGACATAAATCACAGCAAGATCTTTTTTGACCCACCTCCTAGAGAAATGGAAATAAAGACGAAAATAAACACATGGGACCTAATGAAACTTAAAAGCTTTTGCACAGCAAAGGAAACCATAAACAAGACGAAAAGACAACCCTCAGACTTGGAGAAAATATTTGCAAATGAAGCAACTGACAAAGGATTAATCTCCAAAATTTATAAGCAGCTCATGCAGCTCAATAGCAAAAAAACAAACAACCCAATCCAAAAATGGGCAGAAGACCTAAATAGACATTTCTCCACAGAAGATATACAGACAGCCAACAAACACATGAAAGGATGCTCAACATCTTTACTCATTAGAGAAATGCAAATCAAAACTACAATGAGATATCATCTCACACCAGTCAGAATGGCCATCATCAAAAAATCTAGAAACAATAAATGCTGGAGAGGGTGTGGAAAAAAGGGAACACTCTTGCACTGCTGGTGGGAATGTGAATTGGTACAGCCACTATGGAGAACAGTATGGAGGTTCCTTAAAAAACTACAAATAGAACTACCATATGACCCAGCAATCCCACTACTGGGCATATACCCTGAGAAAACCATAATTCAAAAAGAGACATGTACCAAAATGTTCATAGCAGCCCTATTTACAATAGCCCGGAGATGGAAACAACCTAAGTGTCCATCATCGGATGAATGGATAAAGAAGATGTGGCACATATATACAATGGAATATTACTCAGCCATAAAAAGAAATGAAATTGAGCTATTTGTAATGAGGTGGATGGACCTAGAGTCTGTCATACAGAGTGAAGTAAGTCAGAAAGAGAAAGACAAATACTGTATGCTGACACATATATATGGAATTTAAGAAAAAAATGTCATCAAGAACATAGGGGTAAGACAGGAATAAAGACACAGACCTACTAGAGCATGGACTTGAGGATATGGGGAGGGGGAAGGGTAAGCTGTGATAAAGTGAAAGAGCGGCATGGACATATATACACTACCAAACGTAAGGTAGATAGCTAGTGGGAAGCAGCCGCATAGCACAGGGAGATCAGCTCGGTGCTTTGTGACCGCCTGGAGGGGTGGGATAGGGAGGGTGGGAGGGAGACGCAAAAGGGAGTGGATATGGAAACATATGTATATGTATAACTGATTAAATTTGTAAAAAAAAAAAATAATAATTAGCATGATTTTAGATTGTTTTCCAGATACAGATTTCTTAAATTGATTGCCCTAGGTATTTTAAATTACAAAAAAACTATATCCTCTAGAAGATTTATTTTTAAAATAACTTTAATGATAGTTGCCTTCTTTTCTACATTTTTTTTCCTATTTTCTTCTTTTCAATTATTTAATGGATGGTATTTGTTGCTATATAAATACAGCCAATGAATACCTGCCCTTTACCTTATGATGGTAGTCTGAGAATCTCTGGAAGTGTGATGCTAGCACAAGTGAACTAATGGGTGGATTATGATAGATACTCTTTATGATGAATACTGAATAGGGCATGTATAAGAAAAGAAAAACTAAAATCAAGTGCAGTTTGAGGAATATTTATAAATGCACTTACATGTGTAGGTAATTTACATATATATATGTATATATATATATATATACATATATATATGTTTGCTGTCTTTATAGGGAGAGTTAGAAGTGCCTCTTGCTAATAAGAACCTGCTACATAAAAAAATAAATTAAATTAAATTAAAAAATTAAAAAAAAAATAGAAATGCCTCTTCCTTCATTATGGGATACATGGGCCTGGGCCCTTAAGATGCTCTCTACATATTATATGAGTAAGGAGAGAATGGGAAATTCTGATATATATTTACTAGTTTTTGCTTTAATTTAAATTTATATCTGTTAATATTTCATCACAACCATATTTTAAAATAAGCCTAAATTAGTGTGTTTTTTTTCTTTTTCACATTAAAAAATGAAAATAGCATCTTTATAAAATAATCACAAAATGTGCAATCAATTTTTGAAAAAATAATTTGATTTTAATAATAATGATTAATAACACTTATGGAACCTTTGCAGTATGTAAGGAAGTATGTTATAATAAATGAATAAGCTTACTTAAATCTTAAAATAACATTGTTATTTATCCACTATTATCAACTCCATTTTACAAATGAGGAAACTGAGGTTAGTACAGTAATTTCTCTAAATTTAGATATTGTGAAAAAGCTGGAATTGAGATTATAATCCAGGAGTCTGACTCAGGGTCCATGATATGACCTCCATGAAGTGGTAATAATGTAGACATTATTTTATTCATTTTACTTCTGTGAAAGTCATGATTTCTTTGATGAGCATGTATTATTTTGAAATTGATGGAAAAAATCAGCAGTGATACAATCAAAAATTTTCCAGGGAATGAATAAAAAGGAACTTTGCTCAACAGTTTATAGAAATCCAGATATTTCAATTAAAATTGAACATGTGTATTGAGCAGATGGCACTGTGAAACTGTTCTTATTTCTTTTGCTAAACTGCCCTGAGTTTGAAGAAATTATAGATTTTAAAGAATTTTATACAATTAGTGCCAGAAAATAGCTTCTCAATATCAAAAGTGGTTAGTAATTATGGAATGCACTTTATTTTTTGTTTACATTTTGGAATGCAGATCTCAAGAAGTGTCTCAATTACAAAGTATCTGTGATCTTTCAAGTGTTAGTTTCCTAAGGTGCCAAAAATAAATTAGGTCCACTAAAACTCACTGTAAAATAGGAATTTCAGGAACAAGTAGATGTGTTCCTCAGACCATAACCAATACAGAAAAACTACAATTCATGGTTGGGTCCATGGTTCTGTAACTTCTTTATGAAATTTCCTTCCTTTTATGTAATTTCTGAAAATAAATTTAAGCACTACTAGCAACGATGTAAAACTGGTGATATGACTGAGATTTATTTAGATCTGATTCACTTCTTTACTCTTAAGATTATTTCAGGACATGAGGGTATTTGTTGAGTTTATCAGAGATGATCAGTGACGAGTACCTTGCCAAGACTCTGTACTCAAAGAACAAAGTTCATGAAATGTTCATGAAAATACAAGGACATAAAAATAATACATGATATACACAGATGCTAGACATATGATGTGAAATCTATAATTGAAATAGCAAGTAATGGTAATCTGATTGTGTTTTTTTTTTATCTTACCAGCCAAACACACACATCTTATATAATAAAACATATGAAAATAAAATGATGAATACATTTTGGCTAAATAGCTGTGCTTAAAGTATAATTCAATTTGATAGAGACACTCTGAATACAAGTCTTAAGGAGCTATAATATGTGTTGATTATTTTAAATATGTTAAATGAAAAAACAAAAAAAAAGACTCTAACAGGAGTGTTAGGATAAACTGAGATGTAAACGTTGAACTATGTACTAAAAGGCTTTGGGAGAAAGAAATTAAAATGGAGTCTGGAAGGGAGATAGAGAAATAAAAAAACAAAGAGAGAAAGTAAAAGAGGGGTCAGAAATAAAGGTGTGCATGTGTGTTTGAAAAAGTAGGGCACACTTCCTACATTTCTTCATACCAGCCCATTGTTCTTTCCCAAAACATTTTCCTGCCCAATTTATATTCTCTCTGAAAAATAACTCTTGTTAGCATGATTTGACTGCTAACAAGTGTTCCAGGCACCTTACAGAAAATACTACCAAATTAAAATCTCAGGAAGGAAGCCCATTTCCTATCCTCCAATAACTCTACCCATTCTCATCTACATTCCTAACTGGTAGTTTGCATTTTAGTTTTAATATGTATAAAACTTTACTTTACTCCAACATTGTTGAAGAGCTGTTATAGGGAAGCAAG
The DNA here is from genome assembly GCF_025265405.1 of Mesoplodon densirostris. Lineage (NCBI taxonomy): Eukaryota > Metazoa > Chordata > Mammalia > Artiodactyla > Ziphiidae > Mesoplodon > Mesoplodon densirostris. The sequence continues at coordinate 27,640,322 of NC_082677.1, read as the reverse complement.
ATTTAAATTACATGCATTTGATGGGAACTCAGGCCCAATGGATTTGGAGGCAGGATAGTAAGACAAAAGAGTGGGTGATAGGAAAGGAAAGAATGCAGAAGAGACAATTATACAATTTTTAATGGCCTGGGGATAGGACTTCATTAAATAACATAATTTCAAATAAAGTGAAAACATGAGTATGTGCTTTTGCTTCACTCACTTTTGTTTAATGGAGATGTTTATACACTAGTTCACATTTCTCAACTCCAAAATGTTTGTTTTTTTCTTGGCTTTTTATCTTAGGAAAATGATGAGGCAAGCTAAGTGTACCAGGTTATCAGAATACAAAAAATAAAATGTTTTATATAAATACATAAAACTGTACACATAAAGCAGCAAAATGATATTTTGTGAGTCCTTCCTTGCTTTTGCAAAGCAAGCATCCTTAACAGTAGGGGAAAACATTCTATTCTCATACTTTAAAACAATAAACCAAATAGTAACCACAGAGTGAGAATTCTTTAAATAAAAACTGCATGTACTGGGGGAGGAGTCAAGATGGCAGTGTGGGAAGACATGGAGTTAGCATCTCCCCACAACTAGGGCACCTGCCGGCAGCTGGTGGGGGACTCTGACACCCAAAGAGATGGGAGGAACCCCAGAGTGAACCGGTAGGACATAGAGGGGGTAGGAGAAGTGGAAGCCAGACAATGTTGGTGCCCCAGAAGCCAGGGAGATCAGGAGAGGTGGGCGGGAGGGCGGGAGGGACTCTCCGGGAAGAGGAAGAGCAGGAGAGGAGTAGAGGGCGATTGTCCCACCCAATCGGGCCCAGTGAGCCTGCTGAGCTCCCAGGCCATTTTCCTGCCCTCCAAAACCCTCTCCAGGTTGTGTGGGTCCTTGGGGGCATAGGAGGGAGGCTGGGGAGATAAGGAAAGGCAGGCAGGAGGGACCCTCCCAGACTCTAGACTGGAGGAGCAGGAGAGGAAATGAGGGCATTTGCCCCACCCACTCGAGCCCAGAAAGTCTGCTGGGTTCCCAGGTAAGGAACCCTGTCTTCTGAGACAAGGGGTGGGGGACATGCATGGGTCAATTTGTTCCTTGAGCCTTATTCACACCCCCTGACAGCTAGGGCCTTTTGTCAGCCCCGTGGGTCTTGAGCATTGGCCCCACTCACTGCCAAAACCTCACCCTTGCTTAGACCCTGCTCTCCACAGCCAAGGCCTCTCCTGCAACAGTTTTTCTGTTTTTTCTGTGTTTGTTTGTTTGTTTTCTTTCCCTTCCTCTTTTTTTCCTATTGTGGTACTGATATACCTTCTGGTTGTTGATTCATCTATATTTTTATTTTTACATTCTTTCTAACATATCTATTAGTTTCCTAGTCTAATTTTATTTTTTACTTTGTTATTGTGTTTTTTATTTATTTGTATTTTTTATTTATTTATTTTTTCCACTCCACATGACTTGCAGGATCTTGATTAGGGAGCCTGGGGTCGGGCCAAAACTCCTGCAGTGGGAGCTCTGAGTCTGAACCACTGGATTAAAAGTGAACCTAAGACCCAAGGGAATATTCATTGGAGTGAGGTCTCAAGGTGTTTTTCATCTCAGCACCGAGATCTAGCTCTACACAATAGCCTACAAATGCCAATGTTGGAAGGCTCAGGCCAAATAACCAGTAAAACAGGAACACAATCTCACTCATAAAAATTAATAATAATAATAAGATGGCAAAAATATATGTCACAGATGAAGGAGCAAGGTAAAAACCTACAAGACCAAAAAAATGAAGAGTAAATAAGTATTCTACCTGAAAAAGAATTTGGAGTAATGATAGTAAAGATGATCCAGAATCTCAGAAATAGAATGGAAGCACAGATTGAGAAAATACAAGAAATGTTTAATAAAGATCTAGAAGAACAAACAAACAAAGATGAACAACTCAATAACTGACATGAAAAGTACACTAGAAGGAATCAAAAAGAGAACAACGGAGGCAGAAGAATGAATAAATGAGCTGGAAGACAAAATGGTGGAAATAACTTCCAAGGAGCAAAGTAAAGAAAAAAGAATTGACAATCTCAGAGACCTCTGGCACAACACTAAATGCACTAACATTCGAATTATAGGGGTCCCAGAAGAAGAGAAAAAAAAAAAAAGGTCTGTGAAAATATTTGAAGAGATTATAGTGGAAAACTTCCCTAACACGGGAAAGGAAATAGTCACCCAAGTCCAGGAAGCACAGAGTCCCATATGGGATAAAACCTAGGAAAGACAAACCAAGACACATATTAATCAAACTAATAAAAATTAAATTCAAAGAAAAAATATTCAAAGCAGCAAGGGAAAAACAAAAAATAACATGCAAAGGAATCCCCATAAGGTTTTCAGCTGATGTTTCAGTGGAAAATCTGCATGCCACACAGGAGTGGCAGGATATACTTAAAGTGATGAAAGAGAAAAACCTACAACCAAGATCACTCTACACAGCAAGGATCACATTCAGATTCCATGGAGAAGTCAAAAGCTTTTCATCAAACAAAAGCTAAGAGAATTCAGCACCACCAAACCAGCTTTACAACAAATGCTAAAGAAACTTCTCTAAGCAGGAAACACTAGAAGAAAGAGACCCCCCCAAAAAAAAAAACTAAGGAAATGGTAATAGGAACATACATATCAATAATAACCTTGAATGTAAATTCCCCAACCAAAAGACACAGACAGGCTGAATGGATACAAAAACAAAAGCCATATATATGCTGTCTATAAGATACCCACTTCAGACCTAGGGAAACATATAGAATGTGAAGGGATGGAAAAAGATATTCCATGCAAATGGAAATCAAAAGAAAGCTGGAGTAGCAATACTCGTATCAGATAAAATGGACTTTAAAATAAAGACTGTTACAAGAGATAAGGAGGGACACTACATAATGATCAAAGGATCAATCCAAGAAAAAGATATAACAATTATAAATGTTTATGCACCCAACACAGGAGAACCTCAGTACATAAGGCAAATACTAACAACCATGAAATTTACAGTAACACAATAATAGTAGGGGACTTTACGACCCCACTTACACAAATGGACAAATCATCCAAACAGAAAATAGATAAGGAAACACAATCTTTAAATGACACAAAAGACTGAATAGATCTAATTGATATTTATGGAACATTCCACCCAAAAGTGGAAGAATACACTTTCTTCGCAAGAGCACATGAAACATTCACCAGGAGAGATCACATCTTGGGTAAAAAATCAAGCCTCAGAAACTTTAAGAAAATTGAAATCGTATCAAGTATCTTTTCTGACCACAACACTATGAGACTGGAAATCAATTACAGGAAAACAACTTTAAAAAACACAAATACATGGAGGCTAAACAGTGCACCATTAAATAACCAAGACATCACTGAAGAAATCAAAGAAATCAAAGATCACAAAGAAATCAAAGAACAAAACAAAACAAAACATAAAAACAAATGACAAGACAACATGGTGACCCAAAACCTATGGGACACAGCAAAAGCAGTTCTAAGAGGGAAGTTTATAGCAATTCAGTCTCACCTCAAGAAACAAGAAAAATGTCAAGTAAACAATCTTGCCCTACACTTAAAACAACTAGAGAAAGAAGAACAAAGAAAAAACAAAGTCAGTAGAAGGAAAGAAATCATAAAGATCAGAGCAGAAATAAATGAAATAGAAATGAAGAAAACAATAGCAAAGATCAATAAAACTAAAAGCTGGTTCTTTGAGAAGATAAGCAAAATTGATAAACCCTTATCCAGACTCATCAAGAAAAAAAAGAGAGAGAACGCAAATCAACAAAATTAGAAATGATAAAGGAGAAATCACAACTGACACTGTAGAAATCCCAAGGATTATAAGAGACTACTACAAACTATATGGCAATAAAATGGAAAACCAAGAAGAAATAGACAAATTCTTGGAAAGGTACAATCTTCCAAGACTGAACCAGGAAGAATTAGAAAAAATAAACAGACCTATCACAAGTAATGAAATTGAAACCATAATTAAAAATCTTCTAACAAAAATCCAGGACCAGATGGCTTCCCAGGTGAATTCTATCGAACATTTAGAGACGAGCTAACACAGATCCTTCTCAAACTCTTCCAAAAAATTGCAGAAGGAGGAACACTCCCAAATTCATTCTATGAAGCCACCATCACTCTGATACCAAAACCAGACAAAGATACTAAAAAAAAAAAAAAGAAAATTATAGACCAATACCACTGATGAACATAGATGCAAAAATCCCAAGCAAAATACTAGCAAACAGAATCCAACAGCACATTAAAAGGATCATAAACCATGATCAAGTGGGATTTACCCCAGGGATGCAAGGATTCTTCAATATATGGAAATCAATCAATGTGATACACCACAATAACAAATTAAAGAATAAAAACCATATGATCATCTTAATAGATGCAGAAAAAGCTTTTGACAAAATTCAACACTTATTTATAATAAACACTATCTAGAAAATGGTCATAGAGGTAACCTACCTCAACATAATAAAGACCATATATGACAAACCCACAGCAAACATCATACTCAATTGTGTAAATTGAAAGCATTTCCACTAGGATCGGGAAGAAGAAAAGGATGTCCACTCTCACCACTCTTACTCAACATAGTTTTGGAAGTCCTAGCCACAGCAATCAGAGAAGAAAAAGAAATAAAAGGAATACAAATTGGAAAAGAAGAAGTAAAACTGTCACTATTTGCCAATGACATGGTACTACACATAAAAGATCTTAAAGATGCTACCAGAGAACTACTAGAACTAATGAATGGATTTGGTAAGGCTGCAGGATACAAAATTAATGCACATTCCTATACACCAACAACAAAAAATCAGAAAAAGAAATTAAGGAAACACTTCCACTTACCATTGCAACAAAATGTATAAAATACCTATGAATAAACCTGCCTATGGAGGCAAAAGACTTGTACTCAGAAAACTATAAAACACTGATGAAAGAGATCAAAGATGACAAACAGATAGAGAAAGATACCATGCTCTTGGATTGGAAGAATCAACATTGGGAAAATGACTATACCACCCAAAGCAATCTACAGATTCAATGCAATCCCTATCAAACTACCAATGGCATTCTTCACAGAATTAGAACAAAAAGTCTTACAATTCTTATGGATACATAAAAGACCCCAAAGAACCAAAGCAATCTTGAGAAAGAAAAATGGAGTTGGAAGAATCAGGCTCCCCAGCTTCAAACTATACAACAAAGCTACAGTAATCAAAACAGTATGGTACTGGCACAAAAACAGAAATATAGATCAATGCTACAGGATAGAATGCCCAGAGATAAACCCACACACATATGGGCACCTAATTTATGACAAAGGAGGCAAGAACATATAATGAAGAAAAGACAGCCTCTTCAATAGTGGTGCTGGTAAAACTGGACAGGTACATGTAAAAGAATGAAATTAGAACATACCTAACACCATACACAAAAATAAACGCCAAATGGATTAAAGACTTAAATGTAAGACCAGACAGTATAAAACTTTTGGAGGAAAACATAGGAAAAACAGTCTTTGACATAAACCACAGCAAGATCTTTTTGACCCACCTCCTAGAGTAACAGAAATAAAAGCAAAAATAAACAAATGAGACCTAATGAAACTTAAAAGCTTTTGTACAGTAAAGGAAACCATAAACAAAACAAAAAGGCAACCCTCAGAATGGGAGAAAATATTTGCAAATGAAACAACAGACAAGGGATTAATCTCCAAAATATACAAACAGCTCATGGAGCTCAATATCAAAAAAAAAAACCAACAATGCAGTTAAAAAATGGGCAGAAGACCTAAATAAACATTTCACCAAGGAAGACATACAGATGGCCAAGAAGCACATGAAAAGATGCTCAACATCACTAATTACCAGAGGAATACAAATCAAAACTACAATGAGGTATCCCCTCATGCCTGTCAGAATGGCCATTATCCAAAAAGATAGAAACAATAAATGCTGGAAAGGGTGTGGTGAAAAGGGTACCTTCCTACACTGTTGGTGGGGATGTAAATTGGTAAAACTATGGAAAGCAGCATGGAGGTTCCTTAAAAAACTAAAAATAGAACTACCATATGACCCAGCAATTCCACTACTGGGTATATACCCTGAGAAAACCATAATTCAAAAAGAGTCATGTACCTCAATGTTCATTGCAGCACTATTTACAACAGCCGGCCATGGAACCAACCTAAATGTCCATTGACAGATGAATGGATAAAGAAGAGGTGGTACATATATATAATGGAATATTACTCAGCCATAAAGAGAAACGAAATTGAGTTATTTGTAGTGAAGTGGATGGACCTTGAGTCTGTCATACAGAGTGAAATAAGTCAGAAAGAGAAAAAAAATGTACGGTATGCTAACACATATATATGGAATCTAAAAAAAATAAATTAAATTAAATGGTACTGCTGAACCTAGTTGCAGGGCAGGAGTAAAGAGGTAGACATAGAGAATGGACTTGAGGACATGGGGTGGGTGGACGAAGCTGGGGCAAAGTGAGAGTAGCATCAACATATATACACTACGGAATGTAAAATAGTTGGCTGGTGGGAAGCAGCAGCATTGCACAGGAAGATCAGCTTGGTGCTTTGTGATGACCTAGAGTGGTGGGATAGGGAGATGGGAGGGAGGCTCAAGATGGAGGGGATATGGGGACATGTGTATGCCTAAGGCTGTTTCACTTTGTTGTGCAACAGAACCTAACATGGTATTGTGAAGCAATTATAGTACAGTAAAGATGTATTAAAAAAGAAAAACGACATGTTCTGGTATATGGTCTAAATCTGGGGGGGGAAATGTAATTCAGCTTTGTGAATCTGGTAGGAGGATGTCATTGTAAAAGCAGAATATAGTCTCCTATTATGTTTTTGGATATCCAATCATTGTTGTTTCATTTACAGCATGAAGGAAAACTGTGAATGAATCTGCAAGCACCACTACTTACCCTAGAATTTGAAGATGGAATTTAATATAGGTAGAGGAATCACACTAGGTCAGGAATGTTAAATGCATTTAACTGTGAGTTTAAGGATCTAGTATTCTGTCAGTTTTACAAGGGCCATATGCCAGAGCAATCAGACATCTTCCCTGAGTCTATAGAACACTTTCCCAAAGCTTAGGGATAAAGAATAATTGCCTTTACTAAGGAAATCTGCCTAATGGCTCAAAGGGAAGCTGTTTGGACTCCTTTAAAGAGGTCACAGAACCAGAACATCCATATAGGAGGTGACACGAGGTTCAACTTCAGCCCTTTTCTACAGTCCTTACACCCTATATGCGTTTCTGGGTTTATATTTCATACTCACAGTCCTCTTGCTTAGAGCATTGACTTCCCCTTTTCCGGTGACAATCTTCAAATCCCAGGGCCCTACACCCAAGAAAAATTGTTAGAAAAAGACCTTAGCCAAAAGGTATTTAATTTTTCAACTCAGCCCTAAAGAAATTGAGGAGGTAATCTATTGTGTTAGTTTTCTGTGATTGTATAACAAATTATCATGAATAATGATTTCAAACCACACTTTTTTTTTATATCTTCATCTCTGTGGGTCTGGAGTGCCTAGCTGGGTCATCTGCTTGGGGTCCCAAGGCTACAATCAATCAAGGAGTCACAGGCTACATTCTCACTTGAAGCTACATGGGGGCAGGTTCTGCTTGCAGGTTCATTCAAGTTGTTGGTGGAATTCACTGTCTTGTAGCTATATTCCGAGGACACTGGCTTTCTGCTTTTCCTAGAAGTTGTCCACCATTCGCTGCCACAAAGGATTCTCCAATGTGGCCTTTTAGTTTATTAAGCCACAAGGAGGGTTTCTTGCTCCTGTCGGCTAAAAAAAAAAAAAAAAAAAAAAAAAAAAGTCATATATTGTCTAACATCCCATCATCTTTAGAAAATACTATTAGTTAAAAGTCACAGATTTCCCCCACACTGATGGAGAGAGGCTTATCCAAAGGCACAAACCTAGAGATGAAAATTCTTAGGTGTTTGCATTGGGTTTGTCCTCCGTAACTACTTAAATTCACAGAGCAAGTTAAAGGAAAGACTTGAATAGTAGAACAGTTCTCTTGAAAGCCACACCACTATCTCCTTTAATTACTGCCTGACCTCACTATCTCTGTTGTTCCTATTGTTCCAGTAGTCATTACAATGGATTTTAATGGAAAATTCTCTCAGATGTTATCAAACACCAACCTCCCATCACAACATATCTTAAATGTTATGACTCTACATTAAAATTCTGCAAATTGTTTTTTCTACCTCTATACTAAGGTAAAGGTATGAGACAAAGTAGGGGTAGGAGGAAAATTAAAACAAACAAAAGAAATTATTTTTATTTTATAATATATATACAAAAATAGATTATATACTTGTATTGAATTTCTCAATCTGTTGCAATAACATCCTGTTTTAAGGGCTCTGAAAATTACTGAAATTAAATCAGGAGAGTTTTAGCCTTGTCTCCACGACATTTTCTCATATTGCTGTAGTACTGCAAATGAAATGCTACATTATAATATTGGAATTTGAAATCCTTTGCCATCTGGACTGGAGAACTATGGCAAATCCTCATATTTTTGTTAACTGAATGGGCAATAACATAAATTTTATAAGGTCGCTTTAAGGACTAAATAAGTTCCACTATTGAAATGTTTGTTTGTTTGTTTTGATGGTATTTTTTTCTTTGCATGCAAATGGAAATAGCTGAACTGCATTTGTATTATTTTCTTTCAGAGGCAATTTTCCAAAATTCTATAGGAATAAAGGTTGACACCTAGGATCTCCCTTGGGATTGATCAAGGTCTGCTGAAAGTCTTTGACCATGTCAAGTGGTCTAAGTCTGTGCTCTTACAGAACCCAGACAATGTTGAAATAGAGACTGGGGCTTTCAGAAGTGTATCTGATAGGCTTTTTTTTTTCATTTTGCAAGTAGAATTGACATGATTCTGAGACATTATTAATATATTTTCCTAGTTTTAGATTTTTTTTCTGTACAGAGAATTATTTGGCCAGTTATCTCCAGAAGGATTACATATCACTTCTATGTTCATGATCTGCTGTGTCCAGAATACACTAAATTATTGTAGTATATAAAAGAAATTCCTTAATTTTTATTTGTAATACTCAAAACATTTCTTGGGTTATATTATTCAGATTCAATGTGTTTTCCCTTAAATGTGTGTCAAATATTTATATGCATTACATTTTTTTACCCATTTTCAATTGCTTTGAGCCTCTGTAGACAATTTCAAATAGCACCAATCTCAAAACTTTTGACTGATTTATCTTCCATCTAATTTAATCCTTTATAGTCCAATCATACCTTAAGTATTTAGAAAGGTTCATGAAAGTAAAGTCTCAAGAGGTTATGGTTTAAAGTAATGAAAATTTTCTTTGAATATGATACCTCATACCTATTAGATCCCCTAAAAACCATTTGCTGTTTTCTGTTGACTGTGTTTTGCCTGAAAGGAAGAAAATAATTACTATGAACAGGATTAGATTAGTTTGGGAAATATTTTCATAGCTCCCTATAAGCATTTTAGTCGACTTTGAAACTAGCTAAAATAAATTAGCTTTATTTCCTCCCTGATTTTGTAGCTTTCTTGCTCCCAGAGAGTTATAACATAGTGACTGGTGTTGCTTGCAAGCATATTGGATTTTATTGGGTGCCAGATCATAACATTCTTTTTTAAGCATGTTACTTTCATAGATGATTTGCCTTACTGTAAAATCATTAAGGATATTCATTAAGCATGCCACTCTTTTGTAGGGGATCAATATTTCTAAAATAAAAGGCAGAGTTGTTTGCATTTAATTTCAGTCATGTTTTCTTTTAGGCTTTCAGTATTTTGTTTTTAATATGCCAGGGTAACTCCTCATGTAATGAGATGGCACCTTGTATAATGAGCTACTGTTTATTGTTATTCCTGGCAACAGACCATAGAAGGGCAAGGCCTGTTAAATACATGTGTATATATGAGGTGCTCCTTCAACCAGAAGAGAGGGCCTATTTGAGCATTGAAGGATAATATTTTGCCTTCTGTTTAGTCTCCAGACAGATTATCCTGGCTCCAGCCTTTGTCTAGAGGCCTGGATCTGCTATGCTCAGTGATTCTTTCCCCTGCAAGTTCACTGATATTTTCCAATCCTCACAAACTTAGAAGCACAAAGCAGGAAACATTTGCTTTTTATTATGCTAAATAAAATTTTAAAAAGTAAGACCAGATTTAAGGCAGCTCAACCCAATCCACCATGAGCTCAACCCAATCCAGCACAACTTGCACCAGGCTAGAGCAGCACAGGGTTTCAGTCAAGCAAACATGTTTAATCAACTAACCAATTCTTTGCTTTCACTTGAGTTACTTTTTCCAAGCATTATAGTTTGTCTTTAATTTGGGAAAGCTGGAGCATGAGTTATTTTTGTGTGTGTGTGTTTTTTTTGTTGTTGTTTTTTATTGAACAAAACTTTAATTGATGAAACCTCAAAAATATTGAAAATAATAAAATTATTTTAAGTTACTTAGTAGATGACCATCTACCGATTATCTTGGATGAATGAGGAGCAATATTGGTAAATTAAAATGAGCAGGGCAGGGGGAACAAGAAGACCTATGAAGACATAAATCAAAATGAATATAGACAGAAAGAAAATTGCATATACAAAATAGTAATCACTTGAATTGAGAAGGAAGGATATCCATGGGAAAACCACTATTTGTATCATGAAAAATTTAAAATGTTATCCTGTATTTTGAATATTTGACAAAATGGTAAAGAATAAAATCTGATTACAGCTTATTTTTGACCTGGTGAAAATAGAAACAAGAAAAGGGATTTTTGTTTTTGTTCCAATAAATTTGATATTATATAGGCTCAATGTATCTTAAATATACATGCCATTTAGTAAAAAATCATATTATGACAGTTTATGGCATAATACGGGAGCATTAAATGTGAGTATTCAGCATGGATCTATGTAATATTTAGCCCTCCTACAAGTATGTCTCTCTCAGTGAAGACTTGGAATAGATAGTTTCTAAGATCCATTACTGATATACAGTTCTATGACCATAATCTTATTAGTATCTGTAAATATATATCCAAACACAAATAATGAAGTCTGATTCTCAATGTGATGCCATCAAGGCTGCTTTCTGCATACAAGAATGATTACATTGCTTAAAAAAAAAAAAAAAAAAGCCCAGTGAAACCCTGAAATGAATACAACTTAATTTAGCTCGTTCTACAAGTAAAACAAGCATATGCAACTCATAAAACTTTCATATGTTTTCCCTCTAGACTTTCCCAACTAAGACAAAAATAGCTTATTGGTTAATTTTGAACTATTGACTTTCAATCTACACACTATAATGTTGTTGATGACAGATGAGTCAATATAAAATGTAATATCTCTATACATTCTTATGAGAACTTCCTATTAGTTTCATTCAGCATCTTTCTGGGCTTAAAAAAATGTCAGATATATTGCATGGCATAGTACCCATCCTCTAGAAGTGTAACAAATATATATTTTTTTAATTTATAACAATATATATTTAATTATAAATTATACACAAAGGTAAAACTAGGGTTATTAGAACATCCCATTTAATTAATGTTGAACAGTGTTACTGGTAGGCATTGAATAAGCAGTGGCTAATATATGCAGTGGCTAAGTATGTGGAATTTGGCAAATAAGATAGGAATCTCATTGCCAGTAATTGAAAATGAGCTATAAACATTTTATCCCCCTTTCTTTTTTAAAATATAACATATCATGATATAAAATTATTTCTTTTCATAGTAATTACTGAATGATATATAAAATTTATCGTCCTATTTAAAAAATTTCTTTTAGATTTTGAAAGATGTTCATATGGTTACTTTTCATATTGAAAAATGTATAAAGAATTTAGTGTATCTGTAAGAATATATTTCTTAGAAAGTAACAAGGGGTTTTATTGATTAAATAAGTAAAATGTAGGTAGATAATATCAATGTTAACAGTTGGGGAAACTGGAAGAGAGTTTTGTATTATTTTTGCAGCTTTTCTATAAATCTAAAATTAATTCCAAAATGAAAACACTTATTTTTAAATAAGTAAGTAAATAAATAAATGTATAAAATGAAGGTAGAGAAGGGAAATTTACCAACACTAGATATTAAAAAGAAATCAACAGCATTGTAATAGCCCTGCATAATAGCAGTCAACATAAAGAAGTTCTTTATTTTAACAAATTAAATTATCATGACGTAAAAAACTGTTGCATGCAAAACATCTTCCTCAAATTCCCTAAAATAACTGTCGTTAATGTTCTCTTGATAAATTTATTGTAAATGTAATACATAGTTATGGCAGATATTTTGGAACATGCAGAAATAAAAAGAAGAAACTAGAAGTCACCATAATCCTGCTATTCAGAGATAATACACATTTTCTTGTTTAAGTCTTTTTTGATATGCCTATATGTACATAGAAAGAAAATGGAAAATCACACTATGTATTTTTTGTGCCCTACTTTTGTGTGTTTATTTTCTAATTATAGAAATTAAGCGTAAATGCATTTCATAATAGTTTGTGCGCTTTTCATTCCTTTTTGTACAGATTTAGATAATATATACAACATAGAGTGCATTTTAACATGTTTGATCACATAATTGTGTTTTTCAGGGTTGTAATATTTCATTATTACTACAGTGGTTTATATTAATGTCTCTATAACCTATGAGCTCTAAATTCTATAAGGCACATACTAAGTCTCTTTTGTTATCTTTGTAAACCCATGTCTCAGTATCAATCCTGGCATGGCGGTAAAATCAATACCTCTCCATAAGTCTAGATGTTAATTTCAATTCTTTCCCAGATATGTCACTAGATTTTCTATCACTGTGCATTTTGTTTGTTTGATTTGCATTTGATGATAAAAAATTTACTTTTTCTAATTCTTTTAAAATATAGTTTAGTGTTATAATTTATTTATTTATTTATTTATTTATTATTTTTTTTTTTTTTGCTGTACGCAGGCCTCTCACTGCTGTGGCCTCTCCCGTTGCGGAGCACAGGCTCCGGACACACAGGCCCCGCGGCCATGGCTCGCGGGCCCAGCCGCTCCGCGGCATGTGGGATCCTCCGGGATCGGGGCACGAACCCGTGTCCCCTGCATCGGCAGGCGGACTCTCAACCACTGCGCCACCAGGGAGGCCCAGTGTTATAATTTAAAAGAGGCTGCATTATGAGCTACATAGGTCATATCTTAACCTGATCTGTGTGCTCAGTGTTCTGTTACAAGTAGAATTACCAAGAGAATAAATTTGAGTAGTTGTGAAAACTAAGGCAAAATATTGCTTTTTAATTTAATATCCTAAAAGAGTATTCAAGAGATACTATGCCTGAAAATGAAACCATAGTTACCTCTACACCAATATTCTTCTCATTGGACCCCTATTGTCAAGTTTCCTGTAGGAAGACGTTTGAGGCTGATCAGATCCTCCCACTGTGAATTTTAATTTTTCCTTTGTAATACTCATCACACTCGTAGTTACTTACTAATCATTTGTGTTTCCCACTAGATTGTAATTAGAAGACAACAGAGATAATGTCAAGTTTTCTCACCTCTGTAAGCACTGCACCTACAATCTGCTTGTCACATAGCTTTTGTTAAGTTGAATTGAGCAGAACAGGTTCATCCTTCAGTGGTTTTCTTGATCTTCTAGATCAGTACTTCGTGGCCAAGAAAAAGTAATCATAAAAATTTGCCAAATCAGTAGATGTAGATAGATGAGCTTATGGAATTATCAATATGTATCTTATAAATCTTCATATGAACCTACCATGACAGTGCCTACAAGCACACAATTGAGGCTTAATAAGTATTTATTGAAAGATATATGATTCACTGAATGGTGATTAAATAAATACAAATAAATAAATACTTGCTGTGTAGGTGAATGAGACAAGATGTCAATTATGAGACATTGTCCTTGTATTGAGTCCTTTTTGTCACTTTTTGGTTATAACGCAGATCAGATTACTTGAACAGATTTCCTCACATGGAAAATATAAATAATATTTGTGTCACTGGTTAGTTCTGGACCTTTAATAAGATATACCTGTGAAAACGCCTAGTAATATGTTTGGTACATAATGAACATGAGGTACATATTCTGAAGATTCTGGCCACCATAACAAATTCCACTCCTGGTGTGGATTAGAAAATTCAAGATGTTTGTTGGGTTTTTTGTTTTCTTTTGTCTTGTAGAGGAAGCAAGTTGGCTTTTTTTTTTTTTAGAGTATGTAATACCTAAATTGAATGATCCCAATGAATTTTATAAAATAATATTATTCTTATTAAAATGTTTAGGACATGCTTTAATTGCATCTTGTGAGGTTATTTTTATCTTATAAAAGCTTCTTTAAAAATTTGCCTTGCAGGGCCTCCCTGGTGGCGCAAGTGGTTGAGAGTCCGCCTGCCGATGCAGGGGATACGTGTTCGTGCCCCGGTCTGGGAGGATCCCATATGCCGCGGAGCGGCTGGGCCCGTGAGCCATGGCCGCTGAGCCTGCGCGTCCGGAGCCTGCGCGTCCGGAGCCTGTGCTCCGCGACGGGGGAGGCCACAACAGTGAGAGGCCCGCATACCGCAAAAAAAAAAAAAAAAAAAAAAAAAAAATTTGCCTTGCAAAGATTTTTAATTTCATAAGATTATAGTAGAATGTGGTATTTCTAAGTAAAGATATTTCTTGATGTCTCTTTACTAGTAACTAAATTTCCCACTTCAATCAATAATTCCTGAAGCCTACTCAGTGATTTACTCTATAACAGAATGACTAATTAAAATATTGAAGATCAAGGTAGGAGGCAATATGCAGAGGTAATATTTGACTTTAATGGATGTTTTATAATAAAATTATTTATTGCTTTAATGTCTTCTAAAGATATTTCATGCTGTTATAAAAATATGAATTATTGATATTTTACTATTAAACAGGATATATTTTTAAGAACTTGAAATTATCTGCCTTCTTTTAGTATCAAACTTCTTTGAAGAGGTATGTGCTCACTTCTCCAATATCATTCACTGCTGTGTTACTGCATATTCTGATTCTCTTCCTAAACTTCCAATTGCTTCCTTTTTCTGCTTCTTTTGGAATTCAAATTCTGTCATCACAAACATCAAGATCCTTGTTCTCTCCAGACATCAATGTCCTCCGGCAAGAAAGGGATTGTAAGATACTTACCAGAGCCACAAGTTTATGATTCCATTTCTTTTAAATACCTTCTGTCTTATATCACCTTCTACACATATGTATTTACCAAGATTTATTCCTTGACTTTTCTCTCCTCTCTTCTACACAAAAAGGAAATCTTATCAATCTCTGCTTCAAAATTCACCTCTATGGAAACTCCTAAATCAGTACCTCCAGGCATAATGTTTGGCCATATTCTGTCTTCATGGAAACACTTCAACTTGCTGTGTCTCTGAAACTCTTCAGGAAACATAGTAGAATAAACCCCATGAGAGTTTTCTCAGTGTTCTGAACATGTCTAGAATGTTGCCTGGCCCTTTGTAAGGGAATATAATGCAAATAAAATGCAAAAGGCCCCTGTTCTTACAGAACATATGGTCTGGTTCTCACTCTCAAATCCAATTGGAAGAAGCTCCCTTTATCTTCTGTTCTCAAATTTCCTATAGGTGTCTCTCGTCTGAGACACACCCATCCCTGTATTCCTTGCAGGGCATTTTACATACTAGGAATGCATGTAGCTTTTAGTAAATGAAAGACATGTCTAATTTTAGATGTTATGTGAGATACAGAAAAGTTTAACCTGTCTGATCATGTAACAGCATAAACGAAATTAGAAAAAGGGAAGGTAATATGTGTAGACTTAGATGATCATGATAGGACAGTAAGGAGTGAGGAAGGAGAAAAATGGACTACCGTGGGCAAGGAGTAACTTGTGTGTGGTTTAGGAGGAAGGGAGAGAAGAGAGCCAGATCTAGGAGTCTCCATTACTCCCAGCACACTTTCAAAAAAGAAAGATTCGAATTGGATTTGTTAGGAGTTGACACTGGTAACAGTTCCCAAGAACAGAGAATAGTCCTAGGCTACAAAAAGACAACTTTGTTTTGCTTCCAAGCAGCAAGTAACACTGAGAGAGATGTGTCAGGGGTAAGTCCTCAGGCACATGGCTGATATATGCTGAAGGATTTTAGCTCTTATGAAAGAGATTTTTTTTAACATCTTTATTGGACTATAATTGCTTTACAATGGTGTGTTAGTTTCTGCTTTATAACAAACTGAATCAGCTTTACATATACATATACATATATCCCCATATCTCCTCACACTTTTGTCCCCCCCATCCTCCCCATTTCACCCCCTAGCTGGTCATAAAGCACCGAGCTGATCTCCCTGTGCTATGTGGCTTCTTCCGCCTAGCTATCTAGTTTACATTTGGTAGTGTATATATATTAATGTTACTCTCTCACTTCGTCCCAGCTACCCTTCCCACTCCCCATGTCCTCAAGTCCATTCTCCACATCTGCATCTTTATTCCTATCCTGCCCCTAGGTTCCAGAACTAATTTTATTTATTTTTTATTATTCCATATATATGTGTTAGCATACGGCATTTTTTTTCTCTTTCTGACTTACTTTTCTCTGTATGACAGACTCTAGCTCCATCCACCTCACTACAAATAACTCAATTTCATTTCTTTTTATGGATGAGCAATATTCCACTGTATATATGTGCCACATCTTCTTTATCCATTCATCTGTCAATGGACACTTAGGTTGCTTCCATGTCCTGGTTATTGTAAATAAAGCTGCAATAAGCATTGTGGTACATGACTCATTTTGAATTATGGTTTTCTCAGTGTATATGCTCAGTAGTGGGATTGCTAGGTCATATGGTATTTCTATTTTTAGTTTTTTAAGGAATCCCCATACTGTTCTCCATAGTGACTGTATCAATTTACATTCCCACCAACAGTGTAAGAGTGTTCCCTTTTCTCCACACCAAAACCAGACAGAGATGTCACAAAGAAGTAAAACTATAGGCCAATAATACTGATGAACACAGATGCAAAAATCCTCAACAAAATACTAGCAAACAGAATCCAACAGCACATTAAAAGCATCATACACCATGATCAAGTGGAGTTTATCCCAGAAATGCAAGGATTCTTCAATATATGTAAATCAATCAATGTGCTAAAACATATTAACAAATTGAAGACTAATAAGCATCTGATCCCCTCAATAGATGCAGAAAAAGCTTTAGACTAAATTCAACACTGATTTATGATAAAAACCCTCCAGAAAGTAGGCGTAGAAAGAACCTACTTCAAGGTAACAGAGGCCATATATGACAAAACCACAGCTAACATCATTCTCAATGGTGAAAATATGAAAACATTTCCTCTAAGATCAGGAAGAAGACATTTTGCCCACTCTCACCACTAGTATTCAACTTAGTTTTTGAAGTATTAGCCAGAGCAATCAGAGAAGAAAAAGGAATAAAAGGAATCCAGCTCAGAAAAGGAGAAGTAAAGTTGTCATTCTTTGCAGATGACATGATACTATACATAGAGAATCTTAAAGATGCTACCAGAAAACTACTAGAGCTAATCAATGAATTTGGTACAGTAGCAGGATACAAAATTAATGCACAGAAATATCTTGCATTCCAATACACTAATGATGAAAAATCTGAAAGAGAAATTAAGGAAACACTCGCATTTACCATTGCAACAAGAAGAATAAAATACCTGGAAATAAACCTACCTAAGGAGACAAAATACCTGTATGCAGAAAACTATCAGATACTGATGAAAAAGATTAAAGATGATACCAACAGATGGAGAGATATACCATGTTCTTAGATTGGAGGAGTCAACATTGTGAAAGTGACTCTACTACCCAGAGCAATCTACAGATTCAATGCAATCCCTATCAAACTACCAATGGCATTTTTCACAGAACTAGAACAAAATAGATTTTTGAGAACCAAATAGAGCACCAAGCCTTAGGACCAAGACACAGTATGTGACCAAGACTAGGAATCAGACATTGTGAATGGAGGCAAGAACTCACTTATCAAACTCTATTTCAAGGGTATAGATATTTTTAGAACAAGGCATATGTCTGGTTATGGGGACACTGAGTGGTGTATGGGCTCTAAAAGTAGCAGGAATGGTTTTATGCTGAGTTTATTAAAGCTGAGCTATACGTGCATGAGACCTTCTTGTCAAATGACAGGGTTAGTCTATTAACCTAGGACTGAGACTGCTGGTTGAGGTCAATTTTTTTAAAGGATAAAATGAAAGGGATGCACAGGTTACAAACAGCAGGGGACAAATCAGTGATGTATATGTAACCAAAATAGGAAATAGTGTAGCTAGTAATTTTTAGAAAGTGAAGCATTATGTGAGCTCAAAGTAAAAGTTATTGTTATCTTATATAACATAGAACTGTTTATATTTACTAATTAAAGTTAAATAGTTTAACAAAAATAATTTCTTCAAACAAAATGTGAAGCCTAAATTTGGAATGTACTCATGGAAAGTAGAATAAAATATAAATTTTTGACTAAATGGAACAAAATGGTCTTATATCTTAGCATGCTGTAACATTTTTTCAATTGATTTAAATTATGCAAGAAAAAGAATAGTTTAGTTTTGTATTAACATCTACAACTACAACAGAATAATTTTAATATAATATGACTTATTTTTGCACTCAGTATGTGATTGTATCTATGCTAAGAGTTTTTACCTACATCCTTTCCCTTAATCCCTTTTATATCCATGTATGGCAAATATTATTTTCCCTTTATAAATGATGAGAACTTTGAAGCTCAAAAAGGTTGTTTGTTCACAGTCTTGCCGTTAGTGAATAGAGTTAAATATTCACTAAGTGCCTGGTGTGTTCCAAAGTCCTAGGATTTAAAGCACATACTACTAAAAATAGATCAGTGTGAATACACACAGCATCTTAATATGGAGATGCCATCAAACTCATCAGAGGAAATGAGGGATTTTGAATATATACCTATAAGGACAGTTTTCATGATAACACAGGCTCACTCATCAATGAAATGGTGAGGTAGAATTGTAATTTATCTTCTGAGTTGAACTATTTCCTGCATTTTTCCAGAAGTTGAGATTTTTCTACTCTCCTTGCACCAACAGATAGTGATGAAGGAATATGTGGGTGGGGAAAAAGTCTATTTTATTAATTTCCACCATGGGCCCCACTGATATTACTTATTCCTCTGTAACTTTCCTTCGGTAGAATGACTTAATGGGGATTTACCTTACTTACTATTATAAAATAATGTGATTTTGTTACCCACAATGAAATTTATACCCTTCGAACAATACCTTGAGATAAGAAAGCACAGATCATTATGTAAAAAGTGGCAAGAAGTGAAGACCCTGCGAAATGTATAGTGATCTTCTAATTTGGTGAAGAAATTTTATAATTAACTTAATAACATACACTACAATATGTAAAGTGATTTTGCACACCTATGTGCAAAATGTTTAATTTATTTTGAATAAATTTAAAGGTCTATATCTTTAGGTAGTAGAAAGAAATAGAAAATGTAAAAATGAGCTTTAGTTTCAATTAACTTGTGAACACAGAAAAAAGGAAAGGGATAGTTTTTCTAATAAATGTAAGGCTTTATTCATCAAAGAAAAAATATTCATTCTACCACAATTCTGGGAGTTATATGAAGAAAAGCATTTTATAAATATAAATTAAGCTTATTTAAAAATATTATGCAATTATATAAAATGTAAGTCGTGCTCTTATGTCTACTTCTGGTTCCAGGAAAACAGTCAATATATTATCTTACACACATTTACAATCTCTTTAGTGCTTTTAATCCTCAAAAAAAAAAAAAGATTACTTAAAACTGAAGACATATAAGAAATGTATATTTTTTAAAATTTCAAATGAAGATAACTGTCTTTTTCCTCAATACTCTAAACAAAAATGAAGTTAGACAAAAAAACCCAAAAATCCCCCTTTGCTGTTGGACATTTAATTATATTGAGCAGCAGGACTTCTTAGTCTGAAAAGACTCACAGTCATTTCCAGCTCTGAGTAGAAGAATTGTTTAAAGTTTATTAATTGCATAAACTACTCTTGTTGCTCTCTTTTTATCCTCTTTTAGATTTACTTTCATATTGTCCAAAACATGCAAAGGTTTAGCTACATGTATCAGAATATAACTAAGTTTTCACGGTTAGCAGACAAGTGATTTATTCTGTTTCGGTTATCACAGAAGCCCAAGGAAAGTGAAATGAATATGCATTAATAGGAAAAAATGATTATGATGAAATAGGCATAATACTGGCTTTGGAGTCTGAAAGAGCAGGTTTGGAGGCCAAGATCTGCATTTATTAACAGTGTGTCCTCTGATAAGCTCCTTAATTTCTTTAAACTTCAGTTTCCTTATATGAAAAATAATCACACCTTAGGGTTGTTCTGAGGATTAAAAGATAAAACATATGTAAATCACTTCCCACAATGTCTGGCTTAGAGTAGGCACTCAAAATGTTTAGATCTCTCTTCCACTGATGAATTAAGATAGTTGGGGTTTACATACTAATAGGTAACAATGGGTCTCATTCTGGTATTTAAAATTGATGATTCATAAGATGAGTTACTGATGGGAAAATGTAACCAACTCTAAAAATGCTGCCTGATAACGGCATCTACCCATCATAGATGTTTATCTACAATTCCTCTGTTTATCTGTGTGCTTTTCTTTATCTCTTGTAGCTAGATTGACTCTCAGAGTAATTATCTAAAGACAAACCCTCCTCTTGGGAACCACACCTCAAGCACTCTTACCTAATAAAAGTCATTATTTAAGTCTCCATTCTCTCTCTTAGATCATCAGTTTTTCTGCTACTTGCTGGATCATTCTTAAGTTTAAAAAGACTTCTCTTGGGCTTCCCTGGTGGCGCAGTGGTTGAGAGTCCGCCTGCTGATGCAGGGGACATGGGTTCATGCCCCGGTCCGGGAAGATCCCGCATGCCGCAGAGCAGCTGGGCCCGTGAGCCATGGCCACTGGGCCTGCACATCTGGAGCCTGTGCTCTGCAATGGGAGAGGCCACAACAGTGAGAGGCCTGTGTACCACAAAAAAAAAAAAAAAAAAAAAAAAAGACTTCTCTTGACAACAGTGGTGTACCTAGGGCTTCAGTAGAAGCAGTCTGCTCAGAGTGCAGGCAATATTAGATCATTATATGATGTTATATATAATATGTGTGTATGTGTGGATAAAATTGGCATATGCATTACTTATCCTTTCACAAACCTTACATTTATGTGAAAGTTAATTTCTAAAACCCCACGTATAGTCTTCAACCGGCACGTGAGAACTGAGGTATTCATTTTGAGGATTAATTAATAAGTGTTTGGAATTATTTGAGCTTGCTTCAGATGGAATTCATATCTTTCACCAAGGTACATGACAGTACAAAAAAGAAAAAAAGAAAAAACAGATAAATACATTTAAATTACTCCAGTGAATTATCTAAGAAAAGGAAAAAAAATAGATGAAGGAAAACTCCAGTAAGGCTTAGAAAATGATTTGTACATAGAATGACAGGATTGAAGTAACTCAAGTTCTATTTTCCATGTTTACAATCATTGTGTTCTCATTTCCCGCTTTGAATCTCCTGTTTAAACACAGGAATATGTCACAGCCCTGAGGTTCTCCAGTCTTAAGTTAAAAGCAGCCACCAAAATAAACAGGTATATATTTACTTAAGAAAGCAATTAAATAGAAAAAAAATCTTATATATTAGATAAAAATGTATGGTCAAGCAAGAGGAAACTATTCATTGTTTCTTTACAATTGTATGGATGATATTTTATTCTCTTTTTAACTAAGCAAAGTGTTTCAAACTTTACAAAGAAAGAACATCTTATCTTGTTAGGAGTGGATGAGTATGAATCTTCTGAAATTATTTTACAAGATCTGCATGCAGAAAATACCTCTTGGGAATGTACTGAAGATATCAAACTACACACTTAAGCTCCTTCAGCTCTAGAAGAGTTCATTTATTCATAGGTTTTTTAATTGATGCATTTTTGCAAGATTGTCAGACTGTCCCAACAATTTCAACAGAAAATCTATTTTTATTTATAAGAGTTCTAAGAATGAATTTAATATCTTATCCATGAGATGACTATTTCATTCTTATCCATGTTTATTATCTGGCTTTTGATCATTTTGTCATTCTAAAACATTTTGCAAGCATGATCTCATTTATCATTTATTGCTTCTCTTATCTTTTTTGCTACTGTCAGGACCCTCTCTGAATTGTGTACCTTTTCAAAGTAACACATGCTACATGAGACAAAGTGCCAAATATCACTCCCCAGGTTACCCTCTCTCTCTTGAAATATTGATTTTCTTCTCTGAGGTTGATCCAAGAGTCTCATAATGTTGGTGGTTATCTACTGATCTCCCCAATGAGGAGGAGGACTGCCATGGTTCCAGTCTTGTCAAGTAGTCGTAGCTTTAAAAATTGGTGCATGCTCTCAGTAAAGAGAGATTAAATTGTAACCTCATTGTTTCACACTTCACTGCTAATAACATGGCCATCTATTAAAACTGATCTTTCTTTGGGGGTGAATACTGCTGTTTCTGTTAAAATATCATCTGTGTGTCATTTAAAAATCTTGTAATATAGAAAATTGCAAAAAAAAATAATAGAATATACAGGCAAAAATATCTATGCAACTTTGTAACTAGAACACTAACAGCATTAAACAATACAGAAACAAATTAAAGATTATACCACAGTTAAAAACACATTAAATTACTAATGACCTCCCCTTTAAAGCAATAATGATAGCTTGATGGGAAGTATGGAAGGAAAGGATTGTAATAACTGAGTTATTTAGACAAGGACAAAATACACAAATGTAGTGGACAATCCCAACAAACACTTCTAGAATAGAGTATCTAGAAAAAAAAAAAGAATAGCGGATGAATGGTATCGTCTGTAGCAGGTATATCTCTACTATTTAGGACACTAAGCAGTAGTAGTCTAATATGGGTATGGCTGCCCTCTTGGCAGGTCAAAATATGAATGTATTAAGGAAAATCACAAGGAAACAACAGTGTTTCATTCTTTAAGTTTGAAACTGGCAGTTTTCCCTGATGAACCAGAGAAAGGTATGTAGCTCTACCTTCTTATCCATGAGTATCCCTTAAAAGAGTTGTATTTTCAGGCATTATCACCACTGTGGGTAAGGAGACCATAATACGTATAAATATCAATTCTCAAAAAGAGAAAAGGAAACACATTTGTGAGAATTGAAAGTTTAGAATTTTTGAATATCTGTGTTCATTTAATTAAACATTTTATATTCTCTACATCTAGCTTATTATTTTCAATTTAAAGATGGCTGTACATCTGGGTTATTTCCACATTTTAGCAAGAGAAAATGATCAGAATTATTAACAATAATTTTATACAAAATTAAATATGTATGATGTTTGAAATTATGGATCATTATAATGCTGATGTTTTCATTTACTATTTTTCTCTTTGTCTTTTGATATTTGCAATGTTCTCTTATAATGGAAAACAAAGATTTGGAAGGTCAGATTTGAATAATTGATAATCCTAATTGAGAAATTTTGTGGGCCAGTAACATGGTAATAAGCTGATCTGATTTGATTCTAAAGGTGACAACTACTTTATACAGTGTATATTATTGATAGTTATATTTTACAAATGAGAAACCTGAAGTTAAGGAACATTACATAAATTCCTATGTTACAACTAGTCTAGTAAGAGGTAGCTCCGTGATTGGAATGCAAGCAATTTTATTCACACCTCATGCTTTTAGCAATATAACATATTAAAACATGGAACTAAATACTGATTCTGAGTGTTAATAAAATATGGAAATATAGGAAGAGGTAAATGATCTAGAAAAGGTCCACAAGGAGAAGATGACTACAGAAAATGGCTTGAGAGGAAGCAGAAAGTGTGATACCCTAGGCAAAGAATAAATTTAGAGACAAAATGTTGCATGAAGAACACAGGGAAAGGAAATGTGTTCTCTTTCCTTTTGAACAAATAGCAAGACTTTTGGTACCCTATGAACTTGGGATTCAGAATTGGCCTGACGCATGCACAGTCAGCATGATTGGAATGTGAATAAGGTAGGATCCAAGAGGATCAAAATTTTAACAATGTTAACAATCATATCTTAAGAGCTATGACCTACCTAAACTCAAAAAATTTAAATTAGAAACTGATTTCATATTTCACAGTCAGTAGTTAAGGTTTATATATAATCTGAAAAGAAAGTCAGATATAGATACCACAGACCTGGAATATGCTTATCAGACACATATGTCAATTACTAAATTAACAGTGTCTTATATTGTTTAATGATATGTTTAGCAAATAAGCCCTATATTTTAAATATTCCTAGAAGAGTTAGGTAAAAGGTAAATATTTCAATATGGTGATATTTCATGGATATATTTAGCTAGAGAAATTTACATAAAGATGTCATTGCTAAATGTACCTAATAGTCAACTTTTTTTCCTTCTCCACTTCAGCTATTAGCCTAATATTACTAAAGAAATTTCTTCATGAAAAGGTATTAAGATAAATTGCAAGAGACAATAGTATATTTAGATTGATGACACAGTGAACAGCATAGAATATACATATCACCTTTTATAAGTTATACTACTAATTTAATAGCATCAAATCCATAAAAAAATAACTTGTGTTTATGAATTCATTGATTTTAAAATGGATCTCGATTTTGGAAATATTAAAAGAAGAAAAGATGAAAAAGATAATCTTTGAAAGAGGAAATATATTAATTGTTAAAATGGTATTACTTCAAACAAGTCTACTTCAGTAATTTTATTAATATGAAAATTTATATAAATTGGCAAAAGTTAATCAGCATATATTTAATTCACCATAATTCCATCATAAAGGACTGGCATTTTGTTGAGTAGTGTTCTTTACACATGTTGTATAGATAGAAGATAGTAACCATAGTTAGATAGCTAAGCAGCTAGATGACAGCTAGCTAGGTAGCAAGATAAACTATTGATAGTGATCTCTTGTCTGTTGCCTCAAAGTCTTCCTTCTATAAGTCTCTTCTGTGTCATAGAAGGTTGGAAGCCTTAAAGTTGTATTTCTCAGATTGCCTTGCTATCTAGGTTCTAGTTAATATTGGCCAACAGATGACTCTGGCATATATGAAGACAGGAAGAGAAAAGCCATTCTGCTTATTGCTCTAGTGGTGGTAGAGGCAGCAGCAGAGGACAGTGAATGAAAGAGACTGTGGCCTCCAGCAGAGTTGGTTTTCCCAGCAGGGGCAGTAGGGGAGAGACCTGAAGTGGCAGCAATTGTGCTTCCAGCAGCTGGACCTGAGTACGGACTCCAGGGCAGTCCATGGACAGTGGCAAATTTTTGCTGTCTGAGTAACAACATTTTAGGTTTGTGGCTCTTCTATCCTTTCCAAGAATTTTGTATTTTTTTTTTTATAAATTTCTCTCTGCTTGAAAGAAAAAGAAAGAAACTAAGAAACAAAGAAAGGAAGGAAGGAAGGAAGGAAGGAAAGAGGGAGGGAGGGAGGGAGAGAAGGAGTAAAAAAGAAAGGAAGAAAAAAAGAAAAAAATATATTAATGTATCATTATTAGAAGCCTTCTCTTTTTCTCTTTCTTCTGTTTTTCTCTGTAGACTCCTGGGAATTTATGATATTATCCAGAATTTGGTTGATGAGAAACAGATACTGCCAAGCTAAGTTAAAATGTTTTATGTTTTAAAACACTGAATGCAAAACATATAAGAAAGAAAAATTAAAGGACCACTCAGACAGGCACTGCATGATCAAAAAGGAAGAGAAAAAAGAGAGGTAAGAAAGTAGTAAGAAAAAAGGGCAAGACAGGAATTTGGGGGAGAAAATGTGGAAGAAATATTGGACACAACTCTGTTGATTTTAATGGTTTTTGGCTTGAATTCTACTTTGATATTTGTTCATAAACTACTTTCTTATTGCCTCAATTTGCCTATTTTAAAAAATCTCTTTTAAAAATATTTAGTACTTATCACTGTAATTTTTTTTTTTTTTTTTTTTTTTTTTTGCTTTTCACTGGTGTATAACATATGGTTAGTTGGCCTTTGATTTTGAGTCAAACTGAAATCTTGTTTTCTTCTAATAGGTAAGTTTGTTGACTCCATTAGTTGATAACACTGACATTTATTCTTTAATTTGTCAGTCTGTTATAATCATTATGCATATTATTTTATATTTGCTGAATTTGTTTAGTTTCCTTTGCTTTAAAAAGATGTTTTGGTATTTTAAAAAGTTGGCATTTTTGTTCAAGTGGTTACCTTTGTGCTTTCATCCTTTTTTTATCCACCTTTTAACTCCTTCATAACTTATTTTCTTTTCCTAACTGATTTGGCAGTTTTTAAGCAAATCCTTTAATGCTCACCTACTGCTGAATCAATGGCTTAATTCTTCTTTTCTTCTTTCTTCTTCCTATATTTTTATTTCATCTCTTGGTTTTTTTCTTTCTTTTTTTTTTGCGGTACGTGGGCTTCTCACTGTTGTGGCCTCTCCCATTGTGGAACACAGGCTCCAGATGCACAGGTTCAGCAGCCATGTCTCATGGGCCCAGCCGCTCCATGGCATGTGCTATCTTCCTGGACCAGGGCATGAATCTGTGTCCCCTGCATTGGCAGCTGGACTCTCAACCACTGCACCACCAGGGAAACCCTCATCTCTTGATTTTTAGTCTATATTTCTTTGGCTTTCTACAATAGTAGAATATTCATCTTTAATGTATCACAGCCTAAATTTACATAATAATAGGATACTTCAAACAATATAAGAACCTTTTAGTGGTAAAACAGTTTTATACCCTACTCTCACCCCCGCCAATTTGCTCTACCCAACAATGTATTTCTGCTATTTTATCTTCAATGCATAATTGTATTTTAAAGTAATTAAAGATAATCGAGAGTTGTTTTATATTTAACCAGATATTTTTCTTCTTTGATATTCTTCATTACTTTTCAAACTTAATTACTTTCTCAAAAATGAGAAATATTTTTCAATTTACAGCATATATGGCATCTTTTTGTGCCACTGGGAATCTTCCAGGCTCTCCAGGCCCACCCCCCAGTTTTCTGCCCTCAGCAGCTCTACCTTGTTTCCCAGACCCCAGCCTTCCTAGAGCAGCTGCAGTGAACTCAATGAAGGGCTGAACAGCCTTAGAGAGATTTCCTCCAAGTGCCTCCAGTTTGTGCTTTGTGAAAATCAAGTGCACCCTATAAAAACTTTTCTAAGTTCAGTTTCCTGGTCTCCAGCTAAAATATGGTGGCAAGTATACAGGAGTTTGCTTGTAAACATGCTCAGAAATAGACTAAAAAAACTGCTAGGAAAGAGACTGTTTATGTATCAACTGGTAAAATTAAGTAAACAGACTGGTTGATGTGAGAAAAAAAAGCCCACGCCCACTAAACACAACACATTCTTTGATAATGAGTCTCAACTCCAGTACTTTATAGAGAGATATTAATTGAGTATATGGGAAAATAATCTAGAAGAGTTGATATATGTAAATGTATAACTGATTCACTTTGCTGTACACCTGAAACTAACACAACATTGTAAATCAACTATACTCCAATAATTTTTTTTTGAAAAAGGAAAAACATGAATGAATTTTAATAATGACAAAAAAGAGAGGTATTAATTGAGGATAGGTTGAGAAAAATGCATTCTCAGAAAAAAGATGCAAAAGCGAAGAATGAGGCTTTAGGGGGAGCAAGGTTAGTCTGACTTATGAGTTCTTGTTGGTTAGTACTGCGGTTCAGGGAACAATGGAAGAAATATTTGCTGCAAAATTTTGCAACCCACCCCAACATATTTTATCAGAAACTTTTGGGGAGGGCACCCAACAATCTGTGTTTGAAAAAACACTTTGGGTGATTCTGATGCACAATCAAATATGGAGATCAGAACTTTAAAAAAATGTTAAATGTTTAATTTTTAATGCAAAATGAACTTTTAATCAAAAATACAATGCAGAAAATTTGTGACTTCAAAGCATTTAGAGTTTAAGAGCCTTTAGGTACATGGGAATTGCTGTTCTCTAATATTTTACAGCAAATCCCTAGGAAGTAACCAAAAGAAATTTCTATTGAGTCTGCATATCTCTGTTCATATATCACATAAAACTGACATAGAATAATTTTTCCATTTTGGGGAAAGATTTTTCTTTTCCTTGAAACTCTCAGAATGGAATTATGAAAACCCTATGTGATTTAATAAAGACCAATGGCAATGCAGCAGTCAAGAGACAGATTTAGGTGATAGTTTGTATAAAGACATGCCCATTTCTCGCAATGAAAGACTAGAAGTCAAAAAAATCCCCAACCACACACACAAACACATAGTATACTTTGTTCTTTATGCTACAGCACTTTCCTCTGATGTAATAAATGCTTTGAGAAATAAGGGCAATTGTTATTTTTCATTGTTGTTTATGGATGATTTTATTTGACCAAAATCTTGGGATCAGCCCTATTCCTAGCTGTCAACCTGTTGGAAAAATACAAAACAAAACAGAATGAAAATAAGTGTTTTATAAGCATGCAATATTTCCTAAATTAAAAAAAAAATAGAATAGCCTGAAACATGAATTTGAAACATAGTATTCTTGGATCCTTAGCTCTCAATCTATTTAATTGCAGATATTAACTCATACCAAAGAGAGTAATAGAGGGAAAACCTCTATTATGGTGGAGATGAATACATAGTTTCATAAGGAAATTTTGAATTTTGAATTTCTTTGATGGGAATTTCAGCATATTGTAGAAGACATTAAAAGATCATCATCTACAAAAGAGTTTAGTTAGTGCAAAATGAGAAGGGACAATAAATCTTAGAAACATCAAAATCTCATTCCTTGCTACCCAAGTTCTAATTTACTGTCTGCTGCAAAGCGATGTTTCTCTGCCCCATCTCAGTTTATTTACCATTCTGCTTTGCTCACTACCGCCTGTGCTACCACCCTGATGGGAACCACCATCATTGTTCACCTGGATTACGGCCAAATGACACCCTGCTCCCAGAATCCCTTGCTCCATTTTAGTCAGCTACTCAGCTCCAACCACACTAGTGTCTGTGACATTCTCATGACACATCAGGTATGCTCCTGCCTTGGTGCATGTCTTTTCTGTCTTCTTTTTCTTCTGATCTTTAATCAAATATCAGTTTCCCCAAAACACATCTTTGGTCACTATCCAAAATTGAAAGCCACTTTTTACTTTATTTCCCCCTTTGAACTTGTTTTGTTTTGGAGACAGCAAATTATGCTCAGAGACTAACTTTGTCAATAGTTTCTTCAACAAAGTTCCACTGGGGTAATTAAAGTAATTTCACAAGCCAATAGCATACAGGATAATGTCTCTTAGTAAGCCAATAAAGAAATAACGTACTCCAAACAAATGATAGATTAATTACATTGTTGTTCCAGGCAAGGGGGGATGACAGAAATAAAATCCAAATTCAGTTGATATATACTTTTTCTAGGATGTTGGTTCTTTGGAGAGGTGGCTTAACCAACCAGGATATCCAGCTGCCAGGTGAATGGAGGTGAAATGTCCCCCTGTGGCTGGAGCACGTTGCTAGGGAACCAGGGCACCAGTGTTGTCAGGCAAGGTGACCTTCTTCCCTGGGGCCAATGC
Source organism: Mesoplodon densirostris (assembly GCF_025265405.1). Taxonomy (NCBI): domain Eukaryota; kingdom Metazoa; phylum Chordata; class Mammalia; order Artiodactyla; family Ziphiidae; genus Mesoplodon; species Mesoplodon densirostris. The sequence goes on along the minus strand of NC_082677.1, from coordinate 27,610,494 downwards.
AGTGAGGTAAGAATTGACTTTACCAGGAAGGAGCTAATGTCCCAAGGTCTTCAGAGAGCTAGATCAGCAAAAGGTACATTTGCACCGTTGAAACTCTCAGAGCATCCTTATGAACTTCGGGTATCTATAGTCTAAATGTTCCCTCACCATAGTTGCTTCTTCACATGATTTTTCTTTCTTTTTAAATTTTTTTTTTATCAGTAAGCCACCAGCAGGAGCCTCTCTGTAGCTGAGCTCTGAGTGCTTATCAACGACAACAGATGAGATGACATCCTGACACAGCTTACCACATTGTTATATCAAAACAACTTTACTTCTAATAAGTTTTTTTATCCTGTTCATAAACTAGAGGATTAAAATAACTTCACTTAAGTCATAAACAAGTGGCTTTGAAATCATATCCGACTAATATACAACATCACTGATCACCATCTAACTCGCAATATATTCAGTCAATTATTTATCTTGCTGATTTCTAATCTCTCCAGCACACCAGCTCATATAAGCTCTAGAGGTGGAGTTCTCTTCTGTTCTCCATGGTGTCCACTGTGCAAAGAGAATGATCTAGTATTGTGTACACAGGCAAATAAACATCTACTGATTGAATGAATGAAAATATAAACAATAGTGATGTAAAAACTGGAGATGGAATATGAACAGAAGTTTATAGAACAACAACAAAAAAAACAAGCATCTATAAATAATCAAACTCAGACATAATAAAATAAATGTATATTTAAAAGAATCAGTGAGAATACCCTGCACTTGGCAGGTACAGACCTACAGACAGAAGAGGTTCTAAAATTTAGCAAACGATGAGAATATTATTTGCAGAGCACATAAAATCTCAAGTTCTTTGTTATATGTACTTTCTGGCAAGAAGGTTGCAATAGATATAAAGTAATTCTTTCAATCTGAGATGTTCACTACACAGAAAAAAAAGAACCCATAAAAATAAAACTTAAAATAGGAGAGGGTTATGCAGCTCTATAAAACAGGGCCTTCAGCTCATGCTTTCTGGCCACCTAGAGGGGTGGGATAGGGAGAGTGGAAGGGAGGCGCAGGAGGGAGGGGATATGAGGATATATGTATACATATAGCTGATTCACTTTGTTATACAGCAGAGACTAACACAACATTGTAAAGCAAGTATACTCCAATAAAGATGTTAAAAAAAATAGGAGAGTGTTGAATTGTATTCTTCGTTGGTTTTGGAAAACTTTCAGCATTACAGAAGGCTGCAAAGCATTTACAAGAGAAAAAAATAAATAAAAAGAATTCACAGCTACTTAAAAGTTCAATAAAGCAGCCAACGTTTGAAACAGTGGCAGAGAATTTTGCATGCTGGTGAAAGTGAGCTCATTAGCAGAGTGATGGCTTAGATCTGACTCTGGGGGAAGAAACAATTGAACTTCACACAATCTGTCCTGCAGAGCCCATTGTGAAACATCCTTGGTCTCACTTTGTTGGAAGCTGCTCAGTGTGCTTTCTGGCCTAAGGTAAGATAGGAGTCGGTACAAAGGCAGGTGGAGAGGGACAAACATTTTGAAATAAACAAAATGAAAGGCCACCATAAAAGTTGGCATAGTATAAAATAAGATCCCAAATTCCTATATGAATCCTTTGAACACAGAATGTGCCAAAGCCATTGCTGAAACACACTAAAAGTCTCAACACATGATCCTAAATATATATATATATATATATATATATATATATATATATATATATATAGTGTGTGTGTGTGTACACACACACACACACACACACACACATACACATACACAATGTATATCAGTATGACTATTTGATGCTGCTCACTCCAGGAGAAATTTCCTTTAAAAATGTCTTTAAAAATTTTTATAACTGGGTAAGAATATAAAAGGCATCTAATTTTAATCATCTTAAGTTAATTAGAAACTGGACAATATGTGGTCTAACTTGGTCTAAGTTTCAAAGGCAGTTTTTTAATGACTAAAGTAAACAAAATAAAAAATATGACTGCAGTTAACTATTTTCTACATATTCATAGTCAAAGGGAAAATTGCTAATAATAATAGAAGTCACATATATTTTTTTAAATAAAATGAGCAGAAATTATTGTATTATCCCTGAGATTTCTATTTTTTGTAATTATTTAATGTGATAAATTTACCAAGATTACCAACTTTTGAACTTCAGGAAAAAAAGAGTTGTAATTATGTAATATTTATGGGAAAATAATAACATTAAATTTTAAAACGTGAAAATCAGGTACTATATCAAACAATATTAAGAGAGGTGAGGAACAATGGAAATGTTGACTGAAAAAATTGCATAACCTAAAAGTTGAGAATTGTGTTTTATTTGGCAGACTTTTTAAGGACTTCAAGCCCAGGAGACAGCGTCTTAGATAGCTCTAAGAGACTACTCCAAAGAGGTAAGGGATATATAGGGATTTTTGCAAAAAAGACCAGTTAGTCAGAATATCAAAAGATTACCGTTAATTAAAGGAAACAAGATATCTCAAGCTAATGAATTTAGCACTTTTATATATAGGGGAAGATGCAAGAGTCTGAGCTCATTGAAATCATTCCTTTTGTTACTGAGATTAGGTTGGGCTGTTTGCAACTCAAAAGCCAGTAATTCAAGAGGCAAGTGTCAGTAGAAAGGAAAGGTGCTTTAATCAGAAAAGCTCACAATCTGGGGAGATGGTGGACTCTTGTCCAGAGACCAACTTCGAAGATTCTGCTCAGCCATGACAGTTTTTAAAGGGAAAATTGGGGAGAGAATCTCAGTGAATCATTGGGACAGGAGATTGTGTTCTGCATCATTCTCCATTGTGTACAGAATGATTGACTCTCTTCAGATGTTATCTTGTCCAAGTGATCTGCCTGCAGGATTGTTTAGGGGGGCTGTTGAGGGTAGAGAGTCAGTCATTTTTTTTAACTGCTTAATTTTTCATTCTTCTTTTTATCTAGGAAAAGACTCAACAAGTTAGACAAGGCATGGTGTGCATTCAGGAGAGTATAAGTCAGCAGTTAGGTTAAATTGCCAAGTGATCTCATTCCTATAATTAGGTTCTTTTAAGGTTAGAGAGGAACAGAAATGGGCAAACAGGAAAGGGGCAAAAGAGCTGCTTTCACTTTGATATGCACCTTAGCTATCTAGGGCCAGTATCTTATTCTTTCCTATCCTGAGTCCCCTAAGGGTGCACCACTGAGGGTGGCTGCAGTGGCTGAGGGCTTGGCAGGGGGTAACTCATTTGTCTCCATCCTGAGTTCCCTCAGGGATCACCATGGAAGGTGTGCTGTAGTGGCTTGATGTCGGCAAATCCTTTGTTTACTGACATGGCAGCAACATTTTTCATTCACAGAAGTCATGACCAGTCAGAATTCCAGTAGCACATGGAATTACTTAAAACAGGGTGGTTAGAATATCTACAAGATGCTGAGTGAAGTAACATCGTTGAGAAAGAACCATATGTGCACAAATCATTTTCTAATCAGCTTGTGAAAGTGGTTCCAGAGGAATGGGGTCAGTTTCACAACAGGGTCCAAAGGAAGGAAATCAAGTTGACAGCAGTCTAGGCAATAACAGGAGCAGGAAGCTGGAAGGATGGGACTGTGTTCTGGAGCCCTGAGGCAGGAGGAGGGGTAAATGTATCTGTTTAGGCAGGAGACAAGGGTCAAGTCCTGAGAAGCAGGTACAAGAGCTGAACTGGGAAGTCCACCCAAGAAGAAAAGAAACAGACCTTCAGGGAGCAAGGCAGATGGCAGGAATCAGAATCTGAAAGGCAAAGTTAGCTGGATCAATATGTAATATAGTAGAATCCTCCTTCCCAGACCTAGGCGACCTTTAATTTAGGCAGAAAAAGAACGCCTGTTTTAGAGCTCCATTTTCTCCCCATCTTTCAGAAAACTTACCCAAAGTTCTACATGTAGGGATACAAGGAATTTAATGCATTGGTTCTGATGGACTATTGCTTTTTGTTTGAACCACTCTCTCACAGTGAAATCACAGAGGAATAGTGCTGGGTACTAGTAAGTGTTTAAAGCATATATATTAAACTGCATTGATAGCCCATGAGGGCTGGTCCTTGGTCTGAATCACGATTAGTTCCACCAATTATTTTGATATTAAAATTTAGCACCTTCTCATTAAATTCTCTAAGAACATCAATATTGTGACATAGCAGCTACCTTAGAGAATAGTTTTAAAACTCAATTTGACCATGACAAATTGTGGAAGCAAGCACGAGCAAATCAGATAACGTCTGAAAACAGAGAAGCATGCTGTAGCTTTCCTAATGAAACCCTCTTACTTAAAAAGGGTTTATTGTTATGCACATTCTTTCTTTGATTTTTTTAATTAATGCAGTGTGGAGATTAAAGAGCAGGCTCTCTCACTGGTTTCCAGTAAACTGATGTCAGGATAGAACTTTATATTTTTCTTTCAAAATGGCTCATCTAGAATTGCTTGCTAATTTGAAGGAAAAATGTTTCTTTCAAGCATAATTTTCAGTTTAGCCAAGAAGAGAAACACCTCACCCCATGTGTTCCTTCAGATTGCTCTGAATGCATGTTTTTTGGGGTATGCTCTTTCTTTTTTTATTCATAGAAATTACATGAAGTATTAAAATACATGATTTTTAAAAATCACTCATGGTATATCACCTGCTATAAATTCAAACCGTGGAAATTAACTTTTTTCTATTCTTTATGGATGTTAGTTAAAAGTTAAAAATGTACTGTCTGATAAGTGAAACATTGGTGATTACTTCATAAAGAAGGACAAAAGAGTCATATGAAAAGTGTTACTTTTGGAATAATGGAAAGAAGAAATGGTTGGTCAAAATTTGGAGGTGATCTTGGCTAGCAGTTCCAGTCTTTCTAGTCAGGAACATTGTCAAAGTGTCACTATCCAAAGCTATTTGAAGTGGTTCATATTCATTGCATTTTATTGTAAAATTAAAAAAAAAACGTTCAGACTTAGTAAGGACAGACCTTATGTATGTATGTATGTATTGAAGTATGTATGTATTGAAGTATAGTTGACTTACAATATTATGTTATTTTCAGGGGATTCTACAACATAGTGATTCAAGGACAGACTTTATTCAGAAGTATTGTTGCAGGGGAAGGGGAAAAGGCTATTGCAGTGGTGCACTGGGAAACTATTACACTAGGGAGAGTGCTCTGACAATAAAATCTGCAAATATCTCAAGGGGTGGGCAAAAAGGTTTTCGCTTATAGAGGGGTAAATAAAGCCAGAAAGAATCAGGTGTGGAGAAGTGAGGGTGGTCTGTTTAAGAGAAACTGTCTGCTGCTCAGGTTATGAGTGGGAAGAAATTAAGGAATCTGATAGAAGTAGAGAATTTTAACCAAATTTAGTTAACACGCATTTTGTTCCAATTGATCACTGGTGACCAGTAATTCAGCCAAACATTTATGAGTCAAAGAATGGGAATGTGTGTGTGTGTGTGTGTGTGTGTGTGTGTGTGTGTGTGTGTCTATGTCTGCCCTGGTTAGAGGTAAGCAAGCAGGGCATCCTTTAGTCTTGTTCTTTTCAGTAAGATTGTAAGAGAGAAGAACAAACCTGACTCCATATTGGATCTATTCCTTTAGCTCTAACTCTGTGCTTCGTTGCCTGTGCTTAGTCATGCTGGCTCTGCACCTTTTGTAAAACAGTGTTGCCTATAGTCTGAAATATACAGGGTAGCCCATTCTCAAGGCTCTGACCTTTAAAGGTATAACACTTTTCCATTCATATAGAGGTGGAAGTTTCAGAACAGAGAACAACAATTTTCTTGTCGAAGGTTTATTGGAACACACTGACCAGACCTAAATGGACAGCTGCAAGAACAAAGGATTCTGGCACCAAGAAGTTTACAACAACCAGCCACAACCTTTCCCCTTTTAGTATAAAAGAAGCCTGAATTCTAACTTGGGTAAGATTGTTCTTTGGGACATGAGTCCACCATCTTCTCATTCTGCCGGCTTTCCAAATAAAGTCGCTATTCCTTGCCCCAACAACTCATCCCCTGACTAATTGGCCTGCCGTGTGGTGATCAGTACAAGCTTGCACTCAGCAACAAGATGTTTTCCAGATCACAAAAGGGTAGGGAGATTGCTTAACTTTTGATATTTTCCAGGAGCAGAGGGCTAAGTTAAAATTCAGTACTATGGAGGTGTCAAGGTTACATTTTTGTAGTATCACTATTCTTGCTGTGTAGCTACTATTATTTTAAATATGAAATGTATCTTTAACACAAATAAATCCTTATTATTTCTACCCCTATGAACAGCCTAAAACTTTTGTGTCATTTTGCAATAGGAAAAAGGTATATACTATGTATTTATTTGCCTTTTATAAAATCTACATGCAAATAAGTGAAGATATTATTTATTAAAACATCTATATGTCATCTAAATTGTCAATATGCTAAAGTGAAAATATTTCATTCTCTGACTTTTCTCAAATTTAGCATGCATGAAATAGAGAGATACTCATGATTTACTGCTCAGCATTTCCCCCATCTTTATCAGGAAATCCACAAGAGATTCAATTTAAGGTGAATGCATAAATTGGTCAGTTTTTTTTGTTTTTTTTTTTCCTGGTGCAGCCTCATACCACTTCTTACAAATATACAGTTTGGTAGAGAAGCTGCAATGCTGAATACACTTACAGGCAAAATAATTAAAATGTAATTTAAATGGCTTTTATTTAATAGGATAATTGACATCTTCATTCAAGTAGCAACTTATCATTTATAAATACTTGTTATTTATTTCTTGACACATCTATTTCACTGAGAAAGTTTACCAGTGACCATGGATATCTATTGGCACATGTAATGAAACCAAGGGCTGGATTCAAAGAATCAGTTTGACTGTAGCAAAATGTTCTTGGGTAGATTTCCCTCTCTTCTGGAAGAGTTCACTAACAGATGGCAACTTGTCATTGTTAATGGAGTATTTTCCTGAAAAAACCTCAAGGATCCATGCAGAGTGTGACACTTTTCCCCTCCTCTTTTCAAGTCACATCACAGAAATAGCCAATAATGACCTCTTTCTTTTCACAGATGATTCCACCTTATGTCGGTTGATTCCTTCCAAGCCACATCATGGTTGCTGTAATCCAAATATGACAAAAAACTTTTTGTTGTTTGACAACTAATTTATGTACTAAATAATAAAGTCATTGTGATGCAGTAGGAAGGATCTTTGCGACCCACAGGTAGGAGTTCTGTGTTCTAGTCCCATCTCTCTGACTCCTTGATCAGATAACTTCTCCATTCTGGATTTCACTGTTCTCATTAAAACAGAAGCAGATTGCCTCACACAAACCAGATGCTCATTGCAGGTACATTTGTGATATTCTAAATTCCTTTAATATAAATAAAGAAAGCACTGGTTGCTATATGAGTATGTGTGAACATTTTACATTGTTTACTTTATTCTCCTAAGATCACATTTTCATAGAAAAATTGGCAATTTGATTTCTAAAGTATACAATTGCCATAAAACAACAACAGAAACATTTTGTCTTTGATATTTATTTAGCAATATTACATGGATTTAAGAGCTCATTCACAACATAATATTTATTTGTTTCTGTAAATCCATTAGTAATTTAGCACTTCAGAGTTGACAGTACAAAGTGGTAAAAACTTGTCCAGGATCATACAACTTGAAAAGATTTGTGCAGAGTGTAACCTAGATGATACGAATCCTGGCACTAAGCTTGTTCACTTAAGCTATTAGTATCTATTTTATTTTATTAATGATAATTAATATTCACACTCCACCTGCTAGTTGCATTTGTTTTTGTACTTTGAAACATTTTAGATATAATTTTACTTAAATATTGACAAAAATACTTGGAAGAAAATAATGGCAGAAAATGTTTCCAAGTTCACAGAGTTATTAGTGATAAATTAAGAAGGATCATCAGTAAGAGACAGGTAGAGGGAGATATCCCAATTCCTCTTCTCTCTCAGTATTCTAAATCCCACTCCATAGTTTAAATCAACCACTACTCCAGAAGAGAATTAGGCTGGACACCAAATACCTATTGAATAATTAGAAATCAATTATTTTAACCAGGTTATTTTTTTACTTAAGTTTGCTCTAATGTTTTCTAATCACTCTTGTCTTTTCCTTCCTTCCTCCCTCCCTCCCTCCCTCCCTCCCTCTTTCTCTTCTTCCCTTCTTTCCTTCCTTTTGTCCTTCCTTAGCATCAACTTCTATTCCTTTCTCTTCATTCTGTCCATTGCTTTTCACATTGTTATCTCATACCTGTCCAGTCCCATAGATAGTTAAATATGTTGTTTCTTTAAGAGTTGTTATTCAGTGAATCTAACGAATACATATAGTATTCAACTTCGTTTGGCATTAGGTGCCAGACTTTTGCAGGTTTTGCTTTTTGTGATTAGAAAAATACCAGTACCATTTTCCTGCAAATATATATTAGCAACACTATGAGAAAATTACCATTCGTATTGCATAGGATTTGTTACTTCCCTAAATGAATAGGAGAAAACCTAATGCTAATGCAGTTTAAAACTGAAATGAAATGTAAATAGAATTGGAATTTGATTTCCTGAAAGTGTTTTATCTTGAATAAAAGGAATCCTTAAAGACAACGCTTTTAGTTTTAGACAAGATGCTCTACTCAAATATTAGCTGTCACTTTACAATACCTTACATTTTAACAGCGATGACAATTGCATTTTTGATTTGTATCATATTTTATGGTTTCCAAGACAGAAAAGGGGAATTAAGGTTATGAGATCAGTTTTCCTCTAAAGTGTAGAAGGGGTACCTATGGCTTCCAGGATGACTCCATATGCATGCTCATGCATGCAACCTGTTTTAGGCCAGTGATTTCAGAGGAATAAAATATATTTCTTCTACACTGTAACAAACTTCATTTTACTGATTGATTGCATATTAATCCTTAACAAGTCATAGTCATAGGATGGTAACCTGGGAAGATACCCCAAAAGTTCATTTTAACCATTCTAGACAGACAAACATCTATAATGTATCATTAAAAGGAATATAAAAAAAGAATAATTTTAAAAGCAGCATGTATCAGTATACATTTCTGTTATACTGGATACTACACAAGAAAAGTTCCAATATAAAAGGCAATGGCAACAATTATTTTTCAAATGTAAATAAGCTTCATTAAAATTCATAACTTTTCAAAAAGATCTCAAATGTGTTAATGATGTTACGTACAATTTTGAAAAGTGACTTACCTTCCCTGCTACACTTATTACATTACATAATATATAACCTATTTAGATGAAAAGACACTCTTCTGAAAGATGGTTGAATTGTAGAGATAAATTTATTGAGGGATGATCCATGAAAGCTAGCATCACAAAAGGAGTTCTGTTCATGCAAAGCTCCCTAGTTACTGATAGTGCTTAATACAATTGAACCTACTCGACAGAGAAGGTTAGTGGCAGCTCTGATCCTGCCAGGCAAGTAGCTGGTACTCAATCCAGTGGTGAATGCTGAGCTCCCAGAGCACACCTGTATCCAAGGCTCTGTCAGATCATATTGCACTATCAGCCCCTCCCCCAGTCATACCAGGGCAGAGCCAGTGAAACCTTAAATCACGGAATTTGATGTCCCCAGAGCTCCAGGATTGAAGCTCTTTCTTCCAAAGTTTGACATCTAACAAGTTGTGTGACTGTAAATGTTGACTAACCAGCTCTGGGGCAGGGTGTGGTGGTGTGCTAATTTCCATGCTGTAAATATTCCAACCAAGGGTGAGTTCAAGCTACCTACATGATATCACTGTACAGTAACTTGGGAAGACATACTCAGCAACAAACTGCAAAATATTTTCACCATACAAATACAAGAGGAATAAATAACTTCAAAAGCACAGATATTAATAAAATAAAGTAAGATGATTAGAAAGGAATGAGTTTTATGTATTTATTACTTTTGCTTTTAAAGAAGTTTAATTGTTTATATAATTTAATTCATAATAATGGCAATGTTTAACCACTAGGGAAAAATATTCCTGAAACTGTATTAATCATCACTGTATCTGGATCAACTAGAAATGTGAGGGCTACCAACAAATACTGTAGTCATTGGAGACCTGCAAATCCACTATGCTTCTTTCTCAGCAACTTCCCCAGTGAACTTTATAGCTGCTAAGGTTGCCATCTGTGTTCTACCTGACCTTTTGCTTTTCTTTTCATAAACAACTGTGAGAAAAGTCTAGCAGGAGGTATATTATTACCTAATTTTTTCTCGAGTTACCCAGAACTCGAAAATTAAAAAAAAAAAAAACTTTATTGAACTAAAAATTATATAAAGATTATAAGCATATCAATCTAAAATAGAAGACCGTCTTTGGTCTGTCAACCTCAAACAAATATGCTGCTGGTTATTTCTCCAGCAAAAATGAGTTTATTAGAAATCAACAAAGAATTGTATTTTGGCGTCTGCAAGCATGGTAAGCCATGAGGAAATCCCCACCAACAGAAGAGAACTCTTTTATAGAGGGGAAGAGAAGGTTTAGAATCGTTATAGTAAACAAAGAGTCCATTGAAGGAACTAAGAGTTTAAAGTATAGAGGCTTGCTGATCCTCTATACTCATTGGCTGAGCTTTTGCCAGGAAAGGAGGAGTTTTTGTTTCTTCCTCCTGGACCTTTTTATTGCCTAGGGAGTGAGAGCTCTTCCTTCTGGCCCCCCAACTCTATTTTAATTGAGGTTTCTGTTTATTCATTTTTACAGGTCCTATGAAAATTCTACATGATCAAAACTGAATTTTAATAAAATCACAAACATGGACCTAAATTCTCTCACAAGAAAAGTATTAAATATTTTTAGTGTAGTTAAAAAAGCACTTGATTAAATGTTTCAAGTGTGACTCACACTAGTCCATATTTATCAATAGACATCTTGAGAAAAGATCACATCCTTCTTTTACCTCTCCAGTACAGGCAGTTGTTCTATGAAATATTAGAAATAATGAATCAAATGCTGGCTAGGTGACAATCAATGATTCCAAAAATGTTTAGACTTGTTCTATGTCAATGACTGGGTATATTTGGAAAGATTAAAATACACTTTTAATTATCTGATTCTAATATAAATGATAACTTTGGAAACGATTTCTTCTGACTCTTAGAGTATAATCAGGAACTATTTCTGGTAAAATATCTCCCAGCCATTTCTTTCCTAATTTGCCTACATCACAGTGAAGATATGGCTGACTACATTGGTTCTAAGGCCTGTAGCAGAAGCTGTGAGAGTAGACATTTAAATTTTCTGACCCTAGATACTCAAAATATGGTAAGGGACCAGCAGCAGCTATATGTTAAAATCACAAAATCTCAGGCTTGATCTCAGACCTACTGAACCAGCATCTGCATTTCTTCAGGGTTCCATGTGTTTCTAAAGAAAATTAAAGTTCAAGAGACATTAATTCAGACAATATCCAGCCTCAGGAGCAGTTCTGATCATTATTAGATCCTCATCTTCACCTACCAGAATGCTGGCACTGACATACACTCATAAATATTTCTGAATAAATGGCTGAATGAATATATATTTGTTTTGGCATATGTATTAGACTAAAATAGATTGTTTTCAATCTGTTTACTTCATGAATATTGTCATAGGTAGCTTAAAGATGGGATCCAGAAAAAACAGTGGAAGATTCCTAACATAAAAATAACTAAATTTCAAACTAATCCAGAATTACTAATAAAAAATTACTAATAAAGAATTGTCAATTATAATCAAATATTTTCCTGAAACATTATTTTATTTGAATTTTATTTCTTTATTTCAAACAGTATATTAAGGTATTCTATTTTAATTTTTGTGATACTACTTTATCCTCCTTTAAAACATTTATTTTAAGCATCATTTTATTATCTAATGCCAGTGTTTTCAAAGTGTTTAACATCTGTGTCTCTTAGAATCCTTATCAAAATGCAAGTACTTGGACTTTTCTCTGCACCGACCGAATACAATCTCAGAAATAGACATTTCAGTGAGCACTCCCTCTATGAATCAGGCAGTGGCAGCATGCTGGTACTATACCTATGTCATTGCCCTGAATGCTCTCAAGTGCTCATGGGAAGTGTGTGAGTGGCATTTTGCATTAAGTGATGTGCTCATGAGGCAATACAGGAAGCACACAGGTGCAAAGTCCTTTAAATGCAACCACTGCTACAAGGAATTTTCTGGATCTGACCATCCTGCCCTCCATATGAAGTGACAAATCCCAAAAGCTTAAAAGCCAACGTTTCTATGGCCTTGGCCATTGTATGAAGGAAATGAAGCAGGACTGATGGATGGATTTTAGGCACAAATCCATTACCTTGAAGAAGAAAGTTCTCAATTATAAACTTCTGTGTAAACACACACACGTGCACAGACACACACAGTTACACATAGACCCCCCACCACACACATACACAGTCTTACACTCAGATGAAAAACAAAACAAAACAAAACAAAAACTATCTCTAGTGCTTTCTAAAATTAAAATACCCATGTTAACCTTGTATAGATGCATATTGACAGACTAAAGATATAATAATTTAATCAATGGTGATGATTGTACAAAGTATTTTTTTAAGGTCATCTTTGTATTATCTCAAAAGTGAAGTTGAAGGGAGATGTCTGATCACCCTCAAATCCTACAAAAGCTGAGGGAGACAAGATGATTTTAATGATTCTAAAGAACAAATGAAGTATGCACACCACCATCTATCTACTTATTTTTCTACATATATATTTACTATACTATTTATGTAAGCATGTACTTTATGTTTAGTTACAATATACATGAACATTTCAGAGTTACTGACGTGAGATGATAACTATAATTAATCAATGATTTCGATTGTATTTGAAATTGATGTTATTAGGAATATTTATATATCTGGTTATCAATCATTCTATCAATTTATTTATTTATTTCATGGACTGAGAACAAAAAGTCTTTGTCACGAAGAGTTTTGTTTATTTATTTATTTGGTAATGATTTGACCTTGCTAATTAAAAAAAACATGGATTTCTGTAAATTTCATTATTTGATTATCATCCTCTGTTGTACTATTCACACCATTATATTATGTTCTGTATCAACACTTTTACGAAAGGAACATTTTACTTGCTAACTGTATCAAATAATACATGTGTTATAGACAACTACCTAGAAGACTCAAAGTCAAAAACATGACTTTTAATACATTAAACACTGATAGCACAATTGAAGCTGCAGATTAAGTGTGCTTGAGCTATGTTAATAGAAGTTGTATTAATAAATTTTAGATATTCACATAGGAGACAAGATAAATCTTTGTCTTTCTAAGTGAAATCTACTTATAAGATTCATACTAATATATTTAAATATACTTAATTTATATAGCTTATTTTTTTATAAGCTAGAGTATTCAGTTCTATATTTGTATAAACTTTAATTATTAATACTTATATGCCATGTAACAGTGTGTAAAGTGCTTTCTCTGACACCATCTCCACACTGGAAACTGCTATGCTGCTATGCCTGTTTCAGTAAGGAGTAAACAAATTCTTGAAGAATGTAAGTGAATTGCTCAAGGGAAACCAGGAAGTAACTGAATGAAGAGGGATTCATTCGAGATTTTGGCTGCTAATGCAAAGCTTGGTACTCTTGTACTGTTTGGCAATTACACCATTCCATCAGAAGGATAGGACAGATAAATCTTCATCATGGACTTTCAACAAATGATAGCTATTTCTGGTCATGCTTTTCTGTTTCCTTTCCTCTCAGGGCAGCAGAAAGACAATTGAGACCACATCACTTGAAGAGCTGTGGCAGTCTGTGAGAAGTCTTTAGAGAAAGTGGGCAGGAGGATTCAGGATAGGGTTCTTAGAAGCCCACTAGAATAAGCGTATATTAGGATAAGAGAGGATGGGAAAGTGAAGCTTCTGGCTGCTCTTCATTTAAAATCAATTTAAGCTGGAGGCAATCACTCCATCCAGCTGTGTGTTGGTTTCTGCATCTGTAGAGCATGGCTGAGAATATTCCCAGGGCTACTTCGCTTACCTGCTAACAGTATGAAGTGAAGAAGAAAATACTGTAATAATTGAAAATCATAAAATGTTACAACATTTTAGACAAAGTATAGTATTCATATCATTTATAATATACTGCACTACAACAATGAAGCAACAACACTGACTGACCTATCTGGTATTCAGTCCTCGGATGATTTCTCTTCTCTGAGTTCATTCACTCCCAAGATGCTCTCCTGTCTAACATTATCTCTATGCTGCTAATTTCCAAAGGTATATTTTCAGTGTCCCATCTCAGGTGGAGTAAAGTACTAGTTTGTAACCATGTTCCATCCCCCCACACAACTTATCTCTTATTATTGCTCACTCTCTCTTATGGTCTCTACATCCTGTTTTATCTTGAAAAACCTAGGTAGTCTCCTGCCTCAGGGCCTTTGCTTACACTCTCACTCTGATAGCAAAAAGACTGTCCCCTGACTTCCTTTGAATCTCCTCTCACAAATCACTTCATCAGAGATAAAATATCCTTTTCCTCCCCCATCCCTCTCTATCTACATTGCTTAGTTTATTTTTCTTCATAGCACAGATCTCCATCAAGCTAGCATATTAAATATTAACTAGTTTATTTGCGTCTAATTTATCTTCTTCTATTAGAATCAGAATCACAGGAGCACAGATTTTGTCATTGTTCCAGCCCTAGGACTCAATACATAGTAGATACTTAAGAATTAATCACTAAATTAATTATTGAGCAGAACAACATCATATGCTGGCAAAGGTGGCTATTTAATTATTGAGTTACTTCACTTAGTGTTATGGCAGCAATCTGAACATCTAGATATTTGTAGATTCTATCTGTTGAATTTCAGTATTTGTGGATCTGTCAGTTTTATCTGTTTATAGCAGTATGTGGAATTGTTTTCAGTTGTCTCCCTCACTTAGGTCTATTTACTCTTATACTAAATATTGATTGAAAACTTGTGTGCTATAAAAGGTAGTTATATTCACAATCAAGTGAATATGATAATTCCACTCAAAGTGTATCTCATGGTATCCTTCTATTATATCCCAGAAATAGAGTGGAGCTTTTCATATATATACATATATATATATAATTTCTATTCCTGCCAATCAATTATGCAAGGTTCACATATTTCTCTCTATCTTACAGATGACAAAACTGAGTATCAAAATTGTAAGGCACTTGACCATATTAATAAAGCTCTTAAGTTTTAGTATTTGAATTCAGGTTTGTCTCAATCCACATTCTGTATCCACTGCCACATTGCTACCTTCAAGCATGAAACATTATGAGAACAATATAATGTAGTTATGCTAGAATTTTCTCACTTACAGAATCTATTACGTGAGTTTGTATTGATTGATAAGATCATACATTTTAGTAATCCTTAATATGTTCCTGAAATCTGTTAGAGTTGGAAAGAATCTCGGAGTTCTTTAGTATGACTTTCATGTTTTATAGATTTGGGAGGTCTGCCTAAGGAATGTTGTTTCACCCAAACTCACATAACTGCTCTGTTGCCTAAACCTTCCTAATTCTCTGGTCAGCGTTCACTATGTTGAGCTTTCCCTAACCTTGATTTATGCCATATGATTGGAAACTATATAAACTGTAAGCCACCTTTTTCATGGGTTAGTTTGGAAGAAAGTGAACAAGACTGTCCCTTCAGGGCTAACGAATTGACTATATACACTGTAGGAACTACTTTTAGTCAATCAGTAATACATTCCTGAAGGAGGGGGAAAGAGGTGGGTGATAAAACTAGGCAGAAGAGAATGGATTGTACACGACAGTAATTGGAAGACATTGTGCATCTCAAATGACAGAGTGATACTGTCAGGCTGTTTATGGCTAAGGTGGCTGATATAGAGCTCTGAGTTGTAGCATATCGTGATCATCAATTTCTTCATAGATACATCACTTAAAAATGACAATGACATCAACATAACAAAGTGTAAATGATACAAATTAGAATTGAATGTGTCTATTATGAACACACACACACACCTCACATAATATATATGTAACATAAAAATATGACATATATACTTAAAGACATGATTTTATTTCTCAACTTAAACATCAAACATTCAATCCTAGTACTGTCTGGGAAAAAGCCTCAAATAACATATAAATGACATTTTTTTCTGTATTTGTTATAGATTGATTGTAACCACCTCTCTTTTGATCAGAGTACAGAGTTCTGTACCGTGAGTACCTTAAAGCTTGTTATTTTTATACGTTCATTCAGTATTTCAACAAGATATTCTGTTGAAACCAGCCTTGAGTGACTGTGAAAATCTACATTATGGTCAATTTATGTCTTGGCTTTATTCACTTGTAGTCCTAAAGCAAACACTTCAGAAAATTCCGAACTATCCCCATTTCACAATTTCCTATTTTAAATTATTTTGAAAAATAAAGAGAAATAAGAGTAAAAAATTTTGCAAATTATAGAGCCAACAGATAAATGAGTCTTTTTGGACAAAAATATTTCCCCTTGGCTATCATAAAATTGTGTTATTGAAAATATTTTAATATATATGTTTTATGTTATCTATATAAATGCTTAAACTCTTTCACTGACTTCATCTTTGTTTTATATTACACAGTTGGAGTTTGGAATGCTGGATACAGAATTTAGTAGATAATAAGAAACCCCAAACACGAAATGACTAATTTTCATTCTATGTTAAGGCAAAACAATGATAGAAAACAAATTTGTCTTATAAGGAAACAAACACAATTGGACACCACAAAGTCTTAGTTAATTTACATTGTGTAACAATATTTTTGCTCTTTTGTTGTTATTACTAGGACACATTTTGTTTTGTATACTAGTCAATCATTCTCAATCGAATTGGGCACAAAAGAAAAACAAGATCAGTAAAAAATTTTTTTAATTGTAAGGTTTACCAATTATTAAATAATAAAAAACCCTACATGGTCAACATGGGAACTGCTTGAAATTGTCTCTTAAAAACCAATATACATAATCTCATTTTCTAGGCATATTTCTGTTTGAATAAGATTTTTGTGAACTAGTCAATGTATCAAAGGCCTATTTTAAACATTGTTTATATAGTGGGAAAATGAATTCTTAATTTTAAAAATTAATTAAAAATTAATAATATCTAGTATTTTTCTGCTTCCAATTCATCCTTAATATAATACACATTCTGCCTAAAGAATGATTCCTCCCCAGTATTTTTTTCTTATTACAAAATAAAAATTTTAAGTATATATTAACCATTAATCATGCTACATATTTCCCCCAGAATTGTCATATATATTCCTCATTGTCTTCTTTGTTTATCCTCTATTTACATAAAAAATTGCAGTTTCTCAATCTGACCGGAAATTCTACCACAATCACTACCCATTAAATGTTTTATTTATATTCTTTAAAATGACCCCTTATTTCTTTTCTCATTAGCTACTCTCAAGATTTAAGATTATTAGTTGTCTTCAATAAGCAATAAAATTAAATGTCTCAAGCTAAAAATAATGTTTTTTACCTTGAGAAACAGTGAGAGAATGGAAAAAAATATGGATAGATTCAGAATTGATTGTAAAGGTCAAATCAACAGCTATATTTTGATTCAATATGGAGCATTTTTAGAAAAAAGGGCAATGATTAAAATTTAAAGGATGGGCAACTGAGAGAATAGTGATGACACACACATACATGAAAAGGTTAAGGGATGTGGTTTCTTCAGAATTGGGAAAAAATAAGATTTGATTTTTTAAAAAATAATAGTTTTATTTGTTGAGCAGTCATGAAAGTGATCAAAATTATTTATTATCCATTGAAAAAAATAACTATTACATCTAAGTAACCAGTTGGTCACCATTTATGAATTTGGTTTTTTTTGTTTTGTTTTGTTTTTAACAAGATTGGATTTTGACATGTGGAGTTTTGTCACTGGGCCACTTGGCAAATATTTGGAAATGCAGTTTATAATCTCATGGAAGAGGTCAGATGTCAAGATATATAGATTTCATTCAATTCAATAAATTCTTATAGAGTACTTATTTTGTGTCAGAGAATTTTCTGAGAAACACAGTCCAGATATAGAATTAAAGTGAGCCTCTCCTTAGGGATTCTTCTGTCTTAATAAGAAGAAATTGATATATACATAACTACATATAGTTGTATGGAGGTATGTATAATCCACTACAGTAATCCATATGAAGAAGCAATTCAATTTGCCTTGGTGGCTTGGGTGAAGCTTTGGCAAACCACAGAGTTGTGGACAATAAGGTTGGCCACCAAATACCACTTGCTTGAGCCCCAGGTATTTTCTCTCCCTATTTTGTATCACTTTGTGCAAAGATAATGTAATGACAACATGAAGCTCCTCTAAATATTTTCTCTGCAGCTCTATCTCTTCTGACTAATTCCTTCTATCCTCCCAGACTTGACCCCATTAGTACTTTCTCACTGAGGTATTTCTTACTCTCTCTTGGCTTGTATTTCTCCTTATGAGTTCTCCTTATGAGACTCTGTAATCACTGCTATTTTAATATTATTAAACAGTGTTCAAATTATCTGTTTGCTAAATCTCTCATTAGGCTCTGAACTACTTAAGTGGGAGGCTGATTTTATCTCTAGATCCCTAGAGGCTAGTCTAATACTTGACAATACTTTATTAAGATGCTTGATAAATCTTTGTGAAAAAAAGAAAGGGGAAATGAACAGATGAGAAAAGTGTAGTAGGAGGAACAAAGGAAGGCAGGAATACACAGATTTGGAAATTCTCAAGGAAGAGCCTAAAATTGATAGGGTGATATAAATAGATGCAATAGAGGACTAATGGAAATGATATAATTGTCTAGGAAAGGACAGTAAAAGAAAGTTAAATAGCAATTTACAGTACATTGATTTGAGGAAAAGGAGAGAAAAGATTTTATTTCAAAGCACAGATTTCAGTATTGTGGGAGCTAGTGGACTGAGGGAGGAGTATGGTTAGTAAGTCAAATACTATTCAGATTTCTATAGAGATGAGACTGGTTTGGTTATTAAGAAGTCACAAATGGATGTCAATGAAAATAACAGCCTAGGGAATTCTAAAAGCCCAATATTCAATAGAAATACCAAAGAAATGATCAAAATATGTAAAAATCAACTTTGTCAGACCTCCAGAAAATAATAGATATTTTACAACAACCAAGCAAATGCTGAATCAAGAAAAGGACAGCTTAAACCTGAGAAACTTTTGTCATTTTAACATAGTCTTCCCCCATTCATCCCTGACTCCACCATGACTTTGATCTTGAAGATAGTAGCCTACGTTCTCAGTGTGAGTACCTAGATCCAGAGTGACCACAGCAGACCTTGGCTCCAAAAGGTCTGTTCAGAACTGCTTGGATATTCCCTAAAGTACAGATGCAATGCATATGCTTTTGTTTCTCCTAACTTGGAACTCTTTCAAGGTGGAAAAGCAGCTGAGTAGAAGACACTATTCAAAATGTTAAAAGACAAATGAACAAGCCTCAACCACCTGGAGCAAAAGAAAAGCTGAGGAGATAATTACTCTGGGCCTAGGGCTTGAAAATCTTCTGCATATTAAAGGGAATCTGGAAAGCTAGATGTATGACTTTGGAAAGAAACATACTCACACAAGACCTGAGAAGACCCTAGGGTTTCAAATCCAGCTGATCATGCTCAGCACAAATAGAAAGTAAACATTAAAGCAGAATTATAAATGCCCTGACTAAGCATTGAAGGAATACCTCAACACAGAGCCAATCTGCAAAAGACAAAGAGAATATTGCTTTTTGTTTGTTGTTTGTTCCAAGCATTTAAGGAAATCTCTGACTAGCTGACTGTAAGCTAAAGAAACAAATGCATCAGAGATTACATATGATGAAGAATAAAGTCTTTAAAAAATAGTTTAGAGAAGTTGTTAGACAAATAACTACAAATGAGAGCAAGCAACAAAAACAAACCCTAATTTCCAGAGTTACCACATTAAAATATTCAAAATGCCTTGGTTTCAATATAAAATTGAAGCATACAAAGAAACAAGGAAGTATGGGCAATTTGCAGGAAAAAAAAATTAAGAGAAACTTCCCCTAGCAAAGGATAGACATTGGATTTACTAAATAAAGGCAATAAATCAACTGTCATAAATATGTTCAACAAGCTAAAGGAAATCATTGAAAATGAACTAAAGAAAACCAGGAGAATGATGTCTCAACAGAAAGAGAATATTAGTAAAAAGATATAAATTTTAAAAAGAAATTAATAAAAAATTCAGGATCTAAAAAGAGGTTAGATCAAATGAAATTCACTACAGAGGTTCCACAACAGATCTGAGGAAGAAAAAGAAAGACTCAGGGGCTTCCCTGGTGGCGCAGTGGTTGATAGTCTGCCTGCCGATGCAGGGGACATGGGTTTGTGCCCTGGTCTGGGAAGATCCCACATGCCGTGGAGCAGCTGGGCCCGTGAGCCATGGCCACTGAGCCTGTGCGTCCGGAGCCTGTGCTTTGCAACAATGAGAGGCCCACATACCGAAAAAAAAAAAAAAAAAAGAAAAAAAAAAGAAAAAGAAAGACTCAGGAAATGTGAAAAGATGAAAACTATAATCCATGCAACTAGTGAATAAAAGTGAGTTGGGTGGCTTACTAATATCAGAAAAGAATAGACTTTAAGTTAAAAAAGCATTAAAGGAGACAAAGAAGGACATTATATAATGATTAAAGTGTTAATTAATTAAGAAGATGCAACAATTTTATTTATTTATTTTTGGCTGTATTGGGTCTTCATTGCTGCGCACAGGCTTTCTCCAGTTGTGGCAAGTGGGGGCCACTCCTCATTGTGGTGTGCAGGCCTCTCATCATGGTGGCCCCTCTCATTGCATAACATGGGCTCTAGGGGCACAAGCCTCAGCAGTTGCAGTGTGTGGGATCAGGAGTTGTGGCTCGCAGGCTCTAGAGCTCAGGCTCAGCAGTTGTGGTGCATGGACTCAACTGCTCTGTGGCATCTGGGATCCTCCTGGACCAGGGATTGAACCCATGTCCCTTGCATTGGCAGGCAAACTCCCAACCACTGCACCACCAGGGAAGTCCCAAGATGTAACAATTTAAAACATATACACACCTAACAACAAAGCCCCAAATTATATGAAGGAAAAATTGACAGAATTGAAAGGAGAAATAGACAGTTCTACAATAATAGTTGGAAACGTGAATATCCTACTTTCAATAATGGATAGAACAACCACAGATTAACAGGTATATAGAGGGCTTGAATAACAGTATAAACCAACTAGATCTAACATACACAGAACGCTCCACAAGAAAACATCAAAATACACATTCTTCCCAAGTGTGCATGGAACATTCTCCAGGATAAACCATATGTTAAGGCACAAAATCAGTCTCAATAGATTTAATAAATTAGGTATCAAACAAAGCATATTTTAGAAGCACAATTGAATGAAACGAGAAATTACCAACAGAAGGAAAACTAGAAAATTCATAAATATGTAGAAATTAAATATCATACTCAAATAACCAATGGGTCAAAGAAGAAATCATAATAGAATTTATAAAATACCTTGCAATAAATGAAAATAAAACCACAATATACCAAAATTTATAGTCATGGTAAAAGCAAAGGTAAGAAGGAAATTTATAGCTTTAAAAGCCAATATTAAGGCAGGAAAAGCATCACAAGTCAAACACCTATTTTATATTTTAAGAAACTAGATTAAGAAGACCAAACTAAATCTATGCTTGTAGAAGTCAAAGAGGGGATGTTACACAAAGAAAAGAGACTTTAAGAGAGTAATATACATAATTGTACGCCAACAAATTGGATAATCTAGATGAAATGGACGAATTCATAGAAATACATTATCATAAATGAATAAAGAAGAAATAGAAATCTCAATGAATATATAAGAAGTAAAGAAATAGAATCAGTAATAAACAACCTCCCAACAAAGGAAAGCTCAAGACTATATGGCTTTGCTGTGGAATTATACCAATATTTAAAGTTAAGTTAATACAATTTCTTTTTAAACTCTTCCAAAAAATAGTAAGGTAGGAAAACCCTTTCTAAATCATGCTGTGAGGTCACATTACCCTCATACTAAAGAAAGACAAAGACATCACAAGTAAAGAAAACTACAGACCAATATTCTCTATGAATATAAATGCTACAATACTAGCAAACTGAACCCAGCAACATATTATAAAGGGTTATGCATTATGATCAAGTGGAATTTATCCAAGGAGGCAAGAGTGGTTAAACATAAAAATCAATTAAATACACCATATTATGAATAAAAATACTACACAATTATCCCAATTGATGCAGAATAAGAATTTTACAAAATCCAACAATTTTCATGATAAAAACACTCAAGAAACAAGGATTAGAAGGAAACTTCTTCAACCTGATTAAAGGCATCTATGAAAAGCTTAACAGCTAATATCATACTCAGTGATGAAATGCTGAGAGTTTTCCTGCTTAGATCAGGAATAAGACAAGAATACCTTCTTCCACCACTTCTATTTAGCATTTTACAGAAAATTCTAGCCAGGGTAATTAGAAAAGACAAATAAATAAAATGCATCCAAAATGGAAAGAAAGAGTAAAATTATCTTTATTCACCGATGATCTACCTTTTATATAGAAAATCTTAAAGAATCCATGGGAAAACTATTGGAGTTAATAAACAAATTCTGAAGAGTTGCAGAAAACAAGGTCAGCATGTGAAAGCCAAAACAATCTTGAAAAGGAAAACAAAGTTGGAAGACTCAGGCTTCCTCTTTCAAAATTCACTACAAAGCTATAATAATGTGTGGTACTGCTATAAAGATAGACATATGTAACAATGGAATAAAATTGAGAGTCCAGAAATAAACCTTAAAATTTTGTTCAAGTGGTTATTGACAAGGATGCCAAGACCATTCAATGGAGAAAGAGTAATGTTTTCAAAAATGATGCTGGGACAACTAGATTTCCATATCCAAAAAATAAAAAATAAAAATCGACCTTACCTTATACCACATTAAAAAAATAACTCAAATGGTGAAAAGCTTAAGAGTTAAAATTACAAAACTTTTAGGAGAAAATATGAGTAAATCTTTTTGAACTTGTATTTAGATATCGATGTGACACCAAAGGCAAAAATAACAAAACAAAACAAAAAGATAAACTGAACTTCATCAAAATTAAAAAACATTATGCATCAAAAGACACTATGAGATAGTGAAAAGGCAACATACAGAATGGGAGAAAATGTTCACAAATCTGATAAGTGTCTAGTATCCAGAATATATGAATAACACTTACAACTTGACAACAAAAAGACAAACAACCTAATTAAAAATTGGTCAATGCACTTAAACAGTTCTCCAGTAAAGATATTACTGGATATCTTTACTTGACAACAAGCACATGAAAAGATGATAAGCATCATTAATAATTAGTGAATTGCAAATCAAAACCAAAATGAAATACCACTTCATACTTCCTAGGACAGCTATAATTAAAAAACAAAAAAATAGTCTTGGCAGGGATATGGAGAAATTATAACACTTGTCCATTGCTAGTGGGAATATAAAATTGTGCAGCCACTGTGGAAAGCAAATTGGAACTTCCTCAATAACTTGAAACATTACCATTTCACTCAGTGACTTCACTCCTAGGGATATATAAAAAAGAATTGAAAACAGTATTCAAACAAAACTTGTACATGAATGTTCTTAGTAGCACTGTTCACAAGTAACCCAAAAGTCCATCAATGGTTTAATGAATAAACAAAATGTATTATAACCATACAATGCAATATTTTTTAACCATAAAAATGAAGTACTTCTTATAAAAGTTATAATGTGGATAAATATTGAAAACATGCTAAGTGAAGCCAGACTTGAAAAGGCACATACTGGATGATTCCATTCATTTGAAATGCCCAGAATAGGTAAATTCATAGGTCAGAAAAGTGTTATCAGTGATTGCCAGGGACTGGGGGAAGGAAGAAAAGCAGAATCATAGCTTAATGAATACAGGGTCTCCTTTGAGTGTGAAGAGACTATTTCAGAAGTAGAGATGATGATTGCACAATATTGAGAAGATATTTAATGCCACTGAATTGAACTTTCAAATGGTTAATTTACGTTTTTCACATTTCACTTCAGGGAACTCCCTGGAAGTCCAGTTGTTAGGACTCTGTGCTTTCACTGCCGAGAGCCTGGGTTCAACCCCTGGTTTGGGGAACTAAGATCTTGCAAGCCATGCGGCCAGAAAAAAAAAAATAATTCACCTCAATAAAGAAGTCACCAATGGCGTTTGAGAGAAATGGTTTAGAGGTAATTGGAAGCAGAAATCAGATAACTGTAAGTCCTTTGGCAAGTTACTTCGAATCTTTGAAGTTCAGTTTCATGCTCTGTGGAGTGGAGGAAATGAGAGTAACTTACAGGAATATTTTAAAGATTTAAATAAGGTAATAAATATGAAACATCACATTGTCCCCAAGTAGTGAGTTTTCAGTTATATTTGTGGGTGTTAGGAACTATATTATTATTGTTTCCAGAATAAAAAGAATGGCTAGTAAGGAAGAACAAGTAGTCTTATAGAACGTTTTATAGACTTGACTTTCAGCAAACTTGTTATTAGAGAAAAGGACAAACACATATCATGATACAGAAATTTTTTTTGAAGTATAACTATGATGAAAGAAGATGGAGAGCCATAAGGGATAGAAAGACTTGAAAGAGAAATTGAACATACAAATGAGAGATGAAAAAGTTAATGGTGCAAGTTCCAAGAGGAGGTAGAAATACATGGAATGATAAGGAGTTTTGAAAATAAGAAACAATGGTTCTTGATCAAAAGCAAAGGAGAAGGAGAATAACAAAGTTCTCCATGAGGTTGAGTTACCAAGGATTTATATTGGTCCCAATTAGAGTGGTTTTGGAACCTCCAGCTGACATGACTTAGGAGGGAAGATAAAAAGCACAGAGCAGGAGGGATCCCACAGCCCAAAATTGTCAGGATGGGCAAAGGAAAAGAGAAAGGAAACAGAGTATGTTTTAGTGAATCTACATTTTGGAAAATACAATTGATTTCAAGTGGATTAGAGAATTTAGTGGAATCAGAAATAGAGTAAAGGACCATAAAGGTAAAAAGGAGTTAAGGATATAACTATAAAAATGGCGGGAAAAGACAAATTTGATGAGACAGTAGAGGAGAGAGATAA
Organism: Mesoplodon densirostris; assembly: GCF_025265405.1. Classification (NCBI taxonomy): domain Eukaryota; kingdom Metazoa; phylum Chordata; class Mammalia; order Artiodactyla; family Ziphiidae; genus Mesoplodon; species Mesoplodon densirostris. Next base: position 27,585,222 of record NC_082677.1, on the reverse strand, counting down.
GAGGTCATTGGCATCAGAGAGGGCAATTCAGAGTTTTTATCTGCATTTAGAAAATTGCCACGTGATGAGAAAGACTTGCTAGGTATTCTTGGTGGGTAATGGAACAAATATTAGCAAATTAACAAAAATTAGAAAATACTTACTAACTGTAGACTATGTGCCAGAAACTGTGGAAGGTGCAGAGAGGAGGGCCTATAAGAAACAAAAACTACCCTCTAACACCCAAGTCTAAAAGATATAAATAGATGTAAAATAGATGTAAAAAATTAACAATCAATTAACACAAATAGATGTAAAATTTCAATCTACAGTGGAAAGTGTTATGATGGAGGCCATACAAAAAGTGCTACAGGAGCATATAAGGGAGCTCACTAGGACAAGTCAAGTCTACATTGAGTCTTATAGTATGATTAATAACTATTCAGAGTCACAAAGAATGAGGTTTTCAAGCAGAATGAGCAAATATACAGAGATATAATCAACAAGGGTGAGGAAACGGAACTGGATGAGAGAACCACTAGAACTTCAGTGCAAGAGAAGTATCTTTAATCAACTTCTTCTTAACCAGATTAATTCTCTCCAATTCCTTTGTAATATATACCAACCTGTGTCCACAGCACAGTAAACACTTGCAACCTTAACTTTCCTACCCAGCGGGCTTGTTCAGAACATTGTTGTTTCCATCAGTTCTTATGTGCTTGCTAACAGTCACTTGTATTTTCTTTCAAACCTCACTTACAACAAATATTAATGCATGAATACAATTGTTTAATTAAGTTGAATAAATAAAAATGTTCATTCATATAAAAAGTCACTAAAATAACAGGAATCACTAAAGAACTTTCTTGTTGGAAGATGTGGGAAAAGCAAGTAGAAATTATTGGGAAAACAATAAAAAATTGAAAATCCAGGTTTCTTCTCAAATGCCTTGAACTTGTTCTAATTTAAAGAATTGAAACTAGAAATCATAGATGCTTTTAGGCATTATGCAATAATATTAATCAGAATTAAAACCCGCTAACTCACATTTAAAGAAAAGATGATAGCTCTACATTAAAAGGTATGTAAATGAATGCATATTTATTAGTTTTAATTAAGATGCTTAATATATGTATTAACTATCAATTTTAATGCATCCATCTTTAACTGATTTTCATAGCTGAGTAACTATGTGTCCTCATTGTGTTGGATAAGCAGTACTTCTATTCTACCAGTAACTGTCAAGTATAAGAAGAGGAAGTGATGTAGGTTGGTCAGTGCAGTCTGGTCCTGCAGGCACTTTGATGAAATGCTGAGCAATGTAGCACAGTGTCTTGCACAGAAATGCAATTAATCAATATTTGCTGAATGAAGAAAATATAGAGTTTAGAGTTTAACTTATAGGCAATGGCAAAATATTAATGGGTTTTAGCAAAATGAGATTGTGTGTAGATGGATTTTTCTTTCTCTTCGAGTGGATAACACATTTAAGACGTGAGAAAAAAGGGTGGCAGAAAAAGAAGTAGACATAAATACCCATGTGAGGTCCAATTAGGGCCTAAAACCAGTTAAATTCTGTAGGGGTTAATTTCATATATCATACACCTAACTAATACTTGTTGCACAGCTAGAATTGGCCAGATTTTGGATTAGGTGCTGAGGGTTTATTTATAAATCAGAAGGGACAAGAGGGAAACCATGGAAGATACCTAAGAGGTTATGGTTGAAATCCAAATAAGAGATAATTATGATCTGGTCCAGAATGGTGGCAGTAGAGGGAATGAGAAGTGGTTTAGTTAGGAATATATTTAAAAGGTAAAACAAACAGCATATGCTGGTGCATTGAAAGAAGAGTATGAAAGAAAGAGACTAGTTCATGATAACTAATATTTTGAGCCTAAGCAAGTAGAAAACTGGAATTGACATTTGCTGAGTTGGGGAAACTGAAGAAGTGGATTTGGATGGGGAGAAAGATTAGGAGTTCACTTTTAAATGTTAAGTTTGAGATGTCTTTTAAATACCTAAGGGGAGATGTCAAGTAGGCAGAAGTATGTCTGAAGTTCAGTGTGAGTTCACTTGCAGAAAATAAATTTGTAAGACAGCCATCATGTCCCATAAGTTTTTAAAAATTTAATTGTATAAAAAAAGAACTTTGATAACTTTTTAGGCTGCATTTTTTAAGAATCTACGTTTTCTTTGTTTTAGCATCAACAAGCTGTGACTGCAACAAAAATTCACTATTCTGTCTTGACAATGCAAACAGAATGATATAAGTAACACTGAATGCTATATATGAATGAGTAAGATATCCCTGTGTTAGTAGACACAGAATCTGGAACAACCCATTACCAAACATAATCAGAGTTATTGCTCAGAACAATATACAAATTATGAAAAATTGAAAATGATTCAAATTCAGCAAAAGAAAAAAAAAAGAATTAACAAGTCTTTTGGAGCAGAAAAAGTAAAGGAAGATGGTAGATTGTATGTGTAAAAAACCTTTCATGGGGCCTCCCTGGTGGCGCAGTGGTTGAGAGTCCGCCTGCCGATGCAGGGGACGCGGGTTCGTGCCCCGATCCCGGAGGATCCCACATGCCGCGGAGCGGCTGGGCCCGCGAGCCATGGCCGCGGGGCCTGTGTGTCCGGAGCCTGTGCTCCGCAACGGGAGAGGCCACAGCAGTGAGAGGCCCGCGTACAGCAAAAAAAAAAAAAAACCTTTCATGAAAGACTGCCAGAAGACAAAATAAAGAAATGGGAAAGCTAGGGTCTAACAATGAGTTACAAAGAAAAGTCAAGCAAAACTACATTGATTTTATGCACATTGTCATACAATGTTTACTAAAGGAGAGAAGGGTTTACCAGCTCTTGTGATAGATCAAAGATTATTCTAGATCTTAATATTCTCTCTTCTGTGTTCAACATGTAAAAACAATAAATATTCAAGTAATTTATGGTGGATCATATGATAAAAGTTCATAGGTCACCCTGTTGCATTTTTCGCTCTGTTGCTTTGATTCCACTGCTGTCTCCTTTCTGTGCAGCATTATTTATTCAATCTGTTTAGTTTGCTTTACAGGCTGTGGCAGCATTCACAGGGTGGACCTATTGAACCAAGCCGTAATAGATGTAATACATCAATACATTTGAGCTGAACAGCTTTAATTAGGCCTGCCCGGTCATTTCATCAATTCAGTTGAGTACCATTGGGATTTGGATAACACCGAGCTTCCTGTCGAGCATGAGAATTAGAGCACTCCAGCAGGACTCCCCCAGTCACAACACGAGGTTAGTTATTCAGCAATAATTCACATGGGGAAGTGCCCCACACCCAACCCATAAACTTACCCTTACAGCAATATCTTTGAAATCCTAAAACCTTTAAACCCCAGTGTCAATTTGGAATGCAGGCTGCCTGAAAATCCCACAAACAGATATATAAAGCTGTTTGTATGAAATTGTATGAAATTTCCTGCTCAACAGAAGAGCAGGAGTTTACTTTTGTTTCTACTGATATACATATATTGACAGGATCTAAGAAGATGCAAAAACTGTGCTAGGTGTAAAAGTTTACATATACCATTTGAAGTTTCAGTAACACAGTTGGTTTGTATCTTGCACTGTACTTGTCACATAGAGCCCAGAATAAATATACTGAAAGTAACCTGATGCAGTAAATCTATACAAATGAACTTTATAGCAGGGCAAAACCACTTCTATCTGGAAAAGGTAAAATATTTTACACTCAATTTTGGAACAACTAATGATGAATTTTCACATACAAAATATCTTCAAAATGAAACAATTAAAAAAAAAACAATGAAACATTGGTCAGTATGGTTGGCTAAAACCCAGGTAACAAAGACATTTACATTTACACAGAAAGACATCCAAGTAACCATCTGATTTTTCTACAGTGTGTACAATGTGGAGACACAAACTCCTCCGGACACCCAATGAAGATGTGATGGAGAACAGCCAGCCAACACCATAGAGGAAGTACTTTAGGCAGCCAGCACAGAAACTGAGCTGTAGTGCTCCCACATCAAGGAAACCATATGAATTTGAAAAGAGAAGGGATGGAGTGAAGTGGATTAGACTGAGGTCTCCAATTCCTCAAATGCTGAGGGTAAAATCAGTAGATTTATGGGGAATACCTCATCCGGGAAAAATAATAAGCAGTCCTTACCAAGTAGTCTACCAAGTCTCTCGTCATTCTTTTTCATCCAAATGGACTAATTCCCCTAGGGTAAGTATTCTGCTGGAAACTTGGCTTGTTCTGTATCCATATCTGCTAAAACTCGGGAACAGAGCCTGCTCATTTTAGAGGGCCTTGAGTCAAGTGGCAACCGGGCTAATGTATTATGACTATGAAAGTTTTAAATTGTCTCTATGTTTACTGAAATGACAAGGGAAATGTAAGTTTCCTTTAAAACTTTGACCTTGTTGAAACTGTTTAGCAAAAATGTAAAGAATTTCAATGTACAAAATTAGCACATAGGAACTTGCAAAAGAATAAGTGGGTTTGTTACTTTAAAAAGTTAACCACATAGCTATGAGCTGAAAGGCTTATGTCATTTACATTTTAAAATAATACCAGACATAATAGAGGTTAATTTGAAATCTTCTTTCTCTCAGCTGCAGACAAGAAAACTAAATTAGTCTTAATTGTGTCTTGTTTAACTTGACCATTTAAATTAGAGATTCCTTGCTAATCTAGATGCTTTTATAGTTAACACATCTTTTTACTTGAGATTATTTTTCTTATTTGACTTCTTTGACCCGTGGAATGTTTTCAAGTGGGCAATTTTAGCTTTGGAAATGGTAAGAGTGATGTTATAATTACACTTATAGGGCTCTATGAATATAGAGGAATATACATGTAATACATACATATATATATATATACATATATAAATATAGATAGATGATAGATAGATAGATAGATAGATAGATAGATACATATGAATATAGGGATCTCTGCAATATTCAACTCCACAGTACTGATATTTTAAATTCACAGACAAACATGTCATTCGGTAGCAAACATTGTTAGTTCATTTGTTTTAATATAAGAGAAAATGACCCTGTTTGGTTGTAAGAGAGAGAATATAAGTCCAGTAGATATGAATATTACAAATTGATGGAAATAATAAATTCAATTAAATTGTAGTAGAATTTAATTTCTCATTTTTTAAAATGCTTTATAAGTTTTGATGATGAATTGTCCAGTCAATAAATGCTGGGTTGTTACACTTGGAAGGGAAAATATGTCTAGAAATTTCATTACAAAGTTAATTCCAATAATGAAAATATATTGTATAAAATAATACAAGATGGGTTTTCTAATGCACATTAATGACTTGAAAATATTCTAACAATTAGAATATATAAAGTGTAAGTATTGTGCAGTTGAATTTAAACATCTATTCAATGTTTTCTTCTCCTATCTTTTCCTGGATATCCTTTCCACTCTGTCAGGGTCCCCTGGCACATTCATTATTGTGGCTACATATTGGACTTTAAAAGAAGATTTAGATATGGTCTCAACATCCACAATATATTCTTTATTTAGTTTATTTTTTTGTGTGGAGATATGTACCTTTATTTCCTATTAAAAAAACTACATGACTATTAATTTATAAGAAAAAACACTGGAGTAAAAGTGAAAAACTGAAGTTTTAGTTGTTTCTTAACTTTAAGGCAAATAAATTTATGTAGAAAAATTCTCTTAAAAATAATTTCTAATCAGTTAATATTGGTTGTAGGAAAAATGGAAAGAACAGTAAAATACTTAGAGAAAAAAGTAAAATGTCCCCTCTTTAATTCATATCTGTTTATTCAAACACTGCTATTAGTTTAGTGTATATCCTTTTGGATATTTAAAATGCATATTTTTTTTTTTTTTTTTTTTTTTGCGGTATGCAGGCCTCTCACTGTTGTGGCCTCCCCTGTTGCGGAGCACAGGCTCCGGACGCACAGGCTCCGGACGCACAGGCTCAGCGGCCATGGCTCACGGGCCCAGCCGCTCCGCGGCATATGGGATCCTCCCAGACCGGGGCACGAACCCGTATCCCCTGCATCGGCAGGCGGACTCTCAACCACTTGCGCCACCAGGGAGGCCCTAAAATGCATATTTTAACATTTAAATAAATTAAATATTTGTTTGACACAACAACAGAGATTCATGTCTAAGAAATTGATGTTAATAGAAAAATTTGATAGGGCTTATAAAATATGTATGTTTAAATATTCCAGAAAAAAATAAAATGAATGACTCTCCATAAACAAGACTATTAATATATAAAATACAAAGATAGATCTAAAAGAGAAGATAGAAGTCATAGAAATTAAAATTTTAATTACTGGGAAAATTTTTAAATTGTTAGTTAAATATTGACTAGGCACTGTGAAAGAGGGAACTACAAATTAGAAGAAAAGGGAAAGGAAAATAATGCAATATGTTGTAGTCAGATTTTTCTAGAAACTCACAATATAAAAGGAAGTTAAGAGACATTGACAATGCAGTGTGAAGCTCCAATATTTATTTGTATTTGTTCCAGAAGTATTACAGAAAGAAACTGGATGAAAGGCAATATTAAAAAAGTTAATGGCTGATACATTTCCAGAAACAAGAAAAGGCATGAGTTCTCAGATTAAAAAGTTCCACCTAGTGCTAGGAATGATAATATCTGTAACTTTATACCTTGTTAAGTCATAAGGAAAATAAAGACATCAAGGATAAGGGAACATGCTAAAAGGTAAAAGAAATATCTGAATATTTACCAAGGATGAATTATCAGCAGACATATCCTCAGCTACTATAGTTGATAGAAGAAAACAAAAATGTACCTTGAACCTGTTAAGAAGAAACATTTTTTTAAACCTACACCACAAAATTATAAAGATAAAATAAAGATTATACTTGGAATATAGTAATTTATAAATTGTATAGCCCCAAGAACCTCAATGAGAAAATATTATAGTATGTCCTCAGTTAAAGAGACATACATTCAGGAAAGAATTGAAAGTAGGAAAAAAAAAGAATAAAGAAAAAGAAATAAAAGGGAATGGGTAAAAGATGATGGTAAATCTAACTAAGCCTTTATTATTGAGTTAGGTCATATTAACAGTAATTTGTGAGTGTATTTAATAAAATACATCCTCAAATGGCATTAACATTATTTGGGTGTTTGTTTTAAAAGGAAAATGAAAATAGACTAAAACATAATTGGGAATTTTGTGGGGTATTTACTGAGAAGTGTGATATAGTCCTTAGCTAATTTGAGAGGAGACTAGGGATAATCTTCAAATTAGGCTACGTTAGAATACATAAATTTAAATATCTGTGTTAATGTATTAAAAGGTGTTACTAAAAGAAAAAATACAAACTTTATTATTTCCATCCAGTAATAGAAAAGGAGAGAAATGAAAAAAAAATTAACAAATGCACCAAATAATAATCTCAGAAACAAATAATCCTAGAAGCAAAGAGAAACTATAGCAAATAAAAGCCACAAAATATGATGACAGAAATACATCAAACAAATTGAAGTCAAAATAAAAGGAAATGGCTCAAACATGCCAATTAAAAACCACTCAAAAAGGCACGGGGTGGGGGGGGCAGATCACTTATTCCTCGCTCCTGATGTTTCCTTCTCTTTGAAGGGACAACCATTAGTGTTACACTTATGGATTCACTCCACCCCTTTCTTCTTTTCAGCTTGGAGCTTTTGAGTCTTTGACCTTGAGGTTTACAGCTCAACCTTGTCTTCCTTTCTTTGACTTTGTGATCCAGCTTACATTAGGCTTTGTGTTTTCTGGTTGTTGGCTCCATGCTGAAGTTACATAGAGGTATGAACTATTAAAAGGTAAACGGAAGAATATTAAACATTTTAAAAGTTCATTTGAGCAAAAATCAGTTGGAATCAGGCAGCACCAAAAAAGAAGTGATTCGGAGCCCTCCACCAACACGAGTGAGGAGGGGAAAGCCTTTCATAGAGAAAAGGCAGAAGAAAAGCAAGGAATTTATATGATTGTCTATGACTTAAGCATTTGCTTTATTTGGAAAAGGCTAGTTGACTGCTTTTGATTGCTTATCCTTGGGTTTTGTTTTCTTAACCCTGAACCATTTGGAGACTTAGGCTTTGGTTTGCTGCCTTAGGCTGCTGAGGTCTAAAACCACCTTAGACTAATTTGTCTCCTTGTTTAATTAATTCAAGGGAACTAACACAGGAAGGCCTACAGTTGTCTGGTTCTATCTGTGATTGGGTAGCTTTGATGGTTCAACTCTAAGGTTCAAATTATGAAGTTCACTATAGTGAACACCTGGGAGATATTGCCAATCTCAGTGTTATAGATAATAAATATTTTTATATTTATTTACCTTTTAATATTTTGTTTCCAATCTCAATGATATTCTTTTGTTTCAATTAACATTTTTAAGTCCTATAAAGTAAATAGGAATTTAAATTATTAATAAGCTTAAATATTTAATATTTACTATCAAATTAGTTATAGTATACACATTTTTGCTGTTAGAAAAATCCTCTGCAAGTTTAAGCAAACTTCATTCATTTCACCTTTCCTTTAAATATATTTTGCCAACTCCCATGCTGAGCCTCTTTTTTGGACTAGGAATATCAGGACACACTTAATATAAACTGCTATGCAATTGAAAGAGGTCACATGATAGATATTTATAGGATGAGATGGGTATCCTGTGGTGCTGATGGCTTTTTCAAAAGCTGTTTACTTTCTAATACACAAAGAAGCTATTTTGTCTTTTAAATACCACATTACCTTTTGAGAATGGGTCACAGTTCATTCTTAAAAAAATGTCATCAACTTTAAATAATGGCAGTAGTTTACAAAAAAGAAAAGCAAAAGCAAATGTAAACCCTTATAATTTAGCTTTTCAGCAAAAGGAACATATGGTCAAATTTATTGGAAATTAAAAGGGAAACATCTGAGTTTGGCTGCATATTATGAGAAATTTTACACTATACTTATTGGTTGGCTTAATTCACTACTTGTCAACTCTAATTTATTCTGAACAAGTCACCTTGCCAAATGCCTGGTCTTTCATTGTGACCACATTTAGTAATGTAATTCTGACAACAAGCACTGTAATTCTCCCATCTCATGTATGTGTTGTTTATAATAGATGCATTTGTATATGCTTTCTTCTGTTTGCTTGTATTATATTCTCTCTGTCTGATTTTGTATAAATAGCATAAGTGTGGATTGATTGTGTGAAAACTTTGGGTTCATCATATTTTAAGTTATAAAAAAACAACTGTATACACCACAAGTATAGCATTGTGTTTAGTTGTGGAAATTCTTTATCCACACAATGATAGTAGATTTGGCAGCTGAATGACGTTATTTCTGGAAATAGGAAGATGTCCTAGAAGTAACTTGTGGCTGTTCCTAAAGATTTATGAAAACTTAGCTGACACTTGCATCATTGATAGAGGTAATTTTAAAGCTCTTGAAATTCAACTGACCCTAAGATAATGAAACCACCGCCTTCTACACATTTGTATTCTGTGGCAGGTGGTGTGGTTAGTGGTATGGAATATGAAATGCTATCATTATCTTCCAGAAGAATTCACAAAAGTAACTGAGGGCAAATGCACAGACTAAGAGACACTGCAAAGAAAGGTAGATACATTGCTGAGTACCTGATGGGTGGTTATGTATGTAAACAAACAATAATGATAAGAGATTATTTAAGCAGTTAATAAATCATGAGGCTTGGTGATGTGCACAGCCTCCTAACCAACAAAGATTTCTTAAAAAGTATTTCTTTTATCATGTATCACAGCAGAGAATTTATATTATGCCCTAAAACAAATCAAATCCAGTGCATATGAAAAGTACCATGAAATGTACTTAGAAGAACCTTGCTAAGGCGAAGATAGGTGCATATTTATGACACAGACAGCCGTGGGCTCCACAAATGAAAGCTCTGCTTATATTCCAAATAACATTTCTGACAGTATTTTCAGATAAGGGGAACGTGTTTTAAACTCTGCTCAGAAGCCTCAAGTCTTTAGGCTCATTCAAAATACGGATTGTCCATATGAAATAGGATGATTATATTGAAATTTGGCAGAAATATTAATGAAAATCTATGGAGGTGGCTAACATTCAACTGCTTTCAGAGATTTAGCACTAAACTATGATTTATTAATCACATATTCATGGAACTAGTTTATTACACTGTTCTAGTCCTTCTCTTCTAAAACTGATATTCACCAGTGCCAGGTAAAAAGATTAGCTTTCAGAAAAAAATGTATAAGACAAGTGGAATATGAGGGGATAAGAGAAGATATAAAGATAAAAGACATAATGCATAAATTATTTTAGCAGAGGTTGCAAGTTAAAGATGTGGAACAGCCTCTACCCTCAGAATTTCACTTTGTCTTTGGCAACTTTATCACCTTAGTTATTAGGCATAATTCTTTTCTGTTTCCCTGGTCAGATCCCTCCCCTGTTGCCAAATATGGATATTATAAATCCATCCCCCTATAATGCAATCTCCTATTTCATCACCCTCCCCCATTGTCAGTAGATGTTTTCGTCTACAAATTCACAAAGACATGAACTGTCTTAATTAAATGTCACAATGTTATACAACAGCTGAACCTATAATCATTCTTTCATCCTTCCTTCCTCAAAGGAAATTGTATTTTTCTTGACTTATAGGTTTGATCCCATCTCTTTCCATTGCTTCATTAATTATCCATTTTTTATTCATTTCTTTCTACCTCCTGGCTCCTTTTCTCTGTTCCTTTGATGATCCATTCTATTTTTATTTTTTTCCTATCTCATAGCTTATTTCCATTAACATTTGTTTCTTTAAATCATATATATATGTGTGTGTGTGTGTGTGTGTGTGTAATGCCTTGGCTTGATTCTTCCTTATTTTCCTCCTGTTAGTGCAACTTCTTTTTTCTCCATCACCTCCCCATCCCCTTACTCTTTTGTAGTGAAACTTCAAGGAAAGTCTTCTTTCACTTCCTAATAATCACTTTACATCTCACTGTCCTGCCATCTAATACTCCAACTAATCCATTAAAACTATTTCCCCAGTGGATTCTTTTCAAGATATATATATATATATGTATATATATATATATATATATATATACATATATATATATATCCTCTGTTTTCTCTTTCAAAATGGTATCTTTTCTTTGCTTTCAGATACTACATAGTCATTTTTTTTTCTTCTTCTATTGCAGGATTTTTCAACTTCAGCACAATGACATTTTTGACTAGATCATGCTTTGTTGTGTGGTGTTGTCCTGAGCACCGTAGGATGTTGAGCAGCATCCTTGGCCCATCCTGGGCCTCTACAGACTAGATGCCAGTGGCATACTTAACCAGCACCCCTCAGTTGTGACAATAAAAAATGACTCCAGATATTGACAAATATCCACTTGAGGGCAAGATTGGCAATAAGGACCCTGGTTGAGAACCAGGTCTATAGTGACATATTCTCTGTTTCTCTTTCTTCACTTACCAATTAACTGTGGATGTTCCTTAGGTTCCACTCTAACATTACAACAATTTCACATTTATCTAATTTTTTGTGGCTTACTGATACATATTTACACGTTGAGTCCTCTATATTCTTACCTACAGGACTACAGGACATCTCACAAGTACCTTACACTCAGAATTTATGAAACTGAACACATCATTTCTCACATCCACTTCCCTCAACCTGAATAGGTACCTGTCTTTTCTGGGTGAAACAAATATCTATCCAATTTCCAAGGCAGAAATATGGGTGTCATCCCTGATTCCTTCCTCACTCAGATACCACATATCCAATCAACAAAATCTCAAACTGTGTTATTCATTTGCATGGCTACATTCTTATTTCAGAAGGCCATCATTTCTAATAAACATTACTGCCGTATATTTTGTCTGCTCCCAGAGATGGATACCTCCACTGTATTTACCACTGCAGGGAGAATGCTCTTTCTAGAATGAAAACCTCATGTGGGAGTTACTCTGTTCAAAGCACCTATGGTTTCCTGTTACAATAAGGAAAAAAGTACCACAAACTTCTTAATGTTCTTACATGCTTCTTAGTAATCTGACTCCTGCTGTATTACCCAATCCCATCTCGTTTTTCTTATCCATTCTGAATTATTTCCAATTTTTAGAATGTATCATCTCAACCTATTTCTAGACATTTGCATACACAACCTTTTATCTCCTTGGGACACTTGTATTTTATGACTTACAGCTGCTTTAACTGTACTCATCAATCAGTTTTTAGCTGATGCATATTTATAAAGCTTCCCTTAGTCTTTATGAGCCACCTATTTTCAACGTTTTCCTGAAACACTGTATACAAACACATTGCCACACTTTATTGAGATTATGTTTGTCTATTGTTGTTCTCAGTGGGACATAAAGTGGCCTGTACCTAAAGGCACGGATTTAGTTACTACTCTATCCATAGTGAGTAGTACAGTGCCTGGCAAATAATGTCCATTATATATCTGTTGGATGAAGAGTAAATTTGTGACTGAACTAAGCTTTGTCCCATTCATAACATTTCAGTTGTTTTATTAAATCCCACTACCACTTTTAATAGTTGATCTATGTATTCCTTTTCCTGATTTTTTAGATTAATTGTATTATTAATTCATTCAGTGAGCATTAGTTTATTGCTACAGTGATGTGTGCCATGTTAAGCTTTGGGAGTACTATGAAACCTATACTGGTGGGGAAGACGGACAAATAAATTATACCAATAGAATGTCAAAGTGCCACAAAATAACTAGGACAAGATCTATAAAATCTGTAACAACAGCAGCTGAGATATTTGGGAATTGAGGTTGTAAAGAAAAGAGAACAAGTGACATGAGAATACTTCTGGATGAAAGAGAACAATAGATTGAGACATGATTGTTAGGTGGGAGTTATCCAAGTAACAAGAAAGGGAGGAGGAAGAGTCTTTCAGACAGTACTAAAACACAATATCAATCATGATTCTCCTATCTACCATGTATTTTGTTTTCACCATTGTGGGTATGGGCCCTTGAGAAAGTACCATGTGGTTCTATGACTGTGGTAGGGCTTCACAGGGGCTAGAGTAAGGTAAGACCTTTCAGGTGCCACACCTGCAGGTGCAGGCTCTAACAGGTAATGCTACTCAAGTTCTGATTTAAGAAAGATGGAGATACTAGAAAATGGTTTGGCACAGATAGTGAAACTCTAGAAACCTGATATCTTAACAGGTACTTGGTCAAGTTCTGTCTAGAGATAGACAGAAAGAGAAATAAAACAGAAAATGCAATACAACCAGGAGTAAAAATTTGAACAATATCACAAGTACATGGCCAGGAAGCAAAAGCTGGATTTTCAGTTTAATAGGAACAACCAATTGTATAATATAAAAAAGAGGTATATTTCTAAAGGAACTCCAGATATAGAAAGGTTATGGTCAAAATAGTCAAGAATGACTACAGAGAAATTTTTCATGAAAGGGCAGTGAAACATTTCTCATGCTGACCTCCCATCCCTTTAGGTGATGGAGCTGGACAGTTGATAGTTAACTTGGCACCAATTCTCCTTCAGTTTTTTATACAGCATGGCATACTGTGTGACCTTGGGAAGTTAATTAACTACTCTCTGCCTCAGTTCCTTCATCTGTAGAATGTAGATAAGCCTATGTCACTGAGATGATGTCAGTATTAATCATTAATATTAAGTTTTGCATATTACTATTCAATTACATGAATTATCCAATCTCAATAAGTATAAAATATGATATAAAAATGATCCACAGTGAGTTCTAAAATTACAATGAGGTCTTCACCAAATTTAAAAATATGCTAAAACTCTTTCCTGGAAGTTGATCGTTATTTATTTTTTAGGTATAGCTAAAATAAAAATTGTTAGAAATGGGAAATATAGTATCTGGGTAGCTAAAATAGTTGTAGCAATCTTAGATCACAGGACAATATGAAGAGTCTATATATTTCAAGGATTTCATAGTAGTCTTATGATGCACACTATTAAACATGTCATAACCTATAAAAACATACATATTCTCTTTTGGAACTAATTTGTTGAAATAAATCTATTGACCATGAAAAAATAACCAAAATGTTAGTGCTTCATTAGCAAAAATTGAAGATTCTTTTGTTAAACAGTCTCCTTTGGTTCATCCTATATCTAATACATTTTTCATGTTTCATAAGTACAAGTGAAATACATATCTGTGATGTAGTAAGCCAACTGAAGATTTCTAGAAGTGGATTGTTTTGCATTCCATTTTTTAAAATGGGATGATAATGGCCTTAACATCCCCTCTTCTTGATTAAACTTTACACAAGCTTCTTATTGACTTAGGCCCCTGATCTCCCTTTTCTTAGAGCATTTACTTTAGAAAATTGCAACTAAATTATTTCTCTGCTCCCTTTAGATGTAATTTTTCTCCTAGCTTTCTGCAAATTTAAAACCCAGGAATGTTTTCCTCAAAGACCTGGGAGACATTCCTTTGAAATGTAATCACTGTAAGAGTAAGTAACCCTCTCTCAAAGTCTCTGTGGAAGGGTAGGCAACTAACTTAATAAGCCACAATCAACAAACACAGATGGCCTAATCATATTTATCAACCTCTCCCACCCCAGTCCTTCAATACTTGTCCACTACCTAAAAAATCCTCTCCCTCTGCCCTCATTACCTTTTGTTTCAGGGGAACTGAATTCAATCTCTCTCTCCCCTATTACAATAGTCTTGAAAGTCTTCCTTGCCTGTTTAACTCCGTCTGTTGAAAATTTTCTTTGACAACTGAAAATCGTAAATTGTTGACACATTCAAAGATGATTCCACGAAAGTCAGTATTAGAAAAAAAAAGATGGGATATGTTATTTAAAGTTTCATTTTCTACATTAAGCATTTGAGTTATGAATTAAATAGAACCATCTTCAAAATTTATTCTTGTATATATCAAAATAATTGTGTATTAAATTTTGAATTCTTAGAAAATGCTTAAGTTCAAAGAAAATCATAACTTTTGGTATCTGTTTCTATCTCTTAAAATATGCTCATTTGTGGTATTATTTGAATTATCAGGAAGTACATTCTAAAACTGATTTTTTTCCTGCTTCCAAGCAATTGATGTTCTATTCAGGAGGGTAGGATTATCTGTTTAAAAATGCATTAACTTTCACATAACCTCAATAAGTTTACCAAAATTCATTTTAAATTTATATTAGTGCTGTGAAAGCTTTGAAATTGCTGTCTAACAAATTATTCACAGAGGTATTCAAAATGGCTCACTTCTGTGTTTCAGTCCTGCAGGGTTGTTACTGGAAAACTTATATGTAGTTGAAACTTTGATTAGATTTCCATCTGCCAAGTAAATAAATTTTTAAAATTTGGCTTTAATAAATTAAAATAAAATTTTAACCTACCTTCAGAAGTTAACGTAGTGTAGCGAAATACATATTGGGCCATTTTAGTAGCTTGTACAAAATTCTAGACTTAATGGTTTCTAAGCCACAAGAATATGAGCTAACCATCTATACTTCAGAGGACAGCTTGTCCAACAAAAGCAAAACAATCCTTGTTCCTACTTCTTCACTGTCCTACCAATATTTTCTGTAAATAATTATCTAAATGTAAATTCTAGGTCATTTATATATTAAAATATCTTCATGTACGTATAGTTTGTGGCCTAGAGTATATATTTTCCTATAAATTACCAAAAGTAGCTGATTTGTGAGTCATAAGGAATATTATAGTACCATTAAAGTAGTGTTTTCTCAGTAACTGTGCATTGCAAAGTGCATTATTCCTATATATAATTGTTTTCAGAAAATATAAACATAAGTTCTACAAATCTCCTCATTAAAAATAAAAATCATGAAGAAATAATGTAAAAGGAATATAATAATAATAAAAGAATATTTTACCTTGATTTACTAGTTAAATGGATAAAACTTGAATATTTCAATATGAGTGTGTTCCTGAGACTTATTTGAAAAGGTGAACCTTTTTTAAATTAACCATATTTGAAAAGCAATAAGGTAGTGCTCTGCATAAAGTCAGTCATTATGAAAGCTTTGAAAAGGAGAGAACACTTTTAGTAAAGGAAAGTATCACTACATAAATTATTTGGTTTGAGTTAAATATGAAGACTAAGTGGATAGTGATGCATGTAGGTTTAAAATCCATGTCATATGTATATATAGCATGATGGAATGATGCCTTAGGTGTATAGGTGATATTAAGTGTTTCAGTTAACACAGAAACAACATATCAGCAATATGACATTGCAAAATTCAAAGAAGCAAACAAATAAAAAAGACACATTAAATCTTAAACTACATTGATGGAGAATTAAAGAAATTTATAGTCCCAACATTCCTTTTCATTGGACTATTCTGATGATTGTGGTAATTTCACGTGGACATAAATGCAACATTTCCAGGGTGATTATGAGTCTTGAAAGCACATAATACTGCTCTTTCTTAATAATTTAAATGCGTATCTTTAGCCTAAACCTAAAGAAACAAGAAAGAGTTTAGAATAGAAAACAGTCTTGGATAGGGTTGCCAGATGAAATATAGAATTCCAAGTTCGATTTGAATTTTAGAAAAACAGTAAATAATTTGGAAGTATAAGTATGCCTGACACTGCATGGGGAAAATGCATGGAGCATACTTCTGGTAAAAAGTTATTTGTTGTTTATTTGAAATTCACATTTAGTTGGGTGTCTTTTATTTATTTATTTATTTTGCTAAAGCTGGTCTATATTTTGAAAGACCTTTATGTGGGAAAATGTGTTTGATTTATTTGATATACTTTCAGTAAGTAGACTAACATCAGGAAATTATAGGGAGGTATAATTAGGCTAAAAAATCACTAAAATACACTAGGGTCACAAAACTGGGAAACAAAACACAACAAACAAGCAAACAACAACAAAACAGAGATTTCAACTTTGGAAATGTTCAAGCAGTGATTGTCAGTGATGTCACAGAAAAGATTCTCTTTCAGAGGCAACATTGACTCTGATGATGACTCCAGAGTCTCTTGTGATTAAAAGATTCTATAAGTAAAGTTTGGAATGTATCAGATTTGATAATTAACCCGATTTCTTAACCTTATTTAGGGAGTAGTCACACTTCCTATTCAAAGCATTTTCAATAAATTACACATGATATCCTATGACACTTACCATTATTAGAGTAAGTAAAATAATTCTGTGTGAAAATAGGAATAATGTTCACTGTGGAATTCAAATGTTGTATCATTTACTTAGTAAACTTTCATTTCTAAAAATTGTCCCTAACCTTTTAAAAACAATGATTAAACATTTGATTTCCCATTTGAAAAACTGTTCTACACTAAGGTCCTTAAGAAATGTTCCAAATTATTTTTGTTCAGGATATTCATAAATTCCATTCTTGAGTATTATTTGTTTACTTTTCAAAATAGCCTTTGATTTACTAAGGTAAACATAAAATTAAAAAATAGAGTTGTAAAATCAAAATCATATAATTTTTAAATCAAGTCCCATAATCATAATATTAAGTGATTTGAGTGGCATCATATTTTCTAGGGAAAAATGAAAGTGTTAAATTATTTTAAGTATTAAAGAATGGATTTTGTTATAAGACTATGTGTGTTTATAAAATGAGAGTACAGATTGAAGAGAGCCTAAATTAACTAGTAACCAAGGATATATAAAATGAATAACTGTAGGAGTAAGTTATTTAGAACTTAGAAAGAATGATTAAATATGTATATCATATTTAGATGACAAGTGTTTGTGGAGATTGAAGGAGATGGTGTCTTAAATCTTAATACCATTTTGTTTTTTCATTGCACTGGGTAATTGTGTCCCACTTCAATTATATCAAGTATTATTTCACAATATGTATGATAGCACTTTAAACCTGAAAAGCACTTCACAATCATTGCTAATGAAAACTATTTATTAAAATTATTTTTTCTTCAGTTGTCATATTGAGTTTTAAAAAGCTTGAAATTTCTTATGACAGAAAGAAACAAACCAAAAAAGGAACTTAACAGCAGAGATGCCAATACTTAAGAACAAAACTGTATCTTCCAACAAAAAGCAACGAATAAAAATTTTACTGAATAAAATTAGTTCAGATCAAGAAGTATTTACTGAATTCCTATACGGGTTAGATGAAGTGAAAGACTGGTGATAAAGATACAGACATAAAAAGGCACGCTTCTTGTTGTCTAGCAACAGATGATGTAGTTAAGGAGATAGAAAAGGAGTCCAAAGTACTATAGGAAAAAAGAGATGGACTTGATCAACTTGCATTTGGAGCACTGGGGAACATTCTTAGATGAAGTCTCATTTGAAGGGTAACTTGGATGAAAAGATATTTTCAGCAAATAGAGATAAAGAGAAGTGTTTTAATAAAAGGCAAAAATATGAGAGTGTGGCTGAAACATAGACACATTGTTGTACAAGGAGGGGAAGTGAGTGTCTTGTATATTCTCAATGGGTAAAGAAATCACTTACAGAGACAGAGGGAGCAGCACTGGTGTCTAAATAACTACACTAGTTGGGGTTACAGCCTTCTCCATGAGTTTTCTTCTATGCTGGGCCAGAATTATAGTGAACGTATTGGAAGAGAACCTGATTGTACTGGGAGGAATTTCCACCAATCAGAATACCAAGTGCACTAAAAGGCAACTAGTATGAGTCTCAGCACCTTGTAGATAGCCAGCAATTACTCTATCATAAACAAGGGGAAAAATTAAAGCCAGTGAGAAATGTGTGATAAATGTAACTAAAAATATCAGGACTCTAACTTGAAATAAGTTATTCCTTTGAATATAGAGCAGTTATATTGTTACATTCATGATCAAAATGACAGATGCAGAAAAATTCTGGTTATCTCAGACATCAAATATCACTTCAGGGATCTATTTTACACTTCTTTTCACTCTGACCAAATATAAACAAAGGTTTTTTAGAATTATTAAAGTAAATTTTATTTGACATATAATTTTGGATACATTACTGATATGAATTCAATGAAACACTAGTCTTGTGATATGGTTTATGAACAATATTTTATAAGGTCAAATAAATTTTGTGATTATTAAGTTCAAATAGGGCTTAGAGAACCACTATAAACACTGTCAATTTAAGGAGTCTCAGAAATTTACAATAAAAGGAAACCCTTCTTATTTTAATTTAACACTTCCTAAACATATGTAAACAGTAAATCTCATTTTAAAAATAACTACATTTTATTAATACTAATGGAACTACTGGTCCTCCCTACATAATTTGTGACACACTGGTAAATTGAATTCAGGTTCTTCAATCTAATGCTTATGAAACTAAAGATTGTAGGTTTCAGTTATACTGTTTATATAGAAAATATGTCCACAATTAAAAATAAACCAAAAAAATAACCACTCACTTGTAGAAAACAAAATACACAAACACCTCCAACAAATACTTCTCCTGAAAAGATAATAGTTCCCAAACAGTCATTTACATGGTTGTTACTCTTCAAAAGGTAGAAGATATTTTGTCTAGGTCATTTCAACTTCCCAACTTGTGGTTCTGTCCATGTTTTGAATTGCACCCTGATCAGAGAGGAGAAGGTGGAAAGGAAAAAGGAGATAAAGAGAATGAGAAAGAGAGAGAGGAAGAAGGAAGAAGGAAGGAAGGAAGGAAGGAAGGAAGGAAGGAGGGAAGGAAGGAAGGAAGGAAGGAAACAAAAGAAAGAAAGGCTAGAAGCTTGAAATATAAGGCAATGGGAAGAGTAATCAGACACTGATATGATATTTTCCTGAAAGTGGAAGAGTGGATCCATTTACTCACCCAGCCTTCATTGGGGAACATGTGATGGTCTATTTACTCAGAGTGAGAAGGAGAAAAAAGGTATTGATGTGGGAGAGGGGAAAGTAAAGTGAAGAGCAAAAACAGTTGTTTCGATTGCTGAGCAAATGCTTGGGAACTATCTTTTATTTCATTATTAGAGGCTCTAAAGGAATACAATATTTATATGAAACATTAATTGGTAAAAAAAACCCTTAAAAACTTAAAACAATGTCCTGCTTTTAAACAAAGCTATGTAAATTTTACAAATGGTTTAAATATAACTCAACTGCAGCTATAAAGGGAAAACATTTTAAATAGTGTAATCCTCAGCCAATCCCCCAAAATTTTCTGAATTAGATAGAAAGGAATTTGTATCCAAGGACAGAGAGAGAGAGTGTAGCAGAGAGTGGACAAATATCACTAATAACCAGAAGGAATTGACTGTGCTTTATTCATACCAAGCAGAATGAAAAATCAATTCAACATTTCACCAGAAAGCACAGGAGTTTTTTTCATGCAGTAGCAAAGTAATCAGAAATGTGGGTTCCCAGGAGCATTTAGTCATCACAGATCTATAGACTGTGCAAAAAATTGTAAAACGTGGAAGGAGAAGAGAACTGAGAGAACTACAAAAGCAGTGAAAATAGTAAAAGGTATATCACAGAAGGGGTCTTATGCTGATTGCTAAAATTTACCTCAAATAATTGCAGTGCCAGTGTAACACATTTGAAACTTCAAATGGTTCTGTTGAATTTTATTTATTTTTTATACAGCAGGTTCTTATTAGTTATCTATTTTATACATATTAGTGTATATATGTCAATCACAACCTCCCAATTCATCCCCACCACCATCACCCACACCCCGCACTCCCTGCAGCTTTGCCCCCTTGGTGTCCATATGTTTGTTCTGTACATCTGTGTCTCTATTTCTGCCCTGCAAAATGGTTCATCTGTACCAACAAATGGTTTTGTTGAGAAAGCAAATAGCAACTATTTCTCTTAAATTAATTGGAAGAGGCCAAGAAGAAAATGTAGTACAGGTAACAAGACTGAGAATCGTAGACTGTTGAAGCTAGAAGTAACCTTAAAGACAAATATTAACAAGTGGCCTGAGAGTTGAGACTTCCATAATCATAAGCCTGAACTAATTAATTAAACATGGGCTCAAACTTAGGTAATTTGCTTTATCCCATGCACTGCTGTATTCTATAAAAAGAGACATTCAAATGAGATGAATTCCAAACTTCACTTCTGCAAAAACTTTCTGCACTCAAGGTTCAAACCTGTTGATCCCTTGTTTTACCCTGAGATCCATGGATTCCTTACTTATTTATTGAATGCCTATTCTGTTGAGGAATTGTGTTTGATTTGGGGGACAATGAAGAGTCCAGGGCCTCATGAAGCTCAAAGTCTATTTTTAATCTCCATACTGACAGTTACATATTTGTCCTCTTTCCATTTCTTCTTGATATTGAAACTGATCCCTACAGAATATGATAATTTATATATTGTTTTGTTGTGTTTAATCCACTATTATTTATAGATTGACTTATTCCTCCTGCCAGAGGAAATAGTAGCAACTAAGCAAATAGTGTTGGTTATCTTTATATCGTATCTGAGCACACTGAATGTTAACAATGAGGTATGTTGAAAATACCGAGTACCAGAAGTGATAGTGTTACACCACAGGGATTAAAAATACATGTTTGGGAGTCACAGAGTACTGAAAGAGAACATTGATTCTACCTTTTTAATAATAACTGCTAAATATTTATTGAGTGCTTCCTCAATAATATGAAAATTATTTTGGTTATCTACTACTACCTAATAAACAATCTTGAAACTTAATGGCTTGAAGAAACAACATTCATTTTATTCACTGATCTATAATTTGGGCAATGCTCAACAGGGCCAGTTTGTCCTTCTTTCATTCAGCAATATCTAGGGTCATTCAAAATCTGGGGTCTAGAATCATCTGAAAGTTTGTTCACTTATATGCCTGGAGGTTGATGTTGCCTGTCATCTGGATCTGTAGCCAGGGCCATTGGAAGGAACACATTCACATGGTGTGGGCTTTCTCATGACATAGAGGCTGGGTTCCACATATCCCGGGTGAGGGATTCAGTCAGAAGCCATATCAGCTTTTATGACTGGAATCAGAAGTCAGTGAGCATCACTCTCAATGTAGTCTATTAGTCAGTGCACTCACAAAGGCTGTTCAATTTCCAGTGAAGGGAGAATAGAATTCCCATGTTGATGAAAGAGTGATAGGTCCTGAATGTTCAGTGTCTTCTTTTGGAAAATACAATCTGCCATAATCCTATGTCCCATTACTATAAAATGAAAAATGCAATTCCCCACTTGCCCAAGTCCTCCCCAAAGTCTCATCACATTATGCATTAGGCACAAACTTTATCCCTTTCAATACAAGTTGGTGGCATTTCTGCTAATAAAGTTTTCTTAGAATGCTATGAGTTTCCTATGACTTGTATTGGAGTTCACTCCATTAGACAAAAGCCTTCCCCATAAACATCTTGTCTAAGGAGATTGCTAAAGACCCTGTAATGAGAATTTTTTATGGATAAATCTGTATATGTACAATCAGATTTTATTTTCAATTGTTAACCTTTAAAAGTAAACTCTGGACAATATAATATCACCAGATTTAAGAACAAAACTGTTGAGGATAATGTTTTTCAGTTATACACATGAAATATGTGATAATTATAAATTATTCCTCTCAGTATGATTCATGCTGTTGACAGGGAATCAATACTCAAAAATGGAAAAAAAAATAATATGTGGCTGTACACATTTTGCTCTATATATCCAAACAACACTTCAAGAATATTAGCTGGGCTCATGAATATTAAGTATTCTTATGGTTTAGTATGGACATATGTTCTATATATCTTCTGTTTCCCCCTCTGGATTTGACCTCCATAATTGTCAACCCTGCTTTGTGGGCAGGGAAGCTGATTTAAATGAACTGGACTCGTCCTCCTGCTCCTGCTCCTGATTCTACTAAAATATATCACCAGTGAGAGATAGGATAGAGACTAGAGTCATGTATTTGTTTTCTCTACAGCCTCCCTTCCAGGTCTCTCTAAACTGACTATACATTTAACAACACCTCTCAACATCTTTCAAGGGCCCTCTCTATACACTACCTTCTTGAGATTTTGGTAATGTGTCCATCCCTTGGGTTCTTCTGTCCTGTCAATGATTTTGGCTCTTAATATCAATAGAGAACTTTACAAAACTCTGTTGTATATGAGGATAACTAAGGGATACAATTTCCAATGTCATGTGGGAAACAGGCAGGTAAATAATTAGCAATAAAAGAAGCCCCAAAATCCTTCTAAGGACACATGCAAGAATTTGGGTGGAAATAATTTTTAACTGGATCTTAAAGAATAGGTAGGGTTTTAAATGTACTTAAAATAGTTGGTTGTATTATAAAGCAGAAACTAACACACCATTGTAAAGCAAATTATACTCCAATAAAGATGTTAAAAAAAGTAGTTGGTTGTATTTCCTAAATTTTTATAACAACATTACATGGTAAAATATAAAATCATATATAGCTGATAATATAATTTCAATGAATTTTGAGGAAGAACATTCTAGGTAGGAGAAGTACTAAATTGAAAAAGAAATTAGCATGTTCTGAAATGTGGTTGTGAAACAGGGTGAAATGTGAAATTTTGTGGAACATAGAGCAGGCGTGATAAAAATAAAGGAGGACAGCTTCATGATGCACTTTCATTCTTTAGGTCATAATTTATTGTCACCTGTTCCATGAAGGCTTTTCTAACCATTTCATCTAAATTCTGCTTTCCCATCTTTAAGACTTTCTATTCCCCTTTCCTGTACAGTATTTTTATGTAGCATTTATTGTAACCTAACCTACATTATATTTAACTTATTTTATTTATTGCCTGCCTCCCTCTCTACTACTGTTTAAGATATAGAACATATGACAAAATACTTTCTGTTGATTTGTGTAATTTTGTATCCCCATTGTTTTAAAAAAATAGTTTTAGACACCAAGTGGTCATTCAATAAATATTTGTTATATAAGTTAATTAATGGAAAACATATTTTTTACTACATTAAGTCTATATATACAAAATTAATTTCTAGGTTGTGCTGACAAAAAAAAAAAAAACCTAAGTATTTCTCATTGATTCCCTCTCTAGTGTGGAAATTACTTCTTTTAATTATTTTCTTCCCTTCTTTATGTTTTTAAAATTGATTATTGGAACTTTGGAACTTGTCCTATTGTTAGACTCCTAATGTTATAACCATTGATTTTGAGAGTCTCATGATTAGTAGGATAGTACATTTGTTAATTCAGATGTATTCTTTCCATCTGATGATCTTAGATTTTCCCCATCTTTACTAATGACTCACTTGTTCTGATTTTTTAAAATAATTTGTTACTTTCTTAAAATATCTTAACAGTGTCCTGTCATAGAAATTTGCACACTAGCAAACATCATTTTCACAAGGATCTTTCCTCTTGTAAATTAATCATCTTAAACAATACTTAGGATTAGTTTTGGATGAGATACTTGATCCTTTAGCACTAATTTGTATATTACTCACTACTTTGATCCTAATTCTCCATTGTCACCTATTATTTGTTTTTCTAATAAGAAGCATATTTTCAATCAAGCCATCTTGGCTTAAGTGAAAGGCCTCTGACTCTCTATTTAAGTTCTCTGACTATCCTATCTGTCATATCCTGACATTCCATATTACCCTTCTGTAAGAGAGAAGAACAAACCTGACTCCATATTGAAGGTAACTTCTTCGGGACACTAGTCCACCTCTTCCCAGTCTGCTGGTTTTCCAAATAAAGTCATTATTCTTTGACCCAACAACTCATCTCTCAATTTATTGGCCTGTCCTGTGGTGAGTGGTATGAACTTGGGCTCGATAACACTTTTCTTCTTCACTATTTTTCCATGTCATCCATCAATGTGACTATATTTTACCTGTGCATGCAATTCTAGTTCAGCTGTTTATTTTCCCTAGCACTTTGAAAACATTTCTCTGTTTTTCTTACCATCTATTGATGCTCATAAGAAAGTGGCTGTCAGATCATCTTTCCTTTATAGATTATCTATCTTTCCATCATTGTAGTTTTATAGTATTGTCCTTGATATGTCTATGATTTTTTGTTTATTTTCTAGAATAAAATCTTTATTCTCCTACTTTCTTTTTGGAATTAGCTTTTATTATAATAATTTATGTCTACCTTTAATTCTGAAAAAGCATCAGACACTACATCTATTAATATTTTCCTCTGATAAATTATCAATTTTCCTCTCTTTAAATATCTGCTTGATCTATGTTGGCTCCTCATATTACTTTACAATTCTCTTAGTTACATTTTCATAATTTTGTTAATCTCTTTTTTTTTCTATTTATGCCATAATCTAGGTGAATTTCTCAGTATAACCTTCTAACTTATTGATTATTTGAATATATCAAGTCTAAATCTTTAATTTCAGACTATATTTTTATCTCCAAGATTTATAGTTTTTTGTTTATATTCACTTAAAAATATACATATGTATATTCATGTATACATATGTGTGTGTGTGTGTATATATATATATATTTATATATTTATATATAAATATATATATATATATATATATATATATATATATATAAATATATATATATATATACACACTATGTTTAGTGGGTTCTTGATTATGTCCAGACTGGAGTTTAAATTTCAATAGCTATATTTTTCATTTCCAAGATTTCTATTTTTTTCATATTTGTCTTTCTTGTTTAATGTCTTCAGATTATGTTTACTAATTTATTTTATTTTTGAGTATCAGCATTTCATTTATATCTTTGAAACATTACATACATTAATTTTTAAGTATTAGAGATGCCACCATTATTTTCATTTAATTTAAAGAAAGTAATTTTCAAATCATGTTTTTGCTATCTCCATTAAAACATACAATCTGTTGTAATATTTTAGTTTTTTTCACATATATGGAATTTTGCTTTGCAAGATCATTTTAATCATCAGGTTTTGACCTTTAAGTTTTCCTCTTTCCCTTTGTGCTCTCCCTTTCTTGTTTAGTGGTTTTGTGATAGTTCTCCAGAGTCCCCAGTCCTGAATCTTGTTATGTTTTCATTTCCAGGTGCTCCCAACTCACAGACGTCTGGAATGGAGACATTCCAGACATGTCCATGACACTAATGCCCAGTGGAAGCTTGACTCAGGGCTTCATTAGAAGGCACCTTGTGTTTTCTTCCCACTAAGCACACAGCTGATGATAAACTGTAGTTCCAAGAAAAGGTGTGCACCAACTTATTTCAAACTTTTTTTTTATAAATAGTAAGTCCCACATCAGCAAAAAGCCAGGCTCTAGTTTATCATCTTGTGTAGAAAGCATAAAGCAAATTTTCCAAGCTGCCTTGGCCTTTTCCAACTTGGAAATCAATGAACTGTTCATGACAACTGTGCTCACTATTTTGTTTCTGTTTCATATAGGGTCATTAGAAATATTTACTGTGTTAAGCATGATTATATTATTTGAATATTCTCTCTTTGTAGTCTTAGTGGTATGCATCTGAACAAAGACAAAAGAGTGTGGTCCTCAAACAATTTAAACAGAACCTGTCTTGATCATAATGCATCCCTTAACACATTTTAGTATTACATTTATAAAAATCAACATTATAATAACAGTAAGTCAGTAAGACAGTTATTCATTGTTTATATTATAATGGAGGCAAAGGCCAAGTCAAGTAGAAATATAGACAATGAAATGCTTACATCTACTTAGTATAAACTCCTTAATTATGTTTCTCTCTTAAAAATAGAAAGACTTTTTGGCATGAGGTATTAGGAATTTGCCAAATGAATAGTCAACAGCAGTGGATCTAAGAGGAAAAAAATTAGCATGTGCAGAAGAGTAGAGCTGCCAGAAACTACAGCAATGGTGGCCTAAGACTCACACTCTAATGGCCAGTAAGTTTAAAGAAAATGAGAATTTCTTCTCCAGTAGGTCTGGCAGGTTAGTCATATTGAAGATTGTATTTGCCTTTGTTTTGTTTATGTGAACATCTGTGAATCAACTACTGGGATTAGTGTCTATTATTTAACCTGGGACAAAAGTACACATCTATGATATAGAGATGGGAACCAATCACCACTCAATTCATACAAATGAGAAATTAGGGGTTTTTCTTTTCTTTTTTTTTTATTAGAAAGGAGAACAGATGGAGATGCTGCAAATACAGCAAATATTTATTAAGAGGGTTGTTAAATGTGGCTGTAAACATATATTGATTACATAAAATTTAATACTACTCATTCTCAAAAGGAGACTAAAAATGAGATTCTGTGTACATAATCACATACTTATGACATACACACATGTTTTTCCATCTGCAGATATACAGAACTCTGTTTCCAAACACCATGTTTCTAAACCAGTCTTTTAAGTTGTTTAATATAAGTTGTGTATTTATCTGTTCATAAATTCCTAATATCCACATTAAACTTCTTGAGGAAATCTTTGCTTTATTCAGTTTTCTAGGTACTTACAACATATATGTCCCATAAATACTAGACAAATTGCTGCTTATAGTGTTAATATTCACATATATTCCTAAATAACTATGTATCTAAATAAATGTTTGTATATATACACATAAACACACACACACGTGCATACCCATATGCTAATCTATTTCCAGCTATTGCTGAAATAGAGCTTTCCAAAATGATGAGGATTTTGCATCGGCTGTTTCAGTTAATAACATTTTAAAGGCATTTATTTCAGGAAAAAGACACTAATTATAAGGATATTTAATGACCTAATTAAGAACCCATTTTAGTAACTGTAATATTAAAATTAGAGTGAATATTCAAGTAAGTTTAAGGACATGATTTTATTTTATGATGACTTATTTTAATATGTACCTTTGCTTCTATATTTTGTAAATGTTCTCCAAACACATCAATCCTGTATTATTGACCTCCATCCCAACTCTGTTGACTCAAATCTCTGGGATTTCTACTTCAATTTATTTTTTTTAAGTTAACCTCTTCAGAGATAGCTCCCTGCATCTTCTCTTCTTACATTAAGTAATCCTGGTTTCCTTTAAGACTATCTTATATGGGCACTGCTTATCTTCTGCTTTTCTTGAAAAATAAAGAAGTGCTGTCAATTTTCTTTTCTATCCACTGTCCCATGAAAAATATTTATTTTAGCTTCACACAAAAAGAGACTTTGCCCCTTTGAGGTTAATTACACCTAATAATATTACCATTGTCCTACTGTCATCTTTTTATTGTTACTAACATCCCCCATCACGTATGATTTTTATGAATTTAATTATAATTATCTTTACCTTAACTCTTGTGATCATCCTTCTTATCCCCTGTTAAACCCATTCTTCCTTTTTCCTCAACACAATCCATGGTAGCGTTGAAGGA
Source organism: Mesoplodon densirostris (assembly GCF_025265405.1). Classification (NCBI taxonomy): domain Eukaryota; kingdom Metazoa; phylum Chordata; class Mammalia; order Artiodactyla; family Ziphiidae; genus Mesoplodon; species Mesoplodon densirostris. Next base: position 27,556,892 of record NC_082677.1, on the reverse strand, counting down.
ATGTCCCCAAAGTTTCATGTATGCCTAGTTCAGTACTGCCCATGGCAAGACAGAAGGATATCTTCTGCATCTATTTAAGGAGCTCTGTGTCTTTATACAAAGTTTTCTCCTGGCCTCAACAATATCCACAGCAGAATATGTGAGGGGTCCAAGAATTTATGCTTCACTAAACAAACTAATTATCCCCCACCATGAATATCTCCCAACATTGGATTTGGGGAGGGGGAAGCTGAAATAATTTTGTATTATTAAGTAGACCATCTGTCTTTACCATCCCATCTGGCCCATACATACAGAATATCTACGTCATTATTATAAGATAGGCTATAATTTGAGTTATCTTCTTCCCCTGATAGAACAGTAAAACTGATTCTACCATGCTGTAGTGTTTGGTATATAAATCAATATGAAGAATCCAAAGCTCCCATGTCATCCTTCATCACCCAGATTACAATCCTCATATGATTTAGTTCATAATTTCCTTGATCTTTTGTGTCTCTAGAACTTAGTCTTTGTCATCAGCAAACTCTCCCATGTTCTGAACTTCTTTTCTCAGTGCTCTGGAGATAATGATTCCCTTAGAGCTCTATCAGTTGATTTTTTTTTTCTCTCTCCCTCCTTTGTTGAACAAACACATGAGAGTAAGGTAGGTTTTCTACCTGTATATAAGACTATTTCTGTGTAATTATGACTCCAATCTTAATTGAAAAATTAAAACAAAAATAATAAAAACAACTCAGCTTCTTTGAAATCTTAATATCCTACAAGTCACTAGCTTTCACAATGCAGTAATAAATCATACTTCCAATCACTCCCTCCCTCACTTTAGTATCTGTCTTTTTTTATTGTCTCTATCTTTGTACCTTTCTTCTACTACTCTTCCTATCCATTTACATTTCTCTCAGTGTCCATATAGATGATTCATCCAACAACATGACCTCTTAGTTTTGTATTCTTCTTACTTTCAACAGTTTTGTTTTCCTCTCCAGCTCAGTCACACACACAGCTTGGAACCCACATTAACAGCAGTGGTACTTTTTCCAGCATAATGATTTTAAGAATTTCACCTCTGCCACAATCTGTCACCATCCAACCCTCACTCTCACACTTCTTCATTCCCACCCATAGCCCATTTGTGGGTCTTGATACCTTTCTGTTCCATTTTCTAGTAAATAGGCAGAAGAATGAAAAGAGTCATTGGTTTGATTATTGGAAGTGAGAAAGGTCTGGAAATGTTGCTGCCTACACAGTCAATATGAATAACATATGATACTTGTAATCAAGGTTTTCTAATGTGTTGGTAGAACTGTCAGCCAGAAAAACAAGCATAAATCAAGACTAAATAATGTTAAAAATCTAAATCATGTAAAAATTAGTTTAACTGCCTGTAGAAAAAAATATATATTGTGACTTCAACAACATAGATATTTATTCTTTCACAAATAAAGAAATCTGAAGAAATACAGGTCATGGCTGGTAAAATAGATTCACAGCCACCAGTTACCCAAGCTCCATCTTTGTTCCATGATTTTTAGCTGGAATTTTTATCTTAGATTGTGACATGGTCCAAGATCTTATGGAACTAAAGCCATCATATCTGAGTCCCAAGCAAGAGGAAGGGTCAAAGATAGTTTCCCCAGTTAGAAAATTATACAGACAAGTGTCCAAAGTAGTCAAGAAATCTTTCATTTTGTGATTTTATGATTATTTTCTTAAATCTAACCAAAGCTGGCTTCTCTAAAATAGGATAATTTTAAAGATCATCATGTCTACTTATGGATCATTCAAAATGATCTGGGTATATAACAGTAACTGCCCTTTAGGTTTATATTTTCTTTATTATAGTGTAGTTTCATTTTAATACATGATCTAGCAATGTTATTTACTTAAGCATCCTAGCACCTTTTGTGTATATTACCAGTGAAAACTTAAAGAACTAGTGAGCTATACTTATATAGTTTTATGTTATATTTAATGATGCATAAAATCTCTTAAGGTCTCAACCTTTTCATATTTAGGCAGATTCAATTGTGTTTTGATTCTGAATTAATTAAATGCAATTAAAATATTCTGAGATGTACTGGAGACATATTAGCTTATATCTTAAATGACATCATACATTTAGGAAATATTTCTAAAAGAAGACAGAAACAGGCTTCCCTGGTGTTGCAGTGGTTGAGAGTCTGCCTGCCGATGCAGGGGACACGGGTTCGTGCCCCAGTCCGGGAAGATCCCACATGCTGTGGAGCGGCTGAGCCCATGAGCCATGGCCGCTGAGCCTGCACGTCTGGAGCCTGTGCTCCACAACAGGAGAGGCCACAACAGTGAGAGGCCCACGTACTGCAAAGAACAAACAAAAAAGAAAACAACAACGAAAAAGAAAGAAGATAGAAACTAAGTCTCCACATTAATACAGAATCCAAACTTTAAGTTCTACTGAAAATAAGCAAATCAAACACAGATAAAGAAAAATTTCAATTAAACTAGAAAATATAATCTGCTTAACTTGAAGCTTCACTCAATAAATTCTTAAAATTTTGAATCTTACAAGGACTGGCTATAATCCATTAGACTTTTATAAATCGTTAAAATTTTGAAACAAACATTGCATTCTGGTATAAGTTTATTTGGAAGAAAATTCTAGGTTTGTCTCCCAAAGAAATCCCAGTAAAAACTGTTCTACTATTTCTCTTGAGAATTTATGTTTTGAAACATTATGATTTGCTTTGATGGTGCCATGGATGTGTATATTGGAAACAGATATGTTGGGATTTTCTTTAAGTTTCATGATATGTTTTTTTACCAAGTGATCTAAATTTTGAATATAATATTATTCTCTTATACTTTTAACATTTATCATATGCATTTGAAAACAAACAGGCAAATAATCATTGACAGCCAATAAAGTTAAAGATTTTTACATGTTTTGCTGTTGAAAGAATCCAGAGGAAAAAAATTACAACTAGGCATTCAGAAAACCTTTTGAAGTGCTCTGAAGTATAACAATAAGTTATTTTGCTTAAGTTCAAAACAGTATTATTTAAATAGTCTGTAATTAATCTAATCCATGACATTAATTGTCAAATGTACTTCATAATGGAATAGCTGTCATGGCTTAATTATTATGCTTTAGGTAATACTATCGCCTTCACATATTAACTCCAGTGGATTTAATAAGAAAAAAAGATACTGCGAAGCATCAATGATCAAACCATCATTACATTTTCTTTCCTTGAATACTTTCTCTCAAGAATCAGTAATTCCATAAAATACAGCCCATCAGAGCTTCAAAGGAAAAGCATCTCTGAAAGCTACCTTTCCAAACTTGTGTATGTGCCTCGTCTTTTATTTTCTTTTTATTTTCTTGTCCTTCCCATCAGGTCTCAGGTCTCTCCTTCCACTGATTCTCCAGGTTCTTCCCCACTGGCTTCCTACCTGGGCTTCACACTTTTTCTTGTTCCACATCTTACCTGTCCTCCAATTCCTCTATAAAATCACCAGAGACCTTAAAGATAATGGAGTTAATCTAACAAGCTAATATAAAATGTTAATAAATTATATGGGTTTGAGATTTTTACTTTGATGCTGGGATATCTACCATTTAATAGAAAACATCAGGTAACACAAATAGAGGAAAAAAAGACATTTTAGGGCATTACAGTCACACTTAAACCACAAGTGCACTGGCTTATCTCATTAGAGTCTTTTCGCGGGTCTCTCACTGTTGTGGCCTCTCCCATTGTGGAGCACAGGCTCCGGATGCACAGGCTCAGCGGCCATGGCTCACGGGCCCAGCTGCTCCGCGGCATGTGGGATCCTCCCAGACCAGGACACGAACCCGTGTCCCCTGCATCAGCAGGCGGACTCTCAACCACTGTGCCACCAGGGAAGCCCTCTCATTAGAGTCTTAAGCTGATGTAGTCAAAAATTTGGAAGCAATGTTTTCAAAGTTAAGCAGTTAATACCCTAACAGAGAGAACATTTTTTTTTCTGAAATTCTATGATTTTCTATTTTGTGGATCATAATAAGTAAATTATGCCACATTGTCTAAGTTTATAGAAAATAAGGGGAGGAAGGCTACACTGAGAACTTTGAATGTTTATAACTGGGCAAAAACAATGTACACAATATCTGACTTTTTAAATGACGCAGTAATAGAAAATATAACCAAAGCTACTTCTTTCACAAGGCAGCTATTTCAAGGTTATCTCTAGAGCCTCCCTATCCAAAATAATCCCATATAACTGTTTAATCTCATGGACATGTAGAATAAGGTGTGCCTATCTACATAAGAGGCATAAATGCCATGGCTGATTCAACTTTATCTAAGAAGTAATCAAGTGATTTTTTTTTCTTCTAAGTAATAATACATACCCCCCTCTGGTAGGCTGCCTTGCATAAAAAAGTTCCTGAGAATATGTACTTTTATGTGTAATGATACAGGAAGCAGCAGGAAGATGTCACATGTCTTACAAATAAAAGTGATAATGGTGATAGACCAAAGTAAAATTGGAAGATATGCATTATATTCAGAATAACTTTGTCTCATTTCTAAATGGCCAACCCTAGTCTCGGTGTGGGCACTGTTTATTGACTTGGAAAAACCCTGGATTGACACCGAGCTTTAATAGATGTGGAAGTGGCTTTCTAATTGTGCCTGCTGCGTTCTGGTCAGATGTCAATACTTAACTAGCTCGGGGTTTGAGAAAAAAACTTAACCTCACCACATGCCATTACAGTTAGTTAATTGTTGTGACCTCTATTGTAGATTGTGATCATCGTTGATATTTTCTGCTTAGAAAATAAAGAAATGACTAATGAATGATATTTTTATGAATGGTCAGGAGAAGACCATGGCTTAAATCCAGAAGACCATTTTTTGAAGTTGTACTTTGACAGGCAGGCTGTGGGAATGATTTTCTTAGGCTCACTTCTGACCAATTCATAGAACAACTGTGATCAATCACAGTTGTTTTATGGAATTGAGTTACTGGTACCATGTCACAACAAACTGATTAAATTCTCCCAGAAGAAATCATCAACTTTATTGGGACTAATGGTATATAAGATCTTAAGTTAGAAAGTTGTTTTCATTCACCCTTCAAGGAAAAGTCTTGCTTTTGAAAACTCAGCAAAACTGATTTAATATTTTCAGAATAGACCTTATCCAAATGGTTCATGACACCGTTTTTCACATTTCAGGATATCAAAGGATATTATTGTCTCCTTAGTATAATAGTGAAAATCTCCCTTTCAAAATAGTTTACTAATTAACCCATCTTGCTACAAAGTATGTTATTGGTTTCCTTTCTTCACATGTTTACTTCTCCTATTTTAATATACTTAATGTAACAGTTTGCCCTGATCTTTGTTTTTTCTTGATTATGTGACTTGAAAATCACGTATATGGTTTCAACACATGAACGTAAGCATGATTGATTTTTGATACCCCATGATATTCAATAAATGTTATTTAATGAATTCTTGATATACAATAATCCCACAGTGGGACTGAGTCAGATTTTACCAACCGCTGTAATAAATAGACAATCAGGGATGTACTTTGCAAGGTATGACTAGCAGATTTGTTATTTTTGTCAACATCATGGGTATTTATAAATGGTCTGAAATAGCTCGTCCATTTTCCTATTCTATACACTTCCTTGTTCAGGATAAATGTTAAAGAAACCATCTGAGTCCTAGAATCTAAACTAGTTTGTGAAAATTATTCATTATGCATTAAAAATTGCTGCCTCCTTAATATTAAAATTTTTATTTTCATAGTTCTTTAGGAAAAACAAATCTCAAATATAAAATCCCCACATACTCGGCATTCTAAAAATGGCTAACTGTTTACTTTCAAGCAAAAATGATCAATTTCATGTTTAAAACAATGGAAGTGGGTTTCCCTGGTGGCGTAGTGGTTGAGAGTCCACCTGCTGATGCAGAGGACACGGGTTCGTGCCCCAGTCCAGGAAGATCCCACATGCTGCAGAGCAGCTGGGCCCGTGAGCCATGGCTGCTGAGCCTGCGCGTCCGGAGCCTGTGCTCCACAATGGGAGAGGCCACAACAGCGAGAGGCCCATGTACCACAAAAAAAAAAAAAGAAAAGAAAAGAAAGAAAAAAAAGATAAAACAATGGAAGCATTTAAACAGGGAGGCAAAAGGATTGTGAAGATCAATCTTATGTGACAATTTTACTGGGGCACAGGGTGGGTGCCCTGAAAAAACATTATTTTAGGGTGTGTTTGTGAGGGTGTTTCTGCCTGAGTAAAGCAAAGTGTCTTCCTCAGTGGGGGTGATTATCATCCTCTCCATTTAAGACCTCAAACAAACAAACAAAGCAAATAAACAACAACAACAAAATATATATATACTATTTGTTCTGTTTCTCTGGAAAACCCTGACTAATACATGGATTGCCTTTGTTTTTTAGAGTAGTATATCAGACAACTCTTCTATTGGAAGGAGTAGAGACTACACTAAAAAATCAATTAGAAGTTGATTACAAAAATGCGTTTGTTATATAATAAGGACTATGACCAAAGCCATAGGTCAGGAAAGAAGATAAAATATTCAAAAGACAATTATGAGGTATATTAAATAAAATTATAGAAATCAAATTGGCATATATAAAAAGTTACCATAAGAGAGAATTTTCAAGAATGAGGCAGTGGTGAGAAGTATAAAAACGCAGTGTATAAGTCATAGATCCTGAGAACTGGAAATCACCACTGGGGATGATCATTGATGGTGATAAATATGAGATTGTAAAAGTTAAATTAGGGTAAACATTGACAAGGTTAATAAAAATAGTGACATTTATTATTTTACACATAAGGAGATAAGGCTCAGAGAAGCTTTTTGTTTGTTTGTTTGTTTTTTGTTCTTGGGTTTTTGGTTTGTTTGTTTGTTCTTACTGGCTTAAGCTCATACAGCATGTAAGGACTGAGATCATATTGCTTCCTGAACTTATGACTCAAAATTTATAGCCATTATACTAATAAAGTGTATCAAATATTAAAAGCAAGGCAAGACCATCCTAAACATTTCAGATATAAAACTTGCTAAAACTTAACTTTGGTATGATAAATATAAAGTGAGTATGGGATGACAAAACTTACTTGGGAATCAGTTGGTCAGTACATCTAAAAGAAATTTTAAGAAATGTTATAATTATATAAAATAACAATGTCTATTATTGAGTTATAATTGTAGAAGGCAGAGAAACTATGGTACCAAACAAATTAACTTCTCATGCAGAAACAAGATATTTTGGTAGCAATACATATATGTGCAACCATGAAACAAAACAAGATTAGTTTCAGAAAGCAATAGATCCTAAACATGAAAAAATACAATCTTCAATTGCATATACAATAGAAAAAACGTTAGACAAGGATCTTTGATTTCCTGTTTTTAGATAAAGATAATTATAATACAAAGGGCATTAAGCTATAGTCATATATATAATCATAATTCTACGGATAGTAAGTAATATGCACATTGTGAGTTAGAGTATACATTTTTTACTTACAATTTAAAAATACCTTGCAAGTCATGACTAACAGATCTGTTATTTGTTTTCACCATTGTACAAATATTAAAAAAAACCTCAAAGGGTTAAAGTACTTTTTCTCAGTTTACATAGCTATTGTGCTCTCAGGACTTATGGTTCCAAATGCTTTATGTTTATGTCACAAACATATAGAAGTGAACGAACACACTGACACATAATTCAAATGGCCACTTGGATGTAATGTAATCTTTTGGACAAGTCTTTAGGTATAACTGAATCACTAATATGTACATTCTTTGATTACCTTTAGTTATTTTAATAAGGTTTTCTGCACAGAGTTCAAGCTTATATTTTGATGTAAGCTTTTCAGAGATAACTTTATTTTCAATTTTAAAGTTCATTTTTTTCCTTGCTGGCATTATACAATTCTCTAAGTTTATTTCAAAATTTCATTCAATGAGTAATCATCCATGTTTCATCAAATGCATACAGTGAGGTAATTGTGGTGTGTGTGGGTGTGTATTTGTAATTGGTGTACTTAATATATGACTTTCCAGAATCCTTTTATTGAATTATGTGGAGCATACATTTTATCATCCTCAACTGGTATTTATAGCATGCTCAAATGTCTATAATATATGCTAAATAATATTTTATAAAGTCATTAAATGTTTTCTAAAGGGTGATTCTAATGATTTTGTATATAAACACCCATCACTAATACAACAAAAATGCACATGTATATGCTGATTTTTATTCTATTATTTTTTTTTAGCTCACTGATTTGGATGGAGGACTTATAGCTGGCTATCAGCATCCTCCTCACTGAATAATGCTGTTGACTCTGCATCCACCTCTGTGTATTCTATATGGCTAGAAGAGCAAATCCAGATAATGGAGCCTGTGATAATGTAAGATACAAGCTTCAGGTGAGCAAGCATCTACCTGAATTGGGCATAACTATTTACAGTTTTCTCAGAGATATTGCTGCTTTGGAGAGGATGTTTCAGAAGTTGTGTGCTTTGGGTCCCAAACTAGAAGAACTAAGGTTTAAAAAAAAGGAGTGGTCCGTTTTAACAGAAAGTATCTGTAATGTGTATATTTCTCCTTTGAATACTCCATGTATACAGTTTATAATTAGTTTGTTGTGTTCTCAGAGAAGTGATACAAGTGACTAAAACAAACGGTGGGAGGAAAAATTAGTGTTGCCTATTATTATCTATAAAACTAAATATGTATTTTCTAGTGTATACATTATGCAGTTGTCTACAGCTTTTTATTTTTAATGCTATTAGTTATGCCTAAGGAAACACAGAACTCTCCATCCAAAACCAAGCTGTTTTTTACTTAACTTATATACTTAATAACCTTTATAGAAAGACAGTAGTAGCTTCAGAAATTTTATGGCTTCAGATCAGCATACAAGTTGAAATTTATAGTCAATGACTGTTGCTAATTTTCACTTGTAACATCATATTTGTTTGCTTCCCTTGTGAAAATATTTAGTTAACTCTACTTTTACTCAAATATTGATTTTATATGTAACTTTTATACAGAGAAAGTTAAATTGTTTATTAAGAAAGTTTGAGTAAAAGTACTGTTAAAACTATCCTTATTGACACAGACATAGAGAATGGACTTGAGGACACAGGGAGTGGGAAGGATAAGATGGGACAAAGTGAGAGTGTGGCATAGACATATATACACTATCAAATGTAAAATAGATGGCTAGTTAGAAGCAGCCACATAGCACAGGGAGATCAGCTTGGTGATTTGTGACCACCTAGAGGGGTGGGTTAGGGAGGGTGGGAGGGAGATGCAACAAGGAGGAGATATGGGAATATATGTATATGTATAGCTGATTCACTTTGTTATAAAGCAGAAACTAACACACCATCATAAAGCAATTATACTCCAATAAAGATGTTGAAAAAAAAATCCTTATTTTATGCTCTCACTACTGAATGTTCTCCATTAAAAATATTGAACTTATATGCTCACAGTCATGTGTTCATTTGAATGGGGAAATTAATAGCTCATATGTGGCTAAACTGAAGAATTAGTTTTGATACATCATACTCCAAATAAATGTTGAAAACAAAAATAATAATGGTTGCATATAAGAAAATACTAAAGATTTACACTATTCCCATTTACACCTTGTGTCATTTAATAATTTGACTGATTCTCTTATCCCCATTCCTATAGATTTCAGTTTGCAACAAGGAATATGTTTTCCCATGGGCAAAGCAACAAGTGAAAAATAGGTATTTGGGGGCTTCCCTGGTGGTGCAGTGGTTGAGAGTCAGCCTGCCGATGCAGGGGAGGCAGGTTCGTGTCCCGGTCTGGGAGGATCCCACATGCTGTGGAGCGGCTGGGCCTGTGAGCCATGGCAGCTGAGCCTGTGCATCTGGAGCCTGTGCTCCACAATGGGAGAGGCCCCAACAGTGAGAGGCTGGTGTACCGCAAAAAAAAAAAAAATAAAAATAAAAAAAGAAAAGAAAAGAAAAGAAAAATAGGTATTTGAGCTTCTGAAAATAAAATGCTGTCACATTCTTAGACCTTAATACAGTTAGGTTCCCGTTATCTTTTTAGACTAGTCTGGTGGCAAGTGTTAATGTTATGAGTATGATGGCAATTCAAATATACAGAACAGAGAAGAAGAAACTAAGATTTTTTGTGTGTCCCACATATGTCAGGCACTCTGCAAGCTGGAAATTTTATATAAGAACAACAATAAGAGCATATATACATAACACTTATATACATATTTCAAATAGCCAGTTGTTTTATAATTATTTACTCATTTATTTCTCACAGTAATCTCTGGTATAGGTGTACTTTTATTTAGGTATTAGATTATGCATAACAAATTAATCACTAATCTCAGACTTTTAATATAGACCGAGTTTATTTCTGTCTTAGGGTCCATATCCAAAGTAAGTCTGAGGCTGATTGTGTATGGAAAGGGTTGTGTTCAACACAGTCACTCAAAACCAAAGCTGTCATAGCTGCTCCCAGCTATTCATTGACCCCAAAGTGACAGACATTACTTGTGCCCACATCCCTTTGACCAGACCTTGTGTCAGAGAACTACAAAACAAAGGATAGGAAAATAAAAGGCAAGCAAAGAATATTTGATTAAACACCACTCTTTGCCAGTGTGTCTTTCTGATGTGCAAACTATTTGATTCTACTTAGTTCCATGTTCTGTAACCACGTGTTTCTTTGGGGCCATGCACATTTATTATCACTTTTCCTGCTTGAGGTAAACAGACAAAGGAATTTTTTAGCTAGGATTGTAGTCTCTTTGACAGTAGAATGAATGCAGATCTCTGCATGGGATCAGATTTCCAAGTGGAAGACTACAATGGGAAACTAATATATAATTGGATTTTCACCCTGCTACTCCTTTATCAATAGAGAGTTTTCTTTTATTTGTTTGTTTATTTTTTAGCAAGGGATTTTAAAGCCACACCCTTAATCTGATCTGTGCTATAAAATTTAGTTTTAATTTTTTTGTTATTATTTAAAGGAATATTCCATTTCAACACCTAATGTTTAGGTTCTCAAAGTAATTAGAATCTCTAACACTGCATGTGTCCACATTTCTGGAATCTATCCTTTTTATTTTTATGAAGCTGGCAAACTAGCTCATCTCTTTCTTACAACACCTTGCCAAACACAGGCAGTTAGAACTAACACAAACCATAATGACTTGTTCTCCAACCTCTTCTCCTGTAGTAAGTTACCTTAGTCACAAAGACAAAAAAACAAAACAAAACAAAATATATTTCCTATAATTTTAAGTGATAGTTTAACCAAATAATTTGGAGCTGTATAACAATATTTTTCAGCCTCCAACCTTAGTTTCTTTGTTGTCTGTTCCCAGCTGCTAAGCCAATACAACAGTCTATGTTTTGTTTGTGAAATACTCTACAGCAATTTCAGTTGTGTATAGTAACATAGATGGTGTTTCAGCTGTTTTTATCTTCTAACAATCAGACACTGTTTTTTTAATCTCCTGGTCTGGTACATTTCTTTGTGAGCTGGTGAGCTCTTTGGTTTCATCATCATCCTGACTCTCTTCTTACTGCACATACTTTTCGTGTCCACAAATGAAATATTTGGCAAACATTATGATTTTTGCCACAATAGCTACTCCTCTCATGCCATTTTACAGCTAAGAAAGCTGAGGGACAGTGTTATTAAATTACCAGCCCAGAATCACACACCCAATAAAGAGTAACTCTCCAGAGTATGTTATCATAATTTTAACACAATTAACTCATTTAATTCTCACAACTATGGCCTCAGGTATTTTTTATTTCTCATTTTACACATGACAACACTCAGTTCCAGCTAAGTGTCAAAGACAGAATTGAAATCTAAGTATGCATACTTTTTGACCCTCTAACAGACCCTTCAACCTTAACATTTCCCAAACTGGAATTAGAAAATATATTCTCTTTCTTAAAATCGGCTGCTCTCCCTGTATTCTCTGGCCAAGTTAACCATTATCCATACAGCTGACGAACCTGTACTCACCCTGTAGCCTTTAGTTCATCTCCTTTTCTAGTTTAGACCCTTATCTCCTGTTCCACTTGGATGATGATAGTTACATTTCACAGGTTTACCTGTTTACAGTCTTTTCCAAATCCCATCCATCCTTTATATTCCTGGACATTATATTTCTAAGATAAACATTTGATATACCATTTCCCTTTTATTAAAAAAAAAAAAGAATAGTGCCTTGCTGCCCTTTGCTACAGAATAAACTTTAACTTTTAGCCAAATTAATGGGAGTGTATAGTTGCCCTCAACAGAGATGGAGAAGTCTATTGTGGGAAGAAGTTTCAGGAAGAAAAATCAGTTTAGGACACTATAGCATGTGTCTTAAACATCAAAATAGAGCTGTCAGGTCAGCATTTGGATATATAAATTTCAAGGCATTATAATATAGATTTTGTTGAAATCTATGTAAACAAATTAAATCACCAAGGGAAAGAGTACTGAGAAAGAATGACTAGTGAAGTAAGGAGAAAACTAAGAGAGATGGCATCCTGGAAGACAAGTGAAATAAGTATATCAAAGAGTAGGACAAGACTAACTTTTTCAAATACTCCTGGTAGGTCACACAAGATACTCATTTAGAATTGAAACTTGAATTTACAAAGCATCTGGAATAGAAATTCTGGCAAACTGATGGGCTCTAAAACTTGATTGAAATGGGTATAAGAGAGAATTGGAGGAGAGAAATTGGAGGCAGTGAGTATAAACAACTATGTTGAAGTGGAATTTCAATGCAAAAAAAAAGAATCAAGAAATGGCGTGGTAGCTCCTATGGGAAGGCAAGTTAGGTATTCTTTTTAAGAAAGAAATACATAAAAGATGGAAGCTTTGTATTGATGGTAACAATTTGTTTGAGAGAGAAAAACTTGATGATGTGTAAGGAATAATGACTAGGAGAGAACTGATAGAGTTGTGTCTTTGAGACAGGTAAGAGGATATGGAATCTTGTACCCCAAAGAGGAGATTGACTCTAAATAGAAGCTTGGAACTTTTATCACTGGTAAAAGAGAAAAGGCAGAATGTGTCTGCAGATACTGCAGGCTTGGTAGGATTGTAGCTAGTGTCTGTGGATATCCCTTTCTGATAATTTTTATTGCCAATGAAATAGGAAATAATTTTATTAGCTGTAGTTAAGGTAAGGAAGGAAATTGACAAGTGCATGGGAACTTATAAGTAAAATTACAATATGAAAGAAACATGAATACTTAATTCTTGCCAATATGTTTAGATCATGGATGATGTTTCTACTAATTTTGGATACTCAGCCTATCTAAATACCTAAGATATATTAGGTTAATGATAATAATAGCTGCAATAATGCTGAAATAATAGTAGTTTACATTTCTTAGGTTCTTATTATTTACCAGGCACTACTCAAAGTGCTATATATGGGTTAGCTAATTTAATCTTCAAATAAAACCTGAGTTAGATGATATATTATCCCATTTTACAGATGAAAATATCAAGATATTAAAAATGACGTTTTACCCAAGGTGACACATTTAAGGAAAGAAACTGGTGAAATGTAAAAAGAAATTATCTCATGTGTTAATACATTTCATAAGGACTCCAAGAAAACTGAGAGACTTATTAAGTCAGTGTTAAAGTATCAGTCATTTTGGTAAGTCAGAGTATGATATTTTGGAAAAGGATTTAAGGACCTATCCAATGATCTATAAGTGACCATTTATTTAAGCTCCTCTTAAGGATAGTTCTATATCTATAAACAAGCATAGTTGTCCTTGTGGTCAGATATCCCTCCTAAAACCAAGTCTTCAAACGTAGTCTGAAACCATCTAACAAAGAAAAACTTCCACATGTTCCTTGAGGTTAAGGTGTGTTCCTTAAAACCTTTTATCTCTCCAGCAACTTGCAAATAATAGGAATTTGTTGTTGATGCCAATTATAAGGAGGATGATTTCATTGCTTTTTAAATTAACATCTCTATATGCAGATAAAATCACCTTGAAAGACTGATTGTTAATGTTCAAATTGCCTTTTGTGCAAAACTGACAAATTTTAGACTAAATTGCTGTTGGCTATGTTTTCAAAGAGGTAGATCTTAATAATGACATCTAATTTTTCTTTTTTGAACAAATGAATGAGTTTCAAGACTGTTTCTACAAAGACAGAGCACCATTAAATTCCACATGAAAGCAAGCCCTAATTTAAAAAATAATAGCCTAATGATACCTAATTACTTCCTTGAGAATAAGCAGCAACCTAATTAGTCACCTTTATCTTCATATGCACCTGGAATTGCTATTGTGAATAAAGCATACAAAGCACAGTCCATTTTAACAATAATTCTCTGTACTGGAGGAAAGTGAGAAGGTTGGGTGAAGCAGGCATGGTAATTTATGACACATCATTAAAATTTGTAATGTGATTTGATTCATTTTTTGGAGGGGATTGATCAAATAATTAATAGAGTTTGGAAAAAATCCCATTGCCAGTTACACAGAATTATTTTAGAGCTAAACTTAAAGCATTTCTTTTAAAGCTAGATAAAATGCAGTTTCAAGAGACAGTGTATCTGTGTATGTCAGACAATTCTCTGCCATAGCAAATGGCAACTATTAACTCCACACTTTGAGATTTTATCCAGAAAGAACTTGGAAATCTCTTCTCAGTTAGATAATGTCTTCTCAGAAATGGGTTGTGGACAGGACAGATTAACCAAGCTGACAACCACTCAAATGAGTTCTTGGAGGTGAGCCTTTGCAGACAGAAAGGAAAATAAAAGTCCCCATGTCTTCACCACTGACACAGTGAATGGCTTAAAAATCAGTTTGAAAGATGTTATAAATAAATAAATAAATATTTTAAAAAAATCAGTTTGGAACATCTTGTATAAAATTTGAAGTGAGAAAGGCAAGGCGTATTCTTTCCTTGGGCACTGCAGAAGAGTTAGCGCTTACCTTTATTGTTAATAATGTAAATCTTTAGAAATATTCGAAGTGTCCATTCAAGCCAAGTGAAAACAACTCTATTTCATGGTAAATTGCAAATAAGTTTCCATGGCAGGTGAAGATAATCTTCCTGATTACTACTGGACTTTTATGAGTATGAAATTTTTATATTCTTTGGCTTTTCTGAGAAGTTACTTTTAGAGAAACTTTATTTGTCATCAATTTCTTTGTTGCAAATTACCACAAATTTAGCAACTTAAGGCAACAGGCTTTTATACGCACACAATCCCTGTGAGACAGGACTCTGGAAATTTGCTTAGCTGATTCCCATTCTAAGGGTCTCAAAGGCTGTCAGCAGAGTTAGCCAAGGCAGGGTCCTCATCTGGAGGCTCCACTACAAAAGGATCTGCTTGCAAACTCCTTCTAGATCTTGGGCAAAATTCATTTCCTTGGAGTTGCAAGAATGAAAGCATTAGTGTTTTGCTGGCTGGAGGCTAGAGGCCAGCCTCAGCTCCTAGAGGCTGTACAAAGTTTTTGCAGTTGTTTGCCATGTGGGATTCCCCAACCTGACCATGAACTTCATCAAGTTGACCAGGAGAGTCTCTGAGACAAATGGGCTAGCAAAACAGAGTCTTATATAACAGGACATAATCACAGGAGTGACATTCCATCACTCTTGCTCTATTATACAATATTAGAGGAAAGTCACAGGTCCTCCCTCATTTAAGGGGAGGAGAGTATACATGGACATGAAGACCAAGTGGCAGAGGTCTTGGGGTTGGGCGCCCTAGAAACTGTTCAGTCTTTTCACCTGTTTATCATGGAACTTTGTTTCCTCTGTTCCAGCAAATGTATTGTAAATTCTTAAGTGCAACTACTGAATTAAGACTTTTGCTTAGAAGGAGTTATTTTTTTAACCATGTCTTCAATCCTTATTTCTCAACTTTCTGTGATGATTTTTATACTCCATTGTCTTCCAGTCTCCTGCCTTTTTCACTAGGATCATGAGTTTTTTTCAAATTCTCCACAGCTGTGTTATAGTCAAGATAAGTAAGAGTCTGGGAGGTCTAGTTCCCAGGCAGAGCCCTTAGGCCTGAATCAGTCTCTTAATGATGATGATCAGATTGTTTTTTCCCCTTACTTTCATTCAGTTTAACCTCTGCTAACCACATCTCTTTAGACTACTGAATTTCTCCTCCCTTTAGTAACTGGGGAGAGAATAGCTTTTGAAATTCCATCCTTAGATTCTTGGATCCTTGGATCAGCTATCCACAAAAAGGCTTCATTGTTAAGAATTTGCCCCAAACCCCTGGATTCCACCCCTCCCACACACACATTTGAATGGCTAAAATTAATTAGCTTTGTAAATAATTTGATGTTCAAAATTTTATACCTGCCTTTGCACCTGGCATCTAGGGAGGTCCTGCTCCAAGAAATTTTTCTCTTCTCTCCAAATAAACCACAAATGGCAGGAAATTCATTTGGTAAACTATAGCTTTAAAAGTATACAGAACGATTCTTTTCTGAATTTTTTTCTGATTACTAAGATTATTTTGACTTTTAGAAAAAAAGTATATCAGGATTAGTTCAGTTGTTATGAAGATCATTTATAACAAGAATTGCTTAGTAGTCTATTCCAGATATCTATCTTCAGACCACATTCTATGCTTCCAGGCAGCACTGCACTTCATTCTGAAAAACATATTCATCCTACCTTCTCAGAATAAAAAAGCTCCTTTCTATCTTTATCTACGACATGACCCTTTGGGTCTTCAACAATTTGTTACTAACTTCACACTCACCTCCACTAATGTTCTCCTCTCCCCCCTTCCCACCTGAGCAGGTCCTCTAGCCATGTACTGAATACATCTAAAGCATTCTTTTGATTTTAGAAATTGATTCTAGTCTTTTATATCATTTCTTGTCTCTGATTTTCTAAGATAATAGCCAGATTAAATTTTTCTAATGATTATAAAATTTCCATTATGAGTTTCATCTTTGTGTGGAAACTCTTTATTTAATTCCAATATATTTAAATAATTGTAAGCAGATTCCTCTTTTCAAAGGCTATGTATTAAAATTAATATTATTTTCTTTTTAAAAAATTTGGTTGTGCTATCAGTTACTGAAAGAGGGATTATGGATTTGTCTATTTCTCCCTTTATTTCTCTTGAGTTTTGTTTTATATATTTTGAGTCTACATTATTATTTGCATGCAAATTTAGAATTGTAACTTTTTGATAAACTGATTTTGTTTGTTTGTTTGTTTTCACTGGGATCAGTTCTCTTTGCATTGTTTTTTTTTCCCTTAAACTCTACATTTGTTGATATTAATGCAACTACACCAGTTTAATTTTGGTTAGTACTTGTATGGTATAACATTTTCTATCTTTTACTTTCCTCATTTCTGTATCCTTATATTGGACAGGTCTCTCTTGTAAGCAGCATATGATTTTTGTTTTTTTAGTCCAGTGTGTTAGTGTTTGTCTTTCAATTGGAGTATTTACTCTGCTTATATTTAATATAGTTGCTCACATATTCAGCATCTTAATGCTCATTTTCTATTTGTCCCTCTTATTTTCTGTTACTTTTCTCTCCTTTCTTACCTTCTCTGGCCAAACTGAAATTACATACCCAACAAAATATATCCTTTGAATATAAAATATTATTGTTTTACCTTGTGGGAGAAATAGCTCGAACTCTACTTATTTGCAGAGCACATGTAAAATCAAGTTCATCAGCTCCCTCTGCTATATTTTTTATTTTGCTATGTCATTCTGTTACCAACCAGGGTTCTTGGTCTCCTTAATCAATAGAAATTTATCAGAGGCCAGACAAGAAATTCAGGCAAGACTTGACTGAGGTTTCTGATGCAGCAGGAGGGAGCAAAAACAAATAACAGTTTCCCTTGCTTGCTCCCTGAGTGGGTTGGCAAGCTGGTTCCTTCTATGGGGTGAGGGTAGGGGTGGGCCCAGGGGTTGGACAGGGGTGCTGGCTTAGGTGCTCTCCCCACCGCCTTGATGGTGCTGTGTGCAGGGTTCGTGTGTAGTACCATGCTTTTTCTCCCAGCTCCTCAGAAGTAGCAGTTGGGAGTTTTGGTCTTTTTGTATCCTGTTGTTCATAATTTGCCCCAACTGTGCATGCACACAGTTATTTTCAGACCCTTATAGTTTCTATTTGTATTTTTATAACATGTTATTGGAGTATAATTGCTTTATAATGTTGTGTTAGTTTCAGCTGCATAACAAAGTGAATCAACTATACATAAACATATGTCCCCATATGTCCTCCTTCTTGTGTCTCCCTCCCACCCTCCCTATCCCACCCCTCTAGGTGGTCACAAAGCACCGAGCTGATCTCCCTGTGCTATGCGGCTGCTTCCCACCAGCTATCTATTTTCCATTTGGTAGTGTATATATGTCCATGCCATTCTGTCCCTTCATCCCAGCTTACCCTTCCCCCTCCCCATGTCCTCAAGTCCATTCTCTATGCCTGGATCTTTATTCCTGTCCTACCCCTAGGTTCATCAGAACCTTTTTTTTTTTTAGATGCCATATATATGTGTTAGCATATGGTATTTTTTTTTCTCTTTCTAACTTAACTTTTTATGACAG
This sequence comes from Mesoplodon densirostris, assembly GCF_025265405.1. NCBI lineage: Eukaryota > Metazoa > Chordata > Mammalia > Artiodactyla > Ziphiidae > Mesoplodon > Mesoplodon densirostris. Next base: position 27,538,274 of record NC_082677.1, on the reverse strand, counting down.
ACTCTAGGTCCATCCATCTCACTACAAATAACTCAATTTCATTTCTTTTTATGGCTGAGTAATATTCCACTGTATATATGTGCCACATCTTCTTTATCCATTTATCTGTCAATGGACACTTAGGTTGCTTCCATATCCTGGATATTGTAAATAGTGCTGCAGTGAACATTGTGGTACATGACTCCTTTTAAATTATGGTTTTCTAAGGATATATGCCCAGTAGTGGGATTGCTGGGTAGTACGATAATTCTATTTTTAGTCTTTTAAGTAACCTCCTTACTGTTCTCCATAGTGGCTGTATCAATTTATATTCCCACCAACAATGCAAGAGGGTTCCCTTTTCTCCACACCCTCTCCAGCATGTATTGTTTGTAGATTTTTTGATGATGGCCAATCTGACTGGTGTGAGGTGATACCTCATTGTAGTTTTGATTTGCATTTCTCTAATGATTAGTGATGTTGAGCATCCTTTCATGTGTTTGTTGGCAATCTGTATGTCTCCTTTGGAGAAATGTCCACTTAGGTCTTCTGACTATTTTTGGATTTGGTTGTTTGGCTTTTTTTTTTTTTTTTTTTGATATTGAGTTGCATAAGCTGCTTTTATATTTTGGAGATTAATACTTTGTCAGTTGCTTCATTTGCAAATATTTCTCCCATTCTGAGGTTTGTCTTTTCATCTTGTTTATGCTTTCCTTTGCTGTGCAAAAGCTTTTAAGTTTCATTAGGTCCCATTTGTTTATTTTTGTTTGTATTTCCCTTTCTCTAGTAGGTGGGTCAAAAAGGATCTTTCTGTGATTTACATCATAGAGTGTTCTGCCTATGTTTTCCTCTAAGAGTTTTATAGTGTCTGGCCTTACATTTAGGCCTTTAATCCATTTAGAGTTTATTTTTGTGTATGGTGTTAGGGGGTGTTCTAATTTCATTCCTTTACATGTAGCTGTCTAGTTTTCTCAGTACCACTTATTTAAGAGCAAGTCTTTTCTCCATTCTATATTCTTTCCTCCTTTATCAAAGATAAGGTGACCGTACCTGCATGGGTTTGTCTCTGGGCTTTCTATCCTGTTCCATTGATCTATATTTCTCTTTCTGTGCCAGTACCATATTATCTTATCTTGATTATTGTAGCTTTGTAGTATAGTCTGAAGTCAGGGAGCCTGATTCTTCCAGCTCTGTTTTTCATTTGCATGATTGCTTTGGCTTTGGGGGGTCTTTTCTGTTTCCATACAAATTGTGAAATTTTTTGTTCTAGTTCTGTGAAAAAATGCCATTGGTAGTTTGATAAGGATTGCATTGAATCCGTAGATTGCTTTCAGTATTATAGTCATTTTCACAATGTTGATTCTTCCAATTCAAGGACACGGTATATCTCTCCATCTGTTTGTATCATCTTTAATTTCTTTCATCAGTGTCTGATAGATTTCTGCATACATGTCTTTGGTCACCTTAAGTAGGTTTATTCCTAGGTATTTTATTATTTTTGTTGCAATGGTAAATGGAGTATTTCCTTGATTTCTCTTTCAGATATTTAATTGCTCTTGTACAGGAATGCAAGAGATTTCTGTGCATTAATTTTTTATCCTGCTACTTTACCAAATTTGTTGATTAGCTCTAGTAGTTTTCTAGTAGCATGTTTAGGATTCTCTATGTATAGTATCATATCATATACAAACAGTGACAGCTTTACTTCTTCTTTTCCAATTTGGATTCCTTTTATTTCCTTCTCTTCTCTGATTGCTGTGGCTAACACTTCCAAAACTAATTTGAATAATAGTGGTGAGAGTGGACAAACTTGTCTTGTTCCTGATCTTAGAGGAAATGGTTTCAGTTTTTCACCATTGAGAACAATGTTGGTTGTAGGTTTGTCATATATGGCCTCTATTATGTTGAAGTAGTTTCCCTCTATACCTACTTTCTGGAGGGTTTTTTTCATAAATCGGTGTGGAATTTTGTCAAAAGCTTTTTCTGCATCTATTGAGATGATAATAGGTTTTTCTCCTTCAGTTTGTTAGTATGGTTTATCACATTTATTGATTTGCATATGTTGAAGAATCCTTGCATTCCTGGAATAAACCCCATTTGATCATAGTGTATGATATTTTTAATGTGCTGTTAGATTATGTTTGCTAGTATTTTGTTGAGGATTTTTGCATCTATATTCATCAGTGATATTGGCCTGTAGTTTTCTGTTTTTTTGGCATCTTTGTCTGGTTTTGGTATCAGGCAGATGGTGACTTCGTAAAATGAGTTTGGGAGTGTTCCTTCCTCTGCTATATTTTGGAGAGTTTGAGGACAGGTGTTACCTCTTCTCTAAATGTTTGATAAAATTTGCCTGTGAAGCCATCTGGTCCTGGAAATTTTTTGTTGGAACATTTAAAATCACAGTCTCAATTTCAGTGCTTGTGATTGGTCTGTTTATATTTTCTATTTTTTCCTGGTTTAGTCTCAAAAGGTTGTGCCTTTCTAGAAATTTGTCCATTTCTTCCAGGTTGTCCATTTTGTTGGTATGTAGTTGCTTGTAATAATCTCTCATGATCCTTTGTATTTTGACAGTGTCAGATGTTACTTCTTCTCTTTCATTTCTAATACTGGTGATTTGTGTCTTCTGCCTCTTTTTCTTGATGAGTCTGGATAATGGTTTATCAATTTGTTTATCTTCTCAAAGAACTAGGTTTTAGTTTTATTGATCTTTGCTATTGTTTCCTTTATTTCTTTTTTCATTTCTTTCTGATCTTATCTTTATGATTTCCTTCCTTCTGCTAACTTTTTTTTTTTGTTTTTCTTTCTCTAATTGCCTTAAGTGTGCAATTAGGTTGTTTATTAGAGATTTTTCTTGTTTTTTGAGCTAGGATTGTATTGCTATAAACTTCCATCTTATAATTGCTTTTGCTGCCTCCCATAGGTTTTGAGTCATTGTGTTTTCATTGTCATTTGTTTCTAGGTATTTTTTGGTTCCTCTTTGATTTCTTTAGTGGTATCTTTGTTATTTAGTAGTGTATTGTTTAGCCTCCATGTGTTTGTATTTTTTACAGTTTTTTTTTTTTTTTTTTTTTTACTGTAGTTGATATCTAGTCTCATAGTGTTGTGGTTGGAAAAGATACTTGATATGATTTAAATTTTCTTAAATTTACCAAGGCTTGATTGGTGTCCCAAGATATGATCTATCCCAGAGATTGTTCCATGAGCACTTGAGAAGAAAGTTTATTATGTTTTTTTTTGGATGGAATGTCTTATAAACATTAATTAATTCCATCTTGTCTAATGTGTCATTTAAAGCTTGTGTTTCCTTATTTATTTTCATTTTGGATGATCTGTCCATTGGTGAAAGTGGGGTGTTAAAGTCCCCTACTATGATTTTGTTACTGTCAATTTCCCCTTTTATGACTGTTAGCATTTGCCTTATGTATTGAGGTGCTCCTATGTTGTGTGCATAAATATTTACAACTGTTATGTCTTCTTCTCGGATTGATCCCTCAATCATTATGAATAGTCCTTCTTTGTCTCTTGTAATAGTGTTTATTTTAAAGAGTATTTTGTGTGATATGAGAATTACTCCTCCAGCTTTCTTTTGCTTTCCATTTGCATGGAATATCTTTGTCCATCCCCTCCCTTTCAGTGTATGTGTGTCCTTAGGTCTGCAATGGGTCTCTTGTAGGCAGCATATGTATAGGTCTTGTTTTTTTATCCATTCAGCCAGTCTATGTATTTTGGTTGGAACATTTAATCCATTTAAATTGATCCAATTGACATGTATATTCCTATTACCATTTCTTAATTGTTTTGGATTTGTTTTTCTAGGTCTTTTCCTTCTTTTGTGTTTACTTCCTAGAGAAGTTCTTTTAGCATTTGTTGTAAAGCTGGTCTGGTGGTGCTGAATTCTCTTAACCTTTGCCTGTCTGTAAAGGTTTTAATTTCTCCATCAAACCTGAATGAGATCCTTTTTGGGTGGAGTAATCTTTGTTGTAGTTTTTCCCTTTCATCACTTTAAATTTGTCTTGCCACTCGCCTCTGGCTTGCAGAGTTTCTGCTAAAGAATCAGCTGTTCACCTTATGGGGATTCCTTTGTATGTATTTGTTGATTTTCCCTTGTTGCTTTTAATATTTTTTCTTTGTATTTAATTTCTGATAGTTTGATTGATATGTGTCTTGACATGTTTTTCCTTGGATTTATTCTGTTTGGGACTCTGCACTTCCTGGGGTCGATTGACTATTTCTTTTCCCATGTTAAGGAAGTTTTCAACTATAAGCTCTCCAAATATTTTCTCAGACCCTTTCTTTTTTCTATTCTTCTTCTGCATCCCCTATATTTCAAATATTGGTGCATTTAATGTTGTCCCAGAGATCTCTGAGACTGTCCTCATTCTTTTCATTTTTTTTAATGTTTATTCTGCTTTGTGGTAGCTATTTCCACTATTTTATCTTCCAAGTCACTTATCCATTCTTCTGCCTCAGTTATTCTATTGATTCCTCTAGAGAATTTTTAATTTCATTTATTGTGTTATCATTGTTTGTTTGCTCTTTAGCTCTCCTAGGTCCTTGTTAAGCATTTCTTGCATTTTCTCCATTCTATTTCCTAGATTTTGGATCACATTTACTATCATTAGTCTGAATTCTTTTTCAGGTAGACTGCCTATTTCCACTTCACTTGTTTGGTCTGGTGTGTTTTTACCTTGCTCCTTCATCTGCTGTGTATATCTCTGTCTTCTCATTTTGTTTAAATTGCTGTGTTTTGGGTCTCCTTTTCACAGGCTTCATGTCCTGTTGTTTTTGGAGTCTGCCCCTAGTGGGTGAGGTTGGTTCACTGGGTTGTGTAGGCTTCCTGATGGAGGTGACTGGTGCCTGTGTTCTCATGGGTGGGACTGGATCTTGCTTTTCAAGTGTGCAGGGCCACATCTTGTGGTGTGTTTTGAGTGGTGTCTGTGACCTTATTATGTTTTTAGGTAGCCTCTCTGTTAATGGGTGGCATTGTGTTCTGTATTGTTAGTTTTTGGCATGGGGCCTCCAGTACTGGAGGTTGCTGGCCATTGGGTGGAGCTGGGTCTTAGAGTTGAGATGGAGATCTCTGGGAGAGCTCTCACTGATTGATATTATATGGGGCTTGAAGGTCCCTGGTGGGGAAATGTCCTCAACTTGGCTCTCCCACCTCAGAGGCTCAGGCTTGACACCAGGTTGAAGCACCAAGACCCTGCCAGGCACACGGCTCAGAAGAAAAGTCAGAAAGAAAGAATGAAAAAAAAAGTTTTATAAAAAATTAAAATAAAATAAAAATTTAAAAAATTATTAAAATAAAAAATAGTAAAATAAAATTTTTAAAAAAAGAAGAGAGCAACCAAATCAATAAACAAAGCCATCAATGATAATAAACAGTAAACACTAAACTAAGATAAACATAAAAGTCAGAAACAAATCAATTTCAGACAGCAAACCCCAAGTGTACAGTTGGTCCCAAAGTCCACAGCCTCAATTTTGGGATGATTCATTGTCTATTCAGGTATTCCACAGATGCAAGGTACATCAAGTTGATTGTGGGGATTTAATCCACTGCTCCTGATGCTGCATGGAGAAATTTCCCTTTCTCTTCTGTGTTCTCACAGCTCCTGGGGTTCAGCTTTGGTTTTGGCCCCACCTCTGTGTATAGGTTGCCCTCAAGCATTGGTTCCCCACCCAGACAGGAGAGGGTTAAAGCAGCGGCTGATTGTAACACTCTTGCTCACTCAGGCCATGGGGAAGGAGGGGTACAGTAGTCATAATTGGAATGTGGGGAATGCCTGCAGCAGTAGAGACTCTCAAGATGTTGCAACAGCCTGAGGTGCACCATGTGTTCTCCCAGGGAATTTGTCCCTGGATCATGGGACCCTGGCAGTGGCGGGCTGCACAGGCTCATGTGGGGGCTGTGGATAGTGACCTGTGCTTGCACACAGGAGTCCCGGTGGCAGCGGCAGCATTAGTGTTCATGCCTGTCTCTGGGGTCTGAGCTGATAGCTCCTGCTCACGCCCATCTCTGGAGCTCACTTAGGCAGTGCTCTGCCTTCTGTGGGCAGATAGGGAAGGAATCCCCTCTCCTCACACACCTCAAAACAATGGTCTCTTGCCTCTTTGGCAGGTCCATACTTTTTGCCGGACTCCCTCCCAGGTAACTGTGGCACAGTAGTCCCCTAAAGCTGTCTTCACACAGCCAACCCCAGTCCTCTCCCTAGGGTCTGAACTCTGGAGCCTGAGCCTCAGCTCCTAGCCCTCACCCACCCTGGCAGGTGAGCAGACAAGCCTCTTGGGATGGTGAGTGCTGGCTGGCACCATTCTTCTGTGAGGAAATCTCTCTGCTTTGCCCTCTGCATCCCTGTTGCTGTGCTCTCCTCCATGGCTCTGAAACTTCACCCCCACCAACTCCCCGTCTCCACCAGTGAAGGGGCTTCCTAGTGTGTGGAAGCTTTCCCTCCTTCACAGCTCCCTCCCAGAGGTGCAGGTCCTGTCCCTATTCTTTGCCTCTGTTTTTTTTTTTTCTTTTTTCTTTTTCCCTACCCAGGTACATGGGGATTTTCTTGCCTTTGGGGAAGTCTGAGGTCTTCTGCCAGCATTCAGTAGGTGTTCTGTATGAGCTGTTCCACATGTAGATGTATTTCTGATGTATTTGTGGGGAGGAAGATGATCTCCACATCTTACTCCTCTGCATCTTGAAGGTCCTCCAGGATAGGCTTTCTATTTTCTATGATTATGGAGTCTTAGTGAATCCAAAATCTGATGTAGTAGGCCAGGTGGCCAGAGACTCGGAGAAGAGTTGCAGCCCAAATGAAGGCTGCTGGCAGAATGCACCCCCTTATAGTTTCTTTGTATTTTGTTTCTCAAGAAGACATTTGTCCAGGTGCAAACACTGCAGCAAAAGTTCCCAGGTCCCAAGTCCAGCCTGTCTCAATTCGATGACGACAAATGAGTCTATGTACTCCCACTAGAGTGACTGAATTGACCACACCCTTTGGTATCCGGCTCTGTATTACTCCCCTAACAATCACTGACCTCACTAAGTAGAACAGTGCTCCTGGTCTTCATGAGCTCTCTCTCTCAAGAAACTCTACTGGCACTCTGCAATTTTTCTTCAGTCCTTATACTTAGGTCATATGTTCCCAGGCCCTGTATACCCTGTATTTGCTATGGCATTAGCTCATGGCCCTAAGTATTGCTGAGACCTAATTTTAGTAATTACTAACACTTGAAAAAAAAACCCCACAGATTATAAGAAAACTTAACTAAGGCTGCCATGTTGCATAACTCCATCACATGTATGTACTACAGGAATCAGTCCCTGTGGAGTTAAACAACATTGTGGCCTTGCCAAAACAGTGACCAGAATATGTTATTTTTAACTGTTTGAATTCTCAGTTAAGTCTGAATGAAGCCCTTAACAAATTCTCTTTTTTTGTTGTTTTTGTTTGTTTGTTTGTTTGTTTTTACATATGGCCAGGCTCAACTAACTAGCCAGGATTTTCCAACTGTCTACTTAGTTATCCCTTCAACTTGACTAAGAAAGTGAATTCTCAACTAATGTTTCTGTCCACAGATTAAGAAAATATATTAATTTATTAATAAAGGAGCTGATCTAGTTATATGTAATTAAATGAAATTGATGATTGAGGGTTGATTATTTTCATAACCTGGATGCATTCATGGTAACAAAGAAAATTAAATTATATGCGATTACTACTTATAAACTTTCAGATATGTACCATTTCATATGTTTCTTAGTCTCACAAATACATAAGATGCCAAATCTAAAGTTGCTGGACCCCATTACATTTTTTTCTGAAATGAATAGCTTTTCAGAAAAAGAAAAAAAGTTGGCTACTATGTGAATCTTGTGTAGTATCTTGTCCACATAGTAACAGAGATTTGGATCTTGACTTCAGGCTCTAACAGGCCACAGAGCTATAGAGCATTTCAATTTGTGTTAAGGAAAAAGAAAAAAAAAGACAAATGCTCAGTCCTGGAAAGATACCATAAAAATGACTGAGGTCCTATGGGTGTAGATAAGAAATACAGTAATAATCTATACTGGTATGATTTCACATTTCACTTATTAGCCTTTCCATGTGGGCTAATATATTCCTGTAGATCAAGGGACCATCTGTATGTCTTCTATTGAACTGTACTGTCCAAACAACATCATATCAATACATTTGAGCATGCTTTGAGAAGAATTGTAAAGTGTGTGATTTCAAGATTTACTGAACAATTTATCTAATGTATACTTAATATTGTTCCAAGTTAGTGGAAGGAAAGGGTAGCCAGCTCAAGAATTAAGGTTGACACCAGGAATCTAGTCTCTACGTTCTTTTTAATGACTGTGTTTTGAGTAGAAGCATATTTTCCCCTCATTATGGTTTCCATGAGGAAGAATTTATCCTTAAACCCATTTCAGGCCAGTCTCGTCATCCTTTTTCTTATGTGGTTGATGCAGAGGTAAGTTAACTTTAATTAGCAAGTTTGGAAAAGGATAACTTATACTGCAAAGCCGAATTCTACCCTGCTCATTCTTATGTGCAGCATAAATTCTCAGTTTCCCTATGCTACAAATTATGCAAGGGACTATCTTACAACACTCTCCAGGGTGTCCAAAGTAATGTAGTATAGAAGTGATAAGAATAGGCATCTTGTCATGTTCTGGACTTTAAAGTGAGTGTTTTAAGCATTTTTAATTGAATTTGATACTTGCTATAGGTCTTTGGTGGATACATGAAAGTCCCTTTCTATTTATAACTTGCTAAGAGGTCATTTTAAATAATAAAATAATACTGAATTTTATCAAGTGATTTTCTGCATCTAAATAGATCATCATCTTTTTCTTCCATTTTTCAATATAAACTAGCATGTCAAACTACATTTATAAATTTTTTTTTTTTTACTTAATTTAAAACTTACATAACATGCTTGGAATAATCCCAAATTCATCATAATATTTGCATTGATAGCTTACATTATTTTAGTAATTTTTCAATTTATTATTGTGAGTAAGGTTAGTCTATTATTTTCTTTCTCATTTGTTTTGACTGTTTTTTAAATTATCTATTTCTTTAAAGGTATCTTAGTATTCTTGTCTAAATACATGATATTTTCCATTAGCATTTATTCTTACATATATAGATAATATATTAATATATATATATATATATATATATATATATATGCAATCTGTTTATTGTAAACTTTACTTACTGGTAAAGTTACTTATTGGTAAATGAATTGTTGTATCAATATGTGATCATTCTCTCTTTCTCTGGTTTTAACTTATTTCTTAAAGTGTATTGCTTCTCTTGCTATTACTACAACCTTTTGTTTTTGTTTGTATTTGCCTAACAAATTTTATAAATTTGTTTTGTGTGTGTGTGTGTAATTGTGTTTCACTTAGAAATATTTTTTTTAATATGGATTTTTTTTTTTTTTCGGTATGTGGGCCTCTCACTGTTGTGGCCTCTCCCGTTGCGGAACACAGGCTCCGGACACACAGGCTCAGCGGCCATGGCTCATGGGTCCAGCTGCTCTGTGGCATGTGGGATCTTCCCGGACCAGGGCACGAACGTGTGTCCCCTGCATCGGCAGGCAGATGCTCAATAAATATGCCACCATGGAAGCCCTGGATTGTTTTTTTTTAATTGAGTCTAAAAAGCTTTATCTCTGTTTGGAAAGGTTTACCATTTTCACCAAATGTGGCTGCTAATATATTTAGACTCATTTTATCTTTGCTTTATGATTTTTTGTTTATGGTCAGCATCATTCTTCTTTTTGAATATTTTTTCAGAAGTTCCTGTAGTAAAGTTTTAATTGTAGTACATTCTCTGTTTTTAACTTTAAAAAAATATATAATTTTTGTTCTCTTTTTAAAGCAGATTTTACCCTGCATATATTTTTTGGTTGATAATTATATTATAATAGTAATTTAAAATTTTATTTTATTTTATTTATTTTTTTTTTTTTATTTTTTTTTTTTTTTGTGGTATGCGGGCCTCTCACTGTTGTGGCCTCCCCCGTTGCGGAGCACAGGCTCCGGACGCGCAGGCTCCGGACGCGCAGGCTCAGCGGCCATGGCTCACGGGCCCAGCCGCTCCGCGGCATATGGGATCCTCCCAGACCGGGGCACGAACCCGTATCCCCTGCATCGGCAGGCGGACTCTCAACCACTTGCGCCACCAGGGAGGCCCTACAAATTTATATTTATTGAAATTTTATCTATAGAAAGTTTATGAAGTTTGGTTCTAAGTTGCATTCTTGCAGAAAGGATTCATGTTTTCCTTCTCTTAGATATTTGGGGAAATAACCAATCTGGACCACATTGTTTTCTCTTGTGGGGGTATGTGGCAAATATGGAGTAAAATGCCAACATCAGGTGAATGCATATGGTTAGAAATTTTCTGAGTTTTTTTCTTCCCTTTTTTTTTTTTTTTTTTGCTCTATCCGTAGCCAAACTTGAGACAGTCAAGTAACCACCCCCCATAACCCTAAGGGATGTTTTATTCTTTTTCCTTCATCTAGAGAGCTTCAGATCAGATTTTCTATCCTGCTTGTTACTCAAACTTCACATTGTCACTTTGATCCATTTAAACCTGGAATCTAAGATAGCAGACATCTCCAGAGACCGGTGAGGACACTAGACCTTCAATGATTGCTTTGTTTCTGGATTCTTGCTTTATTTTTGTCCCTCATGCCCAATAATTTTCTTTAATTTCTCCCCAAGTCAATTGCACATTTAGGTTTTATTTTATCTTTTCATCAAAAATTGTATGTATTCCATAATAGGAAGTTTTGCTTGGACAATAATCTGACAAGTTATTGGAAAGGATCTAGTTAATAATATTCTATTTTCAAATAGATGAATACATTTTTCTTCTGGAAACCTTATGTGTGGGGTCTCACTAGATCAGTGTTTGTGTAGAACTTGTGGCCTTTAAAAAATCTGCATGAGTTATCATAATATTTAGTTTGAATGATATGGAATTGGCATTTTTGAATTCACAAAAAGTTGAATATCAGCATTTTGTATCATTTAATTTAAATACATATTTTTATATATACTAAATGCAATAACATTCAGTCAGTTGTATTGGACAGTATTAAAATAATAAATCTATTGTTTGTTCTGTTATGCATTGTAGTGTATTTTAAAAGTCAGACAGAGAGAGTTGAATATGCTGTGGTGTCATTTATGTGTGGGGTTTAAAAGAATGATCCAAATAAACTTATTTACAAGACAGAGGTAGACTCACAGAGGTAGAGAACAAACTTGTGGTTGCCGGATGGGGGTGGGGGGGAAGGAGGAGAGGGAGGAATAAATTAGGAGTGAATTTAACTGAATCACTTTGCTGTACACCTGAAAGTAACACAACATTTTAAATCAACTATACTTCATTTTTTTAAACTACATAAATTTATTAATGTGATCTAATTAGATTATAGATTTTTTTCAACATGTTCCTTTTTTACTACTGTCTCTCCTTTTAAACACTCTTACCCCAGGAGATGTATGTTGACTACTTAACAGGCATGCCCCCATTTTTCTCTGTGCTCATAGAATCACACATATATACACTCATACATGTGTATGCAGGTACACACATATGTAACATATTTTTGACTAAGTCACAGAAAGCATATATGATTTTCTACATTTTCTTATTTAATATCTCATAATTATCTATACAAGTCACAAATATAGTTTCACTTCTTTACTGTGGAGCCTAATTTTCCATAGTATTAAAGTAACATACTGTGTTCAATTATTATGTTAATCACGGGTATTTCTTTTTTTTTTTTTTTTTTTTGCGGTACGCAGGCCTCTCACTGTTGTGGCCTCTCCCGTTGCGGAGCACAGGCTCCGGACGCGCAGGCCCAGTGGCCATGGCTCACGGGCCCAGCCGCTCCACGGCATGTGGGATCTTCCCGGACCAGGGCACGAACCCGTGTCCCCTGCATCGGCAGGCGGACTCTCAACCCCTGCGCCACCAGGGAAGCCCGATCACGGGTATTTCTTAGTAAAATACTGTGTTTCAAACATAGTTTTGTTGAGGACAACCACCATTATATACTGGGATTAAGAGAATTAGAGGTACAATAATATAACACCAAATATAGTTCTCTAAGATATTTGTCAAAGTCTGAAGTTTTGAAAATAAAGTTCCCATTATTTATTGTCATTTCAAAATTTGGCTTGAGTATGTTTTCTACAGCTTCTGAGGCAAGAAGAACCACCCAATTCACATGGATTTATGATTTCTTGATATTGTTACTTAGAGGGTTTTCAAAAACAGTTCTAAAATTGTCTGAACAAATAATTTTTGTTCTTTCTTTTTCTTTTTTGTTTTTTTTGGTTAAATCAGACTATGTTTTTCAGGTTATAATTTTACGAGTTTGAAATGTGTCTTATCTCTGTGGTAATCTCCCTATTGACACAGTGTACAAAAATTAGAGATTTATTTATGATTTAAAAATATCTGTTAATAGCTTTATTGAACTACAATTAACATTGAAATAATTATGCATGCTTAAATTATATAATTAGATAAACTTTGATGTGTTTATGCACTTGTAAAAACATCAACATAATCAAAATTGTGAACATATTCTTCATCCCCAAAAGTTTTCTTACACTCTTACATAATCTCTCTATTCTGCCCTTTTGATCTACTCTCTCCTCTCTCCCCAAGGCAACCAATGTTCTGCTTTGGATCACTGTAGATTAGTATACATATACTGAATTCTTTAAGTAAATTCTAAGTTATGTATTTTATTTTTTTTGTCTAGCTTCTTCCACTCAACATAAGAGTTTTGAGGTTTATCTATGTTGTTGAATTCATCAATAGTTCATTCCTTTTTATAGGTGATTAGCTTTCCGTTGTATGGATATACCACAATGTTCTTAGCACTTACTTCCTGATGGACATTTGGGTTGTTTCCAGTTTAGCAATATTACAAATCAAACAGCTGTAAATAGTTGCATATGTGTCTTGATATGGATTTAAGTTCTCTTTTTTTTATTTTTTATTTATTTTTTATTTGGCCCGACTGTGCAGTATGTGGGATTTTAATTCCCTGACCAGGGGTCAAACCCACACCCCCTGCAGTGGAAGCATGGAGTCTTAACCACTGGACTGCAAGGGAAGTCCCTTTTTAAAAATTTATTTTTATTTATTTTTTGGTATAAGCTCTCCTTTGTCTTAGGTAAATACCTAAGAATGGAAAGACTGGGCCCTATGCTCATGCTATTTACCTTTTTAAGAAAGTATAAAGTTGATTGCTCAAGTGACTGTGCCATATTGCATTCCCACATGCAACTTAGAGAGCTCAAGTTGTACCATATCCTAATCAACACTTGGTATGGTCAACATTTTTATTTTAGCCATTCTAATAGGTATGCTTTATCACACTATGGGTTTCATTTGCATTTCTCTAATGACTCGTCATGTTGCATGTCTTTTTTAATATCTTCATTTGGAAAAAGAATATCATCTTTGGTAAAGTGTCTTCCAAACTTTGGCTCATTTTTTTATTAGGTTATTTTCTTTCTTAATGTTGTATTTTAGGAGCTCTTTATGCATTCTATATATAAATCCTTTATCAGATATATGATTTGCAAATAATTTTTCCCTGTTACGGTTTGTCTTTTCCTGTCTTAGCAGTATTTTTCTTACTTTCAATAACATCAAATTAATGGATTTGTGTATTTTATGGATTTTGCTTTTAGTATATGTATGAAATTTTTGCATTACCAAGGTCAATAAATATTCTTCTAAGTATTATTTAGAAGTTTTATAGCTTTGTGAAACACATTATGTTTAAAGTCCATTTTGAGTTAATTTTTGTATGTGGAAAAAGCATGGGTTCAAGTTCATTTTGTGCAATTGTTCCAACAAAATTTGTTGAAAAGATTTACAGATTCTCCACTGAATTGTCTTTGCATCTTTGTTTAAAATCAATTGAATATATGCAAGTGGGTCTTTATTGGCACTTTCTATTCTAGTTCAGTGATCTTTGACATAAATATCATTCAGGAGTGATTACTGAAGCTTTACAATAAGTCTTAATGTTAGGTGATATGTCTGTCAAGTTTGTTCTTCTTTTTTCAAACTTGTTATTATTACTCTAGGTTTTTGATTTATATATCAGTTTTAGAATCATCTTGTCAATATCTAAAAACAACCTCCTGAGATTTCGATAGAAATCACATGGAATTTATAGATCAATTTAGGGAGAATTGCCATCTTAGCTGTATTGAGCCTTCTAAGCCCCCAAAGAAGTAAAATTCTCCACTTATTCAGGTCTTCTTTAATGCCTTTCAGCACTAATTTGAGTGTACAAGTGTTGCATATCTTTAGTTGGATTTATTCCTAATATTCCAAACTTTTGATGGTATTGTATTTTAATTTCTTTATTTTTCATGTATAGAAATATAGTTGATATTTCTATAATAAACTGGCACCCTACAAAAATGCTGAACCTAACTTATTTGTTTTGAGTTATTTCTTCTTTTATTTATTTTTTAGATTCAGCAGATTTTTTCTGCATAGAAAATCATGCAAATTCTAAATGCCTTCGCTTCTCCGGTCTCTGGTCTCCACCTCCTCAACTCAGAAAGTTCACCAGTCTGTGCCCTTCTATTCCTTCCCTGTGTTGTTCCTGGAATATTTCTCTGCTTAGTAACATGGGAGAACAGAAAATTATCTTGTCTGTTTCACTTCTCTCAGAAAATACTGTCCTTTTTGCATAATATTTAAAGTCATCTTGAGAATTGTTGTTTCATATATTTTGCCCAGTTTCTTAGTTGTTTGAGGGAAGATAAATCTGTCCCCTGTTATTCCAGTCTGGCCAGAAGCAGAAATATGTAAAGTGTGTCTCAATCTATACAAGTATCCACCTCTTGTCCTCACATTTTTTTTATTAAGATATGATTCACATACCATAAAATCCACTGTTTCAAAGTGTACAGTTGAATGATTTTTAGAATATTGACTGAATTGTTCAATAACCACCACTATCTAATTCCATAACATTTTATCAACTCAAAAAAGAAACCCTACCAACCCCTAATCTACTTTCTGTCTTTATGGAGTTTTCTATACCAGCCATTTCATGTAGAAAAAAATTATGCACTATGTGGCCTTTGCGTCTGACTTCTTTCAATGAGCAGAATATTTCCAAGGCTTATCAATGCTATAGGAAAAATTGGTAACTTATTTTTATGGCTAAATAATGTTGTGTTATATGGATATACCACATTTTATTTATTCTTTAATCAATTGATGATTATTTGGGTGGTTTGGACTTTTTGGTTATTACAAGTAATGCTGCTGTTAACATTCATGTTCATATTTTTGTGTTGATATAAGTTTTTAGTTAGTTTGAATATATGTCTTAGAGGGTAACTGTTGAATCATATGTTTAATTTTGGATAAACTGACAAACTATTTTACAAAGTGACCTTGTTTTCACTCTGCACTGCAGCCTAAAATCTTCCTTCACTCAGTAAGCTGGAGCCAAGTTTTGTAGCAAACAATAACACAAGGTTTACATGGCTATATACAGATGGCACTCCACAGTATGTGTGGAAATAAGAGAAAAAAAGAAAACAGTGGCACTAAATAAACTTCAAATTTTTGTAAAAAATGGAAAATCTTTGCCATCACAAAGTAGAGCATACTCTGGCACCACACTGCTTTACCTTGGTACTAAGGTGGAAAAAAACAATGTGAACACTTAGCTGGTGAGTTTAGTTTGTAATAATATTCTTCTCTAGAGACAAATAACTAATAAAATGTCTTCTTTGTGAAGTACATGAAAGCTTTTCTGTGGTAAAATGTTTCAATTGGGCCTATAGTTAGGAGAGTAGATTTTAAGTGTCCTCACCAATAAATAAATATTAATTACCTGAGGTGACAAATATGTCAGTTAGCTGTATTATGGTAATAATATCATATGTATACATCAAAAGATCATGCTGTACATCATAAATATATGAATCTTCCACAACTTACAAACTTATGATGGGGTTACATCCCAATAAACCCATCATAAATTGAAAGTATCATATGTCAAAAATGCATTTAATACACCTAACCTACCAAACATCATAACTTAACCTAATTGACCTTAAACATGCTCAGAATACTTACATTAGCATACAGTTGGGAAAAATCATCTAATACAAAGCCTATTTTATAATAAATTGTTAAATATCTCATGTAATTTATTGAATTCTGCACTCAAAGTGAAAACAGGATGGTTGTATGTATACAGAATGGTTGTAAGTGTATTGGTTGTTCACCCTTGTGATCATCTGGCTGATTGGCAGGTGACACTGCTCAGGTGTGGCTCTGTGCCTACTACATTTCGTTACTCAGTATATTCAAAATTTGAAGTACACTTTGCACTGAATGCATGTTACTTTTGCACCATTGTAAATTTGAAAAATTTTGAGTTGGACCATTCTAAGTCAGGGACTGTCTGTATACAATTTTTATTTAACAAACATACCTCAATGAAACTGGATAAAAAGTGGGATGGGCCTAGAACCTTTTGTTGCAAGAAATTAAGGGCACTTTTAAAAATGCCTAGATTAAGCCTTTGAAAAGGAAAAGAAAATCTCATTGGCTTAATTGTGATTAAAAAAACAGTGCTTATACTATTTTGTTGAAACAAGTTGAGTAATTAAAAGAATCATACACAATTGACATTGACAGTGAAACTCCTTCAAATAGAAAAAGTGCTAAGAAGTGGTGGTAAAACATATATAATTTTCCCAAAATTTCATCAATAATGCTATACGTTGATCAGTACAGATTTGTGAGTCTAATGTTGAAGTTAATCGAATTATAAACCATGGGTTAGCTTTTCGATTTACTCCAACATAATATCTGGAAGAACATATGTGTTTGTAGAATGTTAAATTATTTGAATATTCAGAAGGAAAATATTTGTTCTTGAAGAGGGAGAGGGATACATGTTATATTGTTGAAATAGAATGTGAAACTCAGTGGATTCAAGGTAATTTCAGGGAATTCCCCTGGTTTGCAAAGAAATGGAAAATGCAGAAAAAATTTCAGAATTAAAAGGAATGAGCTAACACAAGAATAGAGTAAGAGTTTATTGAACCAGAATTAAGATCTCAGTAAATGTAGAAACTGCTTGTCTATTCCTTTAATAAGAAGTCCCCCTTTATGGTAATAGCATTGTAATGGGAAAACCCATGTGCAATGGAAAAATGCATTCATTCTAGGGGCACTCATTTGGTTTGGATAGCCTGACATTCAGGAACGGTTCAAGAAGGGATAGTTCATGACATAAACAAAAAAATGCCTTTAGGAAAATATATTGAATTATTATATAAAAGAATTTAACACCACCAGTACACTAAAAGGAATTTGGGAGTATGTTGTATATATCGGTTAGAATATTTGTAAGTATAAATCATTTGATTGTGTGTTCACATTACAATCACTTGTTTGTACTTCATTATCTCCATCTTTTGCTTTGGAAAAATTAGGAGCCTATGTCAACAACATAGAGTATTTTGCATTGGAAATCTTCTCCAAATCTAACTACTGTGGCATGAATTCCTTGAATGCAGACACCAATTTTGTACAATTGCTTATGGTATGCATAATTTTGCACAAGGCAATGTACTAAGTATATTATTTTACACATAGGAAGTGTAAAATAATAATTTCTGAAGGATAAACAAATAGATAAATTTTCAGGATATTTAAATTTTACATGCAGAAAACTGAATTTCAAACTAACTCAAGTAATATTAATATACGTTATCACATTTTATAATCAGAACAATTAATTAAAATAATGTAGTGTAGCTTAAATCAAAAATATATCTTCTTCCAAGTTACCATATCAATTTGAGCATAGAGCTAGCCAATGTCATATTTGAAGCACTTTAAAAATCAAATGTTCTTTTTGTTTTTTCCCCAAAATACAATATACAGAATTTTACATTGAAGGGGGGGGAAAGGCTGACACATGGGGGAAAGAAATGATTGGTTTTCCCCACCCAATGTCTGTCTGGATGGGCAGAGAGATGCGTGACATTCCTGGACAGGGGATGACATCTAAAATGATGTGTCAGAGTACTTGCTTCGGCAGCACATATACTGAATTTAGACCAATACAGAGAAGATTAGCATGGTCCCTGCACAGGATGACAAGCAAATTCGTGAAGCATTCCATATTTTTAAAGCAGTTCGAAAAGAGAAGATTATAGCAATAAAGTCTACCTCAAGAAACAAGAAAAATCTCAAATAAATAATCTAACTTTACATTAAATGAACTAGAGAAAGAAGACAAAACCCAAAGTTAGTAGAAGGAAAGAAATAATAAAGATCAGAGCAGAAATAAATGAAACAGAAACAAAGAAAACATAGCAAAGATCAATAAAACTAAAAGTTGCTTCTTTGAGAAGATAAACAAAATTGAGAAACCTTTACCCACACTCATCAAAAAAAAAAAAAGAGATGACTCAAATCAATAAAATTAAAAAAGAAAATAGAGAAGTTACAACAGACACTGCAGAAATACATAACATCCTAAGAGACTACTACAAGCAACTCTATGCCAATAAAATGGACAACCTAGAAGAAACAGAGAAATTTTTAGAAAGTATAACCTTCCAAGACTGAACCAGGAAGAAATAGAAAGAAAATATGAACAGACTAATCACAAGTAATGAAATTGAAACTGTGATTAAAAATCTTCCAACAAACAAAAGTCCAGGACCAGATGGCTTCACAGGTGAATTCTTTCAAATATTTGGAGAAGAGCTAACACTGATCCTTCTCAAACTCTTCAGAAAATTGTAGAGGAAGGAACACTCCCAAACTCATTCTATGAGGCCATGATCACCCGGATACCAAAAACAGACAAAGATACTACAGAAAAGGAAAATTAAAGACCAATATCACTGATGAATATAGATGCTAAAGTCTTCAACAAAATACTAGCAAAAAAATCCAACAACACGGTAAAATGATCATTCACCATGACCAAGTGGGATTTATCTGAGGGATGCAAGGATTCTTCAATATATGTAAATCAATCAATGTGATACACAATATTAACAAATTGAAGGATAAAAACCATATGAGCATCTCAATAGATGCAGAAAAATCTTCTGACAAAATTCAACATCCATTTATGATAAAAACTCTCCAGAAAGTGGGCATAGAGGGAAACTACCCCAACATAATAAAGGTCATATACAACAAACCCACAGCAAACATCATTCTCAATGGTGAAAAACTGAAAGCATTTCCTCTAAAATCAGGAATGAGACAAGGATGTCCACTCTCACCACTATTATTCAACATTGTTTTGGAAGTGCTAGCCACAGCAATCAGAGAAGAAAAAGAAACAAAAGGAATACAAATCAGAAAAGAAGAAGTAAAACTGTCACTGTTTGCAGATGACATGATACTATACATAGAGAATCCTAGAGATGCCACCAGAAAACTACTAGAGCTAATTAATGAATTTGGTAAAGTTGCAGGATACAAAATTAATGCACCAAAATCTCTTGCATTCCTATACACTAATGATGAAAAATCTGAAAGAGAAATTAAGGAAACACTCCCATTTACCATTGCAATAAAAAGAATAAAATACCTAGGAATAAACCTACCTAAGGAGACAAAAGACTTGTATGCAGAAAACTATAAGACACTGATGAAAGAAATTAAAGATGATACAAACAGGTGGAGAGATATGCCATGTTCCTAGATTGGAAAAATCAGTATTGTGAAAATGACTAAACTACCCAAAGCAATCTACAGATTCAATGCAATCCCTGTTCAAATTACGAATGGCGTTATTTTACAGAACTGGAACAAAAATAAAATCTTAAAATTTCTATGGAGACACAAAAGACCCTGAATAGCCAAAGACATGTTGATGGAAAAAAACAGAGCTGGAGGAATCCGACTCCCTGACTTCAGAGTACAATACAAAGTTACAGTAATCAAGAGAGTATGGTACTGGCACAAAAACATAAATATTGATCAATGGGACAGGATAGAAAGCTCAGAGATAAACCCATGCACCTGTGGTCAACTCATCTCTGACAAAAGAGGCAAGGATATACAATGGAGGAAAGACAGTGTCTTCAATAAGTGGTGCTGGAAAAACTGGACAGCTATACATAAAAGAATGAAATTCAAACACTCTCTAACACCATACATCAAAATAAACTGAAAATGGATTAGAGACCTAAATGTAAGACTGGACACTGTAAAACTCTTAGGGGAAAACATAGGAAGAACAATGTTTGATATAAATCACAGCAAGATTTTTTTTGATCCACCTCCTAGAGTAATGGAAATAAAAAGAAAAATAAACAAACAGGACCTAATGAAACTTAAAAGTGTTTGCAAAGCAAAGGAGAATACAAACAAGATGAAAAGACAACCCTCAGAATGGGAGAAAATATTTACAAATGAATCAATGGACAAAGGATTAATCTCTAAAATATATAAACAGCTCATGCAGCTCACTATTTAAAAAACAAATAACCCAATCCAAAAATGGGCAGAAGAGCTAAATAGATATTTCTCCAAAGAAGACATACAGAAGGCCATGAAGTACATGAAAAGCTGCTCAACATCAGTAATTGTTAGAGAAATGCAAATCAAAACTACAATGAGGTATCACCTCATACCAGTTAGAATGGGCATCATCAGAGAATCTACAAACAACAAATGCTGGAGAGGGTGTGGAGAAAAGGGTACTCTCTTGCACTGTTGGTGGGAATGTAAATTGATACAGCCACTATGGAGAACAGTATAGAGGTTCCTTAAAAAACTAAAAATAGAATTACCATATGATCCAGCAATCCCACTACTGGGCATATACCTAGATAAAACCATATTTCAAAAAGACACATGCACCCCAATGTTCATTGCAGCACTATTTACAATAACCAGGTCATGGAAGCAACCTAAATGCCCATCAGCAGACAAATGGATAAAGAAGAGGTGGTACATATATACCATGGAATATTTCTCAGCCATAAAAAGGAACAAAATTGGGTCATTTGTAGAGACGCGGATGGATGTAGAGACTGTCATACAGAATGAAGTAAGTCAGAAAGAGAAAAAAATATATTGCATGTTAATGCATATATGTGGAACCTAGAAAAATGGTACAGATGAACTGGTTTGCAGGGCAGAAATAGAGACACAAATGTAGAGAACAAACGTATGGACACCAAGGGGGGAAAGCAGTGGGGGTGGGTGGTGGGGGTGTGATGAATTGGGAGATTGGAATTGACTTATATACACTAATATGTATGAAATTGATAACTAATAAGAACCTGCTGTATAAAAAATAAATAAAATAAAATTCAAAAATAAAATAAAATGATGTGTCACAGTGATAAAACAAATGAGAAATGAATATGCTCTTCAGTTTTCTTCTAAATACATGCAATAAAATGTTTCATTTTATACATTTCATTTCTTCTATAATTCATTTATTGTTTCTTTTTCACTTTTTCTTTATTTTTCTTTTTTAGTATCACTACTTTGTGCTCTCTATATTAAATCATAACCATAGCAATACCTTAGAGATATCTCATAGATGGATAGGAAATTACTAACAATGCAAGGCAACTTAAAAAGGAAATAACAAGATAGGCCATGACCATGACTGTCACAGCATATGCTGCCCTGGGCTTTGTCCTGCCATCTCAAGAAACTTCTGCTAATAGGAGCAGAGCTGTCAGGGAAGGCCGTGGTATCAATCTTCTCATTTTACTTTAATGCTACTGTCCCATAACTTCTGCTTTATAAAAGATATTTTAGGGGAGACTCAGCTATTTTATAATATTAGCAGATGTGAAGGTAAATATGTGGACTAGGAAATTAGCCCTACAAATTTTTGAGAAACAAGGAAGAATTAAGGTTTCTGATCATGGCAGTTTTTCATAATAAATTTACATTCTGTGATAAAAGTATAGTCTAAAGAACCAAGGAGAAAATAACTCCATTAGACAGGTTCATTTTGAATAGGGATTCCACATAACTATAGTAGAATATATAACCTCCTTTGAGTATAACTGATTACAAGTACTCATGCTGATGGTAATCATGAATATTGTGTTACTCATGGTAATGCTTTTCTAACTCACTGATGGTT
The DNA here is from genome assembly GCF_025265405.1 of Mesoplodon densirostris. Classification (NCBI taxonomy): domain Eukaryota; kingdom Metazoa; phylum Chordata; class Mammalia; order Artiodactyla; family Ziphiidae; genus Mesoplodon; species Mesoplodon densirostris. The sequence continues at coordinate 27,516,107 of NC_082677.1, read as the reverse complement.
ACTCACTTACCTATCAGGAACAGTCTTTAGATCTGCTAATCACTTTCTTTTTATCTTTTTTTTAATGGAAGTATAATTGACTTACAACGTTATACCAGTTTCAGGTGTACAGCACAGAGATTTGATATTTTTGTATATTACAAAATGACCACAACAACGTCTAGTTATCATTTGTCACCCAAAGATATTAACATATTATTGAATATATTCTCTATGCAGTATATTAAACCTCTGTGACTTATTTCTTTCATAACTGAAATAATCTCCCTCACCTAGATTGGTCATCTGCCCATTCTCCTCTCCTCTGGCAACCACCAGTTTGTCCACTGCATCTATGAGTCTGCTCCAATTTTGTTATGTTTGTTCATTTGTTTTGGTTTTTAGATTCCACATATAAGTCAAATCATATGGTATTTGTTTTTCTCTATATGACTTATTTCACTTAGCATAATATTCTCTAGGCCCAGACATGTTGTTGCAAATGGAAAGGTTTCATTTTTCATGGCCCAATAATGTTCCATTGTGTGTGCCTGTGTGTGTGTGTAATATATATGTGTGTGTGTACATATATACATATATATATATATATATACACACATCACATCTTCTTTAGCCATTCATCTATTGGTGGACACTTAGGATGCTTCCATATATTGGCTATTGTAAATAATGCTGCAGTGAACCTATATAGATAGGGGTGCAAATATCTTTTCAAGTTACTATTTTTGTTTTCTTTGGGAAAATACCTAGAAGTGGAATTGTTGAATCATACGGTTGTTCTATTTTTAAATTTTTGAGGAACGTCCATACTATTTTCCATTGTGCCTGCCCCAGTTTACATTCTCACCAAATATGCACAAATGTCCCTTTTCTCCACACACTTGCCAACACTTATTTTTTGTCTTTGTGATAATAGTCATTCTGACAGATATGAGGTGATATCTCACTGTGGTTTTGATTTTCATTTGCCTGAGTGTTGGTGAAGTTCAGCATTTTTTCGTGTCCATTTGTTCTTTGTATGTCTTATTTGGAAAAAAATATCTATTCATGTCTTCTGCCCATGTATTAATTCAGGTGTTTGGTCTTTTTGATATTGAGTTGTTTGAGTTCTTCGTATGTTTTGGATATTAGCATATTATCAAGTTTATCTTTTGCAAATATGTTCCTCCATTCAGTAGGCTGCCTTTTCCTTTAGTTGACAGTTTCCTTCATTGTGCAAAAACTGTTTAGTTTGATGTACTCCCATTTGTTTTTGCAGATGAAGTTTATATAGATAGGTATAAATTAGTAAAACATGTGTTAGAAACCCCAGATAAAAGGTAAGAGTGGAGATTAGGATTTTTTTTTATTATTTAACAAATATATACTGAGTTCATTCTGTGTTCAGACACTGTTATAGGAACTGGAGATACATTAAATGATGTCTGCCCTCATAGAGATTACATTCAAGTAAGTCATGAATTTAGATAATATGAATTTAGATAATAATTTTTCTTGTGGTTGGAAACTATAAGATTTTATTAGTTTTCTAACAACATATTTATATTTAAGGTATTCACAAGAAGAAACAATATTTTGTTTAGGCTATCAGTCTATTGACTGGTAACACACATTTATTTGAGCAGTATAATGGCAGCAAGCCCAGCAACGATATTTATTTTTGCCAAACATTTTTCATTCTGTTTAATTCTAAGAATAATTTTAAAATCTCAAATGAAATAAAGAATTAGGGAACAAACTTAAGTTCATATTCATATGTAGTTGTGGTTAATTCCTAAGTTTTTCTTTAGCTGTTAAAATCAAAGTCAAAATCAAGATTAGTATTTATTTTTCAGTATCTACCAGTAGAGGTGCATTAATTTTGCTTAATTTTAGTTATTTTCAGGGAAATGAATTTAGTCTTCAAAAGAGGAAAACATACCAGAGGTAGCATTTTCCACTGACTAGAGTCAATGTTTCTTCACGGCCAACCAAATATTTTATTATTATTTTCTATATTTTCGTTGTTTAGCTCTTAAAATATTTTTTTGGTAGTGGTTGATCTATTTTCACCATATATTATGGTCCTGCAAGGTTTTCTTTCATTTTTTCTGGTTATTATTTTCATAATCAATCTCAAGTTTTCTTCCAAGAAAAATATGCATATTCGTTTATTTTACTATCAATTTCAAAACAAATGAAAAATAGGAAAAGACAATTTTGTAATAAAGCACAATTGTTGCTCTTTTCTGATGAAAATGTATTCCTTGGAAAGGTTAAGCTTTATTCTAAATAAATGCAAGAGTTTATTCAGATCCAGCACATGCACATGCATTATGAAGATATGTAAAATATTTGTCAAAATGTATTTTCATGCTTGACTTTCATCATCTCTGCTGTCAGCTACAGTTTACCATTACTTATTCTTCTTGCAGGTCCATTTGAGGTATATTTTGACAATCAGTCAAACTTATTAGTTTACAAAAGTCTGCTTTCTTTCTTTTTTTTTTTTTTTTTCGCTGTACGCAGACCTCTCACTGTTGTGGCCTCTCCCGTCATGGAGCACAGGCTCCAGATGCACAGGCTCAGTGGCCATGGCTCATAGGCCCAACTGCTCTGCGGCATGTGGGATCTTCCCGGACCGGGGCATGAAACCGTGTCCCCTGCATCGGCAGGCAGACTCTCAACCACTGCACCACAAGGGAAGCCCCAAAAGTCTGCTTTCTTAATGTGGGTAAGATAACGATGCAGAAGGATGATACACTCAACTTTGTTGCACACAAAGCATAGTATTGCACAAGATTAATAATCTCGGGACTAATAATTGGTAGATATAATGCAGTAATTTATAATTATGAATTGATGCTCTAGTTCAGATTAGTTTACCTAATTGCCATCCCTTAGAATCTGAACAAATGGACCATGTGACAGATGAACTTCTATAGGGATAGAAGGGGGAATTTTTTTTTTTTTAATCAGCTAGAGGACAGCATAAATCCCTGAAAATCTGAGTTCAGAATATTAAGAAATCTGAATATGGAAACCATGACATGGAAAATGAAAGAATATGAAGACAAGCTTCACCTGCTTAAAAATTTGATCTGGATTAAGTTTAATTTGTATGGTTTGACAGGCAGTGTAAGTGCCTGTTTGCTGATCATATTCTTAGGCATAATTGTCAAAAAATTTGATCAAAGAAAAATGGAAAGGGGTTAACATTTCTAGAACTTTCCTTTGAAATAATGACCCCCTTTCTTTTTCTCATTAATTTTAAACCATCACCACCACAAAGAAGCAGAGACTCCATTTATCTGTAGACTGGTGGTTGGTAGTTTATATTTCTCTGTAGGTTCATCAATTTTAAGCCTTCACAATAAACAGAGGACCTCCGCTTGACTTTAGTAGATAGGCTTGACATATATTAAGTTACTCCAATTACCAAAAGAAGGTATTCTGACAATATCTTCACTCCTACAAATAACTTTCCTGTATTCTCACCTAGCAAACTGAACCCAGTAGGTATTAAAACTACTTATTCAAACAGAGACTGAATTTAAAAAAAATAATAGAAATATTAAATGTGGTGCAAAAGTATGAGTTTATGTAATTTCATTTGAAAAAGTAAAAATAGCCATTTAAGAAGTCTAGATAGTATTTACTTGACCCAGAAATTCTATTACTGGACATTTGTTTTCAATATACACTTGTACATGTGTGCAAAGACAAATGTAGTAGGATGCACAATCTAATTTCTTGTAATACCAAAAGATTAAACACATTGTAAATGTCCTTCAATAAGAGACAGGTTAAAAACATATTACATCCACAAAATGGAAACCGTGCAGCCATTTAAAAGAAATATGTTTATATTACAGTGTGTATATATGTGTGTGTAAGTGTGTGTACACACACATTCATATATATATATAATCTATGTATGTATCATGTTTATTTATGTGTATATAGTACAGATATATACCATACACATATATTTATTGTACATGTGATAACATATACACAACACACACAAATATGAAAAGATCTCTAAGATATGTAAATTTTAAAATAGAACATAAAGAGCAGCACTATGTACTATATATGTGTCAATCCTAGAAACAATTCAACTTTCTGTCAACCAAGAAATGGATAAAGATATTGTATTCTGTTGATATAATAGAACACCATACATCAAAGAAAATTAATGAGCTATAGCTACACACAATATGCTTGAATCTGAAATACATAATATTGAACTAAAAAAGTTAGACACCAAATAATACCTTTAATAAAATTTGAAAACAAGCAACACTAAGCTATAGATATTAGTTACCATATAATGATGATAAGATAAAGGAAAAAAATAAAGGAGCAAATATCATAAAATTCAGCTTTGTTTTACCAGTAGAGAGAGGAGAATTACCATTTACTTGCAATCACTCTGTGTGTGTGTTTGTGTGTGTATATTGGCATTGTTGTATTTATTAAACTTGGAGGTGATTATATTGTAGCTCAGGTTATAATAATTCATTATATCTACATTAATGTTTTATATACATTTTATTTATGGTATATTTAATGAATAATAAGATATTAATATGAAATGTAAGGTGCTAATCAATATGTACCTTATGTTTATATTTGTGGTATATTTACAAATGTGTATATATATGTATATGTATAATTTTCTGATGGACAACCAAAAAGTTGAAAGGGTAGTTACATTGGAGAAAAGACATAATAAAGTAAAAATTGTGCCCAGAATGTCATCAGGAAAAAATAGTTTGGTGAGTTTTTTTTCCTTGAAGAACTGCTTTTTAGTTGTTTGACAGAAGGGCTAAGCTTTTGAAAAGATGTTTTTCCTTTTTGTTAGAGCAGCAAAATGCCAGGTATGCCTGGCTTTTCTCAATTGTGTAAATTCCAACAGTTTTAGCTTTTGCAAAATATTTGAAGTCTAGTCTAAAGAAAATTTCAATTAGCACCTTTGTAATATAATATTTGTTATTAACCAAGTTCCACTACATAAACTTTTTGTACTGTGTTGCCTCACTGAAAATAGCAAATTGACCTAAGAGCACAATAAGATGAATTAACCAAATGAATTGAATTTATTCATGTCTAATTGTATCCAACTTACATTTCTTAGTTTATTAAGGGGAAATGATAGCAGAACAAATAGCAAAAAAAAAAAAGTTAAAAATAAAATACTTTTTCTAATAAACATATACAGTTACTTGTAAAGTGGACACATTTTTGCAGCTACAGAATACATTTGTAAATGTAATGACAGTATTATAAATACACTTTGCTGGCATTAGAGAGGATAATCCACCTTCTCTCTTACTTGGCTGTAACTTCTGTATTGCTTCAGAACAAGGTGAGAGGTGATCCACCTGAATTTTCATCCCTGCTTTCAGACTTCAGTGAAATCTAAAGATGTCTCCTGAAATCCAAAGTCTGTTCTAAACTTGTTTTATGAGAGTTACACACACTAAGTAATGATGAATGAGTTTCTCCTTGTGGTCATGAACTTCTGCAGAAATACTCCATTAAGTTTAACTCTTTTGAAAATATGTGCCTCAAAGAGGTGCCATAGAAGATTGAAAGTAATCCTGTATATCTTAAGGTGATGCTTCAGCCTTACAGTATGTGGTAAGAATTTGAAAACGTTCTTTAGCTTTAATCTGTATAGCTATATCTTCCTTAAGAATGCAATGTGATGAAGAGTCAATTCTGCAATGATTCCACCTCAAAATGCAGCAGCAAAAATTGATACATGGATATTTAACTCTGAATAGATGAGGACTACTTGACTACCTCCAGTTTTACAAAAATATTTTAATTTGCAAGATATGCTGGAAATTATGTTTAGAGTGATTTACCATGGTCCACATTGCTGATTAAGATTGAATAAGCAGTTGAAATAAAAGAAACAAGAACAGGGGATGAAATATGGCTTACAAACAAGCCCAAAATTGCTGCAAGTGGTCCAATTATTTTCATAGTCAAATGTTTTTCATAAAGCTTCAGTAGAATAATCAATGCTTACTCCTTTAAAATTGCACTCCTTTAGTTCTCTGGTCATTTGATTCTAGACTCCCCAGGAATGGGGCCTGGGAGAAGAAAAATGACAACAAGGGAGTGTATGCCTTTGTCCTTCTCCTTTTTTGTTTTGTTTTAATACCTTACTCTGCATAAAAGAGAGATTCCTATTTTGTTTAATATTCTTTTAGAATTTGTAGATGGAGGTTATGAACTTAGGAAAACTTGTATATAAATCCTAAAAGAATACCTTTGTACTTTGTGACCTTGGGCATTGTTTTAATTTTTTTATTGGCTCATTTTCTATAAAATGAAGATGATCATACTTACAAGTTTGATTTTTTAATTAAAACAATTTATGTTCTACAGTATATAGTCAAATGCTATAAGAATGTTCTTTTTAAAATATTGATCTAAAGGCAAAACATTTGTGAAAAAGTTGTGTAGTAATTATTATGGTCAAATATTAAGAACTATTTTTCCATAGAGTTTAGCAAAAGAGCAAGATATACCTTAGTTCTCACATCAAAATAATCAACATTTTTCCTGTTCAACAGACATAAAGATTTTAAATATAATATTAAACATAAAAGCAACTTACCTATATGTACAAAACAAAATACCTATATGTACCAAAGTGCAAACTAAATAAGAAATGTGCAGTACTCTTACTAATAAAACTATAAATTTTTGATGTATGTGAAGGAAATCTGAATAAATGGAAAGCTACAAAGGTGTATGAATGAAACAAGTCAATTTTGTAAAACTTTCAATTCTTTTCCCCCAACAAATTTAATGTAATCTCCAAATTCTGGAACTTGACACAATCATCCTAAAATTTCTATAATTCAAGAGGAATTTTACATGAGGAAGAATAAACAAAAAAATATTGAAATATAATTATAAAGAAGGGAAAGGCTCATCCTACCAGATAATACAATATAAAGACCTAATTTAAAAATAGCATAATGTTCCTATTGGCATAACTAGACCTATAGAACAATGGAACAGAGATTTCTAAAACAGAGCCATATATATACTTGAATTTGAATTTGAAAAATGTGATGTCTTTAATAAACGGTTTTGGAATTCCAATATCAAATCACTGACATAAACACATGTGCAAAAAATATCCAAGTTAGTGAAAAACCTAAATGAAAAATGATACAACTAAAATTATTGTTACAGAAGAATTTGTCTATGTATCTGGAGTATTAAAAGTGTTTTGAACAAATCATAAAGAAATAAACTGGTAAATTTGAACAAAATTTTAAACTATTTAAAAATAATTCTATAATTATATTTAAAATGTGCACAAAAGCATGTAATAAAATATTTGCAACATTAATAACATATAATCAATAACATTAGTCCCAAGGGTATATAAAGCAGAATTTAGCCATATCTGCTATGTTTTGATTTGTATAAAGAAAATATACTCAAATTGTATACTTAAAAACTAAGAATAATAAAATAATAAAATTTGGCATAAGACAGATCAGGTCAGGTCAGGTGTGCATTGTGAAGGATTTCAGAACAAGCCACCCCAAATGTTACCATTTTGCCATATGCATTATTCTAGGCAATTGAGACCCTGTAGCCTCAAGAGAGAATTCTGCCCTTCTCTTAACTACCTGGAAGAATTGAAATGGGGAGCCTTTCCCAGAATGAGAATTATTACCAGAGACAAATTTCATCTAAGTGAACCATCTATATGTCAGGTCAAGCATCTAGTCACCCAAAATCTGCTCTTCTTATTACTGTCCTGTGAATTAACCTCCTGTCCTTGGAAGCCCCAGGCCCCTATCACATTCCTTATCTCAAAATGGCATATATACCTAATTTTTCCTTTCTGTCTTTGAACCTCTTTTGTACTTTTGGTGCTCCCAAAAGTACAAAATTAAATGTGCATGTGGTTTTTTTTCCTGTTAATCTGTCTCATGTTGATTTGATTAGTAGACAACTGAAAGAATCTTTGAAGGGTAAAGGAAAATTCTTTCTCTACAACAATTGTAGACAGACTTTAATTATAATAAGAAGTTATGAACAATTTTAAACAAAGAAGCAAATAATCTGATTAACATTTTAGGATAAAAGACCTTAGGTGTTCTTTGTTTTGTTTTGGTTTGATTTTTTTGAGAATATTTTAGAATGTCTAGTGTAGAAACTTGAAGACTAGTTAGGAGACAAGTTATTGCCCTAATACAGGTAAAAGATGATGGTGATTTGGACTTTCGAGGTGAAAAGGAAAAAAAAAATGACAAACCAATAATGATACCTAGGACTTTTGTCTTGAGCAACTGGATAGATGCATCTGACACTTACTAAGATGGAGAATCCTGGTAGGGGGACCATGTGGAATAAACTGCATTAGATGGAAGTTATTGTAACAGAGAAGAACAAACCTGACTCCATATTGGAAATACTCATTTAGATCTAAGGTTTTGTGCTCTGTTGCCTATGCTTATTCATGCTGGCTCTGCACCTTTGTCTAGTCAATCAGTGAAAGAATGTTTCCTACAGTCTGAAATATACATAGTAGCCCTTTCTCAAGTCTCTGCCTCCCAGGCTTAACCTTTAAAGCCATAACACTTTTCATTCATATAGAGATAAAAGGTTGCAGAAGAGAAAATAACATTTGTCTTGTTGAGGTTTATAGAAACATTCTGACCAGACCTACATGGACGCTGCAAAAACAAAAGATTACCACATCCCCTATGGGATCTGGATGGCACCAAGAAGTCTGCAACATCTAGCCAAAACCCCTTCCCTTTTAGTGTAAAAAGAAGGCTGAATTCTAACTTGGTTAAGATGGTTCTTTGGGACACTAGTCCACCATCTTCTGCCCCAACACCTCATCTCCTGATTTTGTTATGTGATGAGCATATGAGTTTGGACCCTGTAACATTATTACTTCCTAAAGTAATCTATTTCATCAGTAATCCTGTAACTGAAACTTAATCTAAATATTTGCTGTTTATAAAAATATATATATATTTTACCTTAGTACCAAAAAATGTAAAAATTCTTATTAGAAGGATGACAGAGGTGTACTTGTTTGTCACAGATACTGAGAAATAAACTAAATTAAAATGTTATATATAATGAACAAGCAGTGTCCTGTTTATGCATCTTGCCTCCCATTCTAGATAGAAATTTTTTTGTAAAGATTGACATAGACTCACATCATCCTGTAAATCTTCTAATATATGACAGAATAGACTATGTCAATGTGTATTTAATGAATGTATAGATGATTGCTTATGATATGCACATGTATATGTTGTACTAGAGTGATAGTATATAACAAATAACTCCAGGGAAGTAAAATAGCACATTTGAAACTGAATTACTAATTAGTAAGTTACTACATTTCAGAAATTATTAAAAGTTTCTTAAACTTGCACTCTACCATCACCAACATCTACAACACAAACTATTTTTTTTTAATTTGTATGTAGTAAGTGTACCAATGTATTAGGAAATGGAAGAATTCCTATCCCAGCCATTATTTTTTTATAGACTAAAATTTTATTCTAGGTCTATTTTCATATGCATCTTCTTCAACTTCCATGGAACCCACAAACTGTGAATTTAGAAATTGATATATTTTGCACAATTCTTTTTTCCTCTCCAAAGATGGCTTAGGTTTTTTATCTACATTTGGCTCTTAGGCATCTCTTCTAATATATTATTCTAATCAGATCAGAAATTAAAAGATGTGTTAAATTAAGGAAAGGCAATTGCTGTTTATTTTTAGTCTCTGCACTTCAGTTTCTTTACTTTAAATAATTATTATTAAACAAGGAAATATTCCCAGAAACAGACATGTGCATACATATGTACAGAGATTAGGCACTCAAAATAGTGGCAATATTATAAAGTTTAAATTCTAAAAAATTGGGGAGTGCTTGATCTTTATATATTTATGAATTGAACAATGAAAATTTGAGAAGCAAAGGACCCTCATTTCCTCATGACTGTTCTCTTCATGCTGCAGAACTAGGCTGCACAGTTTATTTTATCTTGTGGAAAGAGTATTTGGCTTTACTCTTTTTTTTTTTTTTTTTTTTGTGGTACGTGGGCCTCTCACTGTTGTGGCCTCTCCCATTGTGGAGCACAGGTTCCAGATGCACAGACTCAGTGGCCATGGCTCACGGGCTCAGCCGCTCCATGGCATGTGGGAACTTACCGGACAGGGGCATGAACCCGTGTCCCCTGCATCGGCAGGTGGACTCTCAACAACTGCGCCACCAGGGAAGCCCTGACTTTACTCTTAATTTCAATCTTTTATTTCTCAGAATTGGCCTCCACATTCATAGCTGCCATGGCCATGTTTCACTATGACACTGAAAAAATTTCAGAGGCTGTACACTTTTTGTTTTACAAATGAAGTTGTTTTATGAAAAACAGCCTTACTTTTTCTTGGAATTTAGTTACGATTTACACTTCTGAATATTTTTTTTAATGTTTTGACCCCCTTCACCCATGTCTCCCACCTCTTCTCCCAAATTTCTGTCTCTGGAAACCACCAATCTGTTCTATCTATGAACTTGTATCTTGTTGCTGTTGTTTGGTTTTGGCTTTGTTTTGTTTTTAGATTCCACACATAAGAGAAATCATATGGTATTTGTCTTTTTCTACCTGACTTTTTTCAGTCAGAATAATGCCCTCAAGGTTCATCCATGTTGTTGCAAATGGCAAGAGTTTATTCTTTTTTATGGCTCAGTGATATTCCATTTTATATATATATATATATCACATGCTTAGTTGATTAGACAGTAGATTTTCATGTCAGACAGCAAGTTATAAAATCCACTTCCATTATTGAACAATTTTGGCAATTTGGGCAAGTTACTTAATTTTCTGAGCTTCATCATAGGTTTATTAATAGTTATTTTAGTACAGAATTTAAAGAAACTTAAAGGATTTAAAGAGGTAGTATATACAAATAATTTTGACAATATTTAGCCCATAGTAGGCACTTGATTAATATTATTGGTTTTTATTATTAATCTATACTCTATTCGTGTTTTTTATCAGTGGTAAATGCATTTGGCAAGAGTAATAGAAAACATGATAAACATTGATCTAAATAAATCCTGTATTTATCCCATGCAAAAGAAATCCCAAGGTAGATTCTAAAGAGATGGCAGAGAAATTCAGTAAAATGCTCAGGGACTCATGTTCATTCCACTTTTCCCTTCAATAACTCTTACGTGTAGGCCTTCAGCTGCTTTCTTGTGGCTTCATTGGTTTAAAGATGGATACTGCATCTTCAGTATGATGGTCCCTTCTTAATCAGGGGAAGAATGATGGATGAAAACATTTATACTTGAGTAAAGTTTTCTTTTAATTTGGGAAATGATATCTTCCCCAGGGATTGTTAACTAGATGACTTTGGACAGTACTATATCATATATCCAACATTAGCAGCCAGGATGCTGGACAACTGAGCTTCCTATCTGTAATATAAGAAGGCCAGTAATAAGGGGGAAGTCATTGGCCATTGTGCAGCTGTTGTATGGTGACTGCCATGTCTTCCATGACAAAGGGTTATTCTGGCTTTATTTCTTGCTCTCCGATTGCACCTTCTCTGAATCTTTTGCCCTATCTTCACTCATCTTGAGTTCTTCTGAAATCTGATTATAATTACTTTGAACAGTAATTATAGATCTATAAACCCTAGTTTATAAGTTAATATATCATCTTATATTTTAGACAATTGCATTGCAAATGGTAAACTCACTTCATCTCTCACCACTCTTTATATGGCTTGATGCTGCAGGGGTTCATAATTTTCTAGTTCCTCTCCCAGATCAGACCTCAACAGTAATGAATTATATGAGAAATCTTTATGGCATACATCTTTAGGAAAATAACATAGCCTAATCTAGCTAAGGTGAACACAGGAAACAAACCTATATGAAAGTGGGAGTTACTTCTTTAGAAAACTAGGCCATGATAGTTCTCTGGTTGTCAGTTGATGCTAGTTTTCTGGTTTTCATTTATGCTTGCTTTCTCTTTTATGTTCTGGTTCCCAGAACATCACCTCTGGGTACCATTAATGATTGAAAATGTGTATCTATTTTGATAATGAAGAGAACATGATATTTGGGGTCAGAAGTTTTAGTTTTGGGCTTCACTTTTACCAAATTTGAGTACCATGGCCTTGACTCATTTTCTTATCTTTGAGTGACAGCTTCTTCACCTATAAAGTGATGAGGAGGATGAAGTTACTCATGGAGTTAGTGCAGATAATAAAAGTGGTAAAACCTTGCACATAGAAGGGACTAAACAAATCTTCCTTGGTGTTACATCAATCAAATGATACATTGTTACTATAAACAGAATTTTATCTTGTAGATTTTAAAGGAATGTATAATAAATTTGAACTAGAACTTGGAATTTTTATTATTTCATAAAAAACATTAGTAAGTTATCATGTTCATCTTTTACAAAATGATAACTGATTTTAACTTATTGGAATACTGTGTTTCAAAATTTAGATTTTTACATTTTCCATGCTCAACAGAGGGAAGATATTTCCTATACTGAGTTGGTAATAGAGAGGAAAGCAGAAAAATGATATGTGGCCTCCTCAAAGATGAATAAAACATTTATTCCAGATCCTACTCTCATCAATTATAACTGATTATACTACGCTAGAGTACTATCACACCTGTTGAGATGTTAACAAATTATATCTCGTATGAAGACAAAAGGAAATTGTAGGTAATGTGACAATCTTTAAGATGAACATGAAGAAAACTGCTGTGAATTTTGAGAGAATGATGAAGAAATAAGTTGTCTTCTCATTCAAGCTCACCTCTAGAAGCATCCACAAATAATTTAATTTCTTAAAACCTGAGCCTATGACTGATGGTTTAACACTTTTATTTTTTTCAAATAAACTGCTGTTAAAAAGTCAGGCAAATTACTCTTTGGTTCTTTTATAATGTAGAAAATGTGGAAAAAAAAAAAAAAATTCACCCTCTGTATTTTGCTTAATATTCCTCCTCTGAAATGCTCTTCTGCCTTCTGTTTAACACATTTTTTTTTCTAGGCTCGTATAAAGCCATGCCTCTTCCATTGAGTATGGCATACTTCCTTTTGAAATCAAGTACTTTCAACTCTTCTCTAATATTTGGAATTGTACTGACCAAATTAACACCTAGGACATGCCAGCTTAGATTTTTCACTGAGGTTTGGAAACTGTTAATCTTGTCTATTTTCATCTCACATTCTGCACAATTCTGTTAACCTTATTTCTTTAAATGATCAGTGTTCTCTCTTACTAACTGGTATTTGTTCACGTAGTTAACTTCTAACTGGAATGGTATTTTCCTCCTGTTCGCATAGCTAACACCTATTTAGTCTTTATGTTTTAGTCAAAAGATTATAGTTTCCAGAAGGTATTCTTTGACCTTCTACACTACTTTGGTCTCCTGAAATATGTGTTCTTGAAGCTCTATGCACTTCCTCTATCATAATACTAGTCAAAAGTGATCATAAGTATGAATTTAATCATTTGTCCCTTCCACAAGTTCAGTGGAGGCAGAGACTGGCTCTGTGTTATTCATTGCTTCAAATTTGTCATTGTACCGTGTCTGGCAAAGAGATGATTCTTAACCCTTATTGAACCAAACATAATTGGATTTTTTTTTTTAATTTAAGCATAGTTTCTATTTTATATGACTCTGGATCATACACAAAAGGGAAATATAAGTTAAAACAATTAGTTAAGCAATTCCTAAATCCTCTTTAGATTCATAGACTAAATCTTTGAATAAATTTTCCAACACAACATCATCATAAACATAATTGGATGTTTAAACTCCTTAGGAGCATAGATTGCAGACTCTATTTCCTCTATACCCTCCATATGGTATTGCACAAAATTTTAGAGTATATTAGAAGTCTTCAACACTTATTAAGTGTATTCTAAGAATCCTAGAGCTAGAGGGTGTTTTATAAACAGTCTGATGTAAATCTTCAACTTAATAATAAGTTGCAGAAGCAAAGGACCAAAGGCCAAAAAGCTGATAATTTTAATAAAAACCACCCTGAGACCCAGATCTTCTAACTTCTGGTTAAAAATTTTGGCAACATACCAGGTTGCCATATTGCTAGATCTAATTTCAGAGTTGAGCTGAATTGTGTAACCACCAAAAGGTTACCACACCTATCATAAACAAATGTCATTTACACGTTCTTATTTCCTTAGCTGTCAGGAATAAAGAATCATATTGGATACAAAGCCATTGTATGAACTCTTATAGAAGATTTCTAGATTTTAGAAGTTTATGAAGATTTTCTCTGTCCTGATGTCATTGGCACGTGTTAAAACACTTTCAAAAATCTGGTTTCTTTTTTCCATCTACTCCACATAAACACTCGTGGACATGTGCAGACACATATACATGTACAAACATCCCTCTACTTTTCAACTATGCTTGTTTCAATTTAGAGAAAAAAATTGAGATGGTAAGGTTTGGATAATTTTCTAGTACACATAGTAATGGTCAATTTCCCGTAATGCCTAGTTATTCCTTTGGCTTTCAGTTAAATATTGAGAGCAATGAATTTATCCTTTGAGGGAACAGAGGAGCTATAAGGCACTCTTATCTGTCATCTATGAAAGTTATCTAAAAGCATTAAAGTTTCCTTAAAGGATTTACATACCAAAATGTTTAATTGGATTCATTACATAAGAGAAACAGATATTTGCCATATACACTTTCTTCTTTAAGAACGAAACCACAGAACTTGACATTTCCTATGTTAATTAAAATTTTGAATATTTTTCCTAAGTTAAAATGCTGAAATCTTTCACAGAAGCATAGTGCAATTTCACACACCCCTTTGTTATTTTATGCCAGACAAATGATATGAGGTAAATGTTAAGGAGAAAACAAGTCCTCTGCTTTTTTGTTATGCCAAAAGTGGCCTATATATGTATTTTTCTAATGTTTTCAAACCCACAATTGTGGCCATAGTAAGAAGTTAACTCACCAGGATACCTCATATTAGGCATAAACCTTATTGCAATATGTTGGTAAACAGATAAATATTACCATATGACATATGCCAACTTCAAGACTGAAGAAGTTGTAGGCATATAAAAGGAGTGATATATTTCTTCCATTCATGAGCAGAGAAGTAACTCAGTTTCCAAGATACTGTTCTCGAGTTTGCAAAAAAATGATGACAAAATGTGACTTTGCATAATTAATAATTTCATCAGCAATTACAATTTAGACATGTTTAGGACCTAAGAAAGGTAAATGATGTGTTTTAATACTGGATAGCTCATGGAGATTAAAAAAGTCATTGGTAGTTATCTGAATTTGACATTTTATGCTGATCACACTTCAAAAAGTATATCCAAATGTAACATGACTTTCCAATTGTATGTTTACGTATTTGTGTGTTTGTGTGTTTATTCAAGAAATAATAGATCTTCTCCCTCCAAAATCCCGAACATCTCCATCACAAAAGCATTAAATTGGAGGAAGAGAGATTAGATCAGCAGAAGAAAAAGAATGGCATAATTTTTTAAATAAATGTGTAGTTTTTAATCCTTTACACTCACTTAATGAACTTGTGATGGTAAGGTAGGTATAATTAGACCTGTCAAAATTGAATTCAAAATGTTCACTGCATGATGAATTTAATTTAAATTTCTCTATCCCTACCTTTCCCTTCCCATCACCACTGGGAGAAAATGAAGCACTTGACTGCTGCTCTGGCAAATTGGATACTAATAAGTAGGATGCTTTACTGCTTCTTGTTTTTGTTAAGATACAACTGCACTGTTTCAGAAGAACTCACCTGGGCATTAATTCAGCAAGTAATATTGGTAGGATCATTATATTTTCCACATTTTGATATCTCAGTGAATGACTTGCATATAAAGAGGTCTGGCAGCTGGCTTATCATTCACTGATGTGCTTGTCATTTTAGCCTCAGGTTCAGCTGACTCATCTCTGGGGGCTTGGAAATTATATCTCTCTCAGTGTTTCACATTATGTGAGATTACCATTTTTTTTTCAATCTGAAAGTAAAGCATAATGTAACCGATTAATATGCTTAACTATAAAGGAGTTGATTTAAGAAGGTATCTTAAAAACTATCAGCAATATCACAAGTCATGGTGAGACAAAGTCCATGAAATATTTTATATAGAGACATTCACATGTGATATGAAATACATCAATTGCTGGTGAGAATTGGAGCATCTAGAACTCTCATACACTGCAAGTAAGCATGTAAATTGGAACAACTACTTTGGAAGAGTTTGGTACTGGCTATTAAATCTAAATGTGCCTGTGACTGCAACAGAAATACTAACAGATGTATTCCTTATATATGGACATATCTAAGCAACACTATTCATACAATAAACCAAAATGGAAAAATGAAGTTTGCATTAACAGCAGAATGGACAAATAAATTGTAGAATAGATCTAAAATGCAACATGATTCAGAAATGAGAATGAACAAATAACTGTCACATGGATTGATATGAAGTAATCTCACAAATGCAATTTTAAATGCAATAAACCAGGGGAAAGAAGAGTCCTAACTGGGTGATTACATTATATTGAGTTCAGAAAGAGTAACATCTAGACTAAGGAAATAGAAGTCATCTTAGTGGTTTCCTCTGAGGGAGATTCTGCATGCTGATGGTGTCCTGTTTCTGGAAGTGAGTGGTAGTTCCTACAATGTTTCCTTTTGTAAAAATTCCCTGAGCTGCATGCTTATCATTTGCACACTTTTCTGTAGGTATCCAGATTTCAATTTTAAAAATTATTTTTAAAAGGGGGATACGAAATGCAACAAAAAAATGAGAAATCCCCATGAAAGAATAAGTCCTTAATTTTTTTTCTTTCTTGTTCTCCATAGTCATTTTTATATATTTTTATTTCAGCATGCAATCATTTTTATTATATTTTATTTTTATCTAACTATATTATACAATTGTTAAGTCTGGGACTATGCATTACTATTCTTGTACACCGAGGATCTATCACAGTTTCTACCACATGTTAGGTTTATTCATAATAATAATTTTAAAAACTAACATATGTTGTGTGCTTACCATGTGTCAGTCTTCTAATTTATGTGTATTACTTGTTTTACAAGAATTATTTGATTTAGTTAATATGATCTTTGTTTTCCAGATGAGGAAGCTGAAGTAGTTGGCAGTGCAGTAATTTGCCCAAGGATACATAGTCTGCAAGCAGTGAATCCAGACTCCATAGCTTAAACTACTAGAATAACAAGGGCAGAACATTAATTATGTAATAACACAGATTTGGCATACAGTAAGTGCTCAACAAGTGTGAGCTATGAATGCAATATGCAACTTAAAGAATCGTACAACATAGTAATTGTTCTCCTTTGGAAGAACAGAGGCTAGATATAGCTGGATACATTTATTTACATACACACACTATGGTAGGCACTAAAGATATAATGGATTAAAACATCAGATTCAGTCCAAAGATTGAAGTTTAGTAGGAAAGACATTAATTAACAAAATTATCACATTTGTTATAAATTTTGTTAAGGAAGCCTATTGGATGCATAAACATAACTAACAGGGTGTCAGATGTATGGAAGAAACTAAAAGGAGGCATGGGACACGAACACAGAAGGCCAAAGGTGACTTTTTGAGACGAAAGTGACAGGAAGGCAGGGCCAGAGAGTGCAGTTACATGGGTAAAGAACCTGAAAGATTTGTTATTATAAAGACTTGGGGGATGATGCTGTTATGTATAAAGTTCAACCTGGCGAGATGATCTTGAGTAGACTAAGTTCTATGTTTTTAAGAAAATGTTAGCAAAGTTAATTTAATAAAAAATGTCTGAATTATCAAAGTCCCAAAATGGGATGAAGCGAAAAATACAGACCAAAGTTAAACCTCTCATTCTGGATGAGTTTCTTCACTATTTTTATTTTTTTTAATTGAAGTATTGTTGATTTACAATGTAGTTTTAGTTTCAGGTGTACAGCACACTATATTTATAATATATTATATATAAATATGTGTGTATATATATATATATTTATATACATATACATATTCTTCTTCAGATTCTCTTCACTTGTAGGTTTACAGTATGTCCTTGTTGGTTATCTATTTTATATATAATAATGTGTGTATGTTAACCCTAATCTCCTAATTTATCCCTCCCTCACCCCTCTTTTCCTTTTGGTAACCATAATTTTGTTTTCTATGTCTGTGAATCTCTTTCTGTTTTGGAAATAAGTTAACTTATATCATTTTTATTTTTTAGATTCCACATATAGGCCGTATCATATGATATTTATCTTTGTCTGGCTTACTTCACTTAGTATGAGTTTATTCACTGTATGAAGCCTATCACAAATGCTCGTTTTGTTTCTTTTTTGGTTTTTTTTGGTTTTGTTGTTGTTTTTTGTTTGTTTGTTTTGTTGCGGTATGCGGGCCTCTCACTGTTGTGGCCTCTCCCGTTGCGGAGCACAGGCTCCAGACGTGCAGGCTCAGCGACCATGGCTCATGGGCCTAGCCGCTCCACGGCATGTGGGATCTTCCCGGACCGGGACACGAACCCGCATCCCCTGCATCGGCAGGCAGACTCTCAACCACTGCACCACCAGGGAAGCCCGAAATGCTTGTTGTAATGAATGAAAGTATGGTGAAATAAACAATCTTGTGGTTTTTTTCTACCACAAGGTTGGAACTATTTTAAGCAATTGAAAACGTCATCTCATTAAATCATTAAGACAAACATGATGTAATTATTGTTACTCCCATTTTACAAACAAAGAACTTAAGGTCTAAAGAGGTCTAATGGCTTAATGTTAGCTTATAAGAGGAAATACTGGAGCTCAAAACCAAGTCTGTTTGCTTTTTTATCTGGTGATTCAAAGTAAACGTTTATGGCACATTATTATAAAGTAGTAAATAATTGGATAATTTGGATTGAAGCAAGACAATAGTTACTCAGTCTTTCTGGAGACAATTACCCCTGAATTAAACTCTCCCTGTTGTGTTTTATCATCTCCTCTTCCTTCATCCAGTTCATTATGACTCTCTAGGTTTTCATGTGCTTGTGTTTAACTAAACTCCAAAAAAATTAGGTCAATAAAAATGGTAGTCCCTGAAGTATCTGAAACTAACTTTTAGAACATTTGAATTATAATGGTAAGAGTGAAGTCCATTAAAAAATATTTCCTTTCTGTAGTCCTACCAAGGAATCCATAGAGGAATATTCCAGATTTTTTAGTTTAAATGTTGAGCGAAAACAAAAAACAAAAAAACACTGTTGCAGAAAGAAACTTTATAAGGACAAAACTTTTGTGTCTTGTTTACTTATCAGAACTCGTATGTAAAGAATTTGCAGAAAAGTTGATTGATTCCAAAGTAGAAGAGTTTTGTTTTGTTTTGTCTTAATTAACATGGCACTCCACAGTTTTGTCTATTGTTAAATTTTACTTTGGCTGATTTGGACCATGCAAAACTGCATTACTTGTGTATATATTTTATACAAATTCTTTGAGAAATTACATATTTTTAAAAGGCACAGTGGGTCAAAAGTGATAGCGATGATCAAAATGCTCATAGTGTTCCCCTTAGCTTGACCACACTGAAGACAGGCTTCTTACAGACTCGAGACCCCTGAACATTTTTCCTCAGATAATTTAATTTAGAACACTTGAAATTTTTTTTCTCTATCCTTTATAGATATTTTTCAAAGCCTCTTGCCCATCCTACAACCCAGTAGTGCCCTTCTCAAGGTTCTGGGAGCCATCCTTTAAAATGTAATCATCAAGGAAGATAGTTCCCCTATCTCCCAGTCTCTGTGGGAAGGTAGGAGCCTAACTTCCAACTTTGCCTTTCTCCAAGTTGTAAAACTGCCTCCTTTCATAAAGCTATGATAAGTTTAATTTTATTTGTATAAAGTGCATAAGACAAATACAAGTGGCCTACAATTCCCCCATTCTAGCTCTTTAAACTCTTAGGCCTTTTGTTTTAGTGGAGTTGAGTTCAATCTCTCTCTTAAATTTCAATAGTCTTAAGTAAAGTCTTCCTTTCCTGTTTAACTTTGTCTGGTACAACTTTTACTTCAACAACAATCGATTGCATGGCTAAGAAGATTGATAGGATGTCCCTAACCAATCATTATGTTTCATTAAGCAAAGTACAAAGATAATAAAACAGACATCAATCCTGCTCCATAATATAGAATGTGGACAAAGGAGGCACTACAGAATAGCAGACTACAGTATAGTGTATGGGAAGTAGAAAATCTAGAATTCTATTTATGCCACCAACTGCCCAGTAAATAAATGGCATAATGTAGGGTTTCAGTTTGTAGCTCTGAGATCTTTTACTACATATCAGTGTTTGGTATATTCAGCAGAGGCTGAGCAAGAATGTTAATGACAAAAATATACAATTAATTCACTTAAATTCTATGTGAACAATAGAAAGAAAACACCTATAAACAGTCACATAATATAATTATTTCAGCTATTGATGATATTTGCTGAACATATATTTTAGATCCCTACGAATGACCCTTTAGCAGCCTATGGTTATACATCTGATAATGTAGAAATCACCAAGCAAAGGAAAATTCTTTATTCTTTGTAGACACATTTTCTTCATTCTAGATTGTATGTTTCTTAAAGTCTCTTTGCACTCTAAATTTTGATATTATTAAACTTAGATGAATATTATTAATATCCAACTAGCAAATTAAATATTTATATTAAATCTATTTGATCTTCAGTTTTTTGGTGTCAAAAAAGCTACATGTTAACAAAATAACATAGGATATTGCATTCAATTTCTATTGTTGTGTAACATATTACCACAAACTTAGCAATTTAAAATGTTACATTTATTAACTCACAGTTTCTTTGAGTAGGAAGTCTGAGTGAGCTCAACTGGGTAATCTGTTCCAGGTATTACAAGATTGAAATCAATATTTTGACTGAATGAGGTTCTTATCTAGAGTTCCTGGGAAGAATTTGCTTCCAAATTCATGCAGGTTGTTGGTAGAGTCCATTTCCATGCAGTTGTAGGACTGAGGTCCCTGTTTCCTGGCTGGCTGTCAGCTAGAATCTGCTTTCTACCCTTAGATTCTGCCCATCTTCCATCTCCAAAGCAGCAAGGGCATACTGAGCTCTTCTCACACTTCAAATTTTTTTACTGCTTCAGAAGAAATGGCCAGAAAAAGCTCTCTGCTTTGGGGGATTCTTGTAATTACATTTGACCTACTCATATAACCCAGTATAAGTATCTTATCTTAAAGTCAACAA
Organism: Mesoplodon densirostris; assembly: GCF_025265405.1. Taxonomy (NCBI): domain Eukaryota; kingdom Metazoa; phylum Chordata; class Mammalia; order Artiodactyla; family Ziphiidae; genus Mesoplodon; species Mesoplodon densirostris. The sequence continues at coordinate 27,494,771 of NC_082677.1, read as the reverse complement.
ACCCATATAACATAAAATGACCACAGAAGTGATAACTCGTCATATTTACACATTTTGAAAATAATGTCTGTGTACATTTCAGGGACCATTTTGATATTTCTGCCTATCACACATGGTTATAAAGCATTTTATTTATACTGAAAAACTATTTAATATCAATTAAAAATTTTATAACAAGAAATTGTATTTTAAAAACAGACACAAAATAATGATTAAAATAATGTCTTAAGTGATTACAATGTGTTTATACATTGCACATTACAAAGTGATTACAGTGAGTTTGCTACCATGCATAGTGATTTAAATAAATTATTTAATTTAATTCTCACATAGAAAAAACACTGTGGTGAATAGCCATCATTCTCTAGTTTTTGGTAAGAAAACCAAGAAAAAGAGATATTAAGAACTTAAACCTAAAGTCACACAGCTGGGGATAGTTCAAGCTTTCAACAAAAAAGATAAAAAAGATAAAACTCATCCAAAATCAATAGATCTGCTAAAAGTCCCTGTAATATCTTAGTAATCATTCCATGCCAGTTTCTGTATCTTATTTACTACGTTTAACAAAAAATTGAGTTTATGCTTATACAAAATTGTGTTTGAAAGAGTGGGAAGTTGAGCTCTAAGTTTTTTTTGAATTTTTCAAAAACATGTGACAGTCAAACAATTTTATGTACAATAGTGAGACCAAAGTTCCTATGTACTCCAGGAATTATACATTATATGTTATCCTTTGTGGATTCACCCTTAGTTGAAATAAGTTTCTTTGCACTACATAATAATTCTTCTTCTATCTAGTTATACCCAGTGGTCTCACCAACCAAAATAAAGTGAGGCTTTAAAAAGCAGAGGGAATAAAATTAGTGTCTAAATCTTTCTTCTGTGGCTCATTTGCTGTAGGATGTGATAAATTATTGACTCTTCTGTGATGGTTTTCTCATTGGTGAAATAATAATAAAGACCCACTTAAAGTCATGAATGAAAAAAAACTAATAAATAATTGAAAACTACTTCAGAGACATCAAGTGTTCTAACAATTAGTAATGATAGTAATAATAATTTTCATCTGCCAACTCGACAATTGTATTTCTCACTGCTCTACCTGCTCATCTTTTAGGTCACACACTTTTAGATATTGAGTTTGTGTCATCTTTTGGCATCCAAGGCTGTGTTTAATAACAATATTCAAGGTACTCTTATACTGCTAATCTTATTGCTTATTTAAAATGACTAAGTTCCCTTAGAATTTTAAAAGCATCTCATGGAGTAGGAAAACAAGGGTTCTTATTCTGGATAGGTCTTTTAAAAGGTAAAATAATATGAAACACATAAAAATAAAAACAGTAATGTAGAGCAAGTGTTCTAGATAATTACTTCATTACTTTGTTTGCTTTTAATATGATTCAGACTGCTACTTTGTCTTCTACAGGTAAAATATTTAGATGAATTATAGAATCTTCAGAGCAGAAGGGAAAGAAGATATATTCAGATGCTATTTGTTGATAGAAAAACAAATGAATAAATGCATGCCTGCCCACATGCAATAATCTATTCCAACTTCCATCCTAACCTAGGAATCTCATTCACCTTGTGTCTGATTGAACCCTTTGTTTGCAGAGAACACAATATTTTGTTTTACCTACATTTATTAGTGGCCTTACATAAAACTAAAAATTGCTACTCTCTAATTTTCATCCATTTATGTAAAAACTCAATTATTTTATGTAAAATCTACTTTCTCCTTTACAGATGTAAAATTACTTGATGAGATTTATTAAGACAACATTTAACGTCCCCATTTAAAACATTTCTCAAGCTTTTGTGTTCTTTTGTTTTTCCTCATATTGTAAAACATTACCTTCTATAGCACCCTCCTCTGGACAAACCTCAGATTGTCAATATCTCGCTAAAAAATATAATGCCAACATAGAAAAAAAAAAAAAAAACAATTGGGGTGCTCAATTTTTCTAGATCCTAGAGTAAAGTCCCATAATTACACATTACATATCTTTTGGTCTCAGAGCTCCACAAAATTTGGCCCTACAGACAATATACCATTGAAGTCATTATAATTATATCATTGGGAATGGTAGTTTTCTCAACTGGAGCATTTTTGCCATGGAATTTAAATGTATGTGCAAAGGTATCTTTATCTTTTAAGCTGATATTTTTTGAAGTTAAACATATTTTTGTGTGGAATTCTCAGCACTTATTTCCAAGTTGAATTTAAAAACACATGAATAGTATTTCCCTGTTTATTAAAAAAATTTACATTATGCATCAAAATAGCAAAGGCTATTCAGTTATTCTTTTTTTAAGTGTAAGTTTTCTGACAATATGTGCAATTTAGCCCAGTAAAAGTCCCTTTCAACATATGCAACAAATTCATAATAAAAAGCCTTATTCAGTTCCATTTACATCATACTTACAATATTCAGATATTAATTTTAATGTCCAAATTATTTCCTAAAACTGACATATCTAGGTAGTTTCAAAGCATGAAACATTCTTTTGTTAGACTTTGGTAAATTTCATTTTCCTTTAACATATTTCTGAGTTAGACTGTCCAAAACAGAACTAAACATTCTGTCATGCATTGGGATTATGTGTTCTTCCTCTGAAATCCTTACCTTTTAAAAATTTTTGGTTGTTTTTCTAAACCAAGTTTTCTGCTCAGTTTTTGTTGTTATGTGACTTTGTCATATTCTTGAAGATTATTCAGTGCTTTATAAAACCAATCCTTAAGGAGCTATCTGTAAAGAGGAGGCTTGTTGAATATCTGAAGAAATATTTGATACATTATCATTTATCTGAGTAACATAACTGATTTAAAATTGTCTTAGAACTATGAAATGATCATCCAAGGTAAATAGTTCTTTTGAAACAAAAAGCTTACATTTGGGAAAGATGTTAATTTTATAACACTAGGTTTTATGCATTGTGACAGTTTTGGCAGAAGGAGATTAAAACAAGTAAGTTACTCATACCTTAAAAACATCAAATTCAGAAAAAGAAAGTTTGACTTGTGTTCTTTACAGTGCTGTATTGTAAGAATAAAAATATGGAATGAAAATTCCTTAAAAATTCAAAATATGCACAAATAACAGAAGAAATTTTGAAAACGTGGAATCCCAGGTTTTTTTGAAAAATACATAATAGTAAAAATTAACTCAAATCATTTGATCATTTTCTTAATAATTAAGATGCTCTAAACCACAAAAATTAATCATTAGCTCAAATATTTTAATCAATATTCAGACTATACAATAAAGACACTGTTGATCATAATAACAGCAACAATAACTGGGGCATTTATCAAATGATGGTTAAATGACAGATATTTTTTGAAGATATTTAATAGACAGAGAATACATATACATATTCATGTATATGTTATTGTTTATTCTCATTTAACTATATGATGGTTACCTTTAGTATTTCCATTTATCAGATGAGGAAACTGAGATGTAGAGATATTACTAAGTTGTCTAGGCATGATTAGGTAATGTTAGAAAATATACTTCAGTTAAACTTGCAACCCAAATAAATACAAATTCCATAGAAAATGAAATCTTGCTAGAAAAATTGAAGTCAAAATTCAATGATATTTTCTAAGGGGTGTTTCTATCAAAAATATTTAGATATATAATAGAGCAAAAACTAAAACTTTTTAAAGTTCTTTACACACAAATGCATAACTAAACACAGATAAGTTTTTAAAACAAATATTTAGCAACATTTCTATCAATGATCATTAAAAAGGAACATTAAAGACCTATGGAATCAATACTTTATACCACTTAAAGGGTACTCAGAGAAAAATTCATAAACTTAAATTTAAAAATTGAATAAAATATAGCAGATATCTAACTCTAAAAGACAGAAAAAGCAGTTATAATTTAAACCAAAAGAAAACAAGAAAAAGAACTTGGTAAAAACAGGATTTAATTAGAAAAAACCACACAAGAACAAAATTTTAAAAAATGCTTTTTTAAAAAAAATAATTAAACATATTTAACACAAGTCAAGAAAATAAAAATAATGAAAATTAACAAAATATAAAGAAAGATATATAGGAAAAGGAGATATATAGATATATCTTCATATTATGCAATTCTATAAAATTATAATTTTAAAACACAATGAAATCATGTTTCAAAAAAATACATTTTTTCAAAACTATTCCAACTTCTATGAAACATATTAAAATGACACACCTCCTGCCCCTAACCAGTGCCACAAGCTCAGGAACTCCCACAAAGGAATTCAGCAACACCATTAACCAGAATAGTTAATTTACTGTTACTTAATTGTTTCAGAGCATATAAAAAAGAAAAATCTTATAAATGATTTTTAGGAAAGTAAGTGAAATATTGAAAAGAAAGAATAATGGAGCACCTTTAATTAAAGAAAATAAAATAGAATGATGTTAATTTATAAATATCAATGCAGTGATCTGAAATAAAACATGAGTAAACAACATAGAAGTACATTCAAGAATTCAAGTACATTCAAGTACATTCAAGCATAGCCATGTATATTTCACACATATATGGATGTTTTTAATATTAGTTAATTAGTAAAATTTTTCATATTAATAAACCTAATGAGCAGCAAGGGGAAAGCAACAAGTAACATAGAGGGATTCCCATAACTCTATCAGCTGACTTTCCAGCAGAAGCCCTACAGGTCAGAGACAGTGGCACAATATATTTAAAGTGATGAAAGGGAAAAACCTACACCTAAGGCAAAGCTTTCATTCAGATTTGATGGAGAGATCAAAAGATTTACAGACAAGCAAAAGCTAAAAGAGTTCAGCCCCACTAAACCAGCTTTACAAAACATGATAAAGGGACTTCTCTAGGAAAAAAGAAAGAGGTGACAACTAGAAATGTGAATATTACAAAAAGAAAATATCATTGGTAAAGGCAAATATATAGTAAAGGTATAAGTCGACCACTTATAAAGCTAGTAGGAAGGTTAAAAGACCAAAGTAGTAAAATCATCTATAGCAACAATACGTACTTAAGGGATACACAAAACAAAAAGAAGTAAAATATTATGTCTAAAACAGTAAATGTGGAAAGGGGGGATTTAATATACATATTTCATTTAGTGTAAAGATCAATCTATAGTCTCAAATGTCTAATATTATTTCTGAACACAATTATAGAATGGATAATTCACGTGAGAGCTTATAAATAACTAGATGAGGATACATTGATTAGTAAATTATAAAATATTTCACCTGATTATATGTTAAGTTGACCTAATTTCTATTTATTGGTGGTGTTAGTACCTCCAGGAAATATGATTTTGAGAATCTAGACCTCAAAAAAATCATATACTGTTATTTCATATCAATAGAATACTATCATCTAAATACAAAAATGATCAAGTGGATTAGTAATATGAGGAATTAATATATTTAAAGAGTTTTGACCAATAGATCAATATCAGCTTAGAGCCTCCGGTGGCAGTCCATAATTGAGTTGTGAAAGTGTTTTGATAGAGATGGTATATTCCATCTATGACACCTCCATTGTAGGACTCTACTTCTCTCCATGATGTTGGGCTTAGTCACATGGTTTGCCTCGGGCTCGTGGTGAGTGAAATATATCTCCACACTATAAATTTTACGTTCAACAACGTGACTTTTGTTTGTTTGTTTGTTTGTTTGTTTTTGCGGTATGCAGGCCTCTCACTGTTTTGGCCTCTCCCATTGCGGAGCACAGGCTCCGGACGCGCAGGCTCAGCAGCCATGGTTCACGGACCTAGCCACTCCATGGCATGTGGGATCTTCCCAGACCAGGGCACGAACCTGTGGCTACTGCATCGGCAGGCGGACTCTCAACCACTGCGCCACCAGGGAAGCCCCAACAATGTTACTTTTGACCAATGAGATGATAGCAGATAAAAAACAAGCAAAGTCTTGAAGCATGTTTTGTTCAGTTGGGCTTTGCTTTTTATGTTTCTGACACTACTATGAGAAGAATGTACCTAGGTTATTCCACTTTTCTACTGAACATGTATTTTGTGGTTTTTTTTCTTTATTATGAATAGAACATGCCCAGTTTAGCCCACTGGTCTAAGAAGGTACAGAGGCACGTGGAGCTGATTAGAACCATCACAGAGCTTGGAATCAAACCCAGCTAAGCCCAAGGACATCAACAGAATCCTAGGTGATCTATAGATATATGAGGAGGGAAAAATGAAATTTGAGGCTGTCTTCTCACATAGCACTGGATAAATAATAGTGTAAGCAACAATCAGTAATTTACACAAAATGAAAGAGAATAAAACAAAACAGAAAATATCAGAGTAGTTACTTCATAGTAAGAAAAATTCAACTATTAAACTTAATTTGATATTTAAATATCCTGGGTTACAATGTAAAATTTGTTCTTACTGTGTTTCATGATCTTAAAAAAGACTAAAAATTGCTGACCCAAATGACATCCCTGAAGTGTGCCACAGTACTCAGTTACTAACCCTGCTTATTCAACATTTTAGTGACTCAGCAAGATGCAAGTTACATGCTCATCAAGTTAGTAAATCACTGAAACCTGCGTGGAAGGAATAATAAATAGTTTAGATAAAGGATACACAATTCCAAAAAATCTTCTATGATCTTCAAGTAAAAAAAAGACTTAGTTAATAGTAAACTGAGTATAGGGCAATAATGCACTACGACCAACACAGTAGCCAATTGTGTCAAACAATGAATCATTAGAAATATATATCAGAGGTGAAGGATGGGATAGATTAATTCTACTCTGTTTGGGGTTAAACTATACTGAACATACTACATTCAAGGATATATTACAGCTAAGACACCAAAGTGTCTGTATTGCTTTGAAAATCCCTACCTAACCCTAAAAGAGCTTGGTTAAATGTATCATTAGAGAAGTAGCTTTAAAAGAGATAATATCAGGAATGTCATAAAGAACTAGAGAAGTTTTGCTGAAAGTATAAGAAAATCAGTGGGTAAGTGTATAAAAGACGGTTTTCACGTGGAAGGTGAATGAGACTTCCTTTGTATGGCAATAGGGTAGTGTGATATAGCTTGCTTAGCACAAAGTTTAATTATGTGGAATGATAAGAGAAAAGTTTAATGGGGTGTTAAATCAAAAGAGAAACATACTAGTGGAGAGTCATCAGCATTTATTCAGTTTGATGGAGAAGAAGTTTTTTGGCGATGTGATTTCAAAAGTTATTTTAATTATAGATAGAAGAGGAATACCAAACTGTAGGAAAGGTAGAATAGAGAAAACATAGGAAGTAAAGTGTTAGGAAAACAGCATGTTGGCTTAAAGAAAAAGAACTGTAGATTAATTAGAAGGTGAAGGAGTGGAAGCTTGGGGAAATAAAGATAAACAGCACTCAGAGAAGGTGAGTGAAGAGAACAAAAGTCTTGAAATGTAAGAAATGACTAGATCCTCTATGGAGAGGCAGCAAGGCTGTCCCTTTTGAATAATGGATGAACTCAAGAAAAGCTGGGGGCATCTGATAAAAAGGTTGGAACATCAAAAGCCTTTCAAAAATTCAGAGTATTGCTCATTTTATTTTTCAAATACTCATTGTGAACATACACATTCTTCAGTGTGAATTCAACTTTAGAAATGCCCTAAAGGTGAACGTTTATGATGTTTGCGATTTTGGGACCTTTGCCAGCAACATTGCCTGCCTTCTTAATAAAGAGATCATAAATTTAAAATGGCATAAGATCAATTTTGCTAGTTACTTATTTATCTGTTCATTTATCTTGAATGGGGACTATTTGCTTTACTGAAAATTTTTAAGGCATATACTATAAGATGTATCTATTGTAACAGTCTCTCATAATGCTCCTCTACATTCTTGGGGTCACTGAGTATCTTGGAGTTAGAGTGGTCCTTAAAGGTCAGTTAGTGTAACTATCCTCCAAAATCAGAACACCACCTACACTCCTCATATGTGTTCTTCATCCATCCTCTGCTTGAATAGTGTCATCAACTCAGTTGAAATTAGTACCTACTGTCACATAATTATATTGATGAGATTTATTCTTTCATTTTATAAATAAGTATCATTTAAAAGCAACTCATATATATATATATATATATATATATATATATATATATATATATATATATATATATATATATATATATTTACCAAATCAATCTGCCAATTCACTAAAATGTATCCCAGGAGTGAAAAGTAAAGTCAATAGATCCTATTAATAATTGAAACTTACAATTTAGAGTTTTCTTACTTGCATTCTTGATGTATTTTGCTCCTAAAGAGAATTTCTCTATCCTGTCTCCTGACAGCAAGGGTTATTCTCCCAGAACAGTGGTTCTCAATCTTTGTAATGTTTCTGAACCATTGTAAATTTCATAATTTGAAAAATGTTGAAAGTTCTGAGCCTTTATCACAGAGAAAATGACCATGAGATTAAGATTTACATATACTACCAGTATGATAGCAAATTAACCAAACATATTTGTGAATGTGGAGTTAAGAATTCCTAATTTGGATATATATGGAGCTGAATTTTTCCCACTAGATCAGTTTAGAGAGAAAGGTTGATCTCCCTGCTTATTAAGCCATTTATAATTTCTCTCCTTATGTCATCCTTTGGTTCCTATGTATTTACATTTTCAAGATAGTGATGATCTTTATGAAAATGAACATTTGAGAGAGTACAATACTGTTTCCCATTCCAAATCACTTTGTCATAAACTGATTCATGCAAGAGAGTTTTTCTCTTGTTCTTAGTGTGGAGATTTGAAAATTCAAAGTGGGGCAGAAATAAGGTAGAAGTGAATTATCATCCAGATGTTAATATGTAAATCTATCTTAATTTCTCATCAATAATTAAAAAACTGATCATAGATCTGAATATAAGCTTTTTGTTGTTTAAGAATAATGTAAAATAAAAACAAAAGTGGAATGTAAATAATGACAAAACTAAATCTTTATTTAAAAACAATTAACTGTGGCCATCTGTGCTTTTTAAAAGGAAAGGTCATGAACCATCTCTATAATCCTCTCTTTCCTTTGCAGAAATTGTGGAGAAACAGTGAGACCTGGAGCACATTTCCCATTGCTTAGGGAGCAAAGGATAAGTGTTATTTTGTTTTGATATGTTTTGCTTTTAATATGCAGAGTCCCATATCTTGAGAAGTGGTGATAGAAAGGGTTGATTTATTTTCCCTACTACAAGCTGAGAATATTTTAATTTTTATTTTCTACTTTTGTTTTTGGAGTTCTAGCAGGCATACACAAGGAAGGAGAGTTAAAAAAATGAAAAAGAGGACTTCCCTGGTGGTTCAGTGGTTAGGACTCCACCTGCTAATGCAGGGGACATGGGTTCAATCCCTGGTCCGGGAAGATCCCACATGCCATGGAGCAACTAAGACCGCAAGCCACAACTACTGAGCCCGCATGCTACAACTACTGAAACCTACGCACCTAGAGCCCCTGCTCCACAACAAGAGAAGCCACCACAATGAGAAGCCCATGCACCGCAGCAAAGAGTAGCCACCTGCTCGCCGCAATTAGAGAAAGCCTGCATGCAGCAACGGAGACCCAACACACAAAAAAAATAATAAAAATAAAATAACATAAAATTAAATTAAATTAAAAACAAATAAGTTTTTTTAAAGAAAAAAGAAAAAGAAAAGATATAGTAACACACAAGTAAATCACAACTAAAGTAAAGGCAAGCAGAAGTAAAACTGAATGGTTTACAGCTTGGTGAATCTTCAATTTTAAATTTTCATGATTGTAATGTGAACTCTCTTTACCTCCCCAGTGCCTGATGTGAATGGAACTTTATAAAACCAAGCACCAAAAGATAGTGTAATCTCTCTGGATTAGCAAGATGTATAGAAAAGGTAACAGTTTTTTTGAAGAGTGTGATCAGATCAAGAAGGATACATCATGAAAGGAGGGACTCTGAAGCCAAAATTACCATGAAAAAGTTAACATTGGAAATTAAATAGTAATCATAGAACAGGATTAGAGGATCTGTACTAACAACTCTGACCTTGGATTACATATAGATAAAAATTTATAAATAATATTAATTAATCCATCATAACTATCCCTTTTTCTAAAATCATTCAATTTGAGTATTGTAATTTTCCCCAAAAAAATAAAAAGTTCAGCAACCTTATTGAAATGTTAAGCTATCTGTCATGAAAATTTGACTGCAAGAAAAATATAGTAATTATAAAAATAGTATATTCTTTAAACTCAACCAATAAACAAACTAGGAAACATTACTCAGAAAAATGTTTCATTCTTCAAGACTTCAAATGTAATAACTAATATTCTGAATTATACCCAAAAGGGAAAAATAAATAAATGGAAATTTATATCTATCTATCTATAATCATAGTATAATCAATCCCTCTAGTCTTTGGAATTTTCTGGAAATTACTTGTATATAACAAGCTTTTTATCTAACAATAAGCATATGAAAATATGGCCAATGTCATTAGTCATTAGAGAAATGGAAATCAATACCAAAATGAGATACCACTCTAACCCGGAAACATGACTAAAATAAAAAGGCTGACTATAATAAGCTTTGGAGAGAGTGTGAAGAAATTGGAAAATTCATATGTTGTGGATAGAATCATAAAATAGTGCAGCTGCTTTGGAAAAGTTTAGCAGTTTCTCAAAATGTTAAGCACACACTAATCATATGATACAGCAATTCCACTCCTGGGTATATACCCAAGAGAAATAAAAACATAGGTCCACACAAAAACCATGCACATTAATGTTCATAGAAACATTCAACTAAAAACTGGGAATAACACAAATGTCCATCAATAGATGAGTGGATAAACATAATGTGGAATATCTGTCCAATGGAATATTATTCAGTTTAAAAAGGAGTGAAGTATTGATATGTGCTTCAACATGGATGAACCTTGAAACCATTATACTAGGTAAAATAATACAATCACAAAAGACCACGTATTATATGATTCCTTGTAAATTAAATATCCAGAACAGGCAAATTTAAAGAGTCTGAAGTTACCTTCAAGTTTGTCTCCAAGGCCAGGTGGGAAGGACAAACTGGACTGACTACTAATGGATGTAGGGTTTCTTTTGAGGGTGATGAAAATGTTCTAAAACTAGATAATAGCGATGGTTGCACAGCTTTATGAGTCTACTAAAAACATTTAATTATATACTTTAAAGGAAGAATTTTATGGTATGTGAGTTATATCTCAATACGGGTGCTATAAAAAATTAAATGAATGTCAACAATATCAAAGGCAATGTGAAATCCTGCAATCCGCTAACATCAGACATCTCATGACCACTTATTCCATCAACAAACATTGCTGTGATTATGAAAGTCATGCTGTGTGCTCACCACAAAATAAAATGTTTAACATTTAGATTCTAATCTATAATAAATACAATAAGTTGAAAACATATTTATAATGACAGAGAGATGAAAAACCTGAGTGATGAACACTTCTAAATATACTTTTACAATTCTTCAGAGTTTGGCCTTGATAGCTGTTTAATATATTTTCTTTGAAGTGCAAAGTTAATGCATGTAAACCTCAAAGAGTTCAGCATAAGACAGGCTTGTACTTCTTAACAACTGTTTAAATGTGTAGACCTCTAGGGAAGTGTTTGCATGCATGCTGATCTAATTGTGCATGTTAGCTATGTACTCTACAAGATAGTTAAAATTTATACAGAGTGTGCTCAGAATGGCATTTGCAAATGGTTAGAACTTTAATAAAAATATGTATGTTTCAACCTGGTCAACTTGTCTTCAACAAATTATCACTTGTATTATAATTGTGTTCTTCTGTTCTTATTTTTTTGATGAGACAAATATTTTAATAGTGGTAATTATACTTTTTTATATTTCATCTGTTTATCCATCTGTGTTTAACTGACCTTCTTTGTACAGTATGTAGGGATCTTGGCAGAGAAAAGAATGAACAACAAAAATACTTCTATATATTAGTTTACCTACCACAAAGCCTTAAAACGTTCTGAAATAGTGGCTGGATGAGGTCAAAGGCCAGAAAAACAAGATGGATTTTGCATCTCTTTCTAAATAATATACTTTGGGCATACTTCTTTTAGGATTATAACATAACCATCAACTAAGACGAGATGATAGGAGACATGTTCTATTTAGCATTAAACAGACTACTGAAGGGGTAATTACATATATATATGTGGGGTTTGTATTCTTTTATTTTATAACATCTAGATGAGATATTATGCACTTTTAGAGGGATATTAGGGATATAGTCACTGTATTTTCCCTATTTGGCCAAGTGACAAAGGCAGTATTTGGAATCACACAAGTCTCCCATTTGACAGATCATAGGCCCACCTTCTGAAATGAAGCATCCTAAAAGGATAAGTCCTGGAAATATCTTTCAAAGTCTCCATATTCAGAAAGCAGGAATTTTCTTTTCAAGATGTGTTAACTGAAGGCCAAGTCCCATACCCACCTGCCAAAATACACAACAATTTTCCACTCAGGGTACCTTGCACCATGAAAAATCCATTTAAAATAAGATAAAATATATAACATGATTACATATATAAAATAGATATTCCCAAGTGTTTTAATTTTTATTTTAGATTTTGGCATTATGAACATTAAATGTCTTGTTTAAAAGTGATAAGATTTTCCTTCATCCTAATAGCCATACACACACATCTACATGCACATAGACACACATAATAATATACACCTGCACACACATACATGCATACGCATTCATGAAATGATAGCTAGATGCCCTGCACACATGTGCACAGGCAACACTCTTGCACTCATGTCCTGGATTTTTAATTAAGACTACTTCAAGGTCAAGAGAATGCTTTAGTCTTACAGGACCTTGGCTTTTGAATGGATGTTTCCAGGTTCTGAACGTAGCACTATCTCTCACTAGTCCCAGTTTCCCAAATTGGGGACCAACATACTTTAGCTTTTTTTTATCTTCAACAGTAATAAGTTAAATATATTCTTCTCTAATATAGATCTGTGTTAATAACTCGATTATACTACCACTTCTCTGTGCCTAACCAAATTCTATCCACCATTCAGGATTAGCTCAAGTGTAACTCATGAATTTGCTCTTATGCCCACATACAAAAAGTTGAGAATGGGTCACATGACATACTCCATCATAGCTTACTGTCACACGACTTTCTAAGAATTTCATATTTTTTATTCATTTTTTCTTTAAAAGATAATTGCATCTCCCAGTTTATCCACTGTCCAAGCACAGACCTAGTACATTGTTAAGGACTCAAAAGTGAACAAAGAGAATCCATGATTTAAGAACAGTCACTTTCCTAATTTGATGATTTGCTGTTTAATGCAGCTAGCAGAAACTACTGAGCAGAATTTGGTAATTTGAAGATTATAACTTTGAAAGTAATGGAAGACTTTGTAATATATATATATATATATATATATATATATATATATATATATATATATATATATGTATGGAGAGAGAGAGAGAGAGAAAGTGATTGATTCATACCTTTAAATTTTTTGACAATTGAATTATTAAACAGAATTTCAGAAGTAATTTTTAATTTTTTTTGCAAAGGATTATGTTGTTACTTCAATTAATTTATGCTTTCTTACTTTAAAAAGAAGCAATGAACAGAAAACAATGACCACAATATTTATCTCCGTAAACCTGAAGATTTAACTTTGGATGTTAGGTGTGTTTTTCAATACCTAGATCACATTAAAGGTTGACAATTTTTTTAGATCTCTTATTAGAATTGTTGGACTTCTACAGTAAAACTTTCAAAATATTTTTCATTTTAATTCACTAGGTCCCTTTCTGGTTTTGGAAATAAAAAATAATATTAAGCTAAATGTTTCATCTCATTTTTAACTATTAAGCAAATGTAGATACTACATTCAACCGTTTTGATTTCAAGATTACCTAGCATTTAGGAAATCCACATTAACAGTAAAATTATTTGTTTCTAGGTAAGAGCCATTTTTTTATAAACTAAAATCCTGATGAATTATGTATTTACTACTAAAGACAAGATTTCTTAGATATTACCGTAAGATGGTGAAATATTGTTTTACTCTTTTCTCTCACTGAAACCAAAATAAAATATAATATACTTCTTTATCTAAGGTTTTTAGTGTCCTTGTCCACATATCGTAAAACTATTCTAGGAATGTCACTTTTCTCTATTTATTTTTAATGTTTGATTTCTTTTTATTTTGTATTAAAAGTCAATATCTGGCCTTCCCTGCTGGCGCAATGGTTGAGAGTCCGCCTGCCGATGCAGGGGACATGGTTTTGTGCCCCGGCCTGGGAGGATCCCACGTGCTGCGGAGTGGCTAGATCCGTGAGCCATGGCCGCTGAGCCTGCACACCCGGAGCCTGTGCTCTGCAACGGGAGAAGCCACAGCAGCGTACCGCAAAAAAAAAAAAAAAAAAAAAAAAAAGTCAATATTCTTTAAAAAAATATTTTATAAAAATCAGAAATGGAAACCCATATATTATTTTTAAAATATAATTGGTCATTATCAACATCTTAATATAGACTTAAAGACATATATATTTGTAATTTATTCAATTATGTTAATATTAAAGATGATGTACAAATGTATATTTCATTGTAATTTCTTTTTTTTTTTTTTGCATTACGTGGGCTTCTCACTGCTGTGGCCTCTCCCGCTGTGGAGCACAGGCTCCGGACATGCAGGCCCAGCAGCCATGGCTCACGGGCCCAGCCGCTCCGCGGCATGTGGGATCTTCCCAGACTGGGGCACGAACCCGTGTCCCCTGCATTGGCAGGCGGACTCTCAACCACTGTGCCACCAGGGAAGCCCCTCATTGTAATTTCTTAGTCCGTATATCTATTTAGCCTGTAATTCTCTTTTGAAAATGCAAAGAAAAGAAAAAACAAAAACAAAAACAAAAACTGAGTCATGTAGACTAGATAGTATTTTATGATCATTTATAATGATGACCCATTTAAATAAACAGTTAAGTTCCTCTGGACTATTGTAGTATGCCTTATTAAAGCTATATTTTAATTATTTACCCTATTAGAGAGCATAGGAGAACATAGGTGATATGTTTTCACAATTTTGTTCTTGGAGGAAAATAGTAATAAAATATTTCCTCACAACACACCTTGGCTATTAAATCTTGATTATAGTCTGGGTCAGGGAATGAAAAGTCATAAGTTAGCACAATTTTACTAGTTTGCTTTGGCTTTCTTTTCACTTAAACATTTTTCATGAATTTGAGTTCATAATCTAACAAGAAGTCAGACGTCTGGAGATTTCTAAGGTATATAAAAGTGTTGAATGTTGAGTACAAATTACTCTGCTAGTTCCTCTGCTGCAGAAACTTCTAGATCCAGGACCCTTTCTTTCTTTTGGGCTGTACTTCTTTCCTGTGTAATCACACCTGGTCTCTTATATTTTTGTAACTTTAGGCTTATTATATACACACACACGCACACACACACACACACACACACACAAATATATACAGCCATCCCTGTTATCCCTGGGGTTTGGTTCCATTACCCACCAGAATCTGTGGATGCTCAAGTCCCTTATATAAAATGGCACATTACTTGCATAAACCTAACACACATTCTTTTGTATACTTTAAATCGTCTCTAGATTACTTATAATATCTAATGCAATGTAATTACTCTGTAAATCGTTGTAAATACATTGCAAATTCTATGTGAATCATTGCCGGGTATATTGCAAATTCAAATTTTTCTTTTAGGAACTTTCAGGAATTTTTTTTTTCCTGAATAATTTTGATCTGTGGTTAGTTGAATCTGCAGATTCAGAATCCAAGATTACAGCAGTCCAGCTATACATTTTTCAACCTTAATTTCTAGGCTTCTTTAACCTATTTTCTGTCAGACCTTTATTTTGAATGTTGTAATGTATAAAAAATGTCCACCTGTCTAAAATCTCTTCCCCCTAATTTCTAGCAAAATTATTCTTCTTTTACTTTTGGAAACCCCCTAAATAGGGTGGTACAGTAAACTTAATAACTCGCATTTGCCACCACAAAGGAGAAAAGGTGATCCAAACCAGGTTATACATAGTTCTTTTTGTGTGTAATCATCAATATCTATCTGTATTGTCATAGGTTTTAAAAAAAATCATTCTAGTATGACTTATCAATTATGCTAGTATTACACCTAATAGTGGTTATAGACAGTGGTCACATTAGATTTAAATAATTTAAAAAATAAATCAATAGAATTGCAGTATAAATCAAAGGCCAAGCTTTAGTTTATTGTAGATTCCAGTGCTCTTGAGGGCATATCAATATGCTTCCTTTCATACTGCAAGATTGTACTGCCAGTGTTCCCATTGTGTTTTGTCTTTAAGTAATGCCCATCTTTTCCCCATCAGTAAAATCCTAGTAAGTTAAATAGCTTTCTAATCTCAACTTACTTAACTACACTATTTGATGAACCTCTTTTGCCTTTATCCATGAGACTTAGGCAGTTAGAGAGCACCTGAGCATAATTTCTATTTAGAAATTTCCATAGACTTCATGATGTGGAACATAATTCTCCCATAAGTTTATTCCTTGTGGTTTCAGAAGATCCTGCACCACTGTCCATGAACTACATTAGCAACCTTCTGGAAGATCTTACCTATTAACTCCTCTTGGGTCAATGTGCATTCTCTGTTCCATCTTCCTTCTTTAGCTGAGATTTAACTATTTGTGGTTTGTTTATTCATTATTTTAAACCATAGTATTTGCCCAGAATGATTGTCATGCTGTCTCTTTGTCCTGAAAGACCTTTCTAATTGTCCATTATAAGCCAATAAGTCTTTTTTCCTCAGTGTCTCTTGTCATTAAAAGCAAATGTGGTTTTTATAGGACAACTAGGACTGTGCCAATTTTTTCCAAATTGCTATTAAAACATTTTGACCAATGTTGGTTTATTCAACAAATATGGTGTTATCATTGAATATTTATTGATTATATCTTGAGTATAAATGTTGGAGCACAAAATTGCCATTGAAAATTTGAAGTTCCCTTGGAGGCACTCTGTGCTAGATTTCCTAGCACAATGTAGATTTCCTACATTGTTTACAGAGGTATAGATTGGTGGTTCTTCCTGGTTCCTGGTTACACAGCCAGATTTAGCTATGCAATCAGAGTCTCTTCAGTAAATTTGGGCCAGGGTGCCTGCTTGCCTGAAAGTGATTTCAGGGGATCACAATCCAAAGACAAAGAGCATCCTGTTTGGTTGGCAATGTTTGGCAGTTTGTTGATTTCTCTCTAATTGCCTCCCCTCTCTTTCCTCTGCAGTGCTATACCCTTTACAGGTATTAAAGCTTTGCATAAGTAAAACATGTGCCTTTTCCATTATTGTACACTGAGTAAATGAGGTAAAACCTTGGGAGGTGACTGTTTTCAGGCATGGCTTAAACCAAGAACTAGAACATCTCTCTTGATCTTTCAAGTTTTAAGGCAATTTCAGAAAAAAAAGAAAAAATATTTCTCCATATCCTTACCCTATCTAAAACAGATTAAGATGATGTTGAATTCCCAGGATAGTGATATATGGATAGTAGACATCCACAATACTTGAATTTGAATATGCCAAAGAGCTTCCCATAGGTACCCTCACTGATCATTGTGACCTGGTTTGGATCATGTTTTCTTCTTCATGGTGGCCAATACTGGCATTGTATTTACTGCCCCATGTGGTCTTGAGAAGTGTCGCAGAGTAAAAGAGGAATCCTTTTACTATAAATCGGGGAGAAAGCATGCTAAGTGGGAAGAAAAGAAAAACAAAAATAGAAAAATGCATAGCTGTTTTAAGATTCAAATGGCAAGGTCAAAATAAGAATGGGATATAAGGGCCTAGGACTATCAATGGTAACTATATTAGCCCATTATGTCATACCTAAAATGACATTAATTAACATTTGCTGAAGATTCTTTCCCTTCACTGTTATCCTGAATCCACAATAACTTGGTTTACAGCAGTTAAGAATTATGATATTATGATAACAATGGCTCACAACAAATATCTGGGCATGTTTCATAATAGAGAGATCATCACTCAGATTAATAGTCACACAGGGCCTGTTATTTCATTGATGAAAAAAGTATTTTGCATGTATTTGAGAAGCAACAGTTCCTGCATATTGCATCTCAAAAGGGTTCCCCATACTCGATGAAACCTGTAAAATGAGTACCAAAGGAAAAAAGCAACATTGGAAGTACTCCAAGTGTTCATTCACAAGGAAATATTAATGTCATTGAGATACATCACATCAGTAATTCCAGGTTGAGAAGCTGTGAACCTTATTTGACTTGGTTTATAATAACTGCAAAGAATAGGTTTGATGAGTAACAATAAAATGTGTTGAAAATTTGACAATGTTAGATTAGTTCTGGTAAATTTATTCATAAGATGGGAAAAAGAAAAGACTGGTGAATAATTTACTGCAAAATGTTACATGGGTGATATAAAAAAGAGGGAAATGAGAACATAATTTCTCTCTCAAAATAATAGTAAAATCATTGCTTTTTAAGGGAAGAGGTAGACCAAAAGTTCTATATCGTTGTAGGTCTAAAACCATTATCAATCCAAATAAATATTGATTATTATGTGAAATATATTTGGCCAGTAGAAATTAAGATTAATAAGGACTGTAAATAGAACAATTTAAATTAATTCTCTGTATAAATGACTTAGACAACTAAAAGCAAACACAGAATTTTTTAAGTGTTTCTTATAGACACTAGGACCCATACTGGACATTCAGCTTCAAATAAAGGGAGATTTCTGAAGGCCAACAGCCTCACCCTTACAGACATCTGCAAAGATACTATATCATCTAATAAGGTACAAAGTATTGTTGGCTTTTCTCCTTTTGCTCCTATCCATTTATTGGCTCCCTTTACATCAGCAATTACTTCCTGTTGTTTCTATTCATCATTAATTTTTACCTAGATCTCCTCTTCTAGGGTAGTACCATAAAGTAAGAAGGAACACTGTCCATATAAGTGACAGCAGTTGAACCTGGGCAAACGAGAAAAAGTGTTGTCATAGGAAAAAAATGCAGGTAGTTTTATATGGGTTTCTCTCAGTTGCAACTAAAAGGGTCCTATCAGATAGAAATGTCCACTAAACTTATACTTATCATAAAGGAAATTCTGGGTTTTCTCTATAAAATTCTGCCTTTCTCAGTCTTCCTAATCTTATTGAAAATATTATCCCCTAATTAGTTCCTCATGTCCCAAACCTATGAATTCTTTTTGATTCCTACTTTTCTTCAGGAACCACACCAAATATATTAGTAAATCCTTTCAGTTCAGTCTCCAAGTATATTTAAAATTTACGTATTTTTCGTGCTCTTCACTGACTATTCTCTAGTCTCAGCCACTTGTGTTTTTGGCAATTTGATGTCAATCAGAGTGTACTACTATAATACTTAAAATTCTTCCATGTTCTCATTATTCTTAGAATGAAATCTTAGCTCTTTAACAGGTTTCACAGACTCTGCTTAATCTGGTTTCCACCTACCACCCTGTTTATCTCAGATTATTTCCCCCTTTTCTGGGTAAACCTCTTCTAATCTGACCACATTTTTCTGCAATTTAGCCTTATTATACTTCTGGAACTCTCTTCACAAGGTATACCCAATTATTACCTGCACAAACAAGCACACTTTGTGTAAGCTCCATCTCTATTTTATCAAACTTGTCACTATCTGAAATTATTTTGTTTATCCATGTTGTTTGCCTGTCATTTGTGAGTTTTTACACTCCAATGTCAGTTCTGAGAATCAACATCCTATTCTGATTTGCTCACTGTTGTATCTCACTTCCATCTCAGTATCTAAGTGCCTAGCCTTAATCTCTCTAGATAGATAGGTATTCGATAGATAGACATAGATATGTAGATGATAGATAAATCTAGTGATCTATGTGTGTGTGTAAAATGCTTAAAATTTCATATATATATATATATATATATATATATATATATATATATATACACTTTTTTTTTCAAACGTCTTCCAAGACCCTTAAAACATTCTGTATTATTTATGTTATTTCTCCCCATTCTCTGATGACCTTAGAGGCTACTTGCTTTAGAGACATTTCCACAACACGGAGGAAGATCCCCAGTTCTAAACCAAATGGGCACAGTCAATAAATAACCCTTTATAGGGTTAAGTCACTGAAAATTTATGGTTGATTTGTTATAACCACATATTCTAGCCTAATCATATTAATATAGAGCCCCCAATCTACCACATACCTTTATGACTTTACTCATTCTAATCATCCTTCTCAGAAAGTGGAAAGTTTGTTTAATATTTCCTATTCTTCCTACTTAGCATTCATATTTACATGTTTAATTCAAATCCTGTTCCTTTAGAAACTCTACAAAATGCTCAAGAGCCATCTTTCCATTTTTAAATTTATTTATTTATTTATTTTTTATAATTGTGGTAAGAACACTTAACATGAGATCTACCCTCTTAAAAACGTTTCAAGTGCACAATACAGTATTGTTAATTCTAGACATAATGTAGTACAATAGATCTCCAGAACTTATTCATTTAGTACAACTGAAACTTTACAGCAGTTGAAGTGCAGTTCCCCATTTCTCTCTCCTCCTAGTCTCTAGAAACCACATTCTGCTTTCTGCTTCTAAGTGTTTTGTAAGAGACGATATGCTTAGCAACTGCCAAAATTTAAATAAACTATCAATTTATTTGTTTATGGCAGCCATTATCACCGAGTACTGGTTAAAACCTTAAAAACAAACTCAAGGTGAGTTCTTGCATCTGACCATGATGGAATAAGTGGGGATGGATTTGCTTGTCTTAACAGAAAATTGGAATACTGGATAAAATATATAAAAGAAAAGTTTTCAGATATTAGACCAAACAAACAAACAAACAAAACCAACAACAACCCAGGACTGTGATTCCTAAGAGAATGAAGACAAAAAAAGGAAGTACTCCAGTTACCCTAGGTTTCTGCTTGGGAGCAATTTTAGGTTCATTTACAAGAAGGTGAAGATTTGATTTGAGGAAAAAGGAATCGAAGCTCAGAGGGAATTAGATAGCTGGAATTTGCTGAACAGAGGCTGTGGGGTGAGGGAAATGAGGAGTTGTTTTTAATGAGTATAAGATTACAGTTTTACAAGATGAAAAAGTGCGGGAAATTGGTTGCACAACAATGTGAATATGCTTAACAAAGATTAAGATAGCAAATTTTATGTTAGGGTGAAATAAAAATATTTTACCACAATTAACAATACAACAATATAGAACAAGAGGAAAAAATTAACAGATGAAATAAATAAAAATATTATAAGATGAGAGTCTTGCACCCCATCATTACTGGTTAAGGACACTGAATATAAATGGTACAAATACTCTGATTTTTAAAAAAAAAATTCAACTGTGTGATTTAATTATGTGCATAATGAAGCTTCACACATTACAAAATCAATTATATAAGTGGCTATTCTTTAAATTTATGTATGTATGTATGTATATATGTATCTTTTTAACATCTTTATTGGAGTATAACTACTTTACGATGGTGTGATAGTTTCTGCTGTATAACAAAGTGAATCAGCTATACATATACATATATTTCCATATCTCCTCCCTCTTGTGTCTCCCTCCCACCCTCCCTATCTCACCCCTCTAGGTGGACACCAAGCACGGAGCTGATCTCCATGTGCTATGCAGCTGCTTCCCACTAGCTATCTGTTTTGGTACACTTGGTAATGTATATATGTCCATGCCACTCTCTCACTTCGTCCCAGCTTACCCTTCCCCCTCCCTGTGTCCTCAAGTCCATTCTCTACATCTGTGTCTTTATTCCTGTCCTGCACCTAGGTTCTTCAGAACTTTTTTTTTTTTTTGGATTCCATATATATGTGTTAGCATATGGTATTTGATTTTCTCTTTCTGAGTTACTTCCTTCTGTATGACAGTCTCTAGGTCCATCCACAAATAACTCAATTTCATTTCTTTTTATGGCAGAGTAATATTCTGTTGTATATATGTGCCACATCTTCTTTATCTATTCACCTGTCAATGGACACTTAGGTTGCCTTCATGTCCTGTCTATTGTAAACAGAGCTGCAATGAACATTGTGGTACGTGACTCTTTTTGAGTTATGGTTTTCTCAAGGTATATGCCCAGTAGTGGGATTGCTGGGTCGTATGGTAGTTCTATTTTTAGTTTTTTAAGGAACATCCATACTATTCTCCATAGTGGCTATATCAATTTACATTCACACTAACAATGCAGGAAGGTTCCCTTTGCTCACATGCTCTCCAGCATTTATTGTTTGTGGAATTTTTGATGATGGCCATTATGACCGGTGTGAGGTGATACCTCAGTGTAGTTTTGATTTGCATTTCTCTAATGATCAGTGATATTGAGCATCCTTTCCTGTGTTTGTTGGTAATCTGTATATCTTCTTTGGGGAAATGTCTGTTTAGGTCTTCTGCCCGTTTTTGGATTGGGTTGTTTGTTTTTTTGACATTTAGCTGCAGGAACTGTTGTATATTTTGGAGATTAATTCTTTGTCAGTTGCTTCATTTGTAAATATTTTTCCCATTCTGAGGGTTGTCTTTTTGTCTTGTTTATAGTTTTTCTTGCTGTGCACAAGCTTTTAAGTTTCATTAGGTCCCATTTGTTTATTTTTGTTTTCATTTCCATTTCTTTAGGAGGTGGGTCAGAAAGGATCTTGCTGTGATTTATGTCATAGTGTGTTCTGCCTATGTTTTCCTCTAAGAGTTTTATAGTGTCTGGACTTACATTTAAGTCTTTAATCCATTCTGAGTTTATTTTTGTGTATGGTTTTATGGAGTGTTCTAATTTCATTCTTTTACATGTAGCTGTCCAGTTTTCCCAGCACCACTTATTGAAGAGGCTGTGTTTTCTCCATTGTGTATTATTGCCTCCTTTATCAAAGGTAAGGTGACCTTATGAAGCACTCTGATCTAAAGGCAAATACTGACAGACCAAATAAAATAGCAAGACCCAAATAAAGCAATTAAGTATAAAGAAAATGATAGATTAAAAGTAAAATAATGAAAAATGGTACATAATTTCTAACAGTAATCATAAAAAGGTTTCTCAGCATCCTCTTCTAAACTCACTGATTTTTGGACAGAATTTGGTTCTTTGCAACTGTAGAACTGAATTTCTGATTTTCATGCTGACTGTTGATCAAAGTTTTCTTACTCCTAGAGGTTGTCCTAGGGTCCTTTCCATGTACCCTGTCCGTAAGCAGTTGGTTCATAACATGGTTGTTTGCCTCTTCAAGACCATCAAGAGAAAATCTCTCTCTCTCTCTCTGATTTCTGAATCCTCTTTTAAAGTGCCCTCACCTGGTCACCTTGTTAATTCAGGCATATCTAGGAGATTCTTCTATGATTACTTTAAGATGAACTGATTAGGAATTTTAATCACATTTGAAAAATTTCTTCTTTGCCATATAGCATAAACTAACCATAAGGGTGATATTCCATTATATTCTAAGTTAAATAAAGAAGGTTATATAGAATGTATACACCAGAGCTCAAGAATCATGGGAGTCATCTTAGAATTCTGCCTACCACAATTATTATGTTTTTCTTCTAGTTCTGAATAAGTGTGTTCTATTCCCTTTTCTCCACAGATGCCTTCTTTGTGTTTACTAAATCTTAGACATCTTTTAGAGAAGGCTAAGGAGAGAAATTTCATTAGTAACCAATTTGGGGTTTAAAACAAGAAAGTGCCTAAAATTTAATAAGTGTGCTATGGATTATAAATGCAAAGATGGTAAGTAAAACAATAAATTCTACTAAAATATTTCAGTGTTCCTGAAACTTACAGTGCTTACTACCCTAAACCAATTTGATCTTACCTGTTACTGAAAAATGGTGTCTGGAATAGAAAGTACAAAATTTTTAAGATTATGCTTATACCAGGCAGATTAAAAGTAGGGAGAGAGACAATTAGACAATTTCCAATCTTCCCATTCTCCTACTTCCATTCTTAAGACAACCTATTTCTATTTCTGTACACTCTTCTTTCAGGAATGCTATCGTATGTTAAATGCAGTGATAATGACATTGAATCTCAGCTCTCCTGGGTCCCTCAGCTCCTTTGTATCACATGTATGGAGAATAGAGGAGAGTAGGGGACATGAAGAGGGTGCTCAGAGTCGTCGTGGTCTCACAGTATCTTCTGCAAGGAGTGAATGTATTCTAACTGGAACTTTTTTAACGAGCCACCGTATCTCCTCGTATGTCACAGCAAGGTCAATTTTCGATTGGTCCATGTCACCAACTATTATATAAGAAGATAGAACTTATTATATACCCTTGAACTCAGTGAGAGATTCCAGTTGAAACTGATTTTTATTTTCTATTCACAATTTATATATTATCCAGACTGAAGAATTTATATGATAGTGTATAATACTTTTTAGGCTCTTTCTACTGAATTTTACTAACTCATGTTTTTAAATACTAGATCTTCTACTTTCTTCCTTATTATACTCTCTACTCCTTCTAATATGTTGGTTCAATCTTTAATAATTCTCTCACATGTATTCCTTTTACTTCCTTTTTGGATTCATCTTTCTCATTATAGATTTTTCTTCGACTTGTTACATTTTATTCCCAATATTCCATCCACTTCATGAAAACACCTTTCTTCCTCTTGTTTAGACATTTTTTGGAGAAGATATAAACTTTAGGAGATGTCTCTAAAATATGCAATGAATGAGAAGAAGGCAGTTTCTTTTTCAAGCTCTTTTATGAGACTCACCCACATTTCTATCAGTTCAGGTCAAATGTGGACCTCACACATATATCAAAAAACTTCATGATCCAAATCTTATCATTGAAATCAGTAATTATTCATTGAACACACACTTTGTGCCTAGCACCCAGGTTTTAAGCCTAGGAAACTTAAAAAGAAATATATGTGAAAGTTCCTCTCCTTTCATGAAGTCTGTTGTTTTATTTGAGAGAAATGAGGAAAGCTAGTAATAAACCAAAACTATTTGAGATTCATTTAAGTGTTTAACTAGGTAGTTATTGTGGAGAAATGTTTATAAAGGGAGAAAATAGCTATGTGTCACAAAATGGAAATATCACAGCCAGAATTAACTAAATAAATGTCCCAATGCAAGAAAAACAATGGGAAAAGAAAGGCATCAAACAGGAAATTTAGAGACATCCCTTCCTTGAAGTATGGAAATAGACTAAAAATAAACATTTGAGTCCTTTTCAGGCATTTAGTTTTGTAAAGGCTAATTGATTTATTCCAATATCTTTACATCATTTCCCTTGATTCAATTTATTCTCAAAGAAAATCCAGATATTGAAGAATAAAGGAGCACAAAGAATTCAGAAATGCTTATCTGTGCCAGCAACAGGTGGAAGTTTTTCAAGTACCTGCAGAATCTATTAATATTAAAAAGGACACTGGACATATCATGGTATTCCTCCTGAGAGTGCCAAAAGTAAAGGTAGTCTAAAATATTTAATAAAAATATGTAGGTACACACAAACATAGACACATAACATACCCACATATCTTTATCTCTATCTATACACTACACACATACATACACACAGATTCCTACAAACATACCCTAACAGCACAGATAACACACATACATATACACCACATACCACACACACACAGACACATACCCTGAAGCCTACATTAAACATGACACATCACACACATGTCCCTTAGTCCGAAAGAGGTCAGATAACTAAGTCCAAAATACACATTTCCTCCCAATTGTAGATAAAAAGTCTATAGTTTTGGAAAATCAAGTAGATAACTTTAACAGAAAGTATATTAACACTTTTTCATAAGAAATGCATCTTTATAATATATATATATATATATATATATATATATATATATATATATATATATATATATATGACCTAAAGTGTTAAATGCTTCTTTTATTGTAGTGACTTTTAAAATGAATCTGTCCCAAGTATCTGGATCAATAGAAAGAGGACACTTTAAAATAAATGATATAGGCAGAAAAATCAGAAGAAATGTCTTATTGAACAGATATATATCATATACCATGTTTTCATGGTTGAGGGATTTAAAAAGCTGTTAGGACAGGAGGGAATTTACAAGCTATAACTCTGACATAGTAAGTTACTTTTTCACTGTATCTTAAAGGTCAGAAGAGTTAATGGAAATCCTAAGGTGTTATTTAGTAAATAAAAAAAGTTCAGGTCAAGAATTCCTAGATGTCAGCCAAAGGGCAGGGCTTAGTCTCTTTAAACAGCAGTTACCTAGTTATCACAGCCAACTCATGAAACTGAGGACTCACTGGGGAAGTTTAGATTATCTGACTGCAATTTAGAATCTAATGTCAACAAATAAGATCGAATTTCCTTGAATTTCCCAAACTAGTCTGAGCACAAGAATCTTCATGAACATCTTAAAACTGTCAAGGACTAAGAGTGACTAATTCACTTGATCTGGGTTGATCCTAGAAATCTTTATTTATAACAAGTTCCCAAGGTAATTCTTAAAACCAGACAAGTCTGATCACATAAAAAATAGCTGTTATCAGGGGTTTAACAACAGGATTGTGTAATTCGTACCTTTACCTAAAATTACAGCCTTGGCTACTCCCTTTTGCCCATTTCTGCCATGCTGTACACTGTGCTCATTTTTTTCACTTCTTTAAATCTTGATCGGACTGTTGAGCTGATAGTTTAACAGGCTCACAAAATTATTATCTACACACCTTAAAGAAATCAACTGAAATTTGATAATGCTGGCAACAAAGTCTCACTATAAAGAGTAAAGAAAAAGTGACACAGTCGAGA
Source organism: Mesoplodon densirostris (assembly GCF_025265405.1). NCBI lineage: Eukaryota > Metazoa > Chordata > Mammalia > Artiodactyla > Ziphiidae > Mesoplodon > Mesoplodon densirostris. Next base: position 27,467,875 of record NC_082677.1, on the reverse strand, counting down.
CTATTGTGGATTAAAACTTATAAGAATATTTATTGTTTTAATTTTTCTGCCCAGCATCTGAATCTCCATCCTATATTTAAGAATTCCCTCACCTTATCAGACGGAACCTTGTTTTTAAAATAGATGCTGGAAGTGCCATGGATTACTTTTTGAGCCAATTAATGAGTGTCCAGGAAATGAATGAAGACTCTGCTGTCAGATCCACCATGGTAGCAAAGGTGGTAGTGGCCACAGAGATGGCAGATACATCCTTTTTCCAAATGCATCAGGGGCAGCCAACCTAGCATCCATGTAGTATGTGTGGTGGTATCATTTCCCAGCCTCTAGGGTAGATTTCACTAGGTGCTAATGGAAGGAAATTTCCCATCCAAGCTCCAGAAGCAAAGATAAAGATTAGTACTTTCTTTCACAACTTAATTTCTCAGACATTTTTGGGACTTGGAACTTTTGCCTTTCGCCCTTTGATAGGTCTCAAAATTGGTTACCCAAATGGAAATTGGCCCTCAATTCCTTGCATGCAGCACACCCTAAGGGTGAGCAAGTGCTTAGTTTAAAAAAAATGAATTTTCAAATGACAAACTGATGAAACAATAGACAATGAAAGAGGATTAACTATTGATATTACTGTTGCTAATAACAGTTAAAAAATTTTCCAAGTGTTATTGATATATGTTCATTATATTAATTGTGTAAAGAAGTATTCAACTTCATTAAATAATTGTTAGGATCACTGTTTGTGTCTTTTTTTTTTTTTTTTCAGTACACGGGCCCCTCATTGTTGTGGCCTCTCCCATTGCGGAGCACAGGCTCAGCGGCCATGGCTCATGGGCCCAGCCACTCCACGGCACGTGGGATCTTCCCGGACTTGGGCACGACCCCGTGTCCTCTGAATTGGCAGGCAGATTCTCAACCACTGTGCCACCAGGGAAGACCTGTGCCTTTTTCTTTAAAACATGGATCACTAGAATTTTCAGATTCCTTTAAAAATTCTCATTCCAACATGATTTCAATTTAAATGAAAAAGACATCCAAATTGGCAAAACCTAAAAACATATTCAGGAGAAGTATTCCATAACAACATACTGGTTATACTGCTTCTATAATATGAATATAGTAGTCATAGAAAAAGTATTTGACACACACTATTGACTTTCTGAAAGGTAAAATATATATATATATATATATATATATATATATATATATATATATATATATATATATATAAGCATCATTGCTATGATTTGTTATGCTAAGAGATCTCCCTGTTCTGCCCACCTAACAAAGACAGCTCTGTGTGTTGAGGCAGTGCTGCAAGACTTAATACTAAGGTCTCCTGGCCCAGAGTCTACTGCATAGGCTTGATGGAATAAACAAACTGGCTTATGTTTTAAGTATACTGTTGACCACAACATTTTTTCATTTAAATATGTCCTGCACCAAGTTAAAAAAATCAGTCTTTTGTAGGTGGTGGTACTGGTTATTAGTGTTACTTTGGATAATAAATGTTTTCTTAAGGGTGACCTATTTGTTGGGAAAGGTGACATGGTCAAATGCACACAGGAGACTAAGAAATTAAATTATGTTCCAATTTAGGAAGACCATGGAAAATAAAATGATGTATATACAGGGAACTTCTCACTAAGTAGAGCTCTGCTAAGTTGAGAGGCTCAGGAGAAGAGAGCAAGTTTTAGCGAATGAGATGAATCTTTGTATTCATGTAATAATTCACGGATATCTTCCTCTGTGATTGCTTCATAAAAGCTCTAAAAATGGTTGCATTTTGTTTTTATTATTACCAATAATATTTTAATAATATAAGTAAAGAAAAAGAAACACTTTTTGTGTGAAAAATAGTTTTATTTATAGGTCTGACTTTCCTCACTTAGTTCCTGGTACTACCTTTAGTTAGAACTGTGGTGGGCTTACTTGTCTTATAGTTGATCTGGTAGTAACAGATGATATTCTTACTGAACAATGTTTTCTCTTCATCTTTAAATTCTTCTTTCTTCTTCATCATTGAACTGATAATAGATCAGACCCTGCAGCAAACAAGTGGGTTGGACTTAACTTCTACCTAGTAAGTGACTTGCTGAGACTCAGGCACTGTAAGATTTCCTGGGTGATAGAGATAACTGAGAAGGTTATTTGAACCTAAATGCAGGAGTCAGTCAAACTATGTAATATTGTCTCTTATCTCCAAGTCCCTGTACCAGGGGTCCTCTGGAATGCTTCCATCTCAATGGGTTAAGGGGAATTCTTGATCATTTGCCTGGAGAAGGAGACCTGCTCATTTATGAACATACATAATTTGTAGGCCACCATTAGGAGAACATGTTACATCAAATCTAAGATAATTTATGTTATACCAAGAGAAAGTGAATTTATGTGATATAGTCTTTAGTTTGTATAACTGGGGTCTATCCAGGAGACTGTTTGCAAACTTGATGCTTTGTAAATCTTTATTAAAGAATCAACAAATTTCTCAGTGAAATGAGAAAGGAAACATTATAACTGGGTGTTACCAATGTCAAACAATCATTGGCACAGAGTCAATAGAAGGAGGCAAAATAAAGATGGGGTCTTACATGTGGATTCAACAGAAGCCCCGGTGAGCCAAAGGATGGGGAATATTTTTCATTCAGCTTAGCCCTTGGAAGCCATTTGAGGAGAAAAAGCCCACTGCCAGAGATTTAAAAGCTATCGCAAATTAAGGTTTGATTTTTATTGATTAAACTGGCATAAGAAAATAAAAGGATTTTACTGAAAATTCCTTTCAATTAATGTCTGTCTCTTGTTTTAAAGTATTCATTTACTGCTTTTGATTAAATTGGAATCTGACAAGGAGCAAATAGTCTCTCTTGATCTTTGCCCCAAAATATACCTACAATGCAATTTGTTTCTGAATACCCAAGGGTTTCCTGAAAGCAGGAAATGTTAAGATCTGGGGGAAAAAAAAGAGATATTTTAAATTTGGGGGAAGAAGGAAAGGAAGGTGCTTGACCACAGAATACTGAACTAATTTGGTCCCATGAACTTTTGTGGCATATTATACAAATATAAATTCCAGATATGTTCATTATGTGTCTGTATTAGTACATATTAATATATCGCTCTCTGTCATATATATATTCTTTTTTTAATATATGTAAATTTTTAAACTATATCAACATAACTAAAGCCATGGTATCTGCTTTCATGTTACAGTTGGCAAAATCAAAACAAAAAAGCACACCCCAAACCCCAAAATAACAAAAATCTCAAGAAAGTAGAGATGACAAACTTCATAACACAAAGTAAGATTCAAAACATTTTCCCTCAATGATTGCTGTTGTCAATTTGGGCATACATCAAATTTGATGTTATAACCATGACGGAAATGAAAATATTTCAAGAATCTGGACAGTATCCTATTTAACACTAATACAAAAACTAGGAAGAGGAAGGAAAAAATAGCACAATGATATAATTCTTATATATATATATATATATATATATATATATATATTAGTATAATTATGTGTATAATATATAAAATTGTATTTATATATAATTACAGTATATATAATTCTTATGTAGATGTAATTTTTATTAGTAAGAGTATCAATATTTTTATCAGATCTCAAATGGGTTCAGAAACTACAATAAAATTTAAAATAATTCTTGTAGAAATTGTGAGGAATCAATACATCAACCATCCCCATACATTAGAAATGAAAGAAATGATATCTGCAATTGAAAATTTAGCTGGAACAGCAGCATTAAATTTACACACTTGGAAATATGTAGTCTTAAATTAATAGAAAGTTTCCCATGTCAGACTTGAAGCTACTACAGGTGTAGAAAAAGAATATGTCTTTTGACAGGAACTTGGTCAAGTGGACAAATATGGAGTGTGCTCATCTATTTCCTGTCAAAGACAACACCCAAGATCCTGGACTGAAGAACTTTATCCCCTACATGCTAATGTAGAAATGGATGTGAGCAGAATCCATAGACTAGACTCTGTAATTAAACACTTGATTCATGAAACTAACTTTGTATTGCAAAAAAAGTCTTGGTCACTAAATAATTTCACCAGTGATTAATCTTAAGTAGCAAGCAGTCTTCTGAACAATTCTAGTTTCTTAAACTTAGAGTTAGAAGCTATTTCTGTTGAGAATTCACAAAGGTTAATCTCACCTTCAGGCGACCAGGGAGAGCCAGCCATTCGAGGCAAAAGCCGGGAATTTTGGGAGCTCATTTCAAACTGTTAGATTCTCATTAAGCATAAACTTCTAAAGCAGTTTCATACGATTTAGCCAGCATCACTTGCCTGTGCCATGTATTCACTCAAACGTTCAATAAATATTTATTGAGCACCTAATATTGAATAGGTGTTGGGTATATAACATCAATTAATATATATATATATATATATATATATATATATATATATATATATATATACATACACACATGGTCTGTGAGCATGACGCAGTCTTTCCTTATCCATTTATTTTTGTCCCCGGTAAAGAAGAAAGAAAAGTTATAATTCTAATTAAAGAGTCTGCTTTAATTATTTTCAATATAAACAGGGGGTAAAATAAATAATTATTGTACATCAATTTTGTTTATATTGAATAGTACCTAGCCAAATATACTTTGATTCAAGAAACCAAAATAATAGCTTTAAATGTTAAATTTTGATGGACTTTCCAAAATGCAAAAACCATTTATTTTTGTTCAGAATAAACAATTGGCAAAGCACAGGCACACTAACATGTAATTTGGAGTGTACATTACAGAATCTTTCTTTCATACAAACAGTTCCTAACATACACTAGATTTAGAAGTAAAAGATATGTGTAATAATTGGTCCAAGTGAGTTCAGGTTAACAAAGATGTAATTATATATTTCAGTTGTTTAGCACACCATACGCACTATTTAACTAGACAATTTTTATACCTATAAAATTAATCTTTGTAACCTTTGCATCTAGAGTTCAAAGAGAGAGATGGCTGCTAAAAGTCCAAAGAATAAAATTAATGCCTTTCCCTTGATTATTCTAGTTCTTGGTTATTAAGATTATTATTTCATGATTATTTGAAATGTCTTCTGTGATTTATTCATTGACCTAATACTATACAAAATATAAGATAACAGTATTTCCAATCAGAGCCCAGTGAAAAATTATTCTGCATTAATATAAATATTTACAGAAGCACTTTGAATTCACTTTTTCTTTGTGTAACATCACCTTCTTTACCAATGTAAGGATCACCACCATTAATTCATATCCAATTCTGTTGTATCCTTTTTTGGACTTCTTTAGCAAATAATTAAACATTTTTTAATCTCATTATAATTGAAAAATTTTTTACATTTTTTTGCCATTTTGATTTTAACCAAGGCTCAACACTAATTAGGTGGTATGTTATTTCAAATGTACCATTTGGATCTTCCTAAGAATTTCTGTTGAGCTCATTCTGACGAAGATATGTTTATATAATGTTGTACTGATACCCAGTTAGCCTCATTCAAGTCATTGAAAATCACTCCTTTGAAAATATAATTCTATGAACACTCTCTCTCTTTGTGTTCCTATCAAACTCTTTTAAAGGCTCTATTTCCTTCTGAAGGATTACTGACCAAAGAATTTATCTGGCAAGGGTTTGTGTGTATTATACATTCACTGTTCTTTCTTGCACACCTCCTTGATTACTAGATAAATATTTGTTCCTGTCTTCTGTGAGCACCTCTCATCCTCTGCAGTCTAATTTTATAGTAAGGTTTAGAGTCACCACAATTGAATAGCATAAATCTATTCATTATATCACTTAAGCTTTGACTTTCTATTGTAGCCTGTGGGAAAGAAGGCCTTTCCCTATTCTGCAGTCTAAATTTAAAATCTAGAATATGACCAGATGTTCTCATTTAAGCATTAAATGAATACCATACATGTATATCATTTCTTTCCTTCATATAATATGCCCTGCAATTTTAGCTTTAATTAAATATGGATTTTCTTAGCTCATTCTCCAGATAGCTACTCTAACTGCAATAATATTCTTAGTATTCTCCAATTCCACTGAATATTTATAGAGTCAATGTCTCACTGTGAAACCTTAGCTAGAAATGTACAACATTTATAATCTCCTCACACAAAGTGAGAGCTCCTAAAATAAAACATTCCATTGAAAACTGAACCCTTTAAGTATTATTGGCATGGGAAAAAATCTTAAGATTATAAAATGTATATATTAGGATTCAGACCCAAGGAGAATATTTGTCCATCTCCTTATATTTTTAAAATATGTTCTAGTATGAACATAATAACATAAAACTTGTTCAGGCTTCAGTGTAAGCCCACAAGGTATAATGTGAAAGAAAAACTAGTTCACTGAGACACTTCTAGCCATAAATTTTTTTTATAAAGTAATTACAGAGCATCAATCATGTGCCTAGCACTGTGCTAAGACTTAGGTTGTAAAATTAGAGGATGCATGCACTGCTCTCTAGTGTGCAAACTGGGAAAAACAAATCATCAAAGAATATAATCATTGCTAAAGTGGATGCATGTGCAAAAGTATTAAAGAAGCTTCTAAGAGGAGGTATTAACTGAGCTCGTATTGAAAAAAAACACAATTTTTTGTCACATGGATAAGCCAATAAAAAGTAAAACAGATGTTTACCCAGGGAAAAGAGACAATCTAGAAACCAATGTTAATGGTTAGAAGCAAGGACTTTGGGACCACATTTTCTAGGTTCAAACACAACTCCACACCTAACTGAAAACTTAGGAAAAGTTAATTCTCTATGTTTCAGTTTCTTTATTTGTTAGAAAAAAACTATATCACGGGTTATTAGAAGAATAGCGTGTGTAAATATATGTGAAGTGCTTAGAATAATACCTGTTTGCTCAATACAATTAGATAACTTCATGTTTTTTGAAATATAAACTTTAATAAATGCATGGATGAAACAAAGCAGTCAGATAATAATCTTAAATGCTTTTAAAAAGATATATAGATGGCTTCCCTAGTGGCGCAGTGGTGGGGAGCCCGCCTGTCAATGCAGGGGTCACAGGTTCAAACCCTGGCCCGGGAATATCCCACATGCCACAGGGCAACGAAGCCCGGGTGCCACAACTATTGAGCCTGAGCTCTAGAGCCCGTGAGCCACAACTGCTGAGCCTGTGTGCCGCAACTACTGAAGCCCGCACACCTAGAGCCTGTGCTCCACAACAAGAGAACCCACCACAATGAGAAGCCCTGCACCTCAACGAAGAGTGGTCCCTGCTCACTGCAACTAGAGTAAGCTGATGAACAGCAACAAAGACCCAATGCAAACAAAAATAAATATAAATTAATTACTTAATTTAAAAAAGAGATATATAGAGAAGACATTTAGAGCAGAAGAGTGATGTGGTAAATTAAAGATGGTTCAAATTGTTTGTCGCTTCTCCCTTTTGAGAAGTGGAGTCCATTAATTTTACTCCTTTTGAGTCTAGACTGGTCTTCATAATAACATTGATGAAAGGAATATGGTAGAAACGATGTGTCAGGTGCTGGGCACATGCACTAAGAGACTTCCAGAATCCACTTCAAATTCCTTGGAACACTCTCTATGGGAGTCCCGAGTCTCCCTGTAAGAAGTCTGATTTCAGGAGCCCCCTCATAGGTACTATTGTTGATTATCTCAGCTCAGCCCAGTCTTTTGACCATCCCCGCCCAGGCATCAGACATGTGAGTGAAGCTGCCATGGATCCTCCAGACCAGAACCTCTGCCCCTGAACAGCTCACAATGAACTCTATCGATGTTAAATGTAAAAGAGGAATAATTCATCTTTTCCCGCCTGGAATTCTAGACCAATACAATCATAAAACATTATGAAAATGACTATGTTTTAGGTCACTCGGTTTTGGGGTAGTTTGTTATTCAACTCAATTCAATTCAATAAATAATCTAACAGGAACAAAGTGACAAGTTCAGATTTTCATATTATAAAGATCTCTTGGCTTTTGTGATAGTGGGCAGGATATAATAACCAAGATTGAACCTGAAAGCTGTAAAACAATAAGGAGATTTTCAGATTAATCCCAGAGATTAAGAAGGCCTACACTAGATTAATGTTACAGATATGAAGAGAAAGGGATATTACCTTAAAAATTAATTTTTTTCTGAATTATTTTACACAACTCACTAATCAAGTAAGTTGTTCCTCCTCCCTCAAATGGATATCAAAAGAGACACTAATTGTTCATTTACACACGAAAATATCAGAAATGTGGAAAGAGTGTTTCACAGTACAAATAGTCATAGTTAGTGTATATTAAACCCTTACAATACACCAACACTGCTATAATGTGCTTAAGTACCTTGTTCAACTTTTAATACCTCACTATATGATTCTGTATTCTCCTCTGTAGTCTACTTACAGGCAAACTACTATAATATCTCATCAACTTGTCCACTTCAACATAGACTACCACTGTGATCTGGCTTCTGCCTACAACACTCCACAGAAATGGCCCACACTGAACTTGCAAGGAACTTCCTCATTGTTGAGCACAATGGGCAACATTTCTTTGGTTGTTCTTTTCTTTTCCTTTTTCATTTTGGAGTACTCTGTAGAATGGGCCACCATTAATTCCTCTCCTTCTTGTAAAGTTCTTCATCCTTGGTTTTCATGACACCAGCATTTTTGCATCTTCCATAGAGTGGATATCAATCTCCAGTCCACTTTCTTAGTCTGTTTCTAAAATGTTAGAAGAACCCTGTAATTCACCATTAGACTTAATGCAGAATCAACCATTACTTATATGCTGATGATTATTCTTAGATCCATATAACTATGCCAGATCTCATGCATGATCTTTAAACAAATATGCATAACTACTATGATATGTCACTACTTGGAATTCACAGATGCACTTCAAATACAAAATATCAGAAATAATCCATTATTGTACTTCAAAAACTGCTTGCCCTGTCTCTAGTCCATACACCTATCCTAGTGAATGAAAACACCATCCAAGCATTTTCCCAAGCAAGATTTTTAGAGGAGAGTATAGATTCTTGTTTTCCCTTACAAACATCCCCTCTATGTCTTGTTATGTCTGGCCTCTCAATGTTCACATAAGACATGGCTAACATTGGGCCATCTTAACCCTAAAGTCCTTCTAGAAATTCTTCAAAGAAAGGTAAAAGTCATATACTAGAATATGTGAAAGAATATATCATTGCTTTCTAGACAATCAATCTAAAAAAATATCATCTGGTGAAAGTAATTTTGAAAGAGAGTCTACATTAAACTAAATGTAAAAGGGTCAGATTAGGATGTATATACATGGAGCAAAAAGAATGCAGACCCTCCTTTTTTTGAGAAAAAAAAAAATCTCTGTACTTATTGGGAAATTGCCAGAAAACTGGTATTGAAAAAACTGGTAATAAGAAATAAAGCAAAAATCCAAATATAATTAAAAAAACATGAAAATAATCCTTTATTTGACACTGAAACTAGGTTTTCAAATCCAAAAATAAATTACATGTAAAAACATTGAGCCTTATTAAGGAATGATATATGTATTGTTAGATTTATCTTTATTTTAACAAGTTGTTTTTAAAATAGTCCTTGAGTGTATTGTTTGAAGTTTAATATTACCTCTTCTTAAAGGCTATATAGTGCTTTGGGTGTAAACCTACCTACAGTCTAATATCTAATACCTTGGGACCTATCCCCACTGCTATCTGGTGTTAGTGTAATCAAATTGCAATGGCAGCTCCTTAGACTAACACATTTTACTTCCTAAGTGTTGAAATTACAAAAATAAATATGCATGGAGACAAGTTTGACATTAAACGTTCTACCACACTCAAAAGTATTATGATTTTAAGCAAAGACAGACAAATTATTTTCTTGTCATGCTTTGCACTGAAGCACCAGCTCAATGAAGTAACATTTATGTTACTGAAAGGTGGTGGCACAGTAAATCCTACTTCATTACCAATAAACTGAAGATCAAAACAATCAACCAAGCTCCACTGGTAATAAATTGAAAGTCAGTGGAGCACAAAATGTATTACTGTTAGAATTAATTTTGGCACAAAATGGGTTGTTGAGTTTTCCCCTTTTCCTAAGGCAAATCACCCCCAAGCGAATAGTTAATGGACTGTTGAAAAGTAAATTTTATGTGCTCACAGTATTCTGATGGAATTTGAATTTTATATTTGACTTTTGAACAGAATATAATCATTTGGACTCCATTTTACATGTATTTTGGAATATTTCTAAATATTTGTATTTTACAATAGTTTCATGATTAAATTGCATCTTAAAAAGTCTATTGGATTATATATAGAAGTTTTTCACACATTTAGCAAAAAGCTCTTAAGGACCAGCTGTCAGTCCATTATAATAAGTTGGATTGATACTTTATGGACTTAGGTGATTTAAAACTTGTTAACAAAATTGGAGTGTTTCATAGGAAGTTGTTTAGATACTGGAAGAATTTATAGACATACAATATGGTGCCAAATGAAGGAATATGATATGTTTATTAAGCATAATCTGGAAGTTGGGGACAGAGAGAGCTAAGCCTATCCATGGTGCTGAACCTAAAGATTCTGAACAGGAAATGCAGAGATGTGGCAACTCCTTGACTCCCCTACTACGGGTTATCATCAGAGTCTAATTACATCTATTCTCTTTACTTCTGCTCATTTTAGACTAGCAGTTGAGCAATGCCATTTTTAAGGATGTTGCATTATATAACTTTTACAATAGTAACTGACTGTAGCCATTAATGAGAAGGGTTCCACCTATATTTAGGTGATAATTTCCTCCAATGTCTAAAATAATAGATACTTTACTTTGTCTACTGGGTTACAAGTCAACAAAGTTGCAGGACCAAAGCTTATTATTAAATATAATTTATAAAGCCTGATTAAATAATCTACAGGGAAGGGTTTTTTTCTATAATTTTTTTCTGACCCCATTTTCCAACATCACTTATTCAAAGGCTTTATAAAAGGGTAGAGATTTCTAAGCACATAACAAAATTCCTCATTGACCCAAGTTCCCTAGGTACACAAAATTCACTTAAGTCCATGTTTAAGGTTCATAAGCATCTCATGAGTCATAAATTGTCTTTGTGCACCTAATTAAACCCAACAGAAGAACGATGAGTGTGTCAGACGTTGTTGCATGACAGAACGCTGCTTGGGCTAGACTTTCCAATTTAACTACCAGTTCAAGATAAAGCCCTTAGCAATCAGTGAAAGAATGTTTGAGTTTTCTTATTGTATCACTTTGTAAAATTAAAACTGTCATTCAAAAATCCTTACATATCTGAGAGGATTTACTACAGAAGTACACAGATTTTCAGAGTAAAAAGACATTTTCATTTAATACCTCTATTCAAAATGAGGTAGCTAACTTATTCCAGATCATCTGGTAACAAAATCAGAATTTTGCCTCAATTCTCCTAACATGCACAAAGGTTTATTTTAATGGCAAAGCATCTTTGATGCAGTAAACTTCATTCTGAGGATAACTTAAGCCTTTAGTGGAACTTTATTTTACTCTATTTTTCATAATAAAGATTCATAACAGATATAATTTAGCTTCAAATTCAATTCTTCTCATCATCTAAAGCTGAATCTGTTGCCTGTGAAACTTTGTAAAGCACAGAAGAGATTGCTATTGTTATATTAATCTTTTCAAACATGATTTTATTTCTTCATATCTACCAAGTTAAAGCTGCTCCTTAATCCATGTGGGAGTTGATTTCCATAGTTACATAAAGAGGTAATTTAGTAACAAAAACATTATCCTTATTCTAGATAGAAAGGAAGGTTTGTTCACTTCTGAAAATGGATACCACAATCAGCTATTCATAATCCTTACCAAGAGTTTTCTTTAAAGGAAATAGTATTCCTGGTTTCTTCAAAATCAAAATGTTATGATCAATGAAGTATGTAAAATTTATCTGCACCTGCGAGGTGGAAATCATTATCAGGGGTTTGGTTGACTTGTAAAAATCACCTTTTAAAAACGAATCCATACTATTTTGCATTGGTAATGAAGATGATTATAATAATAGCTACCAATGACAAGATGATTAATTTATCCTGATAATGTGTAGATGAGTTTCTCTATGTTCAGTTTAGAATGATTTTCAAGCAGTCACTTTAACCAATCAATAAAAAGATATCCAGAGATCATATAAAAACAATCCTAGTAATGGATAAATACTAAAAAAGCGTTAATAGGTATAATTATTTATAAGAACTATAGGGAGGCCTTCAAGATGGTGGAGGAGTAAGACATGGAGATCACCTCCCTCCCCACAAATACATCAGAAATACATCTCCATGGGGAACAACTCTTACAGAACACTTATTGAACACTGGCAGAAGACCTCAGACTTCCCAAAATGCAAGAAACTCCACACGTACCTTGGTAGAGCAAAAGAAAAAAGAAAAAAACAGAGAAAAAAAATAGGGAAAGGACCTGCACCTCTGGGAGGGAGCTGTGAAAGAAGAAAAGTTTCCACACACTAGGAAGCCCCTTCACTGGTGGAGATGGGGCGTGGGGGGTGGGAAGGAGAGCACAGCAACAGAGGTTTAGAAGGCAAAGTGGAGAGATTCCTGCACAGAGGATCAGTGCCAACCAGTGCTCACCAGCCTGAGAGGCTTGTCTGCTCACCCGCTGGGGCGTGTGAGGGCTGGGAGCTGAGGCTTAGGCTTTGGAGGTCAGATCTAAGAGAGAAGACTGGGGTTGGCTGCATGAACATAGCCTGAAGGGTGCTAGTGCACCAAGCTAGCCGGGAGGGAATCCGAGAAAAAGACTGGAAGTAACTAAGAGCAAAGAGACCATTGTTATGTGGTGAATGAGGAGAGAGGATTCAGAGCACCGCCTAAACAAGCTCCAGAAACGGGTGCAAGCCACAGCTATCAGCGCAGAAATCAGAGACAGGCATGAAATGCTAAGACTACTACTGCAACCACCAAGACGCCTGTGTGCAAGCACAGGTCACACTATCACACCTCCCCTCCCGATAGCCTGTGCAGCCTGCCACTGTCTGGGTCCCATGATCCAGGGACAATTTTCCCAGGAGAACACAGGCACGTCTCAGTCTGTTGCAATGTTATGTTGGCCTCTGCCACCACAGGCTCGCCCTGCATTCCATACCCCTCCCTCCCCCTGGCATGAGTGAGCCAGAGCCCCCTAGTCAGCTGCTACTTTAACCCCGTCCTGTCCGAACAAAGAACAGGCATGCTCAGGTGACCTAACACACAGAGGTGGGGCTGAATCCAAAGATGAACTCCAGGAGCTGTGCGAACAAAGATGAAAAAGGGAAATTTCTCCCAGCAGCCTGAGGAGCAGCGGATTAAATCTACATAATCAACTTGATGTACCCAGAATCTGTGAAATACCTGAATAGACATTGAATCATCCCAAAATTGAGGTGGTGGACTTTGGGACCATCTGCAGACTTGGGGTTTGCTTTCTGCATCTAATTTGTTTCTGGTTTTATGTTTATCTTAGTTTAGTATTTAGAGTTTATTATTACTGGTAGATTTGTTTACTGATTTGGTCACTCTCTTCCTTTTTATTTTTATTTATAGATTTTTTTCATTTTTCTCTTTTTGTGAGTGTACATTTGTATGCTTCTTTGTGTGATTTTTTCTGTATATCTTTGTTTATACCATTTGTCCTAGGGTTCTGTCTGTCTGTATTTTTGTTTTGTTTTGTTTTTAGCATAGTTTTTAACACTTGTTATCACTGGTGGAATATTTTTTTTGGTTTCGTTGCTCTCTTTTTTCTTTCTTCCTTTTCTTTTTTTTTTCTTTTTTTAATTACTTTTTAATTTTTTAATTTAAAAAAATTTATTTTAATAACTTTATTTTAATTTATTTTCCTTTCTTTCTTTCTTTCTTTTTTATTTCATTCTTTCTCTTTTTTTCTTCTGAGCCGTGTGGTTTACAGGGTCTTCATGCTCTGGTCGGCTGTCAGGCCTGTGCCTCTGAGGTGGGAGAGCCGAGTTCAGGACACTGGCCCACCAGAGAACTCCCAGCTCCATGTAATATCAAATGGCAAAAGCTCTCCCAGAGATCTCTATCAGAAGACAAAAACCCACCTCCACTCAACGACCAGTAAGCTACAGTGCTGGACAACCTATGCTAGACACCTAGCAAGACAGGAACACAAACCCACCCATTGGCAGAGAGACGGCCTAAAATCATAATAAGGTCACACACACTCCAAAACACACCAGCAGGCACGGTCCTGGCCACCAGAAAGACAAGATCCAGCCTCATCCACCAGAACACAGGCACAAGTCCCCTCCACCAGGAAACCTACACAACCCACTGAACCAAACTTAGCCACTAGGGGAAGATACCAAAAACAATGGGAACTACGAATGTGTAGACTGTGAAAAGGAGACCCCGAACACAGTAAGTTAAGCAAAATGAGATGATAGAGAAACACACAGATGATGAAAGAGCAAGGTAAAAACACACCAGAACAAACAAATGAAGAGGAAATAGTCAGTCTAACTGAAAAATAATTCAGAGTAATGATAGGAAAGATGATCCAAAATATTGGAAATACAATGGAGAAAATACAAGAAATGTTAAACAAGACCTAGAAGAACTAAAGAGAAAAAAAAAAAACTATGATGAGTGACAAAATAAATGATATTAGAAATTCTCTAGAAGGAATCAATAGCAGAATAACTGAAGCAGAAGAACAGATAAGTGACCTGGAAGATAAAATAATGGAAATAACAACTGCAGAGCAGAATAAACAGAAAAGAATGAAAAGAATTGAGGACAGTCTCAGAGACCTCTGGGACAACATTGAACATACAAACATTCAAATTGTAGGGGTCCCAGAAGAAGGGAAAAAGAAAAAATATGAGAAAATATTTGAAGAGATTATAGTTGAAAACCTCCCTAATATGAGAAAGGAAATAGTCAAGTCCAGGTTGTGCAAATAGTCCCATATAAGATAAATCCAAGGAGAAACACGCCAATACACATATTAATCAAACTATCAAATATTAAATACAAAGAAAAAATATTGAAAACAGCAAGAGAAAAGCAACAAATAACATCCAATAGAATCCCCATAAGGTTAAGAGCTGATCTTACAGCAGAAATTCAGCAAGCCAGAAAGGAGGGGCAGGACATATTTAAAGTGACAAAAGGGAAGAACCTACATCCAAGGTTACTCTACACAGCAAGGATCTCATTGAGAGATGATGGAGAAATTAAACCTTTACAGACAAGCAAATGCTAAGAAAATTCAGCAACACCAAACCAGCTTTACAACAAATGCTAAAGGAACTTCTCTAGGCAGGAAACACAAGAGAAGGAAAAGACCCACAAGAACAAACCCAAAACAATTAAGAAGATGGTAATAGGAATATACATATCAATAGCTCCCCTAAATGTAAATGGATAAATGCTCCAACCAAAAGACATAGACTGGCTGAATGGATACAAAAACAAAACCATTAAATATGCTGTCTACAAGAGACCCACTTCAGACCTAGGGACACATACAGACTGAAAGTGCGGGGATTGAAAAAGTTATTCCATGAAAACGGAAATGAAAAGAAAGCTGTAGTAGCAATTCTCATATCAGACAAAACAGACTTTAAAATAAAAACTGTTACAAGAGAAAAAGAAAGACATTAAATAATGATCAAGGGATCAATGCAAGAAGATAAAAAATTGTAAATATTTATGCACTCAACATAGGAGGACCTCAATACATAAGGCAAATGCTAACATCCATAAAAGGGGAAATTGACTTTATCAAAATCATAGGAGGGAACTTTAACACCTCACTTTCACCAAAGGAGAGATCATCCAAAATGAAAATAAATGGAGAAACACAAGCTTTAAATGAAACATTAAATAAGATGGACTTAATTGATATTCATAGGACATTCCATCCAAAAACAGCAGATTACACTTTCTTCTCAAGTGTTCATGGAACTTTCTCCAGGATAGATCATATCTTGGGTCACAAATCAAGCCTTGGTAAATTAAAGAAAATTGAAAGAGTATCAAGTATCTTCTCCGACCACGACACTATGAACTAGGTATCAATTAAAGGAAACTATCTGTAAAAAATACAAACACATGGAGGCTAAACAATACACTACCAAATAACCAAGAGATCACTGAAGAAATCATAAAGGAAATCAAAAAATACCTAGAAATAAATGACAATGAAAACACAATGACTCAAAACCTATGGGATGCAGCAAAAGCAGTTCTAAGAGGGAAGTTTATAGCAATACAATACTACCTCAAGAAATAAGAAACTTCTCAAATAAACAACCTAACCTTACACCTAAAGCAATTAGAGAAAGAAGAACGAAGAAAACCGCAAAGTTAGCAGAAGGAAAGAAATCATAAAGATCATATCAGAAATATATGAAAAAGAAATGAAGGAGGCAATAGCAAAGATCAGTAAAACTAACATCTGGTTCTATGAGAAAATAAAATTGATGAACCATTAGCCACACTCCTTAAGAAAAAAATGGAGAAACTCAAATCAATAGAATTAGAAATGAAAAAAGAGAAGTAACAACTAACACTACAGAGATACAAAAGATCATGAGAGATTACTACAAGCAACTATACGCTAATAAAACCTGGAAGAAATGGACAAATTCTATGAAAAACACAACCTTCCAAGACTGAACTAGGAAGAAACAGAAAATATAAACAGACCAATCACAAGCACTGAAATTGAAACTGGGATTAAAAATCTTCCAACTAACAAAAGCCTAGGACCGGATGGCTTCGCAGGAGAATTCTATCAATATTTAGAAAAGAGCTAAAACTTATCCTTCTCAAACTCTTCCAAAATGTAGCAGAGGAAAGAACACTCCCCAACTCATTCTACAAGGCCACCATCACACTCATACCAAAACCAACAAAGATGCCACAAAGAAAGAAAACTACAGGCCAATAACACTGACGAATATAGATACAATTATCCTCAACAAAATACTAGCAAACAGAATCCAACAGCACATTTAAAGGAGCATAGACCATGTTCAAGTGGGGTTTCTCCCAGGAATGCAAGGATTCTTCAAAATATACAAATCAATGAGTGTGATACACCATATTAACAAATTGAAGGACAAAATCTGTAAAATGATCTCAATAGATGCAGAAAAGCTTTTGACAAAATTCAAAACCCATTTAAGATAAAAACCCTCCAGGAAGTTGGCATAGAGGGAACTTGCCTCAACATAATAAAGGCCATATATGACAAACCCACAGCCAACATTGTTCTCAATGGTGAAAAGCTGAAACCATTTCCTCTAAGATCAGGAACAAGACAAGGTTGTCCTGTTCTCAATGGTGAAAAGCTGAAACCATTTCCTCTAAGATCAGGAACAAGACAAGGTTGTCCATTCACACCATTATTATTCGACATAGTTTTGGAAGTTTTAGCCATAGCAATCAGAGAAGAGAAAGAAATAATTGGAATCTAAATCAGAAAAGAAGTAAAGATGTCACTGTTTGCAGAAGACATGATACTATACATAGAGAACCCTAAAGATGCTACCAGAAAACTACTAGACCTAGTCAATGAATTTGATAAATTAGCAAGATACAAAAATTAATGCACAGAAATCTTTTTCATTCCTATACACCAATGAGGAAAAATCTGAAAGAAAAATTAAGAAATACTGCAATTTACCATTGCAACAAAAAGAATAAAATACCTATGAATAAACCTACATAAGGAGAAAAAAGACCTGTATGCAGAAATCTATGACACTGATGAAAGAAATTAAAGATGATACAAATAGATGGAGAGTTATATCATGTTCTTGGATTGGAAGAATCAACATTTTGAAAATGACTATACTATCCAAAGCTATCTACTGATTCAGTGCAATACCTATCATTCTACCAATGGCATTTTTCACAGAACTAGAGCAAATATTTTCACAATGTGTATGGAAACACAGAAGACCCCGAATAGCCAAAGCAATCTTGAGAAAGAAAAACGGAGCTGGATGAATCAGGCTCCCTGACTTCAGACTATACTAAAAAGCTACAGTAGTCAAGACAGTATGATACTGGCACAAAAACAGAAATATAGATCAATGGAATAGGATAGAAATCCCAGGGATAATCCCACACAGATATAGTCTCCTTAATTTTGGTAAAGGAAGCAAGAATATACAATGGAGAAAAGAAAGCTTCTTCAATAAGTGCTGCTGCTAAACAGGACAGCTACATGTAAAATAATAACATTAGAACAGTCCCTAACACTATACACAAAAATAAGCTCAAAGTGAATAAAAGACCTAAATGTAAGGCCAGAACCTATAAAACTCTTAGAGGAAAACATAGGGAGAACACTCTATGACATAAATCACATCAAGATCCTTTTTGACTCACTTCCTAGAGAAATGGAAAATAAAACAAAAATAAACAAATGGGACCTAATGAAACTTAAAAAAGTTTGCACAGCAAAGGAACCCATAAACAATACAGAAAGACAGCAGCTCACAATGGGACAAAATATTTGCAAATGAAGCAATTGACAAAGGATTAGTCTCCTAATTTACAAGCAGCTCATGCAGCTCAATATCAAAGAAAACCAACAACTCAATCCAAAAATGGGCAGAAGACCTAAATAGACATTTATCCAAAGAAGATATACAGATTGCCAACAAACACATGAAAGGATGCTCAACATCACTAATCCTTAGAGAAATGAAAATCGTAACTACAATGAAGCATCACCTCACACCAGTCAGAACGGCTGTCATCAAAAAATCCACAAACAATAAATGCTAGAGAGGGTGTGGAGAAAAGGGAACCTTCTTGCATTGTTGGTGGGAATGTAAATTGGTACAGCCACTATGGAGAACAGTATGGAGGTTCCTCAAAAAACTAAAAATAGAACTACCATACGACCCAGCAATCCCACTACTGGGCATATAACCTGAGAAAATCATAATTCAGAAATAATCATGTACCACAATATTCATTGCAACTCTATTTACAATAGCCAAGACATGGAAACAACCTAAGTGTCCATCAACAGATGATGGATAAAGAAAGTATGGCACATATATACAATGGAATATTACTCAGCCATTAAATGAAACAAAATTGAGTTATTTGTAGTGAGGACCTAGAAACTGTCATACAGAGTGAAGTAAGTCAGAGAGAGAAAAACAGATTTCGTATGCTAACACATGTTTATGGAATAAAAAAATCGTTCTGAAGAACCTAGGGGCAGGATAGGAATAAAGATGCAGAAGTAGAGAATGTACTTGAAGACATGGGGAGGGGGAAAAGTAAGCTGGGATGAAGTGAGAGAGTGACATGTTCATATATACACTACCAAATGTAAAATAGCTAGTTGGAAGCAGCTGCAAAGCACAGGGAGATCAGCTCGGTGCTTTGTGACCACCTAGAGGGGTGGGATAGGGAGGATGGGAGGGAGACGCAAGAGGGAGGAGATATGGGGATATATGTATATGTATAGCTGATTCAGTTTGTTATAAAGCAGAAACTAACACACCATTGTAAAGCAATTATACTCCAATAACGATGTTAAAACAAAACAAAACAAAATAAAACTCTAGACGTTTCACTGCATTTTTGAAACGTAAGTTTTGAGCAAATCACATGTAAAAATTTATATAAAATCATATGCTTTTCAGTATTTTGTATTTTGAGCACCTTTAATTAATCAAACTGTAAATGTGTTAAGAGGAGTGAAAATGTTTAAAATGAATATAAGAATTCTGAGAAATCACACATGTAATGCTAACAGGGCATTAGAGAAAAGATCAAATTGACTGCTATTGAAATGAAAGCCTAAAATGAATGCAGTTGAACAAAGAGCAATAAAAAAATGAGGAAGGAGATTAGAAATGAGATAATGAGCAAAATGTGATAAGGTTAATATAATGAAATACTTCATTTGAATAACCAAGAAGATGTAATCCATGTGGAAGGGCACAACATAGGAAAACGGTGTTAGAACTGTGAATATTGCAATAAACTTACATCTTGGTGTCATAGCACACCTACCTTGCATCTCCATCTGACAGAAAAGATGTGTATCATATGGTACAGGCCATCAACAAATCACTTTGGCAGACTCTATTTATACTTTCCTAAGCCTGTATTTGGTCACTTTGCTGTCTCTAGGGTGTGAACATTTTATTGTTTAAGTGTCCTGCTTGATCAGCAAACAAATATGCTTACAAAAAATATAAATTAATTAAATTCTTAAAATTTTATAAGTATCCATTCAAATATGCTGACATGACATATAATTGACATGATATATATAATCCAGGTATAATTGATTATACACATGTTATACTAATGACAATCATAAAAGTATACAATTATAAATAGTATTCTTTGGTGTTCTGAAAGCACATCTCAATTCCTCCTCCCCTAGGATCTGTTGATAGAATATGATAGCATACCCTAACAAAAGTATTTAATGAAAAATTCTCCATTCCCCAAATGCCTTTCTTCTAGGTGTAGTAGATCCTCTTTCTTGTATTTTACTACAGAGTAAGTCCAAAAATGAAATGCCTTTTTAAAATTTATTATCATTATTTGCAAGAATCACTTAGTCATGCCATTTGCTATTTCTGAGTATGCTGTAAATGTTTCAAGTTAACTTTAGGCATCATTTCTAATAAATTGTTTTTTATGAGTTATGTTCTCATCCAATAAGTGGTGAAAATGTTCACTTCCTTTATTAACCACCAAAGCACTGATTGCTTCTTTCTTTCCATAATGTTTTCAGAGTTCTTTGTCTATATGTTATTTCTGTGTTATTATCAGCATTCCAGTCTGATAAAGAGTGTTTATCAACTCTGTTTACATTTTGAAATCACAAAATACAGTTTTATTACTTGATCCTCTTAGTAGAGTCAAATCCTAAGGTCTCAGCTAAAAACAGATCCTTGAGTTGTTAATTGACATGACACTTGTATAAATAATATTTCACTGGTAACAGTATTTCAAAGTTATCATTATCACATTGTTTTATACATATTTTCATGCTTAATATAATATGCTTTCCATTTGAGGAAGTCCCCCTCACTCAATAATTTTTATAGGGTCTCTTTTAGTTTGGTAAAGTATGGCTAATATTTCAGTAGCCTCAAGATTTCCTGGAAGCATACAGGCTACACATTTTAGGTAAAATTAAATTAATCCACTCAATCATTATGTATTTCATCCACTGGACATATACAAACAAATATTCACACACACAGACACACACTCACATTTTAGAGGTGAAGAAGAGATAAACAAATAAAAAAATTGGGCAGGTGAATGATAAATTCAATGAAGAAACTCAAACAGAGTGACGTTATAATGATCAGATAGAAAGTAATTTAAACTAAATGGTACAGAAGGCTTTTGGGGGGAAAGTGCCATTTTGTTAAAACTGGTACCCTACTAAGAGGTCACTAAGAAAATATCTGAAGGCAAAGAATTTCAGATTAAACAAACAAGTTATAAATGAATTTGTAAATTAAAAATAAATATTTAAGCAAGTAATTAAATAAATATAACAAAACTAATTCAAAATAGGTGTTCTATGATTCTTTGGTACTTGAACCCTTTTACAAGGAATTTGTTTTTCAACCCATCTGGAAATATTCTGTGAATCCATACTAAATGGTTTTGGTAAAAGTAATTTAGTTCTCAATTTCTGATTTTGGTCTTCAAAGTTGTGATTGTTCCCATCCTTGTGTACCTATATCAGTGGGACTATCACATCACCACTTCTCTGCTGTCTTTTCCAAATTGCACTAAGTCTGAAGTGTCCCTGGGAGCATCACACCTGAGGAACTTTGCCTTAGCCTCATGCAATCACCATTACAGCAGACATGCTGCTGTAGTCATTTGCATCCGTGTCATGACAAGAAAAGAAAACTACAGACCAAGATCTTTTATAGAATAAGATACAAAATCTTTTCTTCCCCACTCGCTGATACAAAATCCTTAACAAAATATTATCAAATATGTGAGGAATATATAAGTAAAATACATCCTGATCATGTGAGAATCATCCATCAAATAGAAGTTTATTTCAACACTTGAAGATAAACAGATGTAATTCACTATAACAACACAGGGGGAAAATGATTATTCCAATAATTACAGAAAAAGTACCTGCTGCACACTTCAAAATATATCCTGGTGTCATATCTATAATGAAAGGAATACATTTGAGTAATATTGTCAGATATTACACCAAAGTGTCACACTGTAACTAATGACAAGCCAAAAGGACACCATAATTTCCAAGCATACTTTTATTATATATTGGGAAACAAGTATTTATCATCTGTTAATAATAACTGAATACCTCTATTAATTTTAATCCTCTTTTAATCCTTAATCCACTTTCTGTGAATCAGAAGAAATTTAAAGAATCAAGAGAAGACAAAACAAAACAAAACAAACAAAAGAAAACCCAAACTCTTTTCTTCTCTTTCCCTCAGTGGTCTAATATTACTGAATATTACCTTAGCCAACAAATAAATTAAAAAATAAGAAAATTGTCCAACATCCAAAGCAAAGTAAAATAAAAGAAATACAAAAGAGGGCTGTGCCTAACAAATCCAAATCTCTATTGAAAGCCAATAATGAAAATAAATTTTATCTGTGAATCCCTTTAAACAGAAGCTACAGTACATGTAATTGCACTGTACTAAACCTCCTTTTAAATTTATTTTTCCTTTAAATATAATGTGTTTTACTGCAAGCTATACAAGCTCAGAATGAAAACACTATATTACAGTGATACGTACATATAATAATATTCAGTATAAAATATGTAAGATATTCAATGCTGTGATTTGTTTGGATGATGGTAAGCACTCTTCCATAGCAGTAAAATATAGGTCTACAGTGCACAATTCTGGTTATTTGCCTTCTAGATTAACAGAGACTGGAAAACATTCCTTGCCTTATTAAGTTTTGCTAAACATTGAGAGAGAGAGAGAGAGAGAGAGAGAGAGAGAGAGAGAGAGAAATCTTGCTTCAGAATAGAAATTGTCTTATGTTCTTACATTACAATAAAATGTGCAACATATCAAATAGGCATTTTATTCAATTCATAAAATATTTCTAAGTAAATATCACAATGGACTGAATTGTGGAGAATAAATTATAAAAAACAATTTAGGGCTTCCCTGGTGGAACAGTGGCTGAGAGTCCGCCTGCTGATGCGGGGACACGGGTTCGTGTCCCGGTCCAGGAAGATCCCACATGCCTCAGAGCAGCTGGTCCCATGACCAATGGCCACTGAGCCTGTGCGTCCGGATACTGTGCTCTGCAACGGGAGAGGCCACAACAGTGAGAGGCCCGCGTACCACACACACACAAAAAAAAAACCCACAAAAAACAAAACAAACAAACAAGCAAAAAAAAATTTTTTAATCACAACATAAAAATATATATTTCTCACCCAAACTATTTTTATTCTAAACTAGTGACTCATATAGCTTGTTAAAAAGAGAAAAAGAGCTGTCAGTATTTTATAGCTGTCATTTCCTTAAGGGATTAAATCTAGTGCTAAAAAAGCTAGTTTGCTAAAATTTCTAATTTAAACATTTGAACAAGCATATAGTTGTTAGCATAACATTGCTTTTTACCATTTCTATCTGCAATGTTAATCACAATTCTGGCGCCCTTAACGGTTAAACATGCTAAGTTCTCTCAGTTTGTGAAGTAATTGGGGATGACAGTAAGATTTTCTCAGAAAGTACTTAACAATGGATTGAAATTTTCTAAGATCTTTTGTCAAACTTAACATGTATCTCTCCTGAAATATCTGTATATGTGCAGAAAATGTACCATATATGATATTTAGAATTCATGACCTAATAACATAAAAGTACTGTTTTAATATATTCACTGACAATCAAATCAATTGATAACAACTACAAAATAATGTGCTCTCTCTGTAGGAATTATAATAACAGTAAATCCTCAATTTTGGCATCTTTGTGTTTTGTAATTACCAAATGCTTTTATATTTTTTCAAAGAAAGGTAAACCATTTAATTGTGGCTTTTACTTAATAGAGACATCCTTAAACATGTACTAAAACTAGATATATCTGTTTACTGAATCTTATGATTTCATCATTCTTTGATGAAATCTTATTATTAATTTACAATAAAAGGTCATGTTTGAGTTTTCATGATCTAGTGTTCTGATCTAGCATTTAAAGTCACCATCCACGAGCTCTGAAGTCCATTAGTAAAATTGAGGAAAACACTGAGGTAAGAATTGGAGAAGTAGATTTTTTTTAGGTGATGTCTATATCCAAAATATTATCTCTCAATGGATGGGAGCAGCAGTAGGAACTGTAAATCAGTTAGAAAAATGATGAGTTAAAGAAAAGTTTGAATAAAGAGAAATGTACATAGACTATTGTTTCCACCAATGTCAAAGTTTACTCAACCTTAGACTCTGAAAAACACGTATTAGGATGAATTTTGGAAAAACATTTTTACATTTTCAAAAAACCTCAGTTTGGAAAATAAAGGAGACAATAAACTAAAAAAGAAATTCATATCTAAATGCCCTGAAATCTTGCTGCACCGTGACCTATTATAAGATGAATTTGTGTCCGAGGTATTTCTATCTCATACTTCCTCCAATGAATTCTAAGGGAATTCATTAGAGTAAGCAGCAAAAGAATCTAGTTGTAACATTTTTTAACCTATAACAGAGTAATGTGGTGTTGACCATGTTGTAAACCGTAATGTCCTTTCTAGAAAAGAAAATATAATATCAGAGGACATTTTTTACATTATAGTTAAAAGAAGTATTTATAAGATCATCATACAAGATTTATTTGTTCCATATTACTAGGCACATCAAACCTTTTTAGTAGCTACATGTAGTTTGAAGAGCATAAAAAATCTTAATGAAGATCCTTAATGAAGGCATCTTTATGAATAAAGTAAAATATAAAATGAAGAAAATGAGCCACCTTTTATGAACACAGACCTAATGTTCTAAATTATGCTCAAATCTTCAATGAATAGGATGAATTCAGCATGTATAAGGTAGACTCTTAACCTAGCAATAGGTAAACTTAACAAAAATCTTGTCTTCGTGCAAATCCTAATACCAAATACTTAATACCTGAGATATTTATAACAATGGAACACAAGAAGGAAGTATCTCCACATAGTATCAGTCTTATTCTTACATGAAGTAAAAAAATAATTAAATACCTATTTATATGACTAGATAACAGAAAGACAAAGGCACAAGCAGATTATATAGAGGGCTAAATTCATAAACAAAATAATTTAGTAGGAAAATGTCATTTTCCCATTGTTTTATTATGTAATCAAAGTCAGAGATTGTGAATTGTTTCCTGATGACATTTCTTAGATTCACCACAGTCCTGGCCCAGAAGTGCTCTTCAATCTTTCCTTACACTCTCCTTAGTTGCATAACTAGTTTAGGCCCTCCCCATATTTAGAAATGTGTGATTACTTTCAAATTTCTCACACCATGTTAGAAGTCATTCTTCTGCACCACTTTCCTAGATTTTGTATATTTTTTCATTCTTCTACAAAAATTGAATAAAATATTATCTACTTTATTTATTTGCAAGAAGCTCCATTACAGAAAAAAGTCATATCATTATGTGTTCTTATGCTTTTGGGATGAAATGCATAAATTGGTAGATATTTTTAATGTATGTCCTACCTTAGACATGACCAGATGATACTGTGCTAGTCTCAGGTTGATCATTATGTGAGAGACCTGGGCTTACAGCCAGACCAATATGCCATTGGCTGAAAGAAAACAATGTAGTGCTGAACCATACATAAAAATCACAAATGGCTCTTTTGTAATTTAAACAGATATCTGCTTTCATGTGTCATGTTTATCTGGTATACATACATTTTTTTTCTGATTTGATCTAGTTATTAAACTGAATGTGATTACAAATATGTGTAGTTGAGCTACAGACATATAAGATACATGTATATATATATATGTATGATATAGATATCTGCTGATGGAGATATCAGCTATCCCTATATATGTTTGTATTAATCACCCACATATACACATGCACATACACAAGCTTATACCTTAGAATACAAAAAAATTTAAGTGTATCTCTGCTTTCCCTGTTTGTTTGTGTGTGTGTTTTCTAAGCCTTTCTTGATGTTTCCTGAGAGGGAGTTTATTTTATTTACCTAGGAAATCCCCACTTGACAAAACCATCAACTAGACCCAGTGCAGGGGTGACTACCCTCATTTCTTTTATGTTTGTTTTTGGTTTTGTTTTTAATTTTTATTGGAGTATAGTTGATTGACAATGTTGTGTTAACTTCAGGTATACAGCAAAGTGAATCAGTTATACATATATATATAATTTCCCCCCCCTTGTTGTTTTTTTAGATTCTTTTCCTATAAAGGTCATTACAGAGTATTGAGTAGAGTGTCCTGTGCTATCCAGCAGGTTCTTGTTAGTTATCTATTTTATATATAGTAGTGTGTATATGTCAATCCCAATCTCCCAATTTATCCCTCGTCACCTTACCCCCTGGTAACCATAAGTTTATTTTCTACATCTATGACTCTACTTCTGTTTTGTAAATAAGTTCATTTTTTCTTAGATAGGAAATAATTACCTTGCTTTCTGATCAGGACTTTATTTGCTTTAGGAACAACTTTTCCAGAGACAACTCCTCATTTGAAGTTTTAAATAAGTGTAATTGTTTATATTTTAATAAACAAAAAGAAAACCCCTCGTTTTCTCCTTCCTGCCTCCCTCCTTCTCTCTTTCCTTCTTTCTTTATCTTTCCTTCCTTCTTTCCCTTTCTTTCTTCTTTCTTTCTTTCTTTCTTTCTCCTTTTTTCTTTTTCTTTTTGGTTTAAAAATACCCTCAATAAAATCTCTGATTCTTTTTACTTTATGTATAGTCATCGCATTCATCAAAATTGTTATGCAAATCTCAAGAGGAACAGGCCCCAAGTATTTTGTTTTATATCTTCCTAGTCTTCCATCCCTTCATCTTCTAGTCTCTCTTGAATTTTTGACCATTAATAATATGGTTATGAGACTAAGGTTAGTGTATTGCATAACTGCTAGGCAGATTTTATAACTCATGAAAGACATTTAACAAGAATGAAAGCATCACAAGAGAATTTTAACTTTATGTTGACTAGTTCATTATGTAGAGTTCCCTTACTTTGCAAAATGTTACATAAATGATTTGGTTAGCCTAGTAGAACTTAAATCTCTCAAGTACACATATATTTAATTACCTTCGTAAATTCACTTTCATAACTAAACAAAATCAAAAAAAATATTTTCCTGAAGCTTTACAGAGGGCACAAAACCATTTGCATTAATAAGGACTTAATATTTACATGGTAATATAAGTACAACTTAACAAGATAATTAATCTTTAGGTAAGCCAAGTCCATATTAACCACTTTAAGTTTATAAGGGCTGATTGCAAGAGCAAATAAGCTAGGCTTGGTTTTTAGGATCTCTGCTATTATTAGTTTCTTCTTGTAGTAAGTTAATAGATGTTATATATATATATATATATATATATATATATATATATATATATATATATATATTCTTATATCACCTTATATATATCACATAATATATATTGTGTGCACCAAATTATATACATGTCTCTATATGTGTCTGTATAGATAGAGCTATAGGTATTCTCACTTACTCTGCTCTAAGTTTTTGGTTATGTGATAGAAAACAGAGTGTCATATATTAAAGTACCTTTATATATGTAGATAATTTTTATTTAGGTAGATTTTTTAAAAGAATATTTAAAAAATGTACATTGTCTAAAGAACTTTCATGTATTATAATTAAAGTTTAAGGCTATACAATAAACTGATGAGGTTCTTTCCAGAAAATGAAAAATTACATTACCTTCAATATATAAAATTGTAATAGTAAACCCTAAAATACAAACACAAAATGGTAACACATCCATATTTTTGTTAAATATCAGTTGGTAGCTTTGTTATCTGCTACTTGAAAGACCTGACATGCCATTTCTAGAATTGTTGCCATGCATTATCCATGTATTATTTTAAAAGCAGAAAAAAATATTTTGGAAACATTATTTTAGGATATACAAACTAAGTAACAGGGAATTGGGAAATTACTTTTGCTTTCCCATTTCTGTTTAAAAGCAAAACAAATAGAGTAGTTCAGTAAATATTCCAAGTAGGCAAGTAAGTAGAAAAACCCAGCATTGTCACCTTACACAAAACCACTAAGATATGTTCATTTATATTTATGGTAATTTCTGCAAAAAAGAAAAAAAAAGTGCTATAAAGCACTATGGAAGAAGAATAAGGAGAAAAAAAACTGATTTGTGAACTTGTAGGAAATTGGAAGAACATGATGTTAATTTTTTTTTTTTTCTTTTTGCAGTACGCGGGCCTCTCACTGTGTGGTCTCTCCCGTTGCAGAGCACAGGCTCTGGACGCGCAGGCTCAGCAGCCATGGCTCATGGGCCCAGTCACTCCGCGGCATGTGGGATCTTCCCAGACCGGGGCACGAACCCACGTCCCCTGCATCGGCAGGCGGACTCTCAACCACTGCGCCACCAGGGAAGCCCCATGATGTTAATTTTTACAATGATAAATCTCTTCAATGTTTTCATATTACTTGGGTAACTAATATACTAATATAACTAATATCCCAAAATAAAATATTGTGTGGTTAGTACCATTCTTATTATCAAATTTAATAGATGATCAAACTTGAAATTGAAAGATCATAAACCTCTCAAAATCCTTTAGCTAGGAAGAGAAATAGCCATGATGTGAACACTGATTATTTATTTTCCTTTATTCCAAATTCAGCATTCTTTTCACCTATCTATAAGGTATTTCACCAGAATTCATGAATAATTTTCTTAAATATTTATTTTGGTTTTAAAATAACATAATATATACATTTTATAAATGAATGTCCTAACAACTTAAATATTTGCCTATCTCAAAATACTTTTTAGTGGGGAAGCCCCCTAAATATTGCATATGAATGTTTAATTTTTGCATGACCCATTCTCTGTATAATGCTATTTGTTTTGAATAAAATATCCATGAGGGAATTTATTAGGTATAATTTTTACTGGATATCCTTAATTACTTAAGATATTTACCTTTTTATGATTAACAAATAAATAGATTTGATTAAATATGAATGGCAAAATAATGACATTTTAATATAATCCCTGTTTATCATGAGTGAGGCTGTACACTGTACCAATCAATAATAGCAAATATAAACTAATATAAGATATATATCAGAGTTTTATTTGGCTTCACAGAAGTAAGGTACTATCTTTTTAGAATGACCAAACCAAACAAAAGAAGATAAACAACAGCAAAAAAAAAGTCTTAAATTTACTGTTGTTCAAAAAGAGCAAGAAAAAATTTTAAAAAATAAAAACAAACAAAAACTAAAATAAATTTTGCCATAGTTCATAGAACTCTAAGCCCTTTTACTGTGCAGAAATTTAGTCTCCAGAAATGGAATTTATGATAGAATTAATTCTCATTCCCAGACTTCATTTACTGTTCTTTCTACAAAATTGGAAATGTATTTCCTAATTCTTTAGATTAAAAGTGATGGAATGAGAGTAGGGCTAAATATAAATAGTAATAAAAGCATATGCTACATTTCTTCAAATGGACTGTAAATCTCTCAAAGGTAAAAGAAAATCCTAGCCACCTGGTCAGAGCACTCAGAGTGAGGAGGGCCCACTAGAGTGAGGACCAGAACAAGACATGTGTGATTCTATCCAAGCCAGATCCCTTCCATGGATTATCAGCTCTTCTGATTCTAAACCACTCTTTCATCCCATTCCCCACTTTCCTCAGTTTCCTTACAGCTGAATTTTCCCTGCCCTTCTCATGACTGCTTTCTTTCTGTTCACCACGTCTTCAACTAACATTTGAGGTCACCACTGCTAGACTATACAGCACATCATGTATTTGGGTCTATCTGCAGTTGATATACATATGGTTTTTTTTTTTGTTGTTTTTTTTTCTGTCACAATAACACATTTGCTAATCTTCCACTAAGCTGAATGCTTCCAGCATAGTTATTTCTGAGGAAACACTTAACATTCAAAGTCAGTTTAAATTTGACTGTTTAAAAAAAAAAAAAAGACTGCCTACATGTTGGTAAGTTTCAACATCAAATGATGGTAAAGCAAAATGACATATTATCCTCTAAAAGCTCTTTCAACAACAGGACCCATGCTTGGAAATCATGCATATGATCAAGTCTTATTTCCGTGTTTTATCCAGTGGGTTTGGAGTGGAGAAAAGGTGTGGAAGTCAAGAGGGGATATTAAAAGATCAAACCATAGGGAAAAGGAAGCAACAATGCAAAGTCAAGATAATCTGATGAACAGGCCTAGAAAAACTCATCTAGATTCAGTTTTTTTGCCTTCATTTTCATTCCTCTTCCAAATGTCATTATAATAGCAGCACCACAGCCCTTAGAATCACAGAAAACAAGACATTTTTAGATCTTAGAAATTAAAATATTTTCCTGGCAATGAAAATAAAATTCTGAGAGGTCTCCAGGGTTACCATGTTAGTTATTGACAAAACTTGCAGAGTTAGGCTCAGAATGCAAGTTCAAGGTCCTTTTCATTATGACACAGAGTCTTTCCATGCAATTTGAGCTTAATTTCACACACAAAAAATCCTTTTGTAGTGAATAATTTTCTCCATTTCATTCTATCTGTAAGATGTAGAGTATCTTCTGGAAAAAAAAAATTACTTTTAGATATCTTTATTGTGAGATTTATATGCAGAAATATTAAACAGGAATTTAAATAGATCACTTTATTTTCATAATTGAGAGCTGGCCCCAAAGTCCTTAAAATGTACATGATATTGGAAGTCAAAAACACTCATAAGAGTGTCTCAGGATAGAGTTAGCATAAAGAGAGGGACCAGAAGAGAATCGTAAGATACCCTTCCTTTAATTATTATTTTGTGCCCCTAAACCCTAGGATCTAGAAGAATGTTTGGTAGAATGTTGAATTAATGAATGAAATAATTGCACTCCTTTAAAGCAGGAAGAAACAGAAAATGAAGATACATAGGACAATATAAATGGTAAAAGAACAGCAAAAGAGCTCAGTGCCACAGAATCCGAAAGAAGAAAGGTATTCAAGGAGTAAACCAGCAAAACAAAATGCTGCTGAGATCAAACATGGTGAATCTGGATAAATTATGTTAGATACATGAAACTCTGGAATCCTTAATAATGTGGGTTTGAGTAAAATGAAGGGGATAAAAACAAGATTATAGAAATAAGTTACAATCCTGCTCTCCAGGTGCTCATAGTCTAATGGGTATAGGGGAAAATAACAGAAAAATGAATGATTTATTACAATAGATTGAGACAATGTTACAACAGAAAGAACACTGGGTATGAGAGAAGCCCTTAGGTCGTAAGAGGGCTTCTTAGAGAAGGTAATGCCTGAGTTGCATCTTAAGGATCAGAGAAATAAACTACACAGAGTAGCACAATTATAGATGAGTAGTAGGGATGGTTATTAGTGTATTTCAGGTAGTAGAAGTATACATACAAAGAAAAAGTGAGAGTAGATTTAGAGAACTCAAGTGATTCTTTAAGTTCTAATTTCCATTATAAATAATTGGGCCAAGAACTTCCTGACTTCCTTTCTTGCCTTTCACTTTTTCAGTCTAGTCCAATATATTTAACTGAAAATAAAAATGCAACTTCATTCCTAAAGTTTCTAACTAACTTTGAGCAGGAGTAAATTCCTTTAATGGATCTAAATGAACGTTTCCATTATATATAAAGGAAGTGACATTAAAAGAGAACCAGTGTCTTCCCAATTTATAAAAATAAATGAAAAGGAAGACATATTCTTTTCAGTTTCTTAATACATATAAAATCAAGCAAAAATAATGATCATAATGGTAGAAAAGAAATGTATCCTAAATAACAGTTACACACTTTAGGAATAGTTTCCCTGAAAATTATAGTATTTTTACTCATCTATTAGAGTTTGTAGTAAATTGTTTTTCCATCAGTATATAGTAACTGTATAAAAAGAGAAAATTTGAGAATGACTCATAGTTATAAGAAAGAGAGCTATCTTAGTAATAGGATCGTTATTATAGAATTGTTGGGATACAACAGTGAAATGATCTTGCACTTATTTTGTGGTGAGAGAGTGAAGGAGATTTATGTAAAGTCATAAGATATTAATGGATGTAGAGAAATGTACAAATACATCTCTAATGGAAAATAACAGAAATGTAAGTGCTACTTGGGAATCTAATCAGCAAGTATCATTGAAGAAGGGTACTTATAAAAATATGTATCTAGCCAAAAAAAATGTATTATACAGCTAAATTTCTTGGGCAGATATTTAAGTTTTCTTCATATATTGAATTTGATACAAGACTTACTGAGACTTTAAAGATGGTATATTTTAAATTCAATAAGTATATCTAGTTTTTCTGTCCATCAACTGTGCATTGTTAAGAAAGGTATTCAGCCTGCATTTACAAGAGAAAGCTCTGTGTGAAATTTTAAAAACTAAACGAGAAATGCCTATCCATAAGTATCTAAGCACAGAAATGAGAACTTATGCGACCCATGTCCCAAGTCAGTCACAAAATACTGTATTACTTTCCATTCCAATATGGCATTTACAAAAATCCAATATTCTGGAATCAAACATTTATTTTAGAATACCTAATAGATATAGTACTTTACAAAGCAATATCAAAAAAGGCAAACTCAATACTCAAAGAAAATTATATGTGGCCAATGAAATAGAACACTCATCTCTAATAGATATGGTTGTCTGTTGGTAATAGGTTTGGGTTTCAACTTTTGAAAGATAAATGGAGTCCACAATGTGAGGTTCCCAGGTGACGCTGCCTTGAGCAGAGAGCAGGGCTGCCTCAGACATCTTGTGAAAACACACAGAGACGGACAGCACTCTACCAACGGAGTTTTGACACCTGCTCACACTCAGGAAAGAGGGACTGCTTTTCTCCTGGCTGAGAAGGCTCTCTGGGTTTACAGAAATGTACTCAAGATCTTAGAGAAAGGGGAAAATCAAGATGGCAGGCACAAGAGACCTCCCAGCTCCATGTAATATCAAACGGTGAAAATCTCCCAGAGATCTAAATCTCAATGCCAAGACCCAGCTCCACTCAACGACCAGCGAGCTACATTGCAGGACACCCTATGCCAAACAACTAGCAAGACAGGAACACAACCCCACCCATTAACAGAGAGGCTGTCTAAAATCATAATAAGGCCACAGACACCCAAAAACACACCAAAATACATAGACATGCCCACCAGAAAGACAAAATCCAGCTTCATCCATCAGAACACAGGCACTAGTCCCCTCCACCAGGAAGCCTACGCAATCCACTGAATCAACCTTAGCCACTGGGGGCAGACACCAAAAACAATGGGAATGACGAACCTGTAGCCTGTGAAAAGGAGATCTCAAACACAGTAAGTTAAGCAAAATGAGAAGACAGAGAAACACACAGCAGATGAAGGAACAAGATAAAAACCCACCAGACCTAACAAATGAAGAGGAAATATGCAGTCTACCTGAAAAAGAATTCAGAATAATGATAGTAAAGATGATCCAAAATATCAGGAACAGAATGGAAAAAATACAAGAACCCTTTAACAAGGACCTAGAAGAACTAAAGAGCAA
The DNA here is from genome assembly GCF_025265405.1 of Mesoplodon densirostris. NCBI lineage: Eukaryota > Metazoa > Chordata > Mammalia > Artiodactyla > Ziphiidae > Mesoplodon > Mesoplodon densirostris. Next base: position 27,434,064 of record NC_082677.1, on the reverse strand, counting down.
TCAAACAGTGACTAACAACACAATAAATGAAAGCAAAAATTCTCTAGAAAGGATCAATAGCAGAATAACTGAGGCCGAAGAAAGGATAAGTGACCTGGAAGATAAAATAGTGAAAATAACTACTGCAGAGAAGATAAAGAAAAAAAATGAAAAGAATTAAAGACAGTCTCAGAGAATTCTGGGACAACATTAAATGCAACAACATTCGAATTATAGGGTACCCAGAATAAGAAGAGAAAAAGAAAGAGACTGAGAAAATATTTGAAGAGATTATAGTGGAAAATTTCCCTAATATGGGAAAGGAAATAGTTAATCAAGTGCAGGAAGCACAGAGAGCCCCATACAGGATAAATCCAAGGAGAAACATGACAAGACACATATTAATCAAACTATCAAATATTAAATACAAAGAAAAAAATACTAAAAGCAACAAGGGAAAAACAACAAATAACATACAAGGGAATCCCCATAAGGTTAACAGCTGATCTTTCACAGAAACTCTCCAAGCCAGAAGGGATTGGCAAGACATGTTTAAAATGATGAAGGGGAAAACCTACAGCCAAGAATACTCTACCCCAAAAGGATGTCATTCAGATAGAATGAAGAAATTAAAACCTTTGCAGACAAGGAAAAACCAAGAGAAATCAGCATCACCAAACCAATGTTACAACAAATGCTAAAGGAACTTCTCTAGGCAGGAAACACAAGAGGAGGAAACGACCTACAAAAACAAATTCAAAACAATTAAGAAAATGGTAATAAGAACATAAATATTGATAATTACCTTAAATGTAAATGGATTAAATGCTCCAACCAAAATACATAGACTGGCTGAGTGGATACAAAAATAAGAACCTTATATACGCTGTCTAAAAGAGACCCACTTCAGACCTACAAACTGAGAGTGAATGGATGGAAAAATATATTCCATGCAAATGGAAATCAAAAGAAAGCTAGAGTAGCAATTCTCATATCAGACAATATAGACAATGAAACAAAGACTGTAACAAGAGAAAAAGAAGGACAATACATAATGATCAAGGGATCAATCCAAGAAGAAGACATAGCAATTGTAAATATGCACATGACATAAGAGCACCTCAATACATAAGGCAAATACTAACAGCCATAAAAGAGGAAATTGAGAGTAACACAATCATAGTAGGGGACTTTAACACCTCACTTTCACCAAAGGACAGATCATCCAAAATGAAAATAAATAAGGAAACAGAAGCTTTAAATGATACATGAAGCAAGATGGTCTTAATTGATATTTATAGGACACTCCATCCAAAAACAGCAGATTACACTTTCTTCTCAAGTGCTCATGGAACATTCTCCAGGATAGATCATATCCTGGGTCACAAATCAAGCCTTGGTAAATTTAAGAAAATTGAAATCATATCAAATATCTTTTCCGACAAAAATGCTATGAGACTAGATATGAAATACATGAAAAAAAAATCTGTAAAAAATGCAAACACATGGAGGCTAAACAATACACTACTTAATAACCAAGACATCAATGAAGAAATCAGAGAAGTAATCGAAAACACCTAGAAACAAATGACAATGAAAACACGATGACCCAAAACCTATGGGATGCAGCAAAAGCAGCTCTAAGAGGGATGTTTATAGCAATAAAATCCTACCTTAAGAAACAAGAACCATCTCAAATAAACAACCTAATTTTACAACTAAAGCAATTGGAGAAAGAAAAACAAAAAAAACCCCCAAAGTTAGCAGAAAGAAAGAAATCATAAAGGTCCGATCAGAAAAAAATGAAAAAGAAATGAAGGAAACTATAGCAAATATCAATAAAATTAAAAGCTGGTTCATTGAGAAGATAAACAAAATTGATAAACCATTAGCCAGACTCATCAAGAAAAAAAGGAGAAGACTCAAATTAATAGAATTAGAATTGAAAAAGGAGAAGTAACAACTGACACTACAGAAATACAAAGGATCATGAGAGATTACTACAAGCAAGTATATACCAATTAAATGGGCAACCTGGAAGAAATAGACAAATTCTAAGAAATGCACAACTTTCCCAGACGGAACCAGGAAAAAATAGAATATATGAACAGACCAAACACAAGTACTGAAATTGAAACTGTGAGTAAAAATCTTCCAAAAAATAAAGGCCCAGGACCAAATGGCTTCACAGGCGAATTCTATCAAACATTTAGAGAAGAGCTGACACCTATCCTTCTCAAACTCTTCCAAAATATAGCAGAGGGAGGAACACTCCCCACCTCCTTTTACAAGGCCACCATCACCCTGATACCAAAACCAGACAAAGATGTCACAAAGAAACATCAGGCCAATAACACTGATGAACATAGATGCAAAAATCCTCAACAAAATACTTGCAAAAAGAATCCAACAGCACATAAAATGATCATAGAACATGATCAAGTGGAGTTTATCCCAGGAATTCAAGGATTCTTCAATATATGCAAATCAATCAATGTGATACACCATATTAACCAATTGAAGGAGAAAACAACATACAATCATCTCAATAGATGCAGAGAAAGCTTTCAACAAAATTCAACACCCATTTATGGTAAAAAGCCTCCAGAAAGTAGGCATAGAGGGAACTTACCTCAACATAATAAAGGCCATATATGACAAACCCATAGCCAACATTATGCTTAATGGTGAAAAACTGAAACCATTTCCAATAAGATCAGTAACAAGACAAGGTTTCCCACTCTCACCATTATTATTCAACATAGTTTTGGAAGTTTTAGCCACAGCAATCAGAGAAGAAAAATAAATAAAAAGAATCCAACTCGGAAAAGAATAAATAAAGCAGTCACTGTTTGCAGATAACATGATACTCTACATACAGAATCCTAAAGATACTACCAGAAAACTACTAGGGCTAATCAGTGAATTTGGTAAAGTAGCAGGATACAAAATTAATGCATAGAAATCTCTTGCATTCCTATACAATAGCAATTAAATATCTGAAAGTGAAATTAAGAAAACACACCCATTTACCATTGCAACAAATATAATAAAATATCTAGGAATAAACATATGTAAGGAGACAAAAGATCTGTATGCAGAAAATTATAAGATACTGATGAAAGTAATTAAAGATGATACAAATAAATGGAGAGATATACCATGTTCTTGGATTGGAAGAATCAACATTGTGAAAATGAGTATACCACCCAAAGCAATCTACAGATTCAATGCAATCCCTATCAAAATAACACTGGCATTTTTCACAGAACTAGAACAAAAAGTCTCATAATTTGTATGAAAACACAAAAGGCCCCGAAAAGCCAAAGCAATCTTGAGAAAGAAAAATGGAGCTGGAGGAATCAGGCTCCCTGACTTCAGACTATACTACAAAGCTACAGTAATCAAGAGAGTATGGTACTGGCACAAAAACAGAAATAAAAATCAGTGGAATAGGATAGAAAGCCCAGAGATTAACCCACACACATTTGTTCACCTTATCTTAGATAAAGGAGGCAAGAACATACAGTAGAGAAAAGATGGCCTCTTCAATAAGTTGTGCTGGGAAAACTGAAGAGCTATATGTAAAAGAATGAAATTAGAACACTCCCTAATACCATACACAAAAATAAACTCAAACTGGATTAAAGACCTAAATGTAAGGTCAGACACTATTAAACCCTAAGAGGAAATCATAGGCAGAACACCCTATGACATAAATCACAGCAAGATCCTTTATGACCCACCTCCTAGAGAAACGGAAATAAAAACAAGAATAAACAAATGGGACCTAGTTAAACTTACAAAAATATTTGTATAGCAAAGGAAACCATAAAGAAGATGAAAAGACAACCCTCAGAAGGGGAGAAAATATTTGCAAATGAAGCAACTGACAAAGGATTAATCTCCAAAATTTACAAGCAGCTCATGCAGCTCAATATCAAAAAGACAAACAACCCTATCCAAAAATGGGCCAGAGACCTTATTAGACATTTCTCCAAAGAAGATAGACAGGTTGTCAATAAACACATGAAAGAATGCTCAACATCATTAATCATTAGAGAAATGCAAATCAAAACTACAATGAGATATCACCTCATACCTGTCAAAATGGCCATCATTAAAAATCTACAAACAATAAATGCTGGAGAGGGTGTGGAGAAAAGGGAACCCTCTTGCACTCTTGGTGGGAATGTAAATTGATACAACCACTATGGAGAACAGTATGGGTGTTCCTTAAAAAACTAAAAATAGAACTACCATACAACTCAGCAATCCCACTACTGGTCATATACCCTGAGAAAACCATAATGCAAAAAGAGTCGTGTACCAAATTTTCACTGCAGCTCTATTTACAATAGCCAGGACATGGAAGCAACCTAAGTGTCCATGGACCGATGAATGTATAAAAAAGATGTGGCACATATATATATAATGGAATATTACTCAGCCATAAAAAGAAACAAAATTGAGTTATTTGTAGTGAGGTGGATGGACCTAGAGTCTGTCATACAAAGTGCAGTAAGTTATAATGAGAAAAACAAATACCATATGCTAACACTTATATATGGAATCTAAGAAAAAATAAAAGTAATAGTCATGAAGAACCTAGTGGCATGATGGGAATAAAGATACAGACCTACTAGAGAATGGACTTGAGGATATGGGGAGGGGGAAGGGTAAGCTGGGACAAGGAGAGAGAGTGACATGGACATATATACAAAATGTAAAGTAGACAGCTAGTTGGAAGCAGCCACATAGCACAGGGAGATTAACTCAGTGTTTTGTTTACCTAGAGCAGTGGGATAGGGAGGGTGGGAGGGAGGGAGATGCAATAGGGAAGAGATATGGGGATATATGTATATGTATAAATGATTCACTTTGTTATAAAGCAGGAACTAACACACCATTGTAAAGGAATTATACTCCAATAAAGATGTTAAGAAGTCCCTCCCCCCCAAAAAAATGAATGAAGTACTTAAAACTTAGTAAATATTTGGTGGAGAATAAAAGCAAATAAAACAGTAAGTCATATTACTATAAATACCAAGGGCAAGAATTACACAGGAATGAATAGTGGTATTAAATTTAATTTTTAGAAAACTGAGAAACTTAGATGATAAAAAACATGAAAAAAATTATGGAAATACTACCTGAGAATTTTAGTTAGCTATGACTTGTATAATATGAACTCCAAAATACTGTCTATGCATATTATCTGCATATATTATTTATTGAAACAGGGAACACGGCTTCGTGCCCTGGTCCAGGAAGATCCCACATGCCACGGAGTGGCTAAGCCCATGAACCATGGCCTCTGAGGCTGCGTGTCGAAAAAAAAAAAAAAAAAGATGCGTGGTCTAGAGTCAAAAGTTTGAATTTTATGTTTATATGTATTTACCCATCTACTAAGTCTTTCAGCCATTACAGGACCCTGTGCTACAGAAAGAGGATATAGCTGTGAGCGGGAGAGACTCAGCCCCTGCCATCATCCAACTCATCTTCTAGCCCAGAAGAGACACACATTAAATAGTTGAATATCAAAGGAACTATTGAAAATTTTGGTAAGTAGTTTGAAGAAGCATGTATGGTACTATGAAAGATGAACAGGAGATCTTTTCTGTCCTAAGTATTAGGGAAGTTTTGACCAGGGAAATTACACTTGACTTCAGGTCTGAAAAATGACTAGAAATTGATAAATGTCAGAGATGTGGGGTTAAGTGAGTTGTCCAGGTAAAAGGAGTGACCCATGAGGCATGGAATTGCCCGAGTGATAGAGGATCTAATAGAAAAGTATTGTTCTCAAGGGAATGCATTGTAAGAAGAGTCTAGGGAGGGGACAGGGTCTTTATCAGGCATTATTTAAAATTATTAAATTTATTTATTAGTTAAATAATTATTAGTTATGACAAACCTCATGGAACTTATTAGTTATGACAAACCTCATGGAACCTCATTTTCCTTCCTATAAAAATGGAGCAAATAATGCCTCCGTTTCAAAAATGTTATAAAGATTAAATACTACAACGTTTACAAAGTCTTTGACACAGAGTCTTGCCAGGCTAAGCAATTTGTGAAGTATTTGCAACATCAGGGCAATACAGTTTGTTTCTATTCATTTTTCTAATCTATAGGTTTTGTATAATTTCAACTCTAATTGTAATTTTTTAGGAGTAGTACTTTTACATTTTAGATTGTTATAACCAATATGATCATTATTTATATATTTAGAAGTGACAGTTCTAAAGAGATAAGGAAGGCACTAAAGTGTAAATAAGTTTAAATATAAATATATATATATATATACATATATATAAACTATATACACACACACATACATACATATATATATATATATATATATATATATATATATATAAACTAGAATGTATATATTTTGGAAAACAGATGCTCATGTATTTCAGTACACAAATAATTAGGTATCTAATTTGAAGAAAGGCGACCTTAGGCACCTCCCTATTAACACATTTCTTTTTTTCTTGAAACCATGGAAAACACAATTAGCCATGTGGCATCTGTTTGATTTTCCTCATTGGGCTAGCGAAACTGCTTGAACGTTTAAGATACTTTCCAATATTCAATCAAATAAGCTTTGAGGTATATGAAAAAACAGTGAGCCTTCTTGTACCTGTTAAAGGAACACTGGGCCTAAGTGTCAAGGTAACTTGACTCCATTATTAAGGGGAACAGGAGCACCACAGGAAGGTGTCAATGTTCCTCACTAAGCATTTTATTATTTAAGTGCGTCAGAAGTCAGCTTGAAGTGGACATACTGTTTTTCACTTTTACCTTTTCAAAATAAAAGTTATGAAAAGTGCTTTAAACCTCAATTCTTGTACTTTTGTATGTATGTTTCCCTCAGGGAGCATTTAACTGGTTTGTTCTTGTCATTCCCTGTCTTCCATTTAGGTTTGTTCCTCTAGGGTATTCTTCTTTTGCATTGTGTTTTACACCAGGGACTGACAGCTCCAGCCTTGCTAAAAGGATACACTGTCTGTTTTTCTCTGATGAAAATACCTGCCCAATGCTCCATTGACCTTTTGCATTTTCCCTCTTTACTTCTGCTGAATCCTTGTTGCAACAGGAGATCTCCTTTCCCAATATGACATAAGGAAATGCATGTATGACAACAGATAAAAATGTCAGAAACATGAAAATGAAGTGCTGTGTTTTGGGTCTGTATCACTGTGAAAGTCTAATTTCTAGTGTCCTGAGAACAAGAAAATGTATTTCATGCCTTCCAAGGAAGTTGAGAAGAAAAGAATATATTTACTGAAATATTAGGAATGGTCCCATCAATTTCTTTATGGATACTGGAGAAAGGCTAGTATACCTGTGTTTACTGGAGGTCAAAATCTATTCATGGACAAAACCTAAGAGCCAGAAATCATCTGGTTAGGACTGCCACTTATAACTTTAGAGTGATTTGTAAAATAACAACATCAGTGGTAAAAAAATGGAAAGCATGTGACACCATGGAGTAGTCTTTCCCTTAGCATGCCATGACTCTGAGAAATAGAATATTTCCTGCCATATCAGTAAACAAAGGATGTCACACTCATCAATTATTGCAGCCCTCCAACATGAGCTGGTGAGCCCTGAGGAAATGGAGGGCTGAAAAGAACATCTGCCATCTAGCAGCTATCAGAGTGCAGCCACTCCCCGAAGCCACTCCCTACTGTGAGACCTGAGGAAACTCAGGATGTGAAAATACAGGACACTCACCCCAGAGAGCTGAGGTGCATATCAAAGAAATGATTTCAGTGAGACCAGACTCTTGCATCTTCCCATAGATAGAAAAGTGCTAAATTCCTTAACTCAAGATACCTGGTTTTCTTTAATTAACAATAATCTTTTGATGTTCAGACTACCTGCACTTTGTTACAAAACTTCAATATAACCTGGCTTCCCTGCCTCGCCTCCTCAAAGCAGTTTCTCAGAGCTATGTGAAACGCTGTCTCCCTGGTTGCAGTCCTCATTTTTCCCCAAATAAAACTTAACTCGCAACTCTCACGTTGTGCGTTTTTTTGTTTGTTTGTTTTGTTTTGTTTTTAAGTCAACAGCTGCCTCATTTAAGAAAACAGCCACCCCAATTGCCTTTCAGGCTTTCTTTTTTTATTCATTTTTGTCTTCATTTTTACAGTGACACACTCTATGGTAGTTGTAAAAAAATAATAAACAGAAATCTCAATTAAATAGGGCTGGTGGACTTCCCTGGTTGCACAGTGGTTGAGAATCTGCCTGCCAATACAGGGGACACGGGTTCGAGCCCTGGTCTGGGAGGGTCCCACATGCCGCGGAGCAACTAGGTCCCTGAGCCACAACTACTGAGCCTGCGTGTCTGGAGCCTGTGCTCCACAACAAGAGAGGCTGCAATAGTGAGAGGCACGCGCTCCGCGATGAAGAGTGGTCCCCGTTCGCCACAACTAGAGAAAGCCCTTGCACAGAAACGAAGACGTAACACAGCAAAAATAAATAAATTAATTAATAAACTCCTACCCCCAACATCTTCTTAAAACTAAGAAAAAAAAATAGGGTTGGGAAACCAGAAGGAGGAGCTTTCAGGCCCAGCTACTATAGCAGAGCCCAACAGGAAGAAGAAAGAGTCCTCTTCCTTCCTGGCAAGGACTCAGCCAATGAAAAGCCATGGACTGTAGCCTCCCAACTTCCTTTCTCCTCTAAAAAAGAGTTCTCCTTCCCTTGCCATGCAAGGACTTGTATGTGGCTGCAATGGTTGCAGACTTCAAGTTGCAATCCTCTGCTGATCCTGAATGAACCCATCTTTGTTGGAGAAATATCTGGCAGTCTGTTTCATGTCTACATAGTACTTATGGAAAATTAGTAAGCTTTGAAAGTAATGCTGTTATATTTAACATAAACACTGTGTCTTTTCCTGTTAGAGTATTATGGGATGTTACTGGAAT